>NC_082599.1:41689168-42329788 GCF_030936135.1 Gavia stellata
TAATGAGCACAGATTTCCAAGGGTTATTAATCAGGAGAATACTGTATTGCAAACAAAGTTTCAAAGAATTTTTCATTTTTATGATGAATATATTGGCAATTTAAAAAGTGCCATTTTTCAAAAGCATGCTTGGGAAAGAAATAACAATTAACTTCTGATGTCTTTACTTTAAATGAAACAAGCATACAATTGAGACAAATATATATAACTAATATCATGAAACGGACACACTCCACTAGTAAACTCTATGAGGATAGTGCTGTGCAGCAATGCCTCTTCCATTTAGCACTGGGAAAGCTCAACTTCACCATGTTTTTTTAATAAAATTCACTGGAAATAGTGTAAACACATTTTTAACTGCATAGTGCAAGAGTAAGCGGAACTTAATGCCAACAGTTATTACATGTTTCCAGAGCATCACTTTGCTCTTCTGCTAGCCGTCAAACCTCTGCTGTTTAACTGAATAACAGGTAGATCAACTTGGGAAATGACCGAGTTAGGAGCAGGATGGCAGAATCCAAGTCAAAGGAGCAAAGTCTGCCCAGGTCAAAGCTAGCTGCACAGAGAGGGAGAGCAAGGGAAGGAGGGAGAGGTGCATAGAGAGAAGAGTGGTGGAAACTCTATGGTTATGTAGATCCACCTGGCTGTTGGTCTTAGAGGTAGCGCGCAACAATGGACATGAAAATACCTCTGTGAATCTGCCAGTGTTGCACGGACTGGGCCAAGATTCCCCCTGAATTAGTCCTGCAATTTTTGCATATATAGGGCCACGTATGTATATGTACATAACAAAAATGCATATTTATTGAAATAAACCCACGTTTCATTTTTCTTTCCCATGCATAAAGACATAAATGCTTCAACACAATACATCAGAAACTATCGCAGTCTCAGAATTTTTGATTCACAAAAACCCAAATATATGTTTAAAACTATTAGGTTTATAGTCTTTCATAAGTAGGCAAAAGAATAAGTGGTATAATTTCTTGCTGATCATTGAAACAGTAGAGTGGAAACAAAAGCACAGGATTTACAAATGGATAGTGAGCACAGCCACAGCCACAGCAGACAGAAGTGAGTGTTAAAGGACAGGCTCCTGGACATAAAGCACTATTCAGTTTATGGTGGCTTGAAAGATACTTGTTAAGATAAATTATACAACATATCATCATTTTCCCTATATGCATTCCTAAATTAAAAATACTTCAAGATATTTCACTCATTGACCAATGAAATACCCAAAGATTTCCCACTCTGAATGAAATATCTGACGTTCTTAAAGAAAAGTAAACCAAACCAGCAAACATGAATATCTTTCCTACTATTTTTTCTCAGGATGTAAAACCAGAAAAAACTATTAGATCACGTGGCCTGATTGTCTCTAAACCCCAACCCATTACTTTTCATAAAACTTCTACTATACTTTAATGAAACTAAACCAGTTCAGCCCTCAGGAGAAAGAGCTGTTTGTGCAAAAAACCAAGAGCCTGAGGCTCTATCTGTGACCAAGACTTTCTGGAAAAAGAAGCTGATGAAAAATTGAAGTTATCCTAGCAGATAACCCATACTTTGTATTAAGAAGCAAAGAAAAAACAGGCAGTTCTTGGCAGCCTGCTGTCCCCACAGAGACAGGGGAAGAGAGGAATAAAACGTTTAGTTAACTGTAAGTTTGACCTTACTAGAACAGAATTTTATGCCACCTCAAAGCACACATGCACTGTGTCCAGCAATGAATAATCTCTGGATTTTCATCAGCAGGCAATTGAAAAAAAGAAAAAAAAAAAAAAGAAAAAAAAAAGAAAGAAAAAAAAGAAAAAAAAAGAAAAAAAAGGAAAAAAAAGAAAAAAGGAAAAAGAAAGGAAAAAAAAAAAAAGGCCAATTGCACTCTGGGGAGAGAAAAATCTCCCTATGTCCTGTTAAGTACCACCTGAATACTTGAAGATTACAGAATCACAGAATGACAGGGATTGGAAGGGACCTCTGGAGATCATCCAGTCCAACCCCCACCGCCAGAGCAGGTTCACCTAGAACAGATTGCACAGGAATGCGTCCAGGTCAGTTTTGAATATCTCCAGAGAAGGAGACTCCACAACCTCTCCGGGCAGCTTGTTCCAGCGCTCTGCCACCTTCAAAGCAAAGAAGTTCCTCCTCATGTTTAGATGGGACTTCCTATGACCAAGCTTGTGCCTGTTACCTCTTGTCCTGTCACTGGGCACCACTGAAAAAAGGCTGGCCCCATCCTCCTGGCACCCACCCCTTAAGTATTTATAAGCATTAATAATATCCCACCTCAGTCTTCTCCAGGCTAAAAAGACCCAAGACGCTCAGCCTTTCCTCATAAGTTTAGTCATTCCCTTCCACATTAAGCAGTTCAGGTCAGCTTACATCACACTGTTTTATGGAGATGTGAAATCAGACACTGCTTTGTTGCCCCATTGCCCAGAATTGAAGGTTAACTACAGTGACTGCAATATAGCAAGTTGGGCATGCACATAAGATGAAAGCATGCACACTAACAAGATAGCAGCCTTCCAGCATGAAGAGAGGAGTCATTTAATTTGGAGATCCTCACCGACTTTCTTAGAACCTTTGCTTTGCTGTACCGATCAACACATTGGCCATTCTTCATTTGTCTAACGAAGACTGGGGATGCAAATGATTAGCAGGCTCTGGACTGCAGTAGGGAGTTTTGAGTTCAGCAAGGGGTCAACCATGAAAGGAGAGCAGGTGCTGATAAAGCATAAAACCCTCATGATGATGTTAAGGGTAAGGAGTTTGCATCAAATTTGGGAGAGGGAAAAGTGGAGAGGAAAGAAAGGGAAGCTAAGGGGAGGTAAGAAGGCAGCAGGCAGAACAAAAATGGAAATAAAAGAATGGGGTGTCGGACATCAATGGGAGAAATTTGAACCTTGGCCATAATCAATTAAATAGATGTTTTATGGAAATTCTATATCTATACACAGATTTAGTTTTCATGAAGTTGAAATAGGACATGTTATAACATAATTAAAAAGTAATAGTTGGGTAACTGTATTGTATCTAGAAAATACTAACATCATTGCCAAAAACTATTTATTGCAATCAGACAGTGCTCTTGTGCAATTGAAATTATTTTTCTTTTTTTTTCTTTTTAAACAGAGATAAGTATGTGACATATGATAAGCTCGAAAACGGTTTCTAGGTTTTAAATCACAGTATATCCTGGTGAATTAATGTTTTTATTTCCTTCCAAAAACTGTGGGATTGTGCTTCCATAGACACGGTTACAATCAAGAAAACAGCTACTCCATAAACCACTAAGTCTCTGTAAGCAAAAGTAAACACCATGATGCAACAGATAAAGATATATAAGAAAGTTTTATTAGGACTAGTGAAGAAAACATTGGTTTTCCCTATCTATGACAAAGATCGTATGAACATATTTTATATAGTGTTCTGTCAGAGCATTGGCCAACATGTACTAACGCTGTGGAGTTGGACTTGAATCCAACTATCCAACTACCTACAAATCAGAGCAGGAAAGACTGTTAAAGATGCCAATGAAAGGTGGTCCTGCAAATGTTTTATGGCACAATGAGCTCCTCCCGGCATCTATAGTGGCGGACTCAAGCATCAGAGCTCAGAGCCATCAAATTCTGGTCCTTAGACTCCATGAAAATTCACATTTGAGTAACACTTTGAGCTGCCAAAAAAAAAAAAAAAGTAAGAAAGAAAGAACAAATTCCAAAGGCATGAGGGCTTGAAATAACAAAGTTTGACTAACCCTCTGAACATCTAGATGCTCCACTGCACAAGCAGGCTACCTTAATCCTCACTAACAGATCTCAGCCATGACCCTTCCGCAGAAGAGAAAACCAGAACAAATCAGACTATCCTGAATTCACTTTTATAAAGCTGTCTCTTAGGTCTCTGTCATAGGAGACCAGTTTGAAACCATGTTTTATGCCAGTGAGAAATAAGTATCCCATCTCCCTTGAATCTGGCTTTGGTGTTGCACATGCCCCTGCAATCAGAAAGTTACGGATAACTAATCATAATTATTCTTCCATAGCATTTTGGCTGATGCTTTGCTTCAGCTTGTGAGTGAAAAGGAGAGGGAGAGAAAACACTGTCAAATTTAATTTTTTTCTGTGTTGCAAAGTTCTGTCAGAATTTGTCTTCTCTGCAGATCTATACATAAGAGACACTCTCACATCTACTTATTACGGAAGCAAATGCTTATAAAAGTTTCAAAAATGGAAAGAAATTAAGGTCTGTATTTTACTCAAAGACCCATACTGAAGCCTGCTCTGTAAGTCCCCAATGCCTCAGGGAAATGTCCCAACAGTTGGACTGTTGACTAACTGGGGATACTTGCTTTTGGAGTGGTTTAGATTTGTGTAAATGTGTATTCACTTCACGAAGGAATTTAGCTTGGGTTTCCAGCAGCCCACAAAAATCCCTCGACCACAGGGCTAGTGTCTTTCTGGGAAAGTGAACACATTATTTTTCAGTGGAGAAGTTCTAACAAAATGGCTATTTATAAAGAATGACTATGGAAACTTCAATTTTGGCAAGCTATACCTGATGGAGCTGATTTAGGCAAATGCTTTGACAGCTGGAATACGTGGCAATAGGTAGGCTGACTGTCCTCTTGATACCTGTGAAAATGCTGGCAGGTCCATTTTTTATATGTCTATGTAAAACATGCCTATAATTTTAAAAAAGTTTTTCAAGTAAGAAAAATTATCTCCTGTCATCCTCTATACGTGGGGGGAAGGCACTACTGCTTTTGCAGGCAAGACACAAAGGACAAAAGAAATTTTTGTCCTATTTTCCAGAAACACAGGCATGTCAGGCCCAATTTGTCTAATCCATGACATGTTGGATGCTCCAGGCTGCATCCACGGAAATAGATAAAGGCATGTCCTCCACAGATTTAATGAATGGGAATCCCTGCCCCTGGCTAATATAAATTGTGCTTGTTGGTGGGTAATTCTGTTGATTAAAATCCAGTTACATTTACACATGTACACATGAGAGTTTTCAGTAAAGTATCATAACTGTTGGCCAAAAAATGCAAACCTAACTCAACAATATGTTCATATTTCTTTAAGCTATATGAAATGAGTTATGATTTTTTAGTTCTTCTGTATCCTATCCAGATGTTCCTTAAGAGCGTTTTACTATCGTGTGACATAAAACTATTCCATGATAAAGCCACATGTTATTATTCACTCCATTCAGAACGTTATCCTCACCCAAAAAGCAAAGAAATTTTTATAGGTTCTGACACAGATTTTGTCATAAGGTTTCCCAAGTCGACCACACAGGTTGTAGCTGTAAACAAAAGGCTGCAGGACAGTATCTTGTGTATTTTTGGTTACCATTTTATAGGGGTGAATTTGGAAAGAAAAAAAGGGAGGGAAGAAAAAAGGGTGGAAAGCAAAAAAAAAAAAAAAGGGTGGAAAGCAAAAGAAAAAAAAAAAGGGTGGTGCTATAAAAGGTGGCAATGAATGGCCTGCATACCAATGTGCAGATTTCACTGCTGGCTAGGGATGGCAAGGCATGGTGGAAGGAATAAATACTATTCATCTGCATTTTTACATAGGTCAAGAACAGCCTGAAACATTCTCTGAATAAAAAGCAATATGGTAAGAGCTCAAATAATACCTTTCCTGGCCTGGTCTTCAGTCAGCTTAGCTATGTTCTGGTCCTCTATCAAGACATCTTAAAATGTTATAGTTCCTGTCCCAAGAACTAAACATAGGACAGAGATATAAAACATTTAAATAACTTTTTAGGGAGCTCCCTTCTTGCTCATGCAATTGGCCTGCTCAGAATACTTACTTACAGCCCTACATAGCTATTAAAATTTCACTTTGTATGCAGCACGAACTCAGGTTAGACATTCACCAATTTTGCTTTCACAGTTATTCATGGTCTAGAATTCAGCATTTCTTGAACCAGCTGGAAATATATCTAGAAACAGGCCTAGTATAAAAACAACCCACCTCAAATATTTCAGTTCATTCCATTCAAAGACTACCTTTCATCTGCCTTGTTACTAAGGTTCTCGAAAAAAATCAAGCCTTTAGGCATAACACCCTAAAACTGTCACTCCACAGAAAAATATAAAGTATCAGTTGAAATGTTTTATTTTTATTATTATCTCTGCTAGAAAGACAAAACAAAACAGAAGAACTAAGTTTGGTTCTGCTACGAAACACAGTTATTTGAAAGATACTAAAGCAAATGTGGTTTTTGAAAGGCATTGCTACTAGGCCTTGTAACCATGATACAACAGAATACAGTACCAAGAGGAGAAGAATTCCTGTGCAGACTTTTCTGATAATCCATGTAGAGCAGAAGGATCAGAGTCATGCAGTTTCATAACGTTAACTCTAGCTAATGTAATTCCAGATGTTATTGAGTATGTTATATAAGAAAGTATTTGCTCTGATCCTTTTAAGTCATTGCATTGCTTTGCTTTGACTATTTGGAGTGAAGTTAAAATCATCATTTGACTTCTTTGCATCACATTATTTTACATGTTCCTAATATTTTTATTACTTTTTCACATTGAAAAGGAAAAGTAATCCACTCAATGTAGGCAACAGAGATTTATTTTAATTGAATTGTATATCAAATACTTCAAGTGATTTCTCAATAAGTTTTTATTACCAGAGGTGAGCAAGTCACCCCCCTCCAAACCCTACCACCCTTGAATTTTAATATATTTGGTATATTAATCTGATCAGAAGAACCTTACAATATCTGGGAAGCTAAAAGGGCAGGGCAAGCGCAAAGAGCCTTCAATGGAACTGTGTGTTGACAAGTGGGATCCCCGCACCCCATCTTCCCACTCTACTGCTAAGGAGTGGAGGGAGCCTCACATACTCTAATTATCTTTGCTTTCCATAAGAGGTAATCTTACAATACATTTCCAAGAAAATGAAATTATATTAAACCAGTGAAGTGAGCCAACCAATTGTCAGATTGCTATAGAAGTGCAAGGATTTGCTAAGCCACAGACAAACCTCAATCCTGCAAATACTTCTGCATATATTTAACTACTCCAATCCCTCCCATCAGTCGAATGACATCGGAAAAATTAAAACTTTTTTTAATTCATGCATGCAGAAGTAGGGTCTGTCTTCTATTTGCATGATTTCATCCAACTAAACATTCAAATGTTCTGTAACAATGAGTTTTAAACAAAGATAATTGCTATTTTACTAAAAAGGAATTAAAATTTTATCAAGGGTGCTCAATTTGAAGGAGGAATCGAAACCCTGAATACTTGACCCGCCATCACCATATACAGGAGGGAATTTGTTTGCATAATCCCAAATTTGGCACTACTTTCTTTAAAAACAAAACAAACCCACAAAACACCAAGATGCCCCACATAAGAGGAATGCATCATGAAACTGTAAACATAAGATGAAGCATATTGCCAAAGACACAATGAGACTTCCATCTTTTCTTTCTGACATAGCATCTTTAAAAAAGAATAGGATTATTCCAGAGACAAGAACCTACTTCTTGGATCTAGAAATGGCATTTAAAAAACCCCATAAACTTACTGAAAAAGACAGTGCATTGAGAAAAAGAGGCCTATCTCTCCCTTAGTATAATTCCAGTGACTTAAGGAGAGTTACATTGGGTATTAGGTTGAGCTGTAATACTAAAGGACAACTATTGCAGCACACTGAATCTGTTTAATTAGAGGTATCAATTCAAGCAATGAGGCAATTTTGCATGCAAGCTTCTAAGAAACCTGAAACCAAACACAGCTTGCCTGTATAAGGGTTGCATTCCAAAGCCTACACTTAAGCCAATTTTACAGATCTGGAGTTGCAACTAAACATAAATCACCTGATTCACAGCAGAGTGTTTTGGGTGTGTTAACCTAAAACGCTGAGAAAGTTTCAGCAGATGTGGGCCAAGCCATGACAAAATTTAAGTTAAGATTTGCACACCCTTCTTCAGCCCCAAACCACTGGTGTTGGCACAGTTCTTGTGTCTAAGTATCTGCATTAGGCTGGGACCTTACACTTTCTGCTCTTCTAATTCAGACACTGGGTATCTGTAGCTTGACAGATCTGCTGCCTTCATTTATGTATTACAGGAAGATTTGATTTAGCATCTGAGAAAAGACTCTGCAAACTTGTATTTCTGGCTATTCTGTTCCACTTGGACTTGGGGAGAATATATGGTAATCGTGTCCAGATAAAGATAGAATTTAAATGGGGAGTGTTAGGATTTCTTTATTACACTCTTCAGACAGCTAAATTATACTTAAAATGGGTTAAGAAGGCCTAGAGCACACACAGCTGTTTGGTGTTGCTATGTAGATTCTGTTGCTACCACACGTGAGAAAAAAAATCCACATTTTATTTCTCACTTAACCTATCACTTAAGTTCACAGAAAGCATCAAATGACTCAGGTGTTCAGCTACATGAATATTTGCAGTTCCAAAAGTGGTAAAAGTAAAACGGATCTCTGTGTCCGAGGTCAAGCGTCAACTGTATTAACAGAACTGTTATGAAATGCTTGAAGTTGCATGTAGAATAGCATTGCAGCAGGGCCACAAAAGAAAGCAATGCAGAGTTCACATTTAGATTGCCCCACTGTGCACTATTTGACACTGTTTTTTGCAGAGCACTACCAAGGCCAAGTCTGGTCCTGCTACTAAATTGGTGGTCTCAGACTACCAAGACTGGTGGAGACTCAAGAACAGCAGAAAGAGACTGAGAGTCAGTATAATTTCGTGTCCAATGGCTTGAAGTGAATAGGCCACTTGCTCTTGCAATTATAAGCTGAGAACTTGGTTCCCAACAGAACATCTCTTTCTTGCATCAATAACACCCTTCACTGTTTCCCTATAACTTCCTCTGCAGATGTAAGGAAGTTGGTTTTAGCCCAATATAAAAAAAAAAAAAAAAAAAAAGAAGAAAAAAGCCCAGAAGACTACTACTAGAAAGCCCCTTGGTGTTAAGTTTGCCAACTCACATGATTTCAAGATTCCTTCTCCTCATTGAAAGCTAGGAGAAGGTGGCATGAGCTATGACCTCTTAAGGTGGCAATGACCTCTTATTAGACATGATTTAGTGCAAGGTTTTATCTCTTTCCCTCTAAAATTTGCTATAAATTTCAAATTCGCTATTTATTATAACATTATAATGTTATTTGGCTTTTCCAAAATGACACATTCAAAAGTCAAACCGACATTCTAATTACAAATTAAAGTTTCCTCGTCATTAGAAATTCTTACCCATATACAATTTTAATACATGTCCATTCAGCAGCTCCAGGCACACAATTGGAAATGTTAAAATCTTGGAGCCTAGAAATGAGCTTCTCCCACATGCAGCTTTTTCTGGCTAAGCTACAAACCCACAGAAATGATAGCTTGGTATGATTTGTGGTCTTAAACTTCAACAGAGCTGTATGAGATGATGCTCTAAGAAAAATGTTAAGCCTCCTCTGCTTGGAGAAGAATGAACCTCAGCTTTTCCTTACTGCAGCTGTTCTGCTTAACTAGTGTACAGTCTCTTAACTGGAAAAGAATCACCATGAACTACCAACTATTCATTGAATTGTCCTGATCTCTTTAATGATATTGCCAATAATGTGCCTTAACGAGACAAAAAAGGCATCTCAGTTCAAATCACTTGAGAGGCTGCCCCCTTGAAACTGAATAGAATGTAAGTAGGAGTACTGTGAATTAAGAGATACTCTACATAACCTGTACACAATCAGGAATGCTTGCAAGGCCCCATCCTATCCACATAGATTAACTCCTTGCAAACATAAACCTAAAAAGGACAGTCATGGTAGCTTTGTTTTTTTGGTGGTTTTTTTTTTGTTTGTTTGTTTGTTTGTTTGTTTTTTAAATAAGAATGGGAATTGGTATGGACCTAGGGGTGTATAGAACTAAATAGTTCAGTTGACTTAAGAATTTCATATTATCATTACTGGCATTGATGAGTTGGTAACAGAAATTAATAAGAGCAATAATGAATATATTTTGTTTGCAGCTGAGAGCTGCTTGCTAGCTTCTGGAAAAGAGGCTGGTGGTTTAAAACCACTTCCTGAAAAACAAAAAATCAGCATAGCTTTCATTGCCTGTTAATCCCTGAGCCTTTCTATGGAAAACATCAAAGCTCAGGTGGACAAAGGAACTGATGGAGTCTTCTTCCGCAGGTGTGCAGAGCTCCTCTAGCACAGGGAGATGTGCAGTAGCACACTCCCTCCTGCAGGTGCATCTTGCTGGAAGCGGGGCTCCCCATGCAAGGCCAGTGCAATTCAAGTTATCCAACTGCCCAAGCTCATGTTTCCATCACATTTAGTGCCTCTTCTGGTGAAGAGACAGGGAACAACTCTTTGAGCAGGAACTGCAACCCAAATGGATAAATCCTCCCTCCTGTAATCCCTGGTGGCAGGTAAGGAAGAAACACATGGGGACCAAGCTGCTGGGCATGCCAGCGTCCACCCCCCGACTGGCTGCCCAAGTGGCTGTCAAAGTTTGACTACACTGCTGATGATCAATTTAAGATTTTAAAGAGTGTTTAATTCACACTTGAAATTATTGGCGATATTAAACACAACTGTTACAAATTATTGGACAGTTACCTTAATTAGACTAGGTCTGATTTAATATTTCCAGCACAGTTGAAACTCTTACTTTACTGGGGGCCATGGAAGTTTCTCAGCATGTTAGGTCCAGTAAATGAAATTGAGTTCAAGCAAATCTATTTAACACAGTCCAACATTTTCCACAGTTCATTACAAATAATAATTACTTTCTGAAAACTTCCTCCTTCGCTACAAAAACCAGATCTGACTCGGTAAAAACAGTATCCGTGAGGAAAGCTCAATTTTTGCTGAAAGATTCTTGAAATTGCAAGAGCTTTTTTTTTTTTTGTACCTGCTAGCCATTGCCATACATACATTATATCAACAGATTTAAAAAACTGCCCAAGTTCTTTCAGAAAACCCTCAATACTACCTCCATCCATACGCTATCAAAATCAGCTCCCTACAGTATTTACTGGAACTGAAGTTGACTACATAGATGGAAGAACCTGCAAAACTGGAGATCTGCCTATCACAGGCACCTTGAAAAGATTTCTTAAAAGATTAACTTAGCTGTTATTTTAAACATTCTCTAACAACATCAGCCATCTATTACTGTGAACTTCCTAAAAAGGGCTAATAACTTAGAATGAACATTATTTCTTCTTATCTTTGTAATTTGGAAGATATTATCTCAGCTGGGGTCTCTCAAACAGGTATTTGATATAAAACATTCATAATTCATCTGACTATATACTAAGGTCAGATGAATCTAAACTGTTTCCAGATGAATCTAAACTGAGCTTTGTATTGCTGAAAATGTGCTGGCATAGCTTTTAACACAAAAATTCCTTTAATAAATTACAATAAAGTATCATGCAATTGTTATTTTTGTGACTATTCCTGTGACAAAATCTTCTAACTAGAAATGCACAAAAAGCTTATACAAATCACATGGACATTGTTAGAATAAACTGAGGAATATTTTAGGAGTATTAATTGTTAATGTTCTTTCAGTGCTAAGTATCATCAAATACTGCCTACCTGAGATAGTTCTGTGCTGGTTTTCCTCACTACATTGATATTTTTGGATATATTTAACTTGGAAAAAAATATCAGGGCATAGGAGAATAAATAATAAAAATAAATTTATGTTCTACACATCTGTATTATCTTCCTAAAATCTGTAGAGTTGTCTGGGTGTCCATAGCGACGCATAGCATCATCGTTCATTGCCTTCACAAGGTTAATTTCAGGCTATTTAAGTAAATTTTCTTCCCTCTGTGCTGATGATAGCACGTGATGACAATTTTGTTTCAAGTTAGCTATTAAGGGAAAAATGGAGCAATTTTGTTCGGTCATCTTGGGGTGCTTGTGCAGGGTGGTGCTGCCAGTATCATTTTGCTGCAGCATCAGCACGCCACAGCGCTTTACCTGCCACCTTCCTGCCTTTCTCTGCCAGCGGAGTTTATATACATTTCACACACTCTAAGGCTTTCCACAATCACATTTTGATTGTATCTATATTGATAGAGAGATTTCAAATGTTGCTTTGATTTTTTTTAAAGTGTTTTCAACCTTTTAGTGTTTGTTTATTATATTCAGTAAGTTCATTCATGCGAAGGAGCATATCTGTGTGGGCTATTTATGTGTAGTAATGTCCCCCTTTAAGGCCACTGATTCTTTTTACCTTGAAAACCCGTGTGTATTGGGAAGGTAATGTATTGCATGCACTGTTAGAGTGTGTAGAGCTAAATGCTAATATGAAGGATACTTGCCTCATAAACATGAATCTGACCATAGACAGGCATTTCTGCAAGGCACTGTACTTTCTAAACGTCATATCCAAAGAGATGTCAGATGTCCAGCTGCTACTGAACCCATAAGAACCCAAATGGTGGGCTGCTAGTTAGCATTGAGTAGGTTTGTCAGCTGTACCTATGTAAGAAGGTATCTTTTATGTTCTAAAAAATACTGCAAAGGATTACAAAAAAAAAAAAAGAAAAAAGGGAAAACCAATGGGAATATATAAACGTATTGAAAATTTTTACTTTGACCCAACTGAAAAGAGTTAATTCAGAACCTTTCTTAGTAAAGAATGAAAGAGGAGAGAAAAATCATACCGTGTGGACCAATGCAATTTCCAAGTACTCAGTGCTACTAAGATTTGAGCCAACAGAAACTAAATGTGCTATTAGGAGGTTAGTGCAACTGCCCTAGCACTGCATGTGGAGAGGAGGACTAAATAACCAGTTTTACAAGGTAGACAGACTGTGGTCAGGATTGGCGAGACAAATGTTTGTAAATGATTACATCATGTCTTGAAGGCTAAAAGCATGTAAGGATGCTAGAAATAATCCACTATAATGGCTTTATAGCACCCATATTCATGTGGCTGCCATGCTCTCAGTCAGAGAGGGAGACAAAAAGGGAAAAGATTTAAATATGCCTGCACATACACATTTTATAGCCTGTTTGACTTGTTAGAATCTATCCTTTACAAACACAGGAACTGCAAAGTTAAATAGGAGGTTAGGTAAAGTTTCATGCAATGCCTGTTTGGTTTTCCTTCTTAAAGGAATAAAAATGGCTACTGAAAATACCAGATGCTACATGAAGGTGGAAGCAAAGATACTATTTTTTTCTGTGTTACCTAGAAGCAGACAAGCTCATACAACTTCCACTACTGAAAAATTTGCTGCTCACAGCAGCACAACTTACCAGTAATAATAGAAAAACAAACGAGCTGCGTGCTCGCTATGTAATAGTCACGTATCTGGCAAACTAAATGCTCCTGATATGTGGCTAGTTTAAAAAGGAGGTAAGTGGATTGGCTTTCACAGGTAAACACCAGCAAACAAAAACTAATTTGCTAAACATTGCACTATAGAGACAGTAGACCCTCATGTCGCTACTGAAAAACTACTTGGCTTAGCAAGAAGAGCACTGATATTGCTTGCGGTGCCAAGACTGGCTTCCTCCCCACCTCCTCCTTCCTTGTGCATTCACAATTGCAGATCTTGCCATGGTGTTGTTTTCTGACTTTCTTTTTTACTTCTTTTTTTTTTTTTTTTTTTTTTTGCATTCAAATATTGATCCCTAGTGCAATAATGGGTAACAGTATTGGAAAACACAGCCATTATCTCCCTCCATCTTCATAACTTACTACACTCCATAGTAGACAAACTGAGTAAACAAGGTCAACAAGAACAAAAAAAACTGAGAAAATTTTCATGGCTTTCATTTGAATGAACTGTACTGTCCATCTGCTTTTTCAATTACAGCATAAAAGTAAATAAATAGGAGAACCACTGTGAAGTAATAATCAAAGAGTAAATTAAGCCTAGCTTTTTTCCTTTGTTCTTAAGAAAGAAGTTTTAATACTCAGAGACTGTCTTCTAACATAAACCCACTTTTTAGGTTCTATCTTGTTTTCTGAAGGGGAGAACTGAGGAAAAGACTGCCAGTCTGCATTGTAATAAACAGAACACAGTATAAAAATTACCAATATGACCCAAGACCCTTTGAGATCCTAAGCATACGCTAAAATTTCAAATGGCCATACCCAGAGTTAGCAGACACTCCCAGTCAATCTCATTTTTGTATCTCCTGTAACTGCTTCAGAGATGAAGATACTATACATTACCAAACCCCAGGAGCTTTTCAAGCTTTACTTGAAAAGCAAGTGGTACATTATGGTTTTAAATTCTGAAATCTGCAGGGACTATAAAACAGAGTAAATTAGTTGGCTGGGTAATAGAGCCAGGACCTGAGCCCATAGTGATGAAAGAATTCCCATGATTTCCAAACAACTGGTTCAGCCAGCTAGCTGAGGTATTAAAAAAAAGAAATAGATTGATCTAACCCCAACTTTTTAAAATAGTTGTGACCTTTGCCAAAGCAGAAATAGAGAAAAAATAAAAAAGAAAAAAAAAATAGAGAGAGAACAAGTGCTTTTGTTTAAATGCTCTAGATAAGGACTCAAGATGTCTTACCTTTTTTTTCAAACCTAAAGAAGTTTTAAATGGATATAATTTTAAACATCAAAAGATATGGAACCGTATTATCATAGATGTTAACAAGAGGCAAGGGTATATAGTAATTGAACTTTCATAAAAGCCTTCCTTACAATTCCAATTTCAAATTACAGTTGCATTTCCTTATTTCACATTCGATCCAGACGCTTGCCAACTTCTTTAAGCTGTCATACCTTGCTTACGATTGAAGTAACTCTTTATGGTGCGTATGTACAAAGCAAAAAAAAAAAAAAAAAAAAAAATGGTTTGAGGGGAACATGTTCATGAGCATCAGGCTGATGAACTGTAAAAAGTGATCAACAAAATGGGCAAGGAGGTCTAAATATATGAGCATGCCAATAATGCAGCTTCATGTATTAGATTTTTCATCGCTAAGTAGACTTTGCAGAAACGTATTGCTAAAATCACTGAGAATACAGGCTGACCTAAAGAACGTGGCTTTGCCATATAAAGACGTAGCCCTACAACAGAGGAAAGCTTCTTCACACTTTGAACCCCAGCAATTTGATTCAAGTACAATCTCAGACACTTCAGGCTTTGGTATTCCTAGCCAACCTCTTTTGCTGCATTTTCTCTGAATGTTACCAATCAGCTATGCAATTTCAGCTGCAAAACTAATCTTTGCAGTATATTACATGTAATAAGCCCTTTTTAAAACTGAAGACCTTATGACCTCTACTGCGTTTCAAGAACTTTTCATGATCAAATACCAAATTGAAATATTTCCTTTATCAAGTCCAAATATATTTCTTCTTTTTCAAGTACCACCATCTTCTTTAGTGCAATGAGAAGCAAAAGCTTTGAAAGGATTCCTGTAACCCGATTAACATTTTTGTAATGGCAAGAATTTCTAGAACTGCCACCAGGTTATAAAAAATATCAAAATAATATAGAAGGATATTTGCACGCAGGCACAGAGAGGTAGAAGGCATATAACTCTCAGATAATTCTGCACTCAAAGGCTCTCATTATTTTAAAATATTTTATAAAAATAATTTGTATTTATTGTCTTATAGGAAAAAAGATGAAAAAGGACAGAGGCATGACATAATGAAAATTTTTAAAATCTGGTTTCTACTTAATATTTCATTTCTTAACAGAAGCAAGACACTTGCTAAGAAGGGACACAGGATTAGATTCCACAGTCATCTCAGTTAAAACATGTACAGGCACACATTCATGTGCACGTGCGCATACACGCACACACGCTTTCTGTTAAAGAACCTTCAGCTGAAGCAACTGTGATCTATTCTTCCCTAATGAAGCAAGAAACCATTAATTCTGATTTTGGAGCAATTCTGCCACCCACAAGAAGGGTAACACTAGGAATGACTTTTTTGTGTGTGTGAAATGGCGAAATCACCCTTTATTTATGGCAACATACTGGATATATGTAGAGGTATTTTAAATGAACAGTTTCTGTAATAGGATCTAAAAGGGTACAATCTAGCACAGAGCAGTTTCTGTAAGTTCAAACAGGGTTTTTTTATTATTATTATGTATATATGCATTAATGATTATTCAGTGCTTCAAGATAGGAACTTCAGTGCCCAGGAGGCTGTAACGTTCCAAGTATAAACATCAGGCTCCTGCAGATTTCAAGATCCTATACATTGGCTTGCTCAGCTGAATTCTTCTGTCATATACAGCATCCATTATATATTAACTACACTTTCTTATTGCAGATGGCTGGTGATAAAATACAGTTAATAATCCAGTATCTGTGTTTCTCAAAACATTTTAAAAGCACAGCCTTATCATCACCGATTCATCCTGCCTTAAATGAAGACAAACAGAAATGCTACCGAAGGCCTCCATAGTGTCTAACCTAGAAGGAAATATAACCTCCTAAAAACAAACCGGTGACAACTAAGTATTTTCACTGAAACTGCTGAAACAGGTTTTTTTAGTTGGTTGGTTGGTTTGTACAATGTGTGTTTTCTTTAAAGAGGTGGTGAGATTTGAGGTGTGGGGGGGTATTTTTTCTTCCATGACTCATACAGCGTCAATCTCTTCTACAAGAAAGTGTTCCAGAAATAAAAAGTGATAGTCAGAATAGTAGCATGTATGCAGACGAATTACTACACTACTACAACACTGACTGAAAAACATTCACCAAAACCTAAGACAGCCAACATGCAAACAGAAATGTGATGGCATTTTCAGGCAAAAATAGTTTGGTTTTTTTCCCCTTAATAGTTCTATTATTTTATCCCATAGGTTATTCATTTCAACCCCAATATATTAGGTTTCCTGTATAACGTGAACAGAAACATTGAGAGCAGAAGTTACTTAAAACAGTAATAGGTCAACAGAGGGTGGGAGGGAAGGGGGGGGAAAGGGATGAGGATCTCTCCCCCCCCCCCCCCCATTTTCTTTGTAAATTTAAATTTTATTTCTTTTTTTCAGTTGTGCTTCTTCAGTAAGGCCAAGGTATGGGGGCACACGGGGGAGTGATTGTTTAGCAGTGGGGGTGGAGGACTGGCTTCCCTCTCAATTCCAGTTGGGGTTTACCGAGCGCTCAGGACCAGTGCTCACTGTCCCGTAACTGCAGTATCACCGCAGCGTTTCCTCCGGTTCAACGACCGTTGCGTACGGCGCTGGTGCACGGCACACACCAAAAGCTCTGCCCGTTCACCTCCCGAACGGCAAAGAGTGCTTTCCACCTGACCCAAACAGACTGGCCACCCAGCCCGAGGGGCAGCCACGGGGGCCATCACGCTCACAGGACAAGCCAGCTCCCACGAGCTGCCTGTGCTGCCAGGCCGAGGAAGGCGCGATGCTGGCGAGGTGGCCGAGCCAGGGCAGCAGCGGCCGGTGGGACCTTTTAAGGTAGAGGTGGCAGCGTCCAGGTATGACCGTCGGCCACAGCAGAGCCCTCGCGTTGATCAGGACTGGAGGAGGCCCCCTGTTATCAGAGTGCAACATCAGCACTGCCGCACTGACAGCCACTCTCCGTTTCTCCTCTCGGAGCTGCTGAGAATGGTCACAACTGACTTTTTCTTACATTAAATTATTAATGTGGTGATAAAAGCAAGTAAAAGTTGCTTTGGGGTAGCTATGTGTGTTTTTAAGTGCAAAACACCTAGGTATTAAAACACTTAGCAGAAATGTATTCTTTTCATATGTTTTTGGCTTACTCTATGAACACACTACATAATTTTGTAGGATTTTTATTATTATTATTATTACAGTTGCACATTTCTGTTCAACTCAAAGTGATGAATGCAAAGCCAATACAATAACGTAACAAACGTATCCACGGTGATCAAACAACAAACTCTAAAGCACAGCACGGCAAGTGAAAATTAGCAGTTGTTGAAACCACTCCATCAAAATTCCGGTGCAATGTAAAAGAAAGGCTTATGAGATTAGAAGGGTCACAATAAGTTTAATTATTTGAAGGCTCAGCTCAAATAGTAGAATAGTAGAATATCTCAGCCCAAAAATCTTCTTGGAGGCTACAGCGTTAAAGAGAACAAGAAACGCTGTGACCAATTCCTGAATTTAGCAACTTTTGTCTCTGATGGTTAAGAAACTCACTTCACCCATTAATACCTGCTATAGAAAAATAATATTTTCAGAGGGTTAGGTTTTACTTTCCATGGTAATTATTTCAGTATTTATTTCAACCTTAATGCTGTATACATTTGTTACCACTATGCCACCTTACATCAGCAGCAATTAGACAAGAAGGCCCAGAAAAACAAGGAAGATGCATACAAACATACAGAAATGCTTTCTTTTTCTTCCCTTCCTATTCTTTAGGTGGCCCAATAGTAGCACACACAGAGAAAGACTTACCACAGAATTCTTTACTATTATTAAAAGGAAATATTTTTTTTCCCCACAGAAAATATAAAATTCCAATATTGTCTATGTGATGGCTATAGCAATTTTAAGTCAAAGTAGGTGCGCGATGTACGCAGTCAAGCTTTCATCTGGCTCTGTGCAATACTACTTTGCGCAGTAAGCGTTACAACAGGGACAGGTGAGATTACAAACATTCTGGATTCTAACAGGCAGAGCAGGAAAACACCCAGAACAACCACAGGTAAACATTATCCCCATTAGCTCATGCTTTGCTATGCAAAAGACAGAAATGAGAACATTCACTGAAAAATTAGTATTAAAGGAAGTTTCAGACTGAACAAAGCAGACTGAGAACCTGCCTAACAGAAACTTTCAGCTCTGCTCTCAGAAGTGAAATTCCCTACAGAGAGAAAGCACAATCCAGTTTGTTCCAATTAAAAACTTCTTTTGCATCAGAAAACAAACGAGTATGTGAAACAGCAGTTTCTATTTTTCCGAAGAAATAACAACAAAATAAATTTGATGACCGTTACGTCTTTCTGAAAATCACAGGCAAACAGGGAAGAAAAAAAAAAAAAGATAAAATTAAGTACCATGCAGCTAACATATACCTAATACTCTAACCCGTATAACTTCAGGAAACCATAACTTCTGATAGGCAATTGTTGCAAAACTGACTATAAAAAAAAGAAAATTCATCTCGTGCTTGCAATGATATTAAATGTAGAAAAATAACCCAAAAGAAATGAGCAAAATTTAACCTAACAACACGTCTTTAATGGTGAAGAAACTTAATCCAAATTACTCAAACCTAAAACCATAATGCTTGCCTATTCTTCCTCAGTCTTTGGAAAATGTAGTAAAGCTAAAAAATTGCAAATTTATCTTTGAAAGGGACTCTGAACAGTTATGACAACTCGGCCAATTTATGTTTTTTAATTTTATGAAAACAATGCTTAGCATGTCACAGAGCATAGTACTTTTGTGACAGGGCTCAGAATATTACAAAAAGTTCTTCTCTTACAGCTTGCAGTGAACTCCTGATTCAATATTTAATGAAACTGAGAAAGCTGCTGAATGTCCCAGAAATCCTCCAACTCTCTGCTCTGTGTTCATTCTATTTGCAGCTATAAATTAACACTGAGGCTAGCTGAGATTTCAAGTAGCCAAGAATAGTATTTTTCCACCACACCACCAAATATTCCATTTTAGGTTTTTTGCTATTTAGCAGCCCTAACTTGCAGCATTATATTGCAACTGTACATCCCAGCCCAGTACTGCAGCACTACGTTGCTTAGACATAGCTCTACGCTCCAGCATGTTTTTAGGGTATGCAGCCAGCTCAGCTGTAAGCCTAAGGAAGATTTCCATCAAGCAACAAAACTAAACTCTGCACAAATATTTAACAGCTCCGAGACCTCTAAAGGCTTAAAATAATAGGCATTTTGTGCTATGCTAGGAGCCAACCCCACACCGGTGATCTGCATAATGCAGAGTGCTCGGCAAACACACCACTGCAAATAAAGCATTGTTTCGCCTTTGTATCTTTGAATTCTTCAAGCTAAAAACTGAATGAAATACTAAGGCTTACTGTGCCTCCCCACCACAGACAGTGCAGTAGCAGCTCGTCCATTACGTTAAGTTCGTCTAAAAGTTCCCATGCCTCACAACCATTTCTCATCCCCTCTCGGCAGATGAAACACAAGTTCATATAAAACAAACCTAGGAGGAGTTCATCCTATCTAGCTTATTTTCCAAGCCGCTAAAACTACGCAGTAGCCCACTCAAACAGAAAATTTCCCAGACAATGGAATCCTTTCAAACTGCACAGCCGACAGGATTCCCCAGTTGTCAGTTTTAGGTGCCTGCCAGCACGAAATGTTCTTGAATCCGAAATTTATAATAATCACCCCTATTGATAATGTGAGCAGAAGCAGAATTACATCACAGTTAACACTTACCAAAATACATTATGTTTCTCATTAATCATGCAGTCAGGATCCCACCGCTGTGTATTCAGCATTAGCTCCCGCACAGGGCTGACATGTAAAACAGAGCTCTTTCATTCTACATTATGTGGAAATTTCCCAGCACAAGAAGCATGAGTGAGCAGTGTGCCTCCTCAGGATGAGCGCTTTGCAGGCAGTCTTATCCCTGATACAATCCCTCTCTGATTTAGCGTTTACTCCGGCTGCATGCTGCACTGCCCATTCTTACTGTAATCTGACTCCTCCTTCTGATGTCCTTGCTGTGCCTGTGACATCAGGACTAAGAGTACTACAAACAGATCTTTTCTTTAACGGGCTCGCAACGACATGCTCCAATATCCTGGTTAACCTAACTCTGGCTTGGGAAAAAAAAGAGCCCTTCTAAAATCGTATGTATTTTTTTTTCCTTTTCTTTTTTTTTTTTTTGGCAGCAAACGCGTTCAGTGACATAACATGCTCAATTACATAATCGATGGGAAAGACAAAGCGTATATTGTGTATTTTTCTTTGAAGGGCAGGCTCCAGGAGAAGCCCCAAGTGCCCTGATTCCAACTTCAGTAGAAGATAAAGATGCTTGGCACTTTGCAAGATCATGTCCCTCTAGGACTTTTTTGAAAAAAAAAAAAAAAAAAAAAAAAAAAAAAAAAATCAATAGTTCCATTTCAATAACTTATTTTAATCCAAATGTTGGATAAAGCTCAGTCTGTTTCTATTTTTAAAAAGCAACTGACAAATAGGTAGTTCAATTTCAATAGAGCTGAACTGATTTTTTAAACTACGATTTCTTTGCACGAATAACAAAGCATGAGGATGGGAGATATATGACAGCGAGGATTTGTAATGCAGTTTACAATCTTTCACCCTCCAGGTCTCCGGTTCCTTTCCGGCCCAGGTTGATAAGTCATTAGCAGCTGGTAGCTATTTTTTTGTTCTGTGATGAATGGAGTGGCCCTAAGTTTGTTGTAAATAGGTCCCCACACAGTCCCTGCTGCTACATGAACTAGTAGCAGCTTCAGAGGAAGAAAGACCAAAGAAATATTGAAATACTCTCCACCACCTACACGTAGCGCCTCGGGATGGATCTGACACACACTGGTGTGGCAGCACAGTGAAGACTATGCGGTCTGTATTTGCGCACATATTATGTCTGTTCTGTGAATCAATAGAGGACATAGGTTTCCTGCTGTCAGTCTGGCATGTATCACCGATAATACACTTAAACTAAATAAAGGTAAAAAATAATGGACAGTATGCTGAAGTGTTTATTTCATTATAATAGGCTCTAATGGGATGAATGTTTTCATTCTACAGGAAGGAGGATGACAGCTATAATTCATTTAAAGCTCTACTTCTTATTTGTAAAAGCTCCACACAGTAACTACTATTTCATGAGGTCCAATCACTTAGGGCAAAATTATCCCACCAGCACAGCAGCCAAGGAACTCTCCAATTGCAGCAGAAGAGTTAAGAGCCCTAGTGTACATCGCCGCTACACATCTCCCGGCAAGAGTCCTCTGCAGCATTGCTCTCCGAGGTTTCATGCTACCTGTATGAAAGTCACAGAGATGAAACACTGCCAGGGGGAACTGGGGCATGAATTTAAGTCCTGTTCGTCACTGCCAGTCCCACAGTTCTCCATTTCTGATGCCTAGGCTTTCTCCGTGCCCCTTCTTATTCCAGCTGCCCCTAGGAAGAGGCACGCCTGAAATGAGAGATACATGGTACACAGATAAACTCCAAAATAAACTTTGCTTCACAACTGAAAAGCACACAGTGCAGGAGCGCACTTTGAGGCCACAGTGCGTGAGGGAGGAAGATCAAGACTGCTCGTATGGTTTAAACTGATCAACGACAACTTAAGCTGAGCAAATCCTAAACCAATGAAGAAATACCCCTGGGGGGCCGGGGGGGGAAGCTGTCTACAAACATGGCCTGTATTTTAACTAGAGAGTTTGGACAGCAAGTAACAGCGGGTATTTATGGTACCTTCCTTTCCTCTATTTCATCATTACAATGCTCATTCACTTCTACTGTACAAGGAAGGACACCTCGCTATAGGAGAAAATAACCACCCTCAAAGACTGGTTTAAAATATCTCAGCTGAGCCACTCTAACATCCTCTGAGCAGTAAGTATAAGCTACTATTAGGTGCTTTCTGCAGCACAAGCACTCCCTCCCCTCCCTTCACCAAGGGTAAAAGCTCAGAGAATCAATTCACTGTGAAATCCTTCAGCTCCTTTGCTAGCTCCGAAGCACTTTTGCAGAGGGGCTGAGTGATGCCCTTTAGAACAGTCTGCACCCAGGCACAGCATTTGCCTGTTAGGCTGCGTTTACCTTATCTCAGAGAAGCTCGGGCTCATTCTGCCACGAGTCAGACCCTGCAAGATGTAGGCTACCTCCAGTTTCGACGTTCCTCCAAGCTGATATGCCTTGCTGATTTTTGCCATCAGCTGGCCAGCTGAGAGCCCAGGTACAGACGACTCATGTCTGTGTAGACATACCATCAGCAGTCAGCCAGCAACCATGCTGCCTTTTAAACACCCCTGCTTGAGCTGGCTGCTCTGTTACAATACCTGTACCAATTCGGTGGAGCCTGATGGCAGGTCAGGTCCTCAGGAAGCATAAACAGCAAAGCGTCACACAGACCAGTGTATTCTTCACCACTTGGTTCTGAATGTTACCTCCACTTCGGTTTTCAACTTTAGGATACAAAACAATCAGGACCATCTCCCCCCTTATTGCATCTTATTTGTGTTCTTACAATAAGCATACGATCCAAGTAGCCAAAAAGAAACTAAACCAAGAAGCTTTCTTTAATTTCTTTGCATTTCAACTATGGAACAAATGCAAGGGAGGAGGGAAAGTCACTGGTGGTCTCTCCTGGAAAGCTTTCACAGCCCATATTCACATACTCCATGCCAAACTCTGCTTTCATTTACACACATACAACATTAATAAACTGCAAAAAGTAGTAGAGTTCCAAGCGAGGGACAAAGAATGAATTGTATTTCCAGAGTGGGATATTGTCACTGTCGGTGAAAGCAAGGATTAGTTTGGTAATTGCAATGTCGAATAACTGGTGTTTTAACTCAAGCACTGAGGACTCTGCTGAACACAACTGTCGGGAAGCATAGTCAGGAGCAGCAAACACTTGTGCAAGTCTGGAGATCTGAGTAGACCCAGTCTGGGCTTGCAGGATCATGCAGACTGAATAAGCAAATCAGCCCATGATGTCAGCCCACGATGCAAACTCCCAATCATCAACATGCCAGCACAGGCTAACCAGCATTTAGGTTTGCTACAGATGCAGGTCAGCTGCAAATTATCATATTTTCATGCATGGTTCACCTATAAAAACAAAGCCCCAAAACCCTCGTGATTCAGCAATAGCATGAACATAACATGAAAAAAGTACCTTCTGCTAAAACAACTACCTCGCACCCTTATTTCTAATAATAGAAGTAGCTTCAACTCCCTGAAATCCTCTTTCCCAACAACCTGCTTCTTTTTTTTCATAATAGCATCTCCACCTTGATTTCTTCCACTCTTCCTCGCCTTGACAACCCCACTTTATTAAAGGGTTTGCCACAAAGGGCAGATTTTCAAAATGCAGACTGCCCCACAAGATATTACCTCCTTGGAATAAACGAAAAGCAAGCTGAGAGTATACATGTCCCAGAAGTATAGCACATACCCTACATTTCTCCAGAGCTGGGAAAGCTCCAGGTTACCCCCAACACCTGACTTGGTCTAGAGCCAGAAGGCCACTTCATGAACTAGCTGTGCTATCTATGCTTTCTACTGAATTTTATCTATCCACTGATTTACACAATGCCTCCATAGCAAGTATTAAAACCACTCACAGGCATGTCTGTTGCAGATACCAATTAATATTTAATATTAATGCACCTGGTTAATTCCCTAGGATTCCTGGAAAACTCTCTTCCAGTCTTGAACTCTCCCAGGAGGCAACTAATATTAGATTTATACCCAGGCTCTTACCACTTGGCTTTGATGAATTTCAATTAGTGAGGCTGACCACAAACCTTTCCTTGCAAATGCAGAAGCATATCGAGGGACTCTTTGCTGGCAGAAATGTAATAGCAGGCAACAAAATACACTAGTGACACAATATTTTAAAGTTTATGCATCATGTGTAGTAGGTTAAAAGATCTCATACACTTGAAAGGTTTCCAGATTTTCCTAAAATAAATTTTATCTACTGTACAGAGACAGCTATTAAGAATAAAAATGTGTTGTGCAAACATTCATTTCCGAAAATAAAGTGGGAGAAGCAATCCAAAATAACACTTGACCTACTAATTCACCAAAAGCATCCCAAAACTAAAAGATTCTTGAAGGTACAGCAGGGCTACAACTTCTACATAATTTGGAAATTTATACATTGCAGATATTTCATTACTAATAGTACTACAGTAACCACAGTGCAGAAATAAAAAACAGCAAACAAGCCACAGTTTTGTAAGGCTCCAAAAGTAATTGAAAGTGTTTCCAAGCACACATCTTTTTGTGCCTCAAATCAAATATACTAAGTACATCGGCTAGAAATTTGGTTTGTTTTTATTTTTAAGCCATCTGGAGTAGTTTAAGACATACTACACATTAATGCAGATTTTGTGATTCATTACTAATCTCTTGAGGTTACGCTACAGGATAAGAATTAAGGAAGCAAGTTACATTTGTGTATTTTAACTAGCCATAGAGGCTCATCTTTGGTTTTGCACGTTCTCCACTGGCCAAAACTACCAAATGAGTTTTTTACCCTTGACTCAGAAGTGTCACTTCTGGAAGTCTGCAATATTTGTCACCATGAATACCTTTTAACTACAGCAGTACCCAAAGGAACTCTGTACCGCCACACGTGAATACAACTGGAGGAACTTAATTAATCTTCCTGTCACTTCCATGATGCTTTTCATTAGTTTAGCTGCTATCTGATCAACTGCTCCATTCTCTATTGGAAATGGCTAACCAGAACCTCCTATAAAAGCATTTTCAAGAGGTAAACAAAGACTCACCTTTGATTCTGAGAGCCTTTACAAATCTTTGCCATGCAGACTTCATCAGTTCAATAACAGTACTTGCAGCACTGTTCTTTTTAAGCAACTGGGATTTTCTACATATGAGGGTTAAGAAATATAAATAGCAACAGTATGCGGTTTTGTAAGCTTGAAGCTAGTACTTCTCATATTTTATAGTTCGAACAGAAATGATGTGGCAATTGAAAGGGCATATCTTTTTGAATTTCCTTCCCATGGATATGGATAGTTACTGCACAAAAAAATCAGAAGGCTACCAGCATAAAACCAAACTGACATTTTAGGCATTATTGATGCTTATTGTTTTACTAAATGCCCACTCCTGTCATCTTTTGCTCCTAAGCATGTGACAAGATTTAAAATAATGAATGTGAATGAATACATAACTGGTGTAGAAGCTACTTTGACTATGTGTATGGATAATAATTTTGAAAAGAAAGATGGTCTTAAAAGCAAACGACAAGACTGAGAAGCTGGTCTGAGTCCCTGTCAAAGACATTTTTTTCACACACACACATGCAAAATCTATTTTTTTTTTTTTCAAAGAATGAAAACTGGAACTGGTGGTAACATCAACTCCAACATGTGTAGTCCTTCCTTTCTCCCTCTTTCCCTTGTAATTTTATTTCTGTACTGCATTCAGTAAAATTTGTCTAACGTGTGGGTTTTGAGTATATCACATGGAGACAATCTATCACTACCCTTGGTAAGGTGAACAAATTAGCCAGTGTTTCACTTTTTTGGTCCATCTTTCCGACACTCTCTACAATTTTGCAACATACCTTTTAAAAGTCGTCACCAAATCCAGGCATTGTATTCTCACAATTTATAAATTTATGTATTATAAATTTAAATTTATAAATCCAGATGTTGCACTGAGAAATTCTGTACAGCTTTCGCACTCTAGGTTCTTCTTTTTTGCACTCTGATTTACAGGATGCAATCCAATCCGTTCGTAAGTCCAACCTACATTTTGCATTTCTGGTTTACCATCATGAATTAGTTAAATTTGGTATGTAGAGGATCGGTCAATTAACCCCTTCGTAATCAGATGTGTACATGCCTTATTCTGTATATTGCATTGTTTAAAAGAAAACAGTGGCCAAAACTATGCACATCTATTATTTCTAAAATCATCTTTATTAATCAAATGACAAGTCTCAATTAACAAAAAAAGATATATAGTGAAATGGTCTGTTTCTATGACCTGTTTTAACTGTCTGTTTATATTTGGTTAAACTAAAATAACTAAAATTTATTGCATTATTAATTAGAGATCTTTTCATTTTGCTCAGAAATGATAGCAATGTGATGATTGCATAGGTATCAGTTACATTTCAATATCAGCAAATCATTAGCACTCCTGTACTCCCCTGTGGTTTCATGTGGGTGCTTTAGTTTTGGGGTTTTTTTCAGGAGGGTGTTTGGTTGGTTGGTTTTTGTTTGGGGTTTTTTGGTTTTGGTTTGGTTTTGTGGTTTTGGGTTTTTTGTCAAGAAGGTGCATCAATGAAATGGGGATCTCCTCAACAAATCTTTTAGGACTCTTCTGCAGAAGTTATCCACTCCTATTGAATTTAAATAGTCTTTAGGCCAAGTAGCTGCTGCTTGACATCTTCCTTTCTTTCTTCCAGGCATTTTGGGAAGTGCCTCAGCACACTCATGACATGAGGGCAGTATCAAGCATTTTTCAAAATACAGAATAAAAATATTTATTTAACACTATTGGCTCTCGTAATCACTCGTAACAATCTTACTATCTCCATCTAGTGGCGTATACTATTACGATTTTTGTTCTTTAATACACTAAAAACTTTTTATTGTCCTTTGCCTTGCCAACCACAGATTTTTCATTTCCTGTTTTTGGCTTTCCCTATAAGTTTTCCATACTTCTTGCTTCTAATTTATATTGATTAGTATCCACTTCTCTTTTATCATTTTGTTCCAAGTTGCTATTTAATTTCTAGTTGCTGTCCTTATTTTGTGGCTGAACCAGAACAGACTTTCAGCCAAAGTTTTTCATTTTCTGAATATGAAATTACTTTTTTAGTCATCTGGGAACCTCTAGTTTTTTAAGGAAGTGTCAATTATCTTTCCAAGCCTTTCTATCTTTTTCTTTCCAAACAGTTCTGCTCCTAATTTTCCCTTAAGAAATAAAACATCTTGAAGCATAAAACATGTAAAAGATTTTATCTGTGTTCTGTTTGCTCCTATAGAATATAATCAAATCAATTTCCACACCCTTCAAGTCCCTAAATGGAAAAATTTCAAGATATGGGCATGAAACAATACTCCTTCATTTTCTTGATGCTGTATAGAGCTGTTTAAGAATGAAAAGAAAAAAAAAAAGTAGCAACGCAGTATGATTTTACATTTCCCAGCAATTACAAAAGCACTAAGCTGTGATTTCAATATAAAACGGCAAGAGGAAAATGCTAGCAGATGCAGTCCCAACGTGAGTGGGTGCAGAGCAGTTTGTTTTTTATACTGGGTCAATTGATGGGAGCAAGGCTGCAGCATAGACCAACAGCCAGGATGGGACACAAACACTGCCAGCTGCACAACACTACAACTTCTCTCCTGTTTTGGAGAGCTGAGATACTTTGCAGCAGCACCTGGAGCATCTGCAAGGTGCCAGCACTGCATTTGGAACTAAGAACTGGCAGAGGCTTAAGGCACATCCAGTTTTAACTACCTAAAAAGAAAGCATCTCATCCAAACTAGTCAGTGCTACAGGTGCCTCCTGGGGCAACTCATCCCATGGTAAATTGTTATCCGAGAGGAAGAAGACCAGTCTCTCTCTGCAGACACTTCTCTCATTCCACTGACTCGCAGAGGGGTATCAACATTTAACTTAGGTTAGACAATAAACTTTTAGCCGGTTGCAGTTAGGCAGGAGAAATTTCATCTCTAATTACTATAAAACAGTCTAACTAATCTCACAGAAAACATACATGATGTGTTTGAATTCCTCTTTAATATCCAAGGAAGAATTATTTTGGCCAAGATGTTGCTATCAAAGGAAATGCTAGTCAAAGGAGAGTAAGCTGCAATCTATCAGAAACTGCCATGCAAAAAGGGGAGGAGGACAAAATGGCAGCAGACAAGGCACTAATTTGAGGGTATAAAAACATTCAAGTTACAGCATAGTGTTCAACTTTTTATGATATAGGTTTGAAAAATTTATAATGTTTTTATTCGTACCAGTGCTGAATTTGAGTCATATGTCCATGTGTAAGCATTTTGCAGTTCCACACATGCAAGCTTCACAACAGAGCGTAAGAAATGAATTGTCATGAAGTGAAAATATCAGTGATGCTTATTTTTTTCACAGTAGATCTCACTATAGGTGGGAATTGTCTCAAAGACTGACACCTAAGTTTTTACATGTATCTGTGTGTGCCCACCTGCGAGCTGGATGTCTATCTTCCCATCACAGTCAACGGAGGTCAAATTGATGCAGACAAAATCAGAAGAGTTATTTATCACACCTGGAAGTAGACACCAACTTTGGTTGGCCAAGTAGCTCTCCAAGCTCTATTAACTATATTGACTAGAATTTCACTGATCAAAAGGGGAGCTCAGACACCTAATTTACTTGTAGATACCTAAACACACGCACCTAACTATACATAATCTGAGAAATGTGAGCTGAATCCCAGCCAAGGCTTCCAAACCTCTTAAAAGATCTGGGACCCCTGCAGATCACTTATACCCATTGAAATTCGGCTCCATCTGGGATCATCACAGCAACTACCAACTGTGCTCAGCAACACTAAGCAGCAATTTAGAACAAAACATGAAGAACACCTGCAAGTGAAACCAGCATGAAATTTATACAAGAAGAATTGAATTATCTCCTAAGGAATTAACTACAACATTAGCTTCCCCAGCGCTTGAGATAATTTCCCGGGCTCTTAAATGACCACACAGTGCCTCAATATTTCATCCTATGCAAAAACCCAAAGATCAAAAATGTCTGCCTCAGAAATGTCTGGCACCCTTGAATGACCAAGCTGGCATCATACAATAACCATGTTCCACTAAAATCCCTGTGGATTAATTTATGCTATTCATGCTTACCTTTAAGAAAAAAATGAGAGCATGTCACAAAGTGGCTGTTAGATGATATAGCCATTTACTGTTAATAATGAAAAGAAAAAAAAATGTTGAAATTACCCAGAAACAATTGATTTCTTTAAATTTCAAATGCTCCAATACTCTTCTCCTAGAAGAAGGGCAGGGGGGAAAGTTACTGCTTTTTATCACTCTGCCAATAGTGTTTAAATACATTCCTACCTGGTTTATAATAATTAACAGTAAAAGGAGAATTTTCATCTCTGTTCCCACCTTTTGATCTTATTGACAGAGCCTCCTGCCATTCTAATTCAGAACGACATGTACAGCAAAAAATTCCTGTCTGTGTCTGTTCCTGACTTTCTTGTTACATCTTTTTCCTGTATGGTTTCCTTTTGATCTGTCATACCTCTGAATTTAATTATCAGGTTTGAAAACATCCTGCCATAATAGCAGCCTATAAGTAATTCTGTCTGTTTCCCACAGCTGAACGAAAAGACTGTATCCCAAAGCCAATCTCTCTCTTCAATATGCACTTTTCAGAGTCCATCTCAATACAAATACTTTGCAATTTTATTTATGCCAAAAATAATTAGGAAATTAATAATTTTGAAACATGATAGCCTAAATAGAGTACTGCTGCTATTTTTAGATAATTCAGTGACTTGATCTTTAGTCAGTTTGCCACTCAGTACCTCTAAAAATAAGACTAGTTACTCTAGGTGCCTAAATATAGATGTAGAAACAGAAAATACTGGACTAAGTCCTTACCTCACAGAATTTTTTCTTCTCTGCACCATATAGATGAACGGTATACCACAGATGAAGGTGTACATTATAGCTTAACTTCTTATTCCTACAAAGCATTAACAACTGAAAGAATTTCAGCTGGGTTTGAAAGCCCCAGCCATATGTCTCTGGACTCTGTAGATACAAGACAACTGTTCCAAGCATACTGACTGTCTATGAATTCATCTTGGACAGAAGTACTGCATTATGCCAACACCGTCTCAGCTTGGGGGTGTTAGAGGAGGAAAAGCTGGCCGTAGAGTTGTAGGGGTCTGTATCTCTGCCCAGCACTGAGGAATGGTCTGCAGACAGCAGAACAGAATATGAGTTTTTCATGAAGATGCATGATGGTATGCTGGACTGCTACGCTCACTTCAATCTGCAGACCCTCTGCTTTCTCTGTATGTAAAAAAAGTGATTGTCATTTCATGAACATTTATGTTCTGACTGCTCAGACAAACTTGACTGCAATGTGAAAGTGACTTCTAGCTCATCTGTGTGTTGCAGTGATTTGGCAGTTCAGTTTCGTGCAACAGAAAACTGCATCACTGACAGAAAAGCTTTCATGGAAAACAGCATAAGAAATAGAAGGCTTCAGTAAAACCATTTCATGCAAAAGTCTGTAGTGCCTGTTTTATCCTGCTAAAGATAATTTATCATGTTCTATAAGCTGCTGATACTTTTTGTACTGATACACTTTTCATTACTTATCTACCACTTCCTTCCTTGATCACTGTTCACCAGAGCATTTAATCAAGTAATTATTTTTACCAAGAGTAACTGTCTATACATTAAAATCCACTGGCCCATGTTTCATCTTCATTTACATCCCTCAAAACCAATGACTTTAAGAACAAATTCAGGAAGTACCGCGCACGAGTAGCGCAATGTTGCATAAAGCATGTAGACATGCTCATATACACACATATTTATATTCAGCCATGCGCACACACATAAGCATGCATTGTAACATGACAGTGCTAGATGCTTTCTCAGATGAATAATTAACTTGCTGCACAGGTAAATAGCCACATTAGGATTCCCGTTTCCCCTTCCTTCTTTCTCATTCCTGCTCAGCAAGGTAATCTTTTTTTCATCATTGGATATGGGGCCAATCAAATTCTGGAATTAGGAGTGATAAAATTTGCACTCTATTGTATTTTTTTTACTTTCTATTCAGTACTCCAGAGACATTTGCTTAGAATGAGGAAGAAGTTAAATTATAATGGTCAAAATTTTACCAGGTTACAGCATGATTAGTGTTAGGAATTGTTCTTAGTAAAATCCTAGTGGGTTCCTGCTCATTGCTGCTGGGCATAAAAATTTGACACGGCTGGGTACACCTCTGTCTTCTGGGCCTCATAACTGTTCTAGTAAGGTTAGAAACCTCTTTTTTCCCCCCCATCTTTGTTGAATATCCCAGTGAACACATAGGGGAAGAGTAAGAATGAACCATGGTTTTAGCCAAGGTCCTTGTAGAGGGTCTTCCACTGGGTAAAAGTCCATTGGAGCCACCTGAAAGATGGGCAGATTAGTCGCAGCTGGAGGTTAACCAGCAATCCTGCAGGCTACCCAAGGCTCATCCACCTTATGCAAGGATTAATATCCACAGTTCCATAGTACATGCTTTACCTCTCATCACCAATCCTCATCCATTCATTACAGGAGTTTGGACTACTGTCTCCTAGACACCCAGTGAATGCTTTAATAAGCTTCTGATACTATCAACTTCTGTCTGATGCTATGAATGTTTAGATCTACAAATAACAAGTCCACCAGGACAAACTATAAAAGACCATCTTCAGGGTAGCCCTCTTGTGTCAATGGGTCATCAAGGATAGGGAAGACCAAAGGGAAATGCCTTGGTCTGAATCAAGACAAACAAGTAATTAAAACTGTCCCAAACATCCAGGTAACCTATTTATTAGGCTACTGTTTTTTTTTCCTGAGATGAAAATGGAAGCACACTGTTAAAATACAATTCCTGACTGAGAAACTTCACCATAAAATTGGTGGATAGGTTCCTGCTAATAGGCATTTTTGGGATAAAAAATAAAATGGGGTGCATGAGTTATTCTTAGGTGCCAAGCTGGGCACAGTGGAAGGAGGCAAAATACATTGTTACTTTTTTTAAAAAAATATTATTTATGTATTGACTTTTCATTGGAGTTAGATAATTTTTAATTTAAAAACTACAAAATTAAAGAGATTCAGATAAGTTTAAAGCAACAATAATAACAGAAGAGCACAGTTTAGAGGCTTTCACGTAGTATTTTATGATGAGTACTTTCAGAGTTTCTTTAGAAGAAAGTTACATAAAGTACTACCTAGCATATGCAGATAGCAAACTTAAAGAAAAAGATTGTTCTTTACGTATTATGTGACTACTCAATCTGATTTTCCAGTTGAGAAGCAGATGAACCAGTGTTTTGGTCCTGCTGTTGCACATACTGGGTTTTTCATAATTTTTCTGCTACCATCTTTTGCCCTTTGTGAAGAGTCATTTTAAACTTCTGATAGAATATTTTCTAAGGGAAGGTCAGATCTGAGAGGCTACTAATGGATTAGCCTTTGATCTTTTTTCCTTGACTTGCGTGCATTCAAGCCTGCTAGAAGATTTTGTGAAATGACAAATGTAAGAGTGACTGACTGAACAAGAAACACCTATTACTTTGAAAGGGGACACGACAGGAGGTGCAAGAGTTTTTACCTAAAAATTAAAAAATATTTAATTTACGGAACTTTAAGAAAGGCAGATGTTAAGTACCACTACTATACATACATACATATTTTTAAATGTATCAAAGATGCCAAATTGTGAGATAATGAGAGCATATTACATGAGTCATCAAAGCATGTACATTCCAAGGGAGGCATGATTAGTCATTTCTGATGACTGGCTAAATACTATAAATACCACTTCACTGTCAATCAGGGGTCACGCCATGAAGTTGTTAAGGAACAAATAAATCCTTTCAAAAGGGACAGTTTGGCTATAAAGCTTCTCCAGTAGGAAGCATCACTATCCAAATAGTTCTCTCCCTTTTTAATCCCAGTTAAAGGCCCTTTCAAGTCAGCAAGCTAAATGACCCTCGCTCATCAACAGCAAAACATTGGCACCTATTGAGACATCCCCCCCCCCCCATCAGTGCCAAGACTGCTTCACAGAATTAATGTTTCTGTACCCTGACTGATGAAGTCCTGATTTACCAGGCTTGAGGCACTCATAATACAAAACGAACAAAGGACATTAACATTTATGATATAATATTAAGATTTTTGCAAAAGCTGTTGCATTTTTAACTAGCTGATCTTACAAGATGGGAAATAGTATATCCCTGTTTTGCAGATGAAATGTGGGTTTAAAATATAATTAGAGAGATTAGTTAGAGACAGAAAAAAGGCTGAACCACTGGAGCTCTTGACTCTGCTCACACTGTCCCCCATCATACAAACAATAAAACCAACTGTGAGAAAGCAGCGTACATAAACCCTGTACTCAGCTCTCATATTGCTGAAAGAATAAAAGAATATAAACAAAATGGATTACTATGTTGTAAAAAAGCACTGACTCACTTATTCCTTACACTGTATTCACTTACATGTTTGGCGTTTTGGTTTTGTTTGGGGGGTGGGGGTTCCCCCCCCCCAAGACAAAAAAGGGTCATTTTTTCCTGGTATAGCTTCAGTGAGACTATGGACCCAGACTGTGTCAGGAGGAGGTTGTGCTGCTAACAAAGGAAAAGGTCTTCTGTTCATTATGTCACCATTCAGTAGTTTTCAAAAAAATGCTTGCAAACAATTGTTGTCAGCTTTCAAACATAATTTTATAGTACTCTTGTGGCCTTCAAACATGCTACATTTTCAGCCTTATCACCACATTAAATCACATTGCCAATAATGTCTTTGTGACGAATTTGAATTCTTCAGGCTTGAATTTAATTACATTATGTAAACTAGAAAATGTCTTCAGTGTGCTTTAAGGAAATAGCTTATCATGGCAATTGTTAAATTCTGTTTTGTTTAAAATATTTGCATTTTGATAACTTCATTCTGCTGCATACAGCATTTATTGATCTTTCTCAGGAATCCATTGTTAGTATAGTGCATTGTATTTATTTTCCATGAACCCTTGACTGGAGTATATTCTTACAGAGCATTTGTGGAAAAAATAAGGAAAAAACCAAATTATCAGGTTTTTGAGAGCATCAGGCTAACGAGGATATGGAGGATATGGATGACAGTCCTTCCAGAGGGCTGCCTAGGGTGAGTCAGTCTGCCCCACGCATCACAACCACCTCTACTAAAACAAAAAGGAGGGTAATTGTCATAGGCGATTCCCTTCTGAGGGGAACAGAGGGCCCAATATGCCAAGCAGACCCAACCCACAGGGAAGTCTGCTGCCTCCCTGGGGCCCGGGTGAGGGAGGTCACCAGGAAACTCCCTGGTCTGGTACAGCCCACTGATTACTACCTGCTGTTGGTTTTGCAGGTTGGCAGTGATGTGGTTGCACAAAGAAGTCTAAACGCAATTAAAAGGGACTTCAGAGCGCTGGGGAGACTGGTTGAGGGATCCCGAGCGCAGGTAGTGTTTTCCTCAATCCCTTCAGTGGTGGGGAGGAACACTGAAAGGAACAGGAAAGCGAAGCTGGTTAACACGTGGCTCAGAGGCTGGTGCTGTCAGAGGAATTTTGGGGTTTTTTTGACCATGGGGCGGTCTACACGGCACCAGGCCTGCTGGCTGCAGATGGAGTTCAACTATTGTCAAGGGGGAAAAGGATTCTCGCTCATGAGTTGTCGAGCCTCATCGGGAGGGCTTTAAACTAGATTTGAAGGGGGAAGTGAATGAAACCAGGCTGCCTAGAGATGAGCCTAGGGGTGGCATGCCGATGTTGGGGGCGAAATCGATAGCCCAGCTCAAGTGCATCTACTCCAGTGCACGCAGCATGGGCAGCAAACGGGAGGAGCTGGAAGCCGCTGTGCAGCAGGACAGCTACGACGTAGCTGCCATCACAGAAACATGGTGGGACGACTCGCATGACTGGAGTGCTGCAATGGATGGCTATAAGCTCTTCAGGAGGGATAGGCAAGGAAGGAGAGGCGGTGGGGTGGCTCTGTACGTTAGGGAGTGTTTTGATTGTATAGAGCTCAACGATTGCGACGACAAGGTCGAGTGCTTATGGGTAAGGATGAGGGGGAAGGCAAACAAGGCAGCTATCCTGCTGGGTGTCTCTTATAGACCACCCAACCAGGACAAAGAAGCCGACTAAGCATTCTCCAAGCGACTGGCAGAAGTCTCACAGTCGCAAGACATTGTTCTTGTGGGGGACTTCAACTTACCGGACGTCTGATGGAAATATAACACAGCAGAGAGGAAACAGTCCCGGAGGTTCCTGGAGTGTGTGGAGGATCACTTCCTGACACAGCTGGTAAGGGAGCCTACCAGGGGAGGTGCCCTATTTGACCTGCTGTTTACGAACAGAGAGGGTCTGGTGGGAGAAGAGAAAGTCAGAGGCTGTCTTGGGCTTAGCGACCATGAAATGATAGAGTTCTCAATTCTTGGTGAAGTACGGAGGGGGGTCAGCAAAACCACTACGATGGACTTCCAGAGGGCAGATTTCGGCCTGTTCAAGACACTGGTTGAGAGGGTCCCTTGGGAGATGGTCCTGAAGGGCAAAGGGGTCCAGGAAGGCTGGACCTTCTTCAAGAAGGAAGTCTTAAAGGCACAGGAGCAGGCAGTCCCCATGTGCCATAAGAAGAGGCGGCGGGGAAGAAGACCGGCCTGGCTGAACAGGGAGTTTTTTCTGGGACTCAGGAAAAAAAGGAGAGTTTATCACCTTTGGAAGAAGGGGCAGGCAACCGAAGAAGAGTACAAGGATCTCGTTAGGTCATGCAGAGAGGGAATTAGAAAGGCAAAAGCCCAGCTAGAGCTCAATCTGGCCACGGTTGTAAGGGATAACAAAAAATGTTTCTATAAAGACATTAACAACCAAAAGGAGCCAAGGAGAATCTCCATCCTTTACTGGATGCGGGAGGGAACATTGTCACCAAGGATGAGGAAAAGGCTGAGGTACTTAATGCCTTCTTTGCCCCAGTCTTTAATAGCCAGACCAGGTATCCTCAGGGTACCCAGCTCCCTGAGCTGGAAGACAAGGATGGAGAGCAAAATAAACTCCCCATGATCCAGGAGGAAGCAGTTAATGACCTGCTATGCCACCAGGACTCTCACAAGTCTATGGGACCTGATGGCATCCACCCAAGGGTGCTGAGGGAGCTGGCAGAGGAGCTTGCCAAGCCACTCTCCATCATTTATCAACAGTCCTGGTTAACAGGGAAGGTCCCAGATGACTGGAGGATTGCCAACGTGATTCCCATCTACAAGAAGGGCCGGAAGGAGGATCCGGAGAACTACAGGCCCGTCAGCCTGACCTCGGTGCCGGGGAAGATTATGGAGAGGTTCATCTTGAGGGCGCTCACAGGGCACATGCGGGACAACCAAGGGATCAGGCCCAGCCAGCACGGGTTCATGAAAGGCAGGTCCTGCTTGACCAACCTGATCTCCTTCTATGACCAGGTGACCCGCCTCGTGGATGACAGAAAGGCTGTTGGTGCCGTCTACCTGGACTTTAGTAAAGCCTTCGACATTGTCTCCCACAGAATTCTCCTGGAGAAGCTGGCAAATCATGGCTTAGACAGGTGCACTCTTCGCTGGGTAAAAAAAACTGGCTGGATGGCCGAGTCCAGAAAGTTGTGGTGAATGGAGCGAAATCCAGTTGGCGGCCGGTCACAAGTGGAGTCCCCCAGGGCTCAGTTTTGAGGCCGGTCTTGTTTAATGTATTTATCAATGATCTGGATGAGGGGATTGAGTGCACCCTCAGCAAGTTTGCAGATGACACCAAGTTGGGCGGGAGTGTTGATCTGCTTGAGGGTAGGAAGGCTCTGCAGAGGGATCTGGACAGGCTGGATTGATGGGGCCAGGCCAGTGGTATGAGGTTCAACAAGGCCAAGTGCCCGGTCCTGCACTTGGGTCACAACAACCCCAGGCAACGCTACAGGCTTGGGGATGAGTGGCTGGAAAGCTCCCCCACAGAAAACGACCTGGGGGTGTTGATTGACAGCCAGCTGAATATGAGCTGGCAGTGTGCCCAGGTGGCCAAGAAGGCCAACGGCATCCTGGCTTGTATCAGAAATGGTGTGGCCAGCAGGAGTAGGGAGGTGATCGTGCCCCTGTAGTCGGCACTGGTGAGGCCGCACCTTGAATCCTGTGTTCAGTTTTGAGCCCCTCACTACAAGAAGGGCATTGAGGTGCTGGAGCGTGTCCAGAGAAGGGCAACGAAGCTGGTGAGGGGTCTGGAGCACAAGTCTTATGAGGAGCGGCTGAGGGAACTGGGGTTGTTCAGTCTGGAGAGGAGACCTCATCGCTCTCTACAACTACCTGAGGGGGGGTTGCAGAGAGGTGGGTGTTGGTCTCTTCTCCCAAGTGACTAGTGACAGGACAGGAGGAAATAGCCTCAACTTGCACCAGGGGAGGTTTAGACGGGGTGTTTGGAAAAATTTCTTTACTGAGAGAGTGGTGAGACACTGGAATAAGCTGCCCAGGGAAGTGGTGGAGTCACCCTCACTGGAGGTGTTCAAGGAACGTGTGGACGAGGCACTGTGAGACATGGCTTAAGGGGCATGGTGGTGTTTGTTGGTTGATGGTTGGACTTGATGATCTTACAGGTCTTTTCCAACCGTAGTGATTCTGTGATCAATATTTTGGTTTATAGCAACTGTAAGATTGGGAAATGCATCCCTATGCATTTTTTTTTCCTCTGGACACAGTACTTTAGCATATACCCCAGGATTTAGTAATATTACCTTAGTTAACTGTAATTCTGCTGTGAAAAATTTTATGTGGTATGCTATCTGTGTATGGAAGTTGTTTTTATTTCTATATTAGAACTCATTTACCACCTAATTTGACTCATTCAATGTATGTTTTTTTCTTGTGGGTTTTTTGTTTGTTTGTTTTGCAGGGTTTTTTTTTTTTTTTTTTTTTTTTTTTTTTAAGTATTTTCTGGAACTCTCTTTGTCCCTCATCTTATGATTTCTCTCTCTCCTTCTGAATCTTCCCCCCTCCTGCCATTCTCCCTTCTCTCTTACACTTGTGGCAGTGATAACTGCATTTTCAGACACAATCGAGGGATATTTTTTTCTTTCTTATTTATTTCACAGAACACATCTAAATGTGGAAGCATTTTACAGTCACTCAAGCCAAGTCTGCCTTCCACCTGCACTTGAATGAAGCTCTTGAAATTCTAATTAGGAGGATCATAAGCAAATATTACATAGATTTTCATCATCTATCTAATGAAAAAATATATACATGTAACAAAGGTACACAGATTTTCACATCCTGTATAATTCTTAAACTTAAAGAAACTAGATCAGTATGTGAAAAATCTCACTTCACAGCTTGATGTTAGCAAATGAGTAAAACAGTGTTTCCAGCATGCAGTATCCATGGCCAACCGTTCTGTAAACATCCAGCGAATCTAAGCAAAAACACTGCCATGAAAAGTCTTCCTTAATAACACCACCACTTATCAAGGTCTGGCTCAAAAGTGTCTTACTGCAAATAATAGCATCCTGCTAATATCTTAGCTATTTTTCTAAAGATAATAAATCTCCCCTTCAATACACACTAAATCCCCCTATCAGATTCGCTGGTAGGGTAGATCTCGGATAAACAACAGAAATGAAGGATTATTGCAGTCACAGTGTGGAAATTTAGATCAGCTGGATGTTCCCATGCAGTAAATAGTGTTCAGCTGCACACCACATCTGCTCTGGCACAAACATGTCCAAAAAGGGAGATGGGTTTGGCCAAAAAGGGCACTTTTTACACAATTTTGGATTTTACTACATTTCCAACAGTTAAAGTATAGGCCAGACAGTTTTGGAAGCTTTCTCAGATGTGGAGTACACAGATGAGCAAACATACCAGTATGTTTATAAACAGATCTCATTGCAAATATTGACATTCAAGTATTCTATATGCTTTTCGCATTTGAGTTCATTGAGTTTCATGAAGTGTTTGATAATTTAACAGATAATCCCCACTTCCACAGGTTTCAACCAATTTAAAGGAAAGCTGGATCTCTTACTGCAGTCTTCAGTTCCCACAGCATAAAAAAAAAGTAATGCAAAACAGTGTCTAAAAATTAAAATAAACTTGGCATTTTTTTTATTTTTTGAAGTTTTGTATTTATAAATTATATTAAAAACTGGATTATGGGGGTTTTTTTGCTGTATTAGGTCATCTTACAGAAGATACGCAATAGAGTAAGCAACTGGAATAGCTATTATTTGAAAAAGACAGAAGAATTTCACAGTTTGCTGTCAGAATATGCTGTAAAGAAATATGCCACAGGCTTGCCTTTGGGCAACTCTCTGTCTAGAAGTCCTCCCAACAATAAGCAGGGGTATATAATTTTAAGCGTACATAACATGTAAGCATACATGAAGGCATGAAAGACTCACTCCCAGTTTCTTCAGACTCTTGACCACTTAATTTTTGTTGACAGCCACAAAAAATGCCCAGATGGCTTGTATCACCTGCGCAACTCTCTTTGCACCTAGATAATTGCCATCAAAATAACGACAAAATTCTTTGGCAGTGTTGGCCTCGGTCCTTAGTTGTACTCTATAAAGAGAGGGAGCTGATGGCAAACATAAAATGACAGGTAACATCTAAGTTATGGGTTTCTGTTGAATACCTCACATATTTGGAAACTAGTCATGACATTGAGTTACAGATTTTCAGCCATGACCAGACTCTTTCTACGTAAGCGTAGTTCATGTAACTTCAGCAAAATACTATTTATAATTCTGGATCAGAAACAAAACCTTCTGAAGAACATCTGCTGCCTCTGTTGAATCATCTCATGTCAGGTACTACAACTCACCATCACAGTGGTGACTCAGGCTGACACGTGGACTGCATTAGCTCCAATGCAGATAGAAAAAAAAGTTTCTGAAAAACTTCTTTGAACAAAAAATTAAAAAAGAAGAAGTTGCCAGACTTGGAACAAACACCTCATACAGTAATATCTATTTTGTTATTGAATGTTACCTATAAAATGACAGCGCACAAAATGGATAGACAAAGTTGTCAAGAGTGCGTGTAGCGTTATTTCAAAGCAATGTAATCATTTCATTTGCCTGAAGCACACCTTACATGTGAACATAGGAAAGGCTACATCTGCAGGCTCACAAACTCCAGAGAGTACATTAGAATACCAGTGGCCAGCCTTAGGTGCTCACACAGCATGCATCTGAGCTAGTCCCCTAGGCTTCCCTGATTGCCAATAGAGACAACAGGCACTCTTACAACTCCATCAGCTCAGCCTACAGTAGACTCCAAAACAGGTATGATGAATCATTCCCTGGAAGTGTCTAGTTTGATTTTGTTCCCCCTCCTATGTTAAAGATAGAATAAATCATTAGGTTGGGTGTGCTTCTGAAAACAAGAAGCCTCACAAATTTCCTCACAAATCATCTTGCCCCTCCTGTGAATATTGGACCAGTGCATGAAAATCAGCCTTCAAGCCAATCTCACGCAAAGAAGCACTTCACTTAAGCTTGCTCACACGCGCAGATTATCCCAAATTCTAGTGTGTTGTTTTTTTGTCTATCCCCTCTAGCTATTTCTGTGGACAAACATTGTTGCCATCCTCTATCAAAAAGGGAACCAAAAATGCAAAGATTATTCATCTTCTCTGCCACTGGATCTGTAAGTTCTCTAATAAACAGCAGTTCATTATACATTTTTATTCTGCTCCCAATGGTGAAGAGAGAAATGGCAGGCCTGCTGCCCTTTTAAATTTCCAGGAGAACAGCTGAAGCCATGACATTGCATGATCTCTGCCTCTACCTCACAAGCGGTCTCCAAGAGCACAGTATAAAAAAAATAATTTAAGGTATGTAACAAAGCACAGAATGGAGCATAACCTATACTCAGAAAGTTCTCAGAAGTAATTGCTCAAAGAAGTCATGAAGGTTCACATAGACTGCTTTTATTCTGATTCTCTACGAACACAAAGTTGATTAACTTGAGCCTGATATAGTAGTACACGTATCAAGTAGCTACAAAATTGCTGTTAGTGCCAGCAAGCCACTTGTGCAAAAGATATGGAAAAGTTTACAGTGATAAGCAGTGCAATATGGATCCAAACGTAGTGTACTTGAAAGCAAAGTGAAATCAACAATTACAAGGCGTGTCTGTTTAGACATTGCCACAGAGTGGGATTAACATCCGTCAGTCTGCTGCTCTTGTGCAGAACATGGAGAGCCAACAGAGCAATCCACAGAGCTACCCTGCAATAGGATCAGACAAAGGGAGGGAAAAAAACCAAAAAGAAAAAAAAAACCCACACAAACCCACTTTTAATATTGTTCTGGAAGAGGCAGAGAAGACAACGATTTATTAAATGCAAGCACATGAGAGAGCCTCCAGAGACCAGATTTATAATAATTAGTACCTCTACTGGCACCTTCTTGCCTTTTAAACTTTGAAGAAAAGGATGTGGGAGAAGGTCACGCACAAGAAAACATTTGTCATCCTAGAGGCTCTCTTCCATTTCTATGATAAAATAATTTCTCTTATAATACATTGCAAAGCAATGGACTTCATTTTCCAAATTATGCTCTGTTAACATGAATCATACTGGAAAAGTGCACTCTCATTTTCTTCCCTTTCAAGTCAGTAACTGTTTTTCCTTCAACTGTTTCATTTCTGTGAATTTTTGTTTCCAAAAACCAAAACCCCCAGAAACCAAATGCATGGGGACAAGCAAGTAAAATACCCTACAGGAAAACTGAACAGCCTCTTTCTGTTATGCTTGCCTCCTATCGCAAGCTATTTAGTAGGATCCACTCAGGACTGAAACTGGCCATTTGCTGCTGTTGGTATGATTTTTTTTCTGGCCTTTAGCCTTCTGCCTGAGGGAAGGTGTCTCACAAAATATTCCTATATGTTCATTTTACTGTGCATAAATTACACTCAGGTAGACAAATGCCACACTCGCTCTAGGAGGCCAATTTAAAATTTCCTGGGTTTACTTCCCCATGCAACAGTAATGCTGACGCTACATCACATTTCACTGTGTTGGATGCAGTCCCTGAAAGAATATGCATTTTAAATTGGCAGAAGCTAAATGATTAATACAGTATTGATTGCAATGAAGTTTGCGAGTGGAGTTGCCAAGCTATTGGTTGCTATACCTTATCAACAGTCAGCTCTCTGACAGATTAATTTGATGCCTCATACACATAAACTACCTCATACATTCTTAAACAAGATTTAATGTATATTCTTCAGACAGAACAAGTTACTGAGGATAAAATATGTGGCCATCAAAAGAAATAATTTTTCCCTATGCTGGAATTGCTCATGTAAGTATATAATCACTTGTATTCTGCCTACATGACTGCACATTGAGAGTTCATTAGCTTTATATGTAATGCTCTTACTTCTATTCATAAAACCATGCAGTAATTCAATACAAATACAGTTTGTGTGTAAGTCTAAGCCATCTGTAACCCATCTTGAATTTAAAAATCACCTTTGCATTCCCGTGTGATGTCGCTGAGCCAGACTATGCAAACCATTCTGGAACAGCCTTAGGAATGTGTCTTAACCATGTGGTAACGATTAAAGAATATAATCCAAAGTGGCTGCTGCATTACAAGCAACAGTAATTTCTGGCAACTCCTCTGTTGCTGCTTATATACAACCACCATTAGTTTTAAACATGCTTTTTCTTTAGAAGGAAACAATAAAAATAAAGAAAAAGAAGGATTAGATCAAAGCCTTTTCAAACTTCACTTCCAATCTAGGGCCACCGTGAAAGCCCCAGCCAGCTTTAAAGCCTTTACCTAGGAAGCATCATCTTTTACTCTGCTGAAAGTTAGATTTGGGGACATGGATTTGAAGGAAATTTTCAAGGCCATTTTCTCCATCTGAGAAACTAAAGCCCTTCCTGAAATAATTTGATTGACATGCATAGACTGAAAATATAGATTGCAGACGAGTCTTACGGAATACATTTTTGCCCCTAGCAGACATTATAGACCTCACTATGGACTTATCAGGATTACCAGACTAATTTAGCTGGCAATCTATATTTTTTGTACAGGTGCTTATCAGTCTGGCATAAGAATATTATCACTTAGTACAGTGTGGGTATTAACAGCTAGCAGCTCTTTAGAGTATATTTTTCTAGTACCATGTTGGGTTTTTTTAAATTATTTTAAGTAAAGACAAAAAGTATCACTTGTAGTGCAAATTTCTCAAGTATAAAGTTGCCACTAAGTTAGTGCCAAGTTTAAGCATTTCCTTGTGAAGTCATTAATAATCAGTTCTGCTCATGATGTATTGATATTTATCTCTGCTGTCTGATACTAATTTCTATATAGCACATCATGAATTTCTTTGGAGAACAGGGAGAGATTAATTTCTATTTATGAGAAGTTCTCTAAGTGCAATGCATCTTGGAGCCACATGACTCCTACTATTGATACCTGTTGATGACACCCAGCTGAGTTCTTACAATTTAAGAACCCAAATGTCTGCTTCCTTATTCCAGTTTTTCGTAACTGCAACTCCATTGGTTTCCATCACCGATGGCACTATGCTTTTATATACATACATATACACACCTATTCATAGATGCGAGCAAGTGAAAATTGTCTCCAAATGTGCTACTTTAAGTAGCACATTTTAGTCTGACCACTTTTCCTATTCATTAAAATTACTTGACTAATCTTCCATTGGTGCTGCATTAAATGATGAATCAAAAATCTCACTTCAAAAAACATAGTGTCTGCCCATTAGACACATTTTAATGCTTTAATGTGAAAGTCTGCACTTCACCAGATGTCTTAAAATCATATGTCCACTTTCAGTCTGTATATTATCTCAGAATTAAGCTAATCTGGTACACTGGGGGGGGGCGTGGGGGGGTGGCGCAGGGAGGAGAACACCCTTTAAAATGCCTCCTGTTGTGCAATAGTGCTGTTCTGGAACAGTACTGCACTAGCTCCGACAGAATAATAAGGCTATTTATATCTTTAGTGCTTGATAACTCATAAAACTAAGTTACATCTAAGTAATTTTGGGGGCATTACAGCTTTTCAGTGTCTGCAGAATAAAAGTATGCTAATGAACTAAGCAATTTTTTGTATATATAAATGAACGTTATCTTTCAAACCAGAACCAAATTCCCTAGCTAAATCTCTGAATATAATTTCCTGAGCTTGTGTGAAGTACTCCTTTATGTATGATTATTATTTTAGTAGCTCTGCTAAAAAAGTAAATCTCTTACATTCATTAAAAACTAATAGTTGCCTTTTAAGCACATTAGTGCAAATATATTTATCCCTATCACAAGGAATCAGGCTATGCTTTGCTGACTTTCATTATCAGAAAATAGTCTCATTTGTCTTTTTTTTCAAACGAAGTTTTGTTTACTCAGTTATATTTTAAAAATTAAAGCTAAGAGCAACTGTAAAATGTAAATTTTAACCCATGAATCTACAACAAGTAAAGCTCTTAACCGAGTTTTGCATTTATTATTTTTTAAAGAAAAACAGAAAAAAGTGGTTATTCTCAGCAAATACACATGGGTTATGACCCAAACATTCATTAGATTCAACTAACAAATATTATGGTTTCCAGCATTTGGACAAATTTCTTTCTTGACTTCTGCCTTTCCAAGCTACCTGGCATTTAGCAACAGGCCCAAAGCAGCAAAATACCTCAATGCTTCAAGAACGGGTTTAATACACCTCTATGAAACAGGAAAATAAAAGAGCACAGGGATCACAGTCTATCCTCCACTACAGCCGATATTTCACATATGAACAGAGAGAAAATACATAACAAATTATTTGCTAAAGGAGTCTACCTATATGAAAGAGTCAGCTTGAAGAAAAATATTAATTTGGATATTTTGATCCTCAGACACCAGGTATGGCAAGTTGTTGCCATGACTGCCTGAGCTACCCTTGAAACTGCTGCATTCCAGACATTCAGGAGGAATTTTCTTTATCACAAAAACTTAAAGTTGATGATTTTCTCACATGTATATAGACCTCTTTTTTTTAAAAAAACCTAAATTCTGCCATGTTACTCAGATTTGTACTATGTGACCAGACCTACTGTGTGTTAGCCCTCACGATTAAAAGACACAAGGCAACGTGAGTAATGGCAGCAGAAACTGGCCCCTTAGAAACATCAGTGTTTCATATGGATGTATACAGGTATGCAACTAACAAAAGTTATGGAATTAAAACTTTTAGTTAATGCCAAGTTTGATGCCTGGATTATTCATACCCTGCATTATTTCTATGAAAAGCTATGGACATGGCAGAGACTGTAAAATTAAGAGAACAGTTGTACAATCAATACTCTTATTGATTTTAGAAGACTGACAGCAGTCTTGGAAAGCTGACAAGGGGGAAGCCACTGAAGCCAGAGAAAAGGACTAATGAGACACAGTAATAATCTGAGAGAAGTCAGAGAAAGGGAAGAGCTGTGCATCCTCTGATCAGCAGCATGAGAGAGGTTACACGTGCCAAAAGGTGAGGCACTTGTAGGGGCAGGGGGACACCCATCCTGATAAATTGACAGAAAATTCTCCCTATGACAGCCGCTCAGAGCAGCCTGGGACAAGGCAAGCACCTCCCTTACACAACTGGCTTCAGGCTCCCACTGTGAGATTTTAGCATCCTGCAAAGAGGTGTCTGCCACCTGAATTGCCCCCTTGGCCTAAGGCCAAGATTTACCTCAACAATCCTAAGCAACGCAAAGGAAATTATTTCACCTCTGATAAATAATCATTGTAGCCTTAGGGTTTTACTTCCTCGTGTTACAGCTTTTTTTTCTGAATTTGGCCATCAAGACTAAACTTCTGCTTTGCCTGTATTCACAATATATGCTTTTTTAACCTATAAAACTTGATTAGTGTGAAAAATGTATCTGACAGCTGAGCAGCATTCAAGACACTATTAACTGGGTCCACTGTTTCCCAAGAAGCAGAGTACTGTGGACAGACAAACCCACAAGAGCCTGCAAACAAGTCTGAAAGTCTCAGAAACTCCAATATGCTTCCCATCAAGCTGCAAGAATTAGTTTGAGGATGGATTTATCAAGCCCTGAGGAAAGTCTCCCCTACCAGCTATAGCTCCATCCCTTTGATAACTTGAAAATGAGATGAGCCAGACATGCCACATAAAAAACTTCCAATGAGAAGACCTGTAACACAGGAGATACAGGATTTGCTACAGTTCCTTCCCAAATGTAAACATATTGTACTTCTTGTCCCAGCTAACCTCTCCTTATGTCCCCTGTTGCTCTTCCCTAAACTGTACGTTAGAGATAACACACTGGACATGCTGTGCTCTGACTTTACCTCTAGCTTTGACGAGTGCTGAAAAAACCTACAATGATTCAAGGCATGATGAAAGGGACTTGACTTACCCTCTCATTTTCAGGTTTGCAGCTAGCCGCTTCATAGAGGAGAAATTGCTACTTCCAGACAGCAGCACAGAGAACCTCAGGTGCAAACTGACTTTCAATAGTTCAAATGATTTTTATTTTTTTTAAATTCCCATCTTCACAAAAGGCCAAAGGACATTTAAATCTTGCTACTATTCATTATTTTCAGGTCTGATAATTTGGTTTGTATGAGGACATTTTTGTATTTTATGCACTGAGTCAACTAACATGACAACCACTTGGTCTGAGCTTCATTTAGGTTAATCTTAGGAATGGAGAGTTTTAAATGTGCATTTCTCTAGTGTTAACTGGAGACAGTATTTCCACAGGATACTCAAAGCCTTTCTAAGGCTTTAACTATCATTAAGTAGAATGAAGGAAGCAAGAAAGAAAAAGTCAACAAGCAGATATAACAAGTCTTACATAAATTACTTCCTATACTAGCCAGCTGGGAGGAAAATTGTTTTTTTATTTTTTTATTTAGGCCATAAAAGAGTCCTCAGTGTGTGTGGTCTGGGACCCTGACAGTTAATGAGTTTCCAAAGGTTGTTTATAGCTTTCTTTCCATTTGATTCCTCATCTTTCCTTAACTTGTCACCTGCCTTTGGACAGCTATGGAATTTTTCTTAATGTTAAAAATAGAAACAAAAGTCTGCCTATATTTGGTGTTTTATAACAAAACTGTAACTTGGTCTTCTCTATCAAACTATCAGCTATTAGGAGCAGCAACTATCATCTGTACAAATGAACCACTAAAACATCGAGGACATTTTAAGGTGCTGTGGAATAAATTTTAAAGAGAGAAAAAAAATACTTTAGCACTCTCAGATTTATACTGTGACCCTGAGCCTATTTTAGAGAACAGGAAGGTACCCTTAAATCTAAATGGGGATAGGACAGGACCCCAGGGAAGGTTCTAAATTCTATGGCTTTTTATATTGAACCAATGTGAAGTCTTCCATTTTTGTAGTAAAATACACATAATATGTTTTCAAATAGTATTACATATCATATGCATATATACTGAAGAAAAACAAACAAAAAAGTTATTAATGCAGAAGTGAATGGACTTAAAATGTAACCAAAATAAAATCTCCACTCTCAACAGTGACTCAGCCCAATGACATCTTTTTCCACCTGCATGTTGTAACCACATTATGTTTGCACTATAAAACTGGTTTTAAAAAAATAATGAAAAGCTTACAGGACTTGGATTATGTTAAACCATGGATTTGGAACAAAGTGTCTTCATTATCTTATTTCCAAGATCCAGATAAAATACTATTTGAAATACAGCTAATATAATTGCCAAATAATTATTTGGATTGCATATTCAAGGAAACCCTGCCAGTAATCTAAGGTCAGCACTCTCGTAACACTGAAGGCTTTCAGCCCAAAGCCTGAAATAAGTATTTCTTTGGTTGACATAACAGTACTTAAAACAAATAGGCAACCTTAAGCAGAAAATAGTCCCTAAACTTTTAATCCTGCTCAGATATGCATCCTCTTCCATTCTCAGGCTTCACTACTCCTATGACAGCATTTAATCCAATATTTCCAACAATACTGCACTCAAAAATTATTCACTCCTAAATTACCATACTATTGTTTTCTCCTACACCTTCCCCCCACCCCCACATTTGTGATCAACTTGGCATTGCTAGAAATTTCATTTTACTATATTTATTTATTAAAAAGCAATTCAATTCAGTCATGAAGAAATACTCTGAAATTGCTATCTTTATCTTGTACATGTGTTAATTTTTATTTTAAACAAGTATTACCAATAAAGAAGTACTCTGTTATATTTTATGAAGAACCACATTTATCCCAGAGACTCTCATAAAATATAGAAAGCTAAAAACTTGTACAATTTGAAAGGCTTGTCCCTTTCTAATATTCGGCTTTGGAAGAAGTCACCTTATTTCTAGAGCATAATGATTTATTTCTTTTGCTAAGATTGAGAGTTTATTTTCCAGACAGTATGACTTCTGAATGACAGAAACCATTTCAAAATTACAAAGAAAAAAAACCCCAAATTTTTTATGAGCACTGCAAATAGCTTTAAAAACATCAAAATCACAGAATCATAGAATGACAGGGGTTGGAAGGGACCTCTGGAGATCATCTAGTCCAACCCCCCCACCAGAGCAGGTTCACCTAGAGCAGATTGCACAGGAATACATCCAGGCAAGTTTTGAATATCTCCAGAGAAGGAGACTCCACAACCTCTCTGGGCAGCTTATTCCAGTGCTCTGCCACCCTCAAAGTAAATATGTTCTCCTCATGTTTAGATGGAACTTCCTATGACCAAGTTTCTGCCCATAACCTCTTGTCCTGTCACTGGGCACCACTGAAAAAAGACTGGCAAAAATAAATTACTACTCTTGAGCTAAAAACCATTCTGACACTTTCAAAACAAAATATTTAGCCTTTCCATTAGGAAACAATGGCCTCAGTGAAATATTGAGACCATTGTAAAAAATTTTACTCATTGTGAGGAAAAGCATACTTACACTCTGTGCTTGTAAAACTCTCGACTGCCACAAGATTTCAGTAAAACCCAGATTGCAGGAATTTTAGGGACTTGGAAGTATTTCACATTTCCTACTCTAGGGTAGCGGCTTTGTCAGCTATTGTCCAACTAACATAGAGCTTGACTGGTGGTCCGAGTCAAGAGCTTGACTGGGAAGTCCAAGCCTTCTCATGTCTCTGCAGTTCTCAGCATTTTGGGAGGGCTCCTTCGGAAATTTAATACTAAGTATAAATCCCACTAAAATAAACTTGTAGGATCTTCAAGGCATTTGGAATCTGGATCTCAGTTGGTCTGATGGAGACTCTCATTAACAAGGAATAATCTATACTAGATGTTCAAGACTGTTTTATCCAGAATAGAGAATCATGTGTTTTAAATTAGGAATATTAGCTGTCAATCCTTTTCTTATGAGTCTTTTAGATCGCCTAAAGAACCAAGGATGGCATAATCATGGTATCTGCTCACTGTATAAATGGCAGTAGTGAGAAATGAAAGTAGAAACACAGACAGCGATGCAACCATTTGTTTAGAAGGTTCAGTTACCATTTCCATACAGAACTTGATTCACTACTGTTTCTGACACTGTTTTCTATTGTTGCAACTCCAAATTTATGGGAAGGAGCTTTTGCTTTTCACTAAATGGATCCAAACTGGTAGATTTCCTGTCACTTAAAAAGCATGCAGTCAAAGGCAATGTTTAAGCAACAGACACTTTCAAATAAATAATGCAAAGCACTCGAAGCTACCAGTGTAATTGGCAGAGACAACGTACTGTTTATATATCCTGTTTGGCTTCAGTCAGTGAACATATTAGACTTCATACGCAGTACAGACAAAGCAAACAAGGAATTACAGTCATACCTCATGAAAGTTATTCTTACGGAAATAAACACAATATTTTGCAATATTTATCGCTTTGGTAGTTACATCCTATACCTCATTAAACATTGAAGGCGAAATAAAGCTAACATTGAATTAGTTAAGCTTATGGTGATGAGTAGTTAAGCTGATATCACTGCCCCTCTCAAGGCTGCTCTCTTGGCCAAATCACAAGATCTTTCTAAACTGAACCAAAACATGGTATAAACACCACTTTTTTTTATAAAACTGTTGTTGTAACTTTCAGGTATTGCAATGGTTATCAACAGAAGCTTAGTCACTTTTGAGAAAACACAGCAGACCCTGTTTGATTAGTACTTCACAGGCCATCCTGACAGAGAGGCAGGTTATACAATCAGCATGGAAACCCCACACTCTTATCTTCTTGCCTGCAAATACTGTAGGTAAGCTCTTTTAAAACTCACTTGTGCCTTCAGTCTTATATGCTTTTGTTCATAACGCTAAGACAAATGCATCTGCAAATACAGAAGGATGAAATAACACAAGTAATATCATACAGGCTGGAGATTCATGCCATTGTAGATAATATTCTAACATTTTATTTAGTATTACTCACATTTTAATAATTTTAAATTGATGAGTAAAAAATAGTATCTAACCACAAAGGTTTTTTTGCCCATGATCAAGTCATGTTCATGTCACATTAATGCGTATCCTACTAGATCCAATACCATTTGCTCTTTTTTAACCTATGTGACTGAAATGTGGAAGGAAAAATAAAACCAGAAGTAAGCACTGACTAGTAACCAGTGAGCAACAATGGTGTGACAGACTAGAACTGTAAGTAGCATGTGAATTATTCAAGATCAAAAATGTATGTGCAGTAACATCTTGCTAATTGCCCAGGAGGCATAAGTTCCAATTTTCTCTAGACAATACATAAATTTGGTTGAGTCAACAAAAGTTATGCATGCAGGTTAACACATTTAAGTTTAGATTTCTTGCTCCATAATTCAAAAGTGAAAAAGGAGTAACAATTTATTTGCCTATAGGCAAGTTTCTTCCTACATTTCTAACCCTTGTGAGGCTCAAAACTGTCCCTCTGGATGTCACAGATCAGAGTTTCCCCCTGACATTTAATTAAATTAGGGAAGAATATGCCTGTGTAGGAATGGAAGCAGAGGGAGACTAAGTGCATTTCCCCCAGTTGTAGCCTTCGCAGTGTCTAACTGTGACTATGGTGTGGATGTAACACCAGATGACCAGAACAGCCACTTTGTAGGACCGGAATCACACCACAGGGCATGACATTGAGGAAGGTGATTATAGTGCTGTTAATATTAAGCGAGGAGAGTGAGAGTTTATGCAAACTCCATGCCACAGTTTTCCTAAAGGCAGAAAAACCTGCCTTTTCACTTTGCTGACGTTCATGTCGTAGTTGAACAGGGTAATTACTTCTCTGGAAGCGCAGCTGGGATGGAAACAGAACATGATGTCTAATTAATCAAATCTATTTCCTGTGAAGCTTTGGCATGATTCTGGCCTAAGTAGCTATCTATCCTCAGTAACCTTTTATCACCACAATGGTGAGACAGATCAGGTCAAAGACATGTTGCCCTAAAGGGAAGCCTCAAAAGAAACTACCACAATTCTGCGTAGAAATCTTTTACCTTCACTATCTTACGTCGGTAAGTACCAAAAGGATCAAAATTCACTTATATTTGAATTGAGATGAACATACGGAGTATGTTTCAGCTGCTTAACTCCTATTGATGGTAAGAGCACAGATTCCAGGGAGAAATGGTACAAAAATACAACCAAATTATAATAAAGTAGACTACGATCAGCATCAGTTACTTTTTGATGGCTGTGCCCACAATTCACACTTTTGCCTGCATTAGCAGCAAGGGAGCACTCCCCTTTCTCATTGGGACTTAGGCTGTCTCCTGTTTACACCAGGGTGAAACCACATGCTACAAGTTATTACCCTACTCCTGAAAACTCATTCAGATTCATCCCACAATAACTTCAATGCCTTATTCAGTTTCAGCACAAGACTGAATGTTTTCCTTCATTGAGAAAAACTAATACGCATAATAAATGTGTGGCATCCATCCTTGGAGGTTCTCAAGGACTAAATAAAGCTCTGAGCAACCCAGTCAGATCTCACAGCTGACCCTGCTTTCAGACAGCGATTGGACTAGAGACCTCCTGAGGTCCCTTCAAACTTGAATTATCCTTAAAAATTAATAGTCATAATGGATTTTTTTTCTATCGAATATCATCACCTTCTATATTATTTATCTTGAAATCAGAAAAAAAAAATGAATATGGCAGATGTTCTTGGAAATGAAATGAACCATTTTTTAGATGAAACAATCATTAAGGCAACTACAACTGCTCTTTCTACTCCATTCTCATCATGTCTTGCTTTAAATTATTGTAATTGCCTGTGGTAGAAAATTTGTCCTAGTACGTGCATGCAAGTCAAATCCCAGTCAGAAACTCCTCTGTAGGGCAGATGAATATTCATCATGAATGTATTTATGAAGCAACTATTCAAAAATATGTTTCCCAAGGTGAGTTTCAAAACCCCCCCACCTACTAAAGTTGTGAAATCTCTCCGATTCAAGACTTGTTTGTATTGCACTGCTCATTAAGGCAGTGGCAAGACCTGCCTCCATAGAGGAGCTATTGCAAAATACTGTTACTCCTTTCAGCACATAGTAACTCTTTCGTGCCAACGCTGTCCCACATGCAGGATGCCTGTCTGCAACTTAATCTTCGCCCACTTTTAAAGCAGCAGTACTGAGTGGGCATCCTCAGAGTATATTCCTGAAGTTTAACAAGGCCCTTCCTCTGTCTAAGCATCAGTGCAAACTGCTGCGCTCCCCACGCACTCCTCTCTCCCACTGTTTTCGACCCCTTTGGCGGACTCCGAGAGCAAAATGCCATGGGAGGTACCGCCTCCGGAGCGAGACCCAGTGCCCTTCTGCACCCCAGGTGAGGAGCCTCTCAGCATACCTGAGTACGCACACTTGTGTGTACGTTTGCACTGCAAAGTCAAACAGCCAGGCCTAAACCGCAGGTAAAAGACTAGATGCTTAAGCAATCAAACAGAGCTGAGGTGCAGCTCCGTCCAGGTCAGACAGACAGCTGTTGATTTACAGCCTTGAAAATAACAAGTCAGGAAGCTCAACAAAGAGAGACCTTGATCCATGTCCTCACACGGGGGTGCCATACCTGAAAGTTTTGTCTGTAAATAGTAGTGATATTCTACTCAAAATAATAGCCGTGAATAGCAAAAGTCTTGGGATAGGTTCAATGCATAAATGATCAAGCACCCTCCTTTAAGGAACCAACAACAACTGAGCATTTTGGCTATGTTTGTAGAAATACTCTCTGGTCTTTCATCCTTCCTTGTTAGCACTCATCACTTTGCATTCCTTGACACCATTAAATCTATTCTGATTCTTCATGGAGTTTGGTTTAACAGTTAGATAATTATACGGCAGCTGAAACGCTAAGGAGATTTCACATCAGCTCACCAAAGAGCAAAAATTCAAGCTTTTATGAAGACAGAGGAGCTATTAGCCGAGCAACACAGAAAAATAAGTAATGTCACATTATACATTTAATCTACAATGAAGTGATACAATAGCAGCAAGATGGGAGACAACACATTTGTGCCATAAGCATTATATATCATTCTGTCTTATGTAAGCCATTTATACATATACATTATTCACAGCTATTCCTCTCCGTGCATTTTTAATTGTTTTGTTTACGTGATAAAATGTGACTTTCAGCTTGAACTAAGACACAGAAGTAAATCTCGATGTAAGCCATAATTAAAATCAGCAAAATTTGTGGCAATGACAGCTATCAGTGAAGGGTAATGGTTCAGCAAAAAATCAATCAGGTGAAAAATTAACTAGCTATTAAGAAGAAATAACTTAGCGCTATTGGTAACTTCAGCTGCTGCTTTGAATTTTTCTTTGCAACCAAAGGAAGAAGTAGGACATTTTCCTATACTGTTCATCAAAGCTACTTTGTGGTGTTTTGATACCTGTTCCCTAACTACCACGACCAGTGCAAGTCCTTCAATCTTTACTTGACTCATTTTGACAAACTGACAGAGCCTTATATTAACTATACAAGTAGCAAAACTAAAAATAAAGGGCAACTTTAGACTTACTTCACAATTTTGTATTCACCCTAAAACCTACAACAGTCTGATCTGTATGAAGCAAAATGATTACTGGACATTAAAGACCTCACAAATTACCATTATATAGCTTCTTCTCAAAGCACAGAGCAAAGCATGGTTTCCATACTGAGAATCCTTAATCTTTCAAGACAAGCCTTCAGCCACAGTACTGAATTATGGCTTGAACTCTGATCTCTTCCTCTTACCCATAGAAGAAGAGAATGTATCTATGGTCACATAAGTTGTCTGGAAATTTTCATGCAAAGTTATTTTCCAGTGGAAAAAAAAGCATTTCTGCAAAGCCACCATTTTCTGAAGGACAAGTCTCATTTCATGGTGGGAGAAACTTAAATTACAACTACTTCCTAACCAGATAGGAGGCTCGTGTCAATGTAGTAGTTGTACAGACTGCAGAAAAAAGTCAATACATCTTCTCTTGCAGGCAAGTTCACGAGGAGCTCTAACTGAGGTAGGAGTCAATAACGAGGCAGGTTGTCCCACCTCTTTTCTCACTTGGTCTACTACTGCATATGAAACAAGCTTATGTGCAGGTCAGAAGATCAGAGAATTTATACAGAAACTGACAAGTGTCAAAAACTTAAAAATACATAAATAAATAAAAGTTCTAGTACCAACCTGGTAAGACAAAAAAGTCCATTTTAATTCTTGATTTTTTTTTCTGATAATCTTTATGTTGGAGAAACATATTTATCCTTTTTTGATAAGTTCGCCAAAAAAAACCCCAAAGACCCCAAACCAACAAACTCCATATTTTAACGGAGCTAGTTTTATTCTCTGGGTGGTACCAAGACTCATATTATTAGACCTTTCTACAGCATTTAGCAACAAGAATCACCAATAGCCCTATGTTGCTTCCACAGAGTCCATCCAAATGGGTAGAAAATTACTGTACAGCCCTTTTCACGCACATGAAACCCGGAAGTTTATTATTATTGCCACTTCTCCACCCCTGCAGCTGTCAACTGAGAAGAAGCAAAAAGTTCTCTCTCCCTTGTTATTCAGTCCCTAGCAGAGGTGGCTGAAAAAGCTGATGAGACAACATGAGCTGGAAAACAAGCAGATTACAGATAACACCTAGCGTTATCCATTACATAAAAAGAATTTACTCTGTGACCAGCAAAATCAGAAGTTCAAGGAGCCTTGAAATAGGTTAATAAAAAGAAAAAAGCTGTTACTAGGAGAGAGTCACTTAAAGAGAACTTCCTCCTCCAGGGTATTCCCTACCAACAAGGGATATCTCCCCTCAGAATAGTAAAACAATCCATAGCTTACAAGAATTTTTAAGTTTTTGTTTCTTTAAACCCTCACCGCCATTGGTTTTGCACATAATTATAGGTCAAACAAATTTCTGTTTCTGTCTAGGGCTGATCAGATGGTTTTGCCCCTTTTTGTAAAACTGGAATTGGCAAGCAATGCTGACAATAACTACTTTCACATTTAATTATTGCAGCTCATCTAGGAATGCAGCCACAGAGCCTGAAAACGTTCCAACCAGTACAAAAGCCTGTCTGCTTAGCAACAGGGATACAATGAACTGGATCATCTGAGTGCTTCTCTTGCTGCGCTTGCTCTCTACTGAATTAAGAATCCAATGTGCATATTTGTGGAAAGACTCCCCAGAGATTGTAACTGCCACAAGAGCTGGACCCATACAATTCTTTTTCACAAGACATAAAAGCTACTTCACTACCACCTAAACACAATGTTATTTGAATTAACCTTCATTATAGACTTTATTTTTACACAAAAGATGCCCATCTATAAGTCAGCAGAAAAACAGATACAAACAAAAATCTCCAAAGCATAGCTACGAACTGCTTCTACTAGAGAAAGAAAATACAACATTTTTGTTATGAAGTATTTGCCACTATGTAGGCAGTAACACACACCTATATGTTGATGAGGTCATATTATCAATTACATTAAAAAAAACGATAACCGAGTCAAATAAAAAAAAACCTTACCACTTTTATTTTGTATCCCCCGATGTTGTTTTCCACAGGCAATAACTTGTTTGCATTTTATTCATGTGGTAAGTTCACTTAATTTGCACATAGCTATCTCATAGACTTTCCTGTAAGCTGTGCAGTATTGTAACAAGGCATGAGACTTCTTGGTATCAGTCAGTATCTGATTACAGCAAGGTGTGAAATTGCTGTAATCAGTTATGAAATCCTTACATCACTTTTATCCACACCTTACTCCCTTCCCCCAAAAGCTCTCTGCAAGCCAATTAAGAGTAATTAGCTCATCAAAGCAAGATTAGTTTTTCCCAGATTCTCCATGTATTTAATTCAGGTGTGTAATTCCTGTCTCCTCTTTGCATGTCCTGGCAATCTACTTTTAAATTCCAAGGGAAATATTGAAAAAAAAGAATCAACTATTGTTCATCACCATTAAGGTCAGAAGATATTCTTGTCTTTGCATATATGTAAAGCATGGTGAACAATCCATGAAACTTAATATATATCTTCATATGATTTGACACCTTCCAACCATGAATATTAAAGTATTCTGCCCTATTCAGTAGGAAATATGATCACAAGGCAATAATTTACAAGACCTGAAAGACAACCAATGAAGGCTCTTTGTATTCTCCCAACAGCAAAGTCCTAACCAGTGAAGTTACTGTGAAGCAAAGGACCAGAAAGGAGTCTATAGGGGGTTCAAATACCACCTCAAAACAGTGATCACAGAGAAAGGAGACATTACCACACAAGCCAGTTCTTTCCAATTTGCAGTAAATTCCCCAGCCCATACCTCAGAAAACTCCCCAATGTTGCCATTTCAAAGGTCCTAAAAGCTTGTGTGTTCTTTCTCTTGACGTATTTTCCTATTTTTAGTTTTCAGTTCCTGGCCAATTTTAGCTGTCAGTGACAGTTTTATGATTCATTCTCTGCTCTCCATAACATCCCCAACCATTGCCAGTCCCCATATAAACCTCTGCCCAGAAATTTTTGGGGTATAATCTTGCCTTAACATACCTTCTTTTTCTTTAACAGGACCACACCATACTTTCACCATCCAGTATCTCTTCTAACCCTATCATCACTGTTTGTTCTAACAACTGCAAAAACACACAGCTGATGCTAATCCAGACAGAATGACTGTGAAACCTAGAGGTTTATTCATTCCATCACGTGTAAAAGGCACCCACATCAACTTAGGTATTTCTGTGAAACAAAAAATCCTTCTGGGGTGAGGTGGGGGAAGAAAAGCTTCCCATGAACTTCAGATTAGCATCAGAATCTCCTTCCTAAATAATTTTTGTTCTCTAGTTGAACAGTGTCTATCAAAATACTGAGCAGTTAATATTTGCTCTCAAATTATTAAATAGTTACTGCTAGCAATGGGCTTGTCTGAAATGCTTCTTAAAAGGCAGTTTTCAGGTACTTTTGAAGATGTGTTTCTGAGTCTTAAGTAAAATACCAGGACTGTCACATTCTTGTTTAAATTTCAGGTCAAAGAAGCTGTTCAGCTTTAACTTAACATATCTCTGAACAATGTCAAGAACATCACAAAGTGCCAAACCAACTAGAGCTGCATGAAGCTGATAAGAGAGAGATATGACATTCATATAAAAATCAAGCTGGAAATCAATAGGGGAGCCTGGATTTAAACTGAAAGTCATTTTTATAGCTCAGCTGTTAATATCAGTGGGAGCCTGGAAGCTTACTGCCATGTGCTTACTCAGGATAAGCTCTGAGACTTGTTTCTTGCATGCCTTCACCATCTTCTCCTGGCTTGCACTCAAGAGTGGAGATTATAACTAATTGTTTGCTTGGACATGGGACCAAGTTTCCCCCCATGCTTACAGGTACTTTGCGCTAGCTGAAGGCACCAACCGTAACATCAATAGCTTTGGCAGCAGCAAAGTGGAAATTCCTCAGGCATGGAAGACTGACAGAGCTCCTTCTCCCACCACCATCCCACAACGGCACCCAGCAGATGACGACTCAGATATTTCAACTGCATGGCAGGTGCCAAGCAACACGGATCCACAGCCAACCAATGCAGTTTAAGGCACTCCTGAGTATGCTCTGAACTGTATGAGGGGTCAAGGTAGAAGAAATAAGTACCTTTAACCTGTTCCTTCCCTGCATCCTTGCCAACTGTTCCTGGTAGACATAGGGCACAACTAAGAATAAGATTCATGACATATTCTGATTTCCATTATATGATCCAGTAATTAATTCCATTATTTCACCAGCTCTTCACAAGGTATCACCTTGAAATTAGCTGCAGATTGCAAATAATTTGAAATTCTTACCTCAGGGTTTTGATGAAAAAGGTGAGTACTTATATAAGCGTGTCTGATGCTTTGGGCAGTTTAAACATTTGGCTCAAGGACACTCACATCTCCAAAGAGCTTCATATCATCACCGTGTTTGCCGTTTCTAACAAACCAGCAAAGGTTATCTCACAGTGTAAAATAAGTAGTATCTCTCTCTCTGCATCAACATAGGTGAATAGCAAGTTCTTCTATAGCACTAAAATTAAAATGATTAAACAGGTTCAAAGCAATTATTAATACAATTATAGTTTTCAACAGAGTGGCAATGATTTGGGTTTTCTGTGCAGACCTTTAGTGTATTCATGTACATGTTTTCTTTGAAAGAAATTAATGGACTCTTAGGAATTCAAGATAAGTGCTGAACCAAATTTATTCAAGCCAGTTTGAGGTACTTACTATATGCTCTCTTTTAATTTATTACTTTTGATGGAACTGAATCTTATTTGGGTGCTCATTAATAAACTTTTTTTTTTAAATTTAATGGAATGTACCTTTAATTTATATGCTTTTCAGGTAAACAGGATACACGAACATACATATTCTACATGTCAGATGGGTATTCTGGAAGACAGTCTGTCCATTGTAATCAATTACAGTGGCCTCACAGTCCATGGAATCTGCAAGTCTGTTGTAGAATCATCTCTGTGTAAAGATGATCAATACTAACATAACAGGAACCATAAAAACAATTTTTAATAATTTCTGAAATATAAAATAAGCTAGAGAAAGAAAGATGTATGTTATAATAAATTCTCCAACTCCATTCCTGTATTTTGTATGTTGAGTTTGTCAGTATGCACTTTGTTTTAATTCACTTGCTTTTGCAACAGGCCTTCTCTAGAGATCAACTCAAGCACTGCTGCATAAAGATGAATTTTCTGGCCCAAGGAGATCAGTTTCCACAGTCAATAACAATATCCCAGAGGTGAACCAGAAGACTCTACATGTGAAACCAAATTCAGTAACAGTATCACAACAGAAAGCTCCAGATTCACAGATGGCTTCTTTCCAAAAAGTATGCTGCAAAATGCAGATGAAGCAAATAATACCTATATATGATATAAAGCAGATTATCTCACTATGTGGCCCAAAGTTGCAACAGAGATCAGTCTCGTCAGTCCCCTATGGGACACTGTTGCTTTCATTTATTGAAAGTCAACTTACACAAATAAATGGAGGAGAGCAGTACATCAAACCTGGAGTGAACTTGTCATTCTATTGTGCAATCATTAATTACTTAGATATCTAATGATGCATGGCACAAAAAAATGCAATTTTAGCTGAGCATTCACTGTATGTATTGCATTCCAGTCATCATCAAAAGGTGTCTTTTCTACTCTCACAGTACATCTGTGCAAATCATATAGTGAAAAGTCAATGATAAAAGGTGACTAGTTAAATCACAACTATGTTATTATATTAAGGCTGAATCCCATTCTGGCACTTGAGATTTATCTGCACTCCAAATTAAGGCTTAAGATGACTAGATGCAAAATCATTTCCCAAAACTATACAACTATCAAACACAGTTAAGTAGCTGTTAACATTAAACTGACCTAAAGAACAGTTGCATTAGGAATTACAATAAAAAGGTCAAGTTTACCAATATGGTTACTGTTATTTCTCTTACAGCAGTATTTAAAGACACCACACAAGACTAGGTAGTGGTTAAAACACAGAGGGAATGGGTTCCTCATATTAGACCCCATAGTGCTAAGGTTCAGGATTGCTTTAAAAATTGCCTGGATGCTTACAGCAAGTGGCTGCAATTGTTTGGAGGCAGATGACATGACACATCAAAGGAGGATGAAATACTGTATTTTTTATATTGGTAATGAACTGGCTGAGAAGGGAACAGATTATAGGTTAGGGCTGAGGTATGCATATACTGATGATACAGGCGATTTGAGTTACTTGCCTAATGTCACCTGGGAAACATGCATTAGATTCAGAAATGTATACCAGGTCATTATACACACAAGAGTATTTTCTTATCATGTTATTTATAGAATTGGGAATTTTATATTAAGGGAAAAGTTAAATCTCTCCCACTGCATAGATTTACCTCACAAAGAAGTATCGGACACTTCATCTCTTTTTCATAATGTTAGCTACCTGCTTGTTCTCAGCACTTCTTTCAGCCTGATAAGGAAAACACATTAGCAAGCTGATTAATGGCTTTACTCCCTCTCATTTTCCAGTGCCCATATAGTCGCACAATATATAAATGGTTCAGTTACAAAACACTATAGAAATGCATGCAATTCAAAGTGATCCCTCTATCTTATTTCTGTAAGCTTTTACTATTGAAAAAAAAAAAAAGTAATTCTAAAACTTTATTCTGCTTAATATTGTAATTACTCACGTCTTTGTCAATAATCATATTACAGCATTACACTGTTTCTGTTAGTTGTTATACTCATCGCTACGATAAACATGGGAAATGACCATAATCCAAGTAGTACTTTTCCAGGCTGTCTGTTAACTGCTGGCAAGTGTAAACGCTCATGCTCCTGGACCACTGAGATTGGGCCCATGCCTGGAGCATCTCTCTGGTTAAGGTACTTGGATTTCCTTCTCATGGGAACTGCAACACATAGAGGGGACACTAATGTGTGTCCATGTTACAGCAAATGAGGAGTCAGAAGGCAGCTGCTGCCCACAGTGGGACCCAAGAGCTGGAAGCACCTCTGGGTCTTCCCAGTTGGACTTATCCTGTAACACGGCTGCTTAAAAAGGCAGCTTTCCCAAGTAAGGGTTTCTATGACCATGCTACTACCTTCTTTGTGTTCTGTTTCCTCAGTATGTCAGAAGAACACTGCCTTGAAATAAATTAATTTCTCTCTCTCAAATACATTGCAAATATGTGCAAATCCATGCTTTTTAAATTTTCTCCACAAAGATTAAGATTTTAGTTCTGTGACAGTTGGCCAGTCTCCTCCTTTAGGTTCATCGGCAGAATGTGACCTCCTTTGCTTAGGTGTGCATGTGTGTGTGTTAATAAGAATTAATAATTTGGTGCTTTTTACTGTCTTTAATGTACTGCCAAGGCAGATAAATCTTATTATCCCTATTTAGATATGTGGAAAATGAGACAGGGGAATAATATGATTCATTTAAAATATGATTGCAGACCCAAAAATAGAACCCATGTCTTTTTACCATATTATGTATGAATTGGCCTAGCAGGGGATTAGAAAACTGGTTTAAATAGAACTAGGAATTCTTTAGGTATTCTGCCCTAAATATGATCTTCACAGTACTTAAGTGTTCTTTTAGTTTTTATCTTTTAAAGCACTGATTTTTTTTCCTAATTACTTTCTCCTATATTCTGACTTGTTAATGACAGATACACTAGTTAAATTAAGAAGTGCTGAAAATTTCATGAAAAAAAATCATCCCTTTTCTTCCTTGGATTTAAAACTAAATTGTTCAAAGCAAGAAAAGAATACATGATAATTATCATCCAGGTAATCTTTACTGAACTGGAAGCTTAGAAACCTTTTTGATTAGCCAATTACTAGTTATGCACCAGGCACAGGCAATCGCATCTAATTGTGTGTATGTATGTAGCGATGTTATATTTCTATACATGTATGCATATGCACATATTTATATACCTTTTGTTTTGTTCTCTAGAAGCCTGGGATATCTGTCTAGAGGATTCTTTCCCTGACTCTGATAACATAGCTTTCATCTGTTAATCTGTATAATTTACCAAGTAAAAAAGCCAAATTTATTTTCAATAAGTTTTCTTGGAAAAATGCTGGAAATCAGTGCTGCAGTCACTTTATCACACAAAATCTGCACTGTTCTTGTCACAGATTAAATGCCTGGCTTTCCTGAGTAGAAAATATTAGCTGTTCAAATGTTTAAATGACTTTCAAGTCTGCTATGTTCACCTTCCATTACACTAGTTAGACAAAATTCGCTGTTTTTTCTTGTTTGAATTTCACTCACGCATGTAAATTTCCTTATTTATAAGTGTGCTAGTCAAATCATTACTAGTCAGTACTTGCTTGAGTTCCTAACTCTTTTTTCCCACTCCACTGTTCTTATCAACTTAGCTAAACCCTGGCAAACATTGTGCTATGGCATTTATTATCAGAGAAGAGGAATGTGCTTTTCAGATTTTATGAAGGTATTTCCTCTCCTCCCCTACCCTCCTCCCCCCTCTAATGACATTTCTGTCATTCCGGCATTTCTGTTTTCAGGCTTCAAAGAAACTCTGTGTTTCCCCTAAGCTAGTTATAAAAATATCCACATTTACTTTTGGAGGATCTGCAACAAATACATCTTTCATATAAAACCTCCTCAATAGCTGATAAATCTTATTTAACTAACTATAGATTAGTATTACAGATTAATAAAATAATAACTAAGCAAAGTTAAGTCCCGTTAGAGTAACTCTGATGATACAAACAAGTTTATATATTTTAAAAAAAAAAAATTCAAGTGGGAATGAAATATTGGGAGGGTTTTCTGCTTTTTCTAAAGCCGTGCTTAAAAAATACAGTAATGAACAGCAGGAATGTCATTCTTCATAATCAGTTGAATATATCAATATTTAATATTTGTGAAATTAATGCCAAGGTTTGGGGCTTTTTCCTTTATTGTAAAGAAAACTGGTCCAGATCAGCCATTATGTTAACGCATAAAAATATTCAAAGCAAAGTCTTTGTGTCTTTCTGACAGAACATATTAATGAGAAAAAAAATAAAGAAACAGAGAGTGCAGAAAATTGGATCTTCTAAACAATTCCATTTTGACTGAATTGCAGCATGCAATACTGAACACTGGGAAAGCACTTTCCAAAAATATAAGCTCATTTACATAAAACTATTTTTTAAATAAAAAACATTTTAAGATAACTTTTTCCTTGTCTGAACAAAAAGCTAGAACCTGATTTTTTGTTTGTTTGTTTTCTTTCTTTATTATGAAGTAAATACAATGTGTGTGGAAAAAACCTAATTGGACCTTTATGGAAAGTAAAGGAAATTGAACAGCTAAGAAACTTATTTTAAGCTGAAGTCTCTTCTTTGAACAGTGATCAGGACAACAGCAAGATATAATTTCTCCAGCTCCTTTCCAGCTTCATTAGGAAATCTTTTATGCACACTATAGTAAAGCTGGGTTTTCTTCACAGCTTTGGGAGTTTTTTTCTGCTGGCTTGCTATCAAGATTTCCCAGGGAAATGCATGCATTGGGAAGGACTCTGTGTGTGTTGCTCTGGATATTACCACTGGTGAGATCTTATTCCAGTGCTGGGATTTCTTTTCCTCTTTTTTCTCAAATATACTGTCTCTAGATAGAGAAGCAGAGGCTCCCTGTCCTCCTTCCACTGCAACAAAAGGGAGCTTACTGCTAAGGACAGTACAGATCTTCAAAACATGCCACTTTCAAAATGAAGACCTGTTTAGTCCAACCAGGAGAGTCCTATTAGGCAGGACATGGAGTAAGGACTTAAGAGTAACAAGAACTAAAATACCAAACGTACACAAATGAGCTTAATGACATAGGTAAACAGGAACATTAAAACACGTTTCCACTTTTCAGCACAGCATCTTCTTACCTCTTTCTAAAAACAATTCTGAAAAGTGCAGACATTACTACATTACTTAACATACTGCAACATATCATATTTTGTGGCCCATAATTTTTTATAAATATATGTTGCTACGTATATTTATTTGCTACTTATTGATATTTTATCCATGTGTGTACACAGAAAATCAACAGAACAGAAATCCTATCTGAAATTCAATATTCAAAGAGTAAACAAAAACTGACTGATTAAATTTGCTAACAAGATTGGGAAATAGCTGGCTTGACAGGTCTGTGGACATGCTCAAGGGAACAGCTTTCCAGTTGATTGTACTTCCCATGGAGACTTTCACATAATTACCATTTTAAGTAGCTAAGGTATAAAAACATAGTCCTTTCCAAGCCCAGCATGAATTCTTTCCCTTCACCTTTGGGTAAAGGTGGAAGAGAGTCCTTCTCCAGTGTGAATCTGAGAGCCAAGAAGTAACTGATTATCACTCACACATTTTTCTTAACATCACTATGATCCCTATCTAAAATGAAGTATCACTTGCAAGCTTAACTGAAGGATATGACAAAGTATTCACATGGCTGTGGAATTGGTTGACAGTACACCCATGTTTAAGTGATTTATGTGTTAGAGCATTTTAATACTAGAACACCTGCAGGCTTTATTAGATACCAGTACATTTCCTTGTGATATCCTGCCCACTAATCAGAATTATCTATATATCTGTATATCACACATCTATGGTTGTGCACGTATGTAATTTTGCATGCACACACAAAAGAAGATTCTTATTGTACCACCAAGCAGCTGTTGACCGCTCATGTCAGTCACAAAGACTTATATTAATTTTTTCACTCTATTATCAGACAAAATGGTAAAGATTTGTTCATAAGTTGAAAAAAAGGTCTTAAGTAAACATTCCAGGTTATTGCAGTTAAACAAGTCCAAGCTGACTATTTAAAAACAATAGAAGTGGCACAACTATAGATTAGTACTGAAGTAGGAATCTCAAAATATTTTCAAAATACTTCGATGAGATGTAAGAAAGTCAGCAACTGCTACTATTTTTATTACACTTAAAATGCTGTAGGTAGGAACACTGTATACTGATTAAAATATTGACTCTAATCTATATACCAAAAGCAATGAGCAGAAAAGCAAGTAACTAAAATTTGTTTTAGTTGCACAATCTGAGGCATTGTGCCTTACACATTCCATAACTATAAAGTATGATTTAATTTGAGGTCCTGCAGGTAAGAACTATGTTTTTGTTTACTCCAAGAGACGGATTCCTTACAATTTTTCACAAGAAAGAAAGAGATCATGTGAAACCAGTGATACTCTCAGGTCCATTCATCCTTGGAGATATATTGTATTAGTGGCCACATAACTCCTCAAAAATTTATCATTAAAATTGCCAGCCGAGTTGGTAATTTCAGATGAAAATAAAGTAGTATATTGCTATGAAAGGTAAACTCTTTTCCTCAGCTATGAAGATCAAACTCCTAGTCAGGACTAAGCATATTGATCGCTAGTACATTTTGCCAATATTAAGTACATAGAAAAAATAATATAAATTCTCCTATTTCAAGTTGTAATAGCTTACCTACTTCAGTGTCATTTTCCCTGGTGGAAAGAGGATTTCTTTTTTTCAAAGCCACGGCAGAACTCTGTGGTGACTTCAATAACTTAATTTTAATACATTTTGTATGAGGATATTGAGGCAGAAATCCCAAACCTTCCATTTAGAAATTCACTTTTTGCAACAAAAGTTGCATTCCTTTTTGTAATTTTACTTTAAAAGATTACATAATTAACCTGAAATAACCATGGAGCTGACTACTCAAAGTCTGAAAAGTTTTAACTAATACCTTCCTAGAGGTCCTAATTGTTAAATAAGATATAAAATGTATCTTAAAGTGTATCAAATATCTTCTGACCTTGCTTTCTACTTGTTAATATTTTCCCATAGCATATAATCATCTCTAATCCAGTAAGGTTACTCACATGCAACCTATACACTGATCTGAACAATAAAACACAGCTACACACTGACTGTTTGGTTAACATTGGGGAATTTCTAGGCATTGGGTTTCTTTGACTGGAAAAGTTTCTAGCTGAAATAGAGTTTAGCTGTCTGTGATGGAAAGCAAGTGTGCAGAGATTTAAGCTGTGCCTGACAGACTCTTTACACAAAGATACTACTTCTTGTGTAATGGATGATAATAAGCGTAACTGTTCTGATGTGTCATGAACTCAGACATAAAAGCCCAAAATAGTGTATATAGGGCTGTATACAATACTAGGGCTATTATTTTATTCTTTTTTTTATTTTAAAAATTATTATTTCAGCTCAAAATCCCACTGCCTAATGGATAGAGTCCTTATTACACAAATGTAAGTTTGTATGGTATTGGGATCACGTTGTAGTAAAATGAAATGAACAAAGCTACATGTGCAATATCAGAGTTTTATGTCTATATCTAACTGCCTTTTAATGCATACATACGCATTAAAAAGATAGGTGAATGACCCGAGCCACAGAACATCATGCTCATATCAAGTTACTGAACAGGAAAAATGTGAAAATCTCTGATAATAAGGAGGATTTTTCTTCCTTTCTGAGATGCGAACTCTTTGCTAATTCTTCTAGTTCAGATGAATGTTAGTCATTAAAGCACACAACTGGCTAGGCGTCAGGTCTACTGGGTGGTAATCCTGGCTTAACTACAAACTTAGAAGATTTGTGCCTCAGTTTATCATCTCTACCATGTTTGTATGGTATGGTATTTGTTATCTGTCTCACAGCACTGTGGCAGGGATTAATTAGTCAGTGTTTTAAATTATTTCAATGCCTAAAATCTCTACTGAGTGCAAGTGGCTACTGCAACTACTAATTATCGCTGCAAACATGCACTGATGTAACTGTTCACCTGAAAATTGCTCATCTCAGTAGTCTGACAGTTTCTTCTCGTCCAGAAAGTCTACTCCAATAAACCTGTAGAAGTCTGTAAATATAATGTATTATAACTGTAATGAAAGAAAGGAAAAAAGCAATCCTTTAACATTACAGTACATCGTAACTAGTGTACAAATTTCATTGTCATCTTTAGAAGATATGTTTGATGCTGAGGACAATGATGATAAAACTCCCAAAAATAACAATAACCACACCCATCTAACACTCTCAAGCAAACAAAGAAAACCCAAGCTTTATTTTAAAGAGAGATCTAAATTGAAACCAGAAATTTAGCATATTTGACTTTTGGAAGGTACAATGTGCATAGATGTTTTTTCACCCAGCCACATTTCAATATAGTTTAGTATGGTCTAAATACAAAACTGGTCAAACATTTCTCGTTCTGGGTATATCCAAACATCTCTCTGCCCCAAGACACTAAGAATCTCAAAACTTCTGTTGATTTCACAATCTTATCAGGAATTCATGAAATTAAGGCACCAGTGAAAGCCATGCCAGATCCTGACAGCAGTTTCCTAAATGAAACATAAGCGTTATCTTTTCAGTTTATGTCTACTTGAAATATATAAAAGCATTCCTCAAGAGAAAACATTACCAAAATGAAGATCATCCCTTGGAAATGCTAAAGAGAATCAAAGCAAGACAGTTGCCTAGAATATTTTTTGCACAAATTATCAGAATCTATACTGTCTGTATACACCAAAGTTTTGTTAAGATGTGTTGTGTGTACATTGTGTTAGAAGTCATGTTTGCACAGGCATAGATTTAAGCAACTGGATGCAAGAGCTGGTCTATCAGATACAAGAAATATACATCTTTTGATCTGTTATGCCTCTTTGGGTAAAGGTGATATTCTACTGTTAGCATTGCAAAACCCTTCCCCTTCCTGTCTCTTAAGACATACAAATACATAAAAATATTCATACATACTAAAGAGATACTTAAATATAAGCCTCCAGAAAGAGCACAAACCTACAGGACAGAATACATATTTGGCAGGCATTAAATTGTGCTTCTTGCAAGCACAGTTTTCTCATTCCTTGTGCCATTTTGGGGCTCCTGCAGTGGGGGAGAAAATGGGGGTAACAATGCAAATCTTACTAAGAAATGTTTTTACTGACTGGAACATATAGAACATCAGAGGCCGTATCTAGACTACAGGTATGCTTACCTGTATGTTTGATGAGTCTTTATCTAATTGGTGTAGCAATACTAACAGCTTGATCTTACAAGCTTACACAGACATCAGTAGTCCACCAAAATAATGACATAAGACTATTCACTTAAATGTAGCTTTTCAAAAAACATGCTTGTTGTTCACAAACATAAATAATTTCCTTTCACCTGAGACAGAATAAGTGGATTGGATCTCAATTATTTATATGCTTTTGGATTTATTACATTTTCATCTTAATAATTTATCAGATTTCCACCAAATCTATATTTATCTGGTTTAACTATACCTTAAAATGAATGAGTCCCTCACCTATTTCTGAATCTCTCATTGCTCTCTCTCCTATTTATTAATCCCTTTTACTAATGAAAATTGGGATGCTCAAAGTGAAATTGAGTAATTCCAGGTATAAATCCAACACCATGGTTCAGTTACAACACAGCAAGGCAAAGTGTGCAATTTCTTTGCTTTACTATGTGGATATTATATGTTAGTTATTTTTATCTTAACATTTATGGAAACAGGGGTTTGGGGCTCATGTTTTTTGTGCCCTAATAAATCATAAATGTATTTGTAGTTCTCAACCAACCTTCTCTTAGGAGTAGGTGCCTCTGAGATAATCACATTCCTCCCCATCTCCACAATTACCTTTAGACCTTTCTGGTTTAGCACAAATATTTTTCCTGTTTTCCTCTTGGGGAATAGATTATTTTAATCATCTTCCTCTTGCATTTCTCCAAGCAGTTTTCATACCACTTCACTGTTTAGTCATGGAGTCTACTTATGGAAAATCTTCCATGATCTTATATTTAAATCAGTGTGAATAATGCAGGACAAAGTAATATAAATTTAAAATTTCCATACTTTCAAAGCATTTGCTTGCTTCTTTGTGTGTATTCAAAATTTTAGGAGATTCATCCATAAGAGGACCTTTTCCATCACTTTAACAGGCACTGGATTTTATTCTTCCTGTCAATAACCTATAAAAGAGGTTAACCTAAGAATCTTATCCTATTTTTCTGCTCTAGAAGAAGAAAAAAATGTCATGCATTTCAAAGCTTTCAAAATCTAGGACTTAAGAAAAACATTTTTAATAGAAAATAGTGCCTACCTGCAACTTACATTTGTGTAAACAATAGCCCAACAGCACTATCAAGTCTATACACTTGAAAACTCAGTTTTATATTGCAACACCAACATATACAACAGAGCTACTAAGGAATTTGCTGCAGAGAGACAAGGGCATTTTAGTTCACAAATGGCTCTACTGACTCCTGAAGGTAAACAAGCTTTAAAACAGGAAAGACAACAGGAACAATTCCTATTACATTAAAAGCTACATAAAGGCTTTGGCATACACATTCTATAATACCAAAAGGAAAAAATGACATGCAGGAGAAAAAGATAGCCTAAACAGCACACCGGTGATCTGGCCAGAAAAAACAAACACATTCCCATTAGTGCAGTAACGTATGGAGTTTTGCAGCATATGCTGGGGCTGCAGCTGGAGCACTGTACTTGTCAGCTTTGCGTCTGGAAGCTTTTCTGGCTTCCTTCTTTGTAGCTATAGGTGCTGACCCTACTGCTGGAAGAAGATGATAAGCAAAATGTTTTAATCCGTACATTAATTACTGAAATTCATACTGCAAACAAATATTTTAGGAAACTAAGTTATTCCAGATAGATTCTTTTCTTTGCCCTCATTCCCCTGTTACACCATTTGAAGCAGTGTGTAATTGTGTATTGTTTCTAATGCAAGGGAACTTTTTAAGGCGAAACTCATGCATTATGCATGGCCACTACAGTGGGACACTATGTAGTCACACTTCATGTGCTAGCGACACGGGAGAATAATTCCATATAGAGTTGCTGAACAGAAAAGCAAACACACTTCTAGAAAGACATTTGTAAATGACGGTTAAACCATCTGTACCTTCAATTTATCTGCACCTTCTTTTGCCTTTCCCCAGGGGAATTTGAGGAGATAATGGTCATAACCCAACAGATATTCTGAGGGATTATGCATTGGTTAGGGTTCAGGCTGCTGTGGAGAAAAATCCAGGTTATCGCCTATAACCCCGGTCACATACACAGACTCCTCCTCGGCTGCCTTACTTCTGCCCAACTCTCTAAAATGGGTACATGTGCAATACCAAACCAGTGTCCACACAACAATGTTCGAACAAGAGATGAAAGAAGTGTCCACTGGGCCCCCAGACAAAGAGAAGTAATCCAATCAAACATCGGGACTGCCAACCTGTATACAATTTATTCAGCACACATATATTCACAAATAGAAACTATGCGAGATGTAACTCTGTCCATACACGCATTAATAAAGATATACAAATACCTTATCAAAGTTAAAATGATAGCAATACAAATCAAAAAAGAGCTCTAGGGTGTTCCAGTGCCAATAATAGGAAGATGTTTACAAAACAAAGAGATTTTAAATCTAGTACTCTAATCTTCAAATAATATCAAGTGAGGATATTATATTCCCGAAGATGAATTTGCCATATCCTGAACTAGTTACTCTTTACATTTTTTCCTTCCAGAAACTTATTTCCAGGTAAAATGTATTAAAAAGACATTTTAAAAAAAGCCTCATGGGGTGGAAATATTGTCTCAAGCATTACTGAAAATGAAGAGAGTGCGGCGACAGAGTTATTATGGTCACTCCCACATTTCTATAGGAAATGGATACTGTTCACTTTAACCATACAAAGAGGAATTGCTCTGAAGTCCAGATGTTTTCACAGATTTAAAAGCTTTGGAGAAAAAAGCACAAAACAGATCTCCTACTCTTACTTGAAATACTATTATAGAAAAACGACCTCTCAGTAGTGTTGTCCCCTGCCCCACCCCCCTCCCGCACCCCACCCCCCCCCAAGATGACTGTAGAGTAGTACTTAATCCCTCATTAGTGTGCAGTGACTCCACACCCTTCGTGTGCTAAAGTATCTGTGCTCCAGATCTTCATTTATTTTGATTAATACATAGTTACATGGGGCAATATTTCACAGAATCACTAAGGTTGGAAAAGACCTGTAAGATCATCAAGTCCAACAATCAACCCAACACCGCCATGCCCACTAAACCATGTCCCACAATGCCACATCCACACGTTCCTTGAACACCTCCAGTGATCGTGACTCCACCACTTCCCTGGGCAGCTTATTCAGGTGTTTGACCACTCCCTCAGTAAAGAACTTTTTCCTAATATCCAGCCTGAACCTTCCCTGGCGCAACTTGAGGCCATTTCCTCTTGTCCTGTCGCTAGTCACTTGGGAGAAGAGACAAACACCCACCTCTCTGCAACCCCCTTTCAGGGAATTGTAGAGAATGATAACGTCTCCCCTCAGCCTCCTCTTCTCCAGACTGAACAACCCCAGTTCCCTCAGCCCCTCCTCATAAGACTTGTGCTCCAGACCCCTCACCAGCTTCGTTGCCCTTCTCTGGACATGCTCCAGCAACTCAACATTTAATGCACCATTTGATCGTTCTCCACTGAAGTCTTTCCCTGCTGCATCCTTATTGCCTCATGGCTATGTTCCAGAGCTTTCTGACTTTCTTCTCCACTTCTCTTTCTTTCTCTTCTCCAGTTGGCCATGCCTCAGCTCTGATCCCATGCAACTTGGCATTAAGCACTTCATTCCCACCCTTTGTTTCTTCCTCCCAAAGTAAGCATGCTCCAATACTTCATCTTCCCTCCTTTATATATCAAGGATCAAGTGTTTGGATCTCCTTCCATTTTCACCAGAGGACATTACTAATAACATCACTGGATCTCACTGGAATGAGATCTGAAGTTGGGCCTATCTCAAGAAGCAACAGTATAATGTAGGTATCAGGCCGTGGCAATTCTTTAGTCATAAAGAGTCTTTCTGTTTTGGGAAAACTCCTGTCTATTTAACTAGCATGTATATTAAATGTTAGCTTACAAGATGCACAGTGGCAGGCTGTAGACTAATTTATGTTTAACTAATACCAGTTTCAAGAGTACAGAGTTAATACATGGTGGGGGATTAGAAACTAAACTGTACTGCCTCCATGCTGCTAATCTTGAAATGTATTAAAAAAAACCAAAGCAGCTGCAGGAATGTACACTGTCAATCCATCAATGGCAGTGATAGCAATCAAAAAGTTAAGGGTAATTTTTTTGTCATAAAGAAAATAAAAGAAAATCCAAAGCTTGTCAAGATCTTTGGAGTTAAATTAGTAGAAAATTAATTTTTGCAAGAAAACAGAGGAATTAAAGACCCATGAGACAGGTTAAAAATCAAGACTTCTTTTTCATTTACTATGCAATGCGTGTCAGCTCAGCTTTGTTCCCTTCTCCCAGGAAAAACCTAGTTCATAATCTAGTCTTTAAGACCATACTAGCCATTCTCAGTTCTGCTGGCTAAAAAGAGAAGTGAATGCAGTTAATCCAGACAGCCTGCATATATGGTATCCTGACAGGGAAGAAAACCAACACAATTTTACTCAACAAAGTCCATACAAATGGCATAATATCTATTCAGGCATGCACCTAGCAAAGTTACAGAGCAGTAACTCTCTTTTCCATTTTTCCATGCACTATTATCATAGCATCTTGCATGTATTTAAAAGTTGAAGCTTGTATGACTGTTTTTCCATTAACTCTTTGCCAAAAGAATGATTCAGCCCAGCAACAGAACCCTTTCCCATTCTTATCGGAACTTAAGAATGGCTGGTCAGACCAAAGTCCTTCGTATTAAATTTCCAAGCCAGGCAAGAGTTTTAAAATGAAGGAAAACACAACACAGTATGAAAATTTTTATGGCTACTAAAAAGGGAAGATCATTAATGTCTCAAGATGCTATGCAAGTTACAGGAAGATAGCAAGTAAAATGACTTGAAACTACGTTGTAATATGATGTTCCTGTGGCTCCATCCTACTTTAACTGTTTCTGCCATACAAGGAAAATGTGATCCATCTGTTGGCTAGACACTTAAGGAAAATGACTCCTTGCAGGAATCAGAGACTATTTGTGTGGGTGGTATTTAAGGTCCTACAGTTTTCACTGGGTATGTTGACACAAAATGACATTAAAAAGGAGTAATATCAGTCCAGCAGGAGTTACATAAAAACAAAATGTACTTTATCTTTTTATCTCTGTTTCAGTATGTACTAAAAAAAAAAAAAGCAGTTATTTTTAGTACCTTTTTGTGTGATGCATAACAATGAAGGAAGCAGATTTGTACAAACTCGTAAGGACAAGATTAAAGCAACAGCAAGAGATTATCCCAGTTAATTTAAAGACTTACCACTGCTTGTGTGTAAGTCTATTTCTACAAGAACTAGGGTCAGTGCAAAAAATAGTAATGCACACAGATAGCTTCAGACAGCCTGTTCTAAAAGAAGTTCCAACAATTTAAAATGTATCAACCACAAAACAGCTTTTGAATATCATGGTTTCTTATCTGCAAGGTCCTCCTACAATTTTTTTCACACACCACAAAATCCTAAATTGCTTTAGCATATATAAAATAGGTAGGCACATCTTCTCAAAGGCAGATCATTTACAGTTCATGATAGCCAATTCAGACAGTTTGCCAAATTTGTTCAGAAAATGTGAGGTAATTTGGTCATGAATTAGATAGAATTAGCTACAAGAAGCTCATAGCAATCTCACACACATACCCTAACTCATCTCTGTTGGCTTTGGGTTTTGGTGGTATTGTTTTTTTAAATAATGATTCCTGCCTCTAAAAAAGCCATCTCTTTCTCATTTCCCCACATGCAAAACATCAAGATTTTCTCATCTCCCACCTGTGTTTGGTCTCCGAGGCTCTGAACTTGCAGTGATTTAAGTACATGTTCAAGCTGTATAGGCAGGGACCTGCTGCACTCAACTCAAGCCTCACTTCGATGAGTGTTTTGTACTGCACACAGCTAGATATCCTCCACCTTGCATATGCATCATTAAACAGAAACCTAATTAATCAATATTGGAAAATAAACATGGTGCCATTTCAAAACAGGAGGATAACTGCTTTTTTAACTCAACAGCTATACAGATTTGTTTATTTTATTATCCATCACGGCTAGTGTTAGAACTAAAGGCAAAGAAGGATTTGACCACTCTGTACTTCATAAATTAATTAATAATATTAAGTACTAGGCTGAACACAAAAGAGCACTCCTTTTTTGAAAAGATTATAAAAAATACTTTTTTCTGTATAACACGTAATTAAGAAAAACTAAATCCAAATTCTGAAGTGTTGTGTGATCTGAGACAAACTTGTTCAAAACCTTCCCAGATCAAATCATTATTAGGTTCCTATTACAAATCAAAGCAGCAATAAAAGTATGACTTCTTCTTTAAAACTAATTAAAAGAAAAGCAGATCGGCGATCTGGTGTAGAAGAGACCTAATGCATTTCAAGGGAGCTGATCCAAAGTTGTTGCCTCAGTCAAGGACATCAGGAGAAAATTAGTCTCTTTACCAACTTCAACAGAAATTGGAACATATGATTAAAAACATGTGTATGTTTAGATTTTGAGCTGACCCTTTTTGTTTTCCTGTTCCCACACAGCAGATCTGCCAGGGTGACCTCCAGAAATCTCACCAGCCCTGCCTGACTCACCTTTACAACCATCCCACTCTCTACCAGATTTATATAGTAAAGCTGCTCTCCTTACTATCCCAATGACTACATATTTATTTATTTATTTAGCAGACTACTTGTCTCAGTTTCTTCCTTAGACAAACAAAAACATTCCCCGGTGCAACCATCTCCCCCAGGTTTCTCTCCAGACTGAGACAGAGACAGCTCTGAAGTTTCCTCTGCAGATTCCCACTCTTCGGTTCCATAACTAATTCATAAGCTTAAAAACCTGGTTATAAACATGAAACTCACAGAGATGAGTGTTTGCCAATTCCAGTAGCTAACAATATGCAGGCATCCATTTAACACACACAAACACACCCACATCCCTTTGTACTTTAAAGAAAAGTATTTAAAAACATTTTCCTCTTTTATCCACTTGCCAGCTTTCAGTGCCTCTTGAAAAAGTCAGTAATATGACAGACATCCAGGTAAAAGTTTAATTCCATCAACAACTAAAGCAGTTCAGATTTTATACTATTGAAGAAACACAAAACTTGCCAGGTCTTGCATCGTAACAGATTGCGTTCTGCTTTTAAATCCACTTTTTTGATTAATTGAATGGAGCCCTCTGCATAAGCAGAAATCTAACTCCACAGATACTGTGGCCATATCTGATTACAGATACAGATTATTGCTTTTGGCAATTTTTCATAAAGGCACTGATGGCAGTATCATATTTAAAGTGACATTGGGGCTTATATATTTCTTTTTCAAAGTTTGAAGACTGAATTTTGTTTTAATATTTAACACGATACATTCAGAACACAGATTTATCTTCTATAATATTTGCTTATTAAGGTGTTTCCTTTCATGGTTAGTAAATGCATTAAAATCAAATATACCTTTTAAAACATTTTCACTAAAATGTCAGTGTTTATCTCAGTCTCAATAGCTAATGAACCACAGTCTACAAACTCCAGACAGCCAGACAAATATTTTCAGGCAGAGGGCTCTTGCAAATTTTAAACACAGAGAAGGGCTTCATTTTCTAAAGAGAAGCTGAAGAAACTACCCAATTATTTCCATCATTTGATGCTGCCTTCTTAGCTTCAAACCTCTTACGCCAGTGGTTGCTGACCTTAGATGCTTTTTTGTCCTCTGCTTACCCAGATCTCAGCAGTGTTTCTCCAGATGAACCAGCAAAGAAATATTAAAAAGACACTGGGGGGATGCTAAGGAGCAGAGCTGTGATAAGGTTCCCTGCAATCATTGCTTCTTCTACTCACCCATCTCCCACTGCCAGTTTTTTCTTCCTAATCAGAGTTTTTCAATCCATTACAGACTTTACTTCTTTCTACATTTAATGTTTGCATTAGGAGATGTTGGAAAGATGAGGTGAATGAGGAACTGTGAATGGAAGATGGTGATGAAGGAAGAGACATGTGGGGGAAGCACAGGTAGCTACAGTAGACTGGATTTTTCTGGACAATGAGCTTTCTGATGGTAAAGGGAGATTTGGAAAAATCACAGAATAGATCTGTTCAATAGCAGTATGGCAATCTAAGCAACACAGGAAGGGAGTGCAGCTGTTGTATCACAGCCAGGAAGGCAGGGGAAGTAAGAAAGATGCATCTGAGGGACAGTGATATTATAACAATCATAACACTACAAAGAACAGCCTACAGAAAAAAATGGAATTATCCAAACTTTAACAGCAAAATCCATGCCAGCCTTGACTTTCTTAGTCTCCTTCGCCTAACACTTCCACTGACACATTTAGCATACTCTGTGGCTCATCAGCTAACCCCCAGTTTCAAAATGAGAGCCACCCCCACCAAAATCATATCCAAATAACTACTCTTAGTTTCCACCTTCCCATTTTCTGCACCACTTTCACACAAGTACCTTTGTGCTGATCCCATATCCTCATTTCTAGTCCCAATCAAGGTACAAGGATACAATCCTCTTTAATAGAGCTTGTCATTACCTCTATTGAAAAGAAAAAAGATCAAGAACCAAATATGTATTCTCTGCTAAAGAACACATAGTTACTCAAGGCTAACAATCTTTCCACCTGTAGATCTGACTGCCTTTTATGGTTATTTTTGTACAGAAAATGCTCGTTTAGAAAGCTCCAAGTTTGTCTGCAGCAAAGCCATCTCTACTGTTAATTAATATTACACTCCCTCCCGCATTCTGAATATCACACACAGCTTTGTAATGAGATTTGTAACATAAGAATAAATATAACACAGAACATATAATTGCTGAACATTCTCTTTTAGTCAGAATATTTCCAGGTGTAAAAGCTAGTCTTGGAAAGGACTGTTCTTGTGCAGCTTTCCAAACCCGCAAAAGGCATTTGCAAAGCCACCCTCATCAGTTGCCTCTCTCAACCCTGGTACCACACTTCTGCTAAATCCAGCACAGCTCTAGAGGCAGCTGGAGGGGTGGGGAACTGGCAGCTGCCCCCCTCCAGCTGGCAGGGAATCAGGGAGAGAGATGCTGAAACCATTTTCCTGCAATTTCAATGAAAAAGTACTGCAGTATAGCTTTTCCCTCAACTGGTAAATATTGGGGAAAAAATATTTACAGGCCAAAAGGAGAAGCAAAGAAAAAGCAAAACAAACAAAAAAATTCATATCCAGTGTTTGCCCTGTATATGTTGTGGATACCTCAATACCATAAAAATTGTAGACCTTAATATGCAATACCTAAGCAAAAACAATAAATATCTTTCTCTGAATATTGAGTGAACACATATTTTATTGCACTTCCTTGGTCAAAGAAACCTGCAGAGAACAAGGTAAATCCTAATCTCATTCACCTATGATTACCAACAACCTTCTGACATGTCTTCCAAGATGGTGTTCCAACATTTTGTCTTTCTACCACTTTAATTAAAAAAACTTCCCAATGAATGCAATTTGGCAAATGTCAGCATTATTTTTTTCTGCCTTTTGACCCCCAATATATGCAACTATGTATATTATAAGTCTGGTCCTTTTATTTGCCGTCAAAAGGAACATTACTTCCACGTCAACAGTTTAGTAAATGTTTTTGGAGTGCCAACATGGTGAAACTACGGCAATGGTTCAAGTCAACAACTTTCCCTAAAGTGTTAATTAAATGTCATTGCTCCTTCTTCAGACAACAAAAATAACAAAAGCTGCATGTAGATCTCTATTAAAATTAGTTCTCCAGGTTTACAATGACTCTTTAAGAGTTCTTATGCAATAAATTATTGTACCAATGCCAAAAGCAAATTGCAGGATATGAGCATGCTAGTCATAGCTCTGACCATCAAAGAAATTCCATCTGAAAGTGAGATGTGATTCATAATCCAAAGCTGCAAGGTAAATCCTGAGAGAGCTCAAGATGTCCTACTAATGGTATAAAGTGATTGCAGCCCATTATGGAGAAACTCTGCTAATATTAAAGCTTTGATCTGTGAAACGTAATTCAGTGAAAATACCTTTTAGCACTACCATGACAGCAGAATGCCTGACAACTGCATCAGCAAGATGTGCTAAAGATTACATACGATATGTACAAGGGAGGCAGAGACAGAGGTACTAAATGGCTTTTATCAGCATTAGTTTGGGATAACAACCTTCTCCACCTCTAATAGCTAACGGCTGAATATATACTGTGGCATTTGATCAGAAACTGCAGTGAGGCTTCAGTATCCTCCACCATAAGCATGCTCAAGCTAAGGAAATTAAGTTTACAGGACACTTACATGAGATAAGGGCAAAAGCTGAAAAATGAAATTGCACTGAAAGGCTAATTACCAGTATCTGACAGTCATATACAAAAGGTGTCTTGAAACAGCTCCCACTGGGAAACTTCACCAAGGGAATAAGGAAATAGATACATTAACAATTTTGACAGCTTCAAATCAGGAGAAACTGCAACCTCTCCTGCAGGATAAGTATCTGGAGAATAAGGTCAGAATTCCAAATGATTTTGGCAAGTTGAAGACATGTCCTCAAATTAACTAAGCATTCAGCAAAGGTTGAGTTAAGGAGAGCAATATATCTGGAGAAGACAAATGCACAAGTACCAAGTGGGAAAAAACTCAACAGTCATTGCAGTTTGGCAGTGAGCAATATCTGAATGCAAATCAGTAATGCAACGCTGCTCCAAATAAGGCAAACCTTATTCTTGGATTTATTAACAGGCATGCAATTCATGACCACTAGAACAAAATCTGTCAACTTTGCTTTCTACTAATGGGCTGCTTCATCCAAAAAAGGGATCTACAACTAGACCTCCTGGGAAAAGTTCAAGGAATTAAGATTTTTATAATTTTCAAACAAACAAATGATTTTGGAAGGACATGGCTGCCTATCTCCTCATCATAAAATATTAAGAGAAATGTCATCAGCTCTTTTCCCACATCAAGAGCTGTTTCCCCATGTCAGTCTACGGAAGCAGGAAAAGAATCATCATTCTAGTCTATGGTAAAAAGATGTAGGGTTAATACCAGGAAAATCTTTCTGATAATTATGGTAATTAAACACTGAAACATGGCAAACTACAGGAATCTACTCAACCGTAGGTTCTTAAGAACAGTGCAGTGAGCTCCTGAGACAGACGGTCTCATACTTCCTTCAGCCTGAGTACAAGGGCTTAAGCTAGGTGATCCCCCTGTTCATTCCAAATCTCGCCTCTGAGTCCTGCAGGCCAGCCTGGAAAACAGACTTCTGACACATGCCTGAGGTTAGCTAAATTCCTGAAGTTATTTTATTGCATCAGACACACATATGCTAGAAAGCAGTTTCCAGGAAGACCATACAGGTTTTACAGCTGGCTAACACTATTCATAGATGTGCTCATTACGAATAATGAAACTAACTCTTAACAAACTTTTTATATTCTGCCAACACTTACTTATTTTTATGAATGTAAACACACAGTAGATGAAAAGACACAAATGAGAAAAGTGATATGCCTAGGAAGCAGATTTTATTGATATACGTATGTGTAAGCCTCTTTCTTTCTTTCTTTCCAAAGCAACACAAAAAATAAGATAGAACTCTTCAATGATGTGTAGATCTGGATATTTCCAATCAGCTACTACATTTTTATATTTAAATTTTTTAAGAAAAAAAGGAAATATTGTATTACATAGTAAACTATGTAATATTATATATATTGTATATAAAATATGTATGTATGGTTATATTGTATATAACTCTTCAAAACACATCATAAAATCCACTCTCACAATGTCAAACGGACAGCTTTGTCTGCCCCCCTTTAAATAAAAAAAGTGAAGAAACTAGTGAACCTCTGCGCAGTCATTTCCACTGCCATTCCAAATTCCATTTAGATATGCCATCAATACACTCTGAAAATTGGTGTGCCAGGTTTTCATTCTGTCTGGGATATACTTCCCTTTCTTTTTCTTTTTTTCTTTCTTTCCTTTTATATACAAGTATGTCAGAGTTTTAAAACATGTCAAAACCTTCACATTTGGCTCATCAAAAGCGACACTAACAAGACAGTCATCTGATGAGATAATTTGCTCCTTACCAGATTAAAAAAATAGCATCACAGATATATTAAAAAAAAAAACATTTTGCTGTCTGCTAAGCCCTATCACTTCAATGAATACAGTCCTCTTGACACTGAATAGTTTATTTTCATAAATTATACCTGACTGAATGTAGAGTTATCTAAGTGACAGAACATATGAGAAAACATAAGGGATCAATTTATTGCTATCTTTGTGATTATATTGCTAGGTCTCTGCTACCTTTGCAGCTGCTGCTGTCTTCACAGTTAATATAGCTGTTTTGTATTGAAAACTGTGTATTAACATAGTACAAAGCTGAAAGGAAGGGGGCTGCTTTTTATTCTTATTTAATACTCAAGAATCCTGACTAGTTAGTCACAACACCATTACATAAATGAGTTAATGTTACAAAGCCATTATATAGGATTTATTGGGTATATAAAAAGCTCCCAGATTTTACATTCTAAGTTGAAAAATACTTCAATAGCCATTACTGTCATGCAGCACTACTTTAATTTTAAAAAGGCCATCTTTATATAAGACAACCTTATCTATTTTTTTCATGGGGTTTTTATATAACTAACTTTGCGACAATCACAGCAAGTGCTAAAAAGTACCAAACCTAATAAATCATTTCTTGACATGATCGGTCATTAAACCTAATACTTCACGCAACTCATCAGGCAAAACAGGATTTCACAATCTCAACTTACTTTACCTACAAAAGAGATTAATGAGAAGAACTATTGAAAGGAACACAACCTCTTCCTCCTCAGATCATCTCTCCAGTCTGTCTTCCTAGTATTCAGAGCTGTAATAAAGGAGTGATTCCCCAAATATATTGTACTATTGACTCACCCCATTAAAAAAGCACTGTATGGCAGTGGTGCAATGAAAAAGTTTAAGAAGTACAAACCAGTGTAAAACCAACTGCAGCAGGAACATCAAGGGGCATCACACAACATGTGATGCATTAACCACTTTAAAATATAGAAAAGGAAATTGTTCAAGACCAAAAGTTATGCACAAATTATCAGCTTTTATTACCAAGAAGTCACACTTGTAAGGCCTTTAAGTGGTCATAATTTTCAAACACACTGATATGAACATTTGGCTATATTCGATATTTGAATCCATTATCAGTAACTCTTTATTATTCAGATGTGCATGCTTCCATTAATCTACAGAAATTCTTGACATGCATTTTTCTAATATGTGAAGTAAGATTAAGGACTAGACATGAGGAATAAGACTCGAGTAATAGATAGCAAGTAGTCTCTTGTTAAAATAGTTGCCTTTGCTTTTTTTCTTCAGTGGTCTTTCATCATTCATGTCAGGCAGTTGTACACAATTTTCTATTAAAAATTATCCTCATTATAAGAGCATTCTGAAAACCTTATTGAAGGTAATCTGGAAATGACTGATGGGTTCCTCATCTCCTACCGTATTAAAGAAATGACAACAGAACACACTATGTATCATCAGCAGATTAAACTGTAAGTAGATCAGGATGACTTCCTAATCCATATGGTTAGATTTATGTCACTGATTTGAAAGCAGATGATGTCTTTCCTGCAAAAATTCCATTATTTATTGCTTAACAACATGACACTGCAAAGACTGGGCTATGCGAAAAGATATTAAATTACTTTTAAATTCTCTGATGCTTCGTAATGCAGACACATTTTTTTGCATTTTAAAAAATGAAATATTTTGTGGTTTCGTTCTTCCTTTTCACATTTGTAATATTTCTTCATTGTGTTGCTACTTAGGTAGACCGAATGCATCAGCAAACACATTTTTCTGACATCTCAAGAATAACTGGCTATGACACAGTAGGACTTTTCTCAAAGATTTCTTATTGTTGCTGCTGTTGGTTCAGCTACCCTGGTACCAACACCACCGCACACAGGAACATAGGAACTATGAACTCCTGTCTATAGTGGGTGACAAAAGACCTCATAGTTACTCTGCTGCAAACACTCCAAATTCCCATTGTCTGTTTTTAATAGCAAAGGTTTGAAGGAGTAATGGGAAATTTCAAGAAGGAACCCTTACTCTGAGGAAATCTACCAAAGTTTAACTATGTGGACACTCCAAAAATACAGAGAAACTATATGTTGTTCCTTCCAGCAGAATAAATCACATGATTCTTAAAAGCAGGGCAGTTTGAACTGTTGGCAGTGAAAAAAGCTCAAATGTGTGTGTTTTAATGTTGTTTCAGTTTTGGTGAAATTTTTTCAATTTTGCTACAAATAGACCATTATTGCAGTGAAAGTAAACCCACTTTACGATCAATTGATTTAGTTCTTCTAAATAAATGCTAGGGAAAAAAACCCACTGGTTCTTCCACATAGAAACTCTGTATGCTTTCTTTAACTTTATGTACTTACCCTCTCTGCTCTGGTTCTAGGCAAAGCAGTGACTTCAATCCAACAAAAGCCCGTATTTCTATAAAAAGAGGCAATCTCACTTCCCCATTTCCTAATCTCCCCGCTTATTACTAACCCCTACTGACTCCCTTGCTCTGGCACTCGCATTCATCACATCTTTTGCCAATATGGATTAGTGAATTTCTAAAACTGGAAACTAAAAAAATCTGTTCATTTTCTACCAAATCAGTTCCTTGATCCAGCTCACTACAGGATTACACAAAACCTGATGTTAGTATACAATAGCTAGTGGGAATAAATAAGCAAAAGGAAGGTGGGACCATTTCTGTCCATAGCAGAATTATTTCTTATGCTATTTGCTATGCTCTGTGTAATGGACTCAGTGTAGTGGGACCAAGATCAGCAAGTGCTGTAATATAAATGAAGTTTCCAAACTGAGTAGACATTCTAAAAATGTCATAAAACCAAACCCTTGGTATCCTCATATGATATGATAAATGCTTCATAGTAGCCACATAATTAAATCATGCACTCTAAATTAGCAATATCACTACTTTCTAGCCACAAAACATATTTCTACTCTCTAATGAAATATTCCTGCAACCTAGCTAAGCACTGTTAAGATGAAAATTATATTTTGAGTGAGTCTGTGGACAGAAGGCCAGGATTGTCTTCTGCCCCTATCCTTCTGTGTCACTTCTGCAGGGCACAGATTACAGCAAGCTGCAGAACTCCCCTGTGTGGGTGAAAGAATGAGGCGGTGCCCCCAGCCACTAAGAGACAAGGCTATTCAGTGATAACTAAAAATCCCTTTGCTTCAGTGTTTCTTTAATGGCCTTTGGTGCTTTTTATGAAAACCTCAGGAAACAGATTTTTTTTTTTTTTATTAAAAGGAATCTGTGCTACAGTGTCAAAGAAAGAAATAAACAGATAATTTGTGAAGGAAGGGAAAGGCTCTGTTACTCTGCTAATAGGCAAGCCTTATAGCTGTCATTTAAACCACAGTTCTTTTAAAGACCCATGTGCTTAAAAGTTTCTATTATCTTATTGCTATTTTGAAATAGGCTATTTCCATGAAGTTAAATATCTAACACCTTAATTTCACTCTTTAATTTGCTTGCTTTCTTTAAAATAGAAAGCTGTATTCATTTCCTTTATACAATACTTACTTCATTGTCACAAAGAAAAGCTCATATAACTTTCTAAATCTCTAATCAACATTAGAGATGTTGTCACAAAGAACAGCTCATATAACTGCCTAAATCTCTAATCAACATCGACTTTGTTTTGTTTAATCATCTAGATACCAAAGCCACAGCCATTCCTTGCCACTTAATAAGGCCAGCTTGTAAATAACAGTTGGCTTTCTAAAGGATTCAAAATCTATAAAAATAGCTCAGTGATAGTCATTAAAATATGTCCTGCAGATGGCTGAATAATTTGGATTTCCATTTTGTTCTTTTGTTACATAACCTTTAATTTGTTTACTTTTTTTCCCCTCTTAAAATTTTAAAAAAACAAATCAACACATTTTCAATACTATTTTAAACAGCTACATTTTCACATAATTTATTTTAATGCACCATATTTTTAGAAATAGTTTGGTTAAAAGACTGCAATACATTTCCAAATACTAATTTAGCTCAATCTGTGAATTAGATAGATATTTATAATAATTCTACCAAACTCAAACTCAAAGAGCTTATGACTTGCCTGTTTATGACTCACTGATACAGCCAGCAACAAAACCAAAGAATCTTTCATCATGATTTCAAGGAAATTTCCTGCCACTTCCACAGTCTACTCAACAATCTCAGGCCATTTAGATGTCCTCCCAAACAAACCTCCCAAACTGCATTCTCCTCTTTTTCGAATTTCCCTTTGAGATCTCCTTGCCACAGCACATCACTTAGTACAGGGCCTAAGCAAATTTATTAAAACACACAATATGTTCAAATCAGGACAATTAATTTAGACTTTTTCTGTAACTAGCCCTTCTAAGTGTTTCAAAAAAGGCTCAAAAACATCCTGGGCTGAAGTCTGCATTTTATGTCACATACAAAGTGTTGCAATTCACAATGGACCAAAAGCTTTCATGTGCGCCGTTAATCTTGTGTCAGGCACAATATCTTATTAAAAAAATAAAAAGATGTATCACACACTCCAGCAACGAAAATGATTAGACCTTGCAGATGACTGGGGCTCATAAAGACACTGCAAGACAAACAGTGGGTGAATTTTGAAAAATGCATTCTTCCCCCTTCCCTTGTGCAGCCAAACTCAACATTGCTTAATCTGTGCCTAAGTGCAAATGAATGGATTGTTATGATATATGCATAAATATTAAAATCTGGACGGCTTTGTAATTTTTTTTTTAATCTAATCTTTTTATAAGTGTCCAGCACTCTGTTTTTTTGAATGCTGTAAGTGTACTTGCAAACTAGAGACAACAGAAACAAAAATGAAACACACAACTATCTTGAGCACAAGGGAAGGATATCTTTCTGGTTTAGACCTTTATCTTCAAAGAATGTCTGGGACCAGCAAAAAAATGTCTGGGCCTAGAAGAAAGCACTAATAGTTGGTAGACAAAAAGTTGTTGAAAAAAACTCTGTGGTCTTTTGCAATATGTAAGAGATCACAATTTCTCAAGGATGTATCAACTGTAAAGACAACTATGGAAGTGAATTTGTTCTTTTGGGATACGACAGAAATTTGGATGGAGTCTTTCTGTTCAAGTGACTGACTTAATTAGCAGGTTTCTACTTTCATTTCATGGTATTTGGGATATACAGTCCCCCCATATAGCTCTCCTGCTCCCCTGCAAGGAAGTTTCAATTCAATCTGATTTTCTTTCTCTTTTTTTTTTTCAGCTTTTCTCTTCCTTCTGCTCAGAAAATGAAAGCTCAGTTTTGCACCATGTGAAGAGTTGAGCAAGGATTTATTTTTAAATACCCCATGCATTAGAAATAGACTTCTAGTATGAGCTTTCTTTTAAAATGCCATAGGCAATTCTTTTCCTTGCTCTACCCCAAAAGTTGTTCTAGAAAACAGAGGAAGATTTTTATATCAAATTTCTGGAGAGAGAGAGAGATGGTCATTAGCTCAATCGGGAAAACCCCTGCAACACCTAGTCTGGGGTCAAGGTCACAGTGGCCTCTTCTGTACCTCCTGCCTGAAAAATGACAGGTTTTGGTACACCATCTGCTTTTCCGGATCTTTTTGATTTGGAACTGATCTTTTGATAAAATACTTGTGAAGCAAAAATATAAACAATATTGAAAACATTGACAATACTGTTTTTCTATAAATCCACTAAGGATGGAAGCAAGACCAAAAACACTGTTGAGATTGAGGAGTAACAGAGATTTGCTTTAATAAAAGAAATGAGTTTTTAGAGATATAAAGTGCCAGCAGCGTTAAGCACGTTTAACCTGTGATTTTCCACAGTATGTGAGGATGCAAAGATGGTGACCAAGATATGCAGGCTAATGAATTAAGCTGGACCAGGATTCTGCAAATACTACTTTTGATTTTGGCTTTCTTCAGCTTTACAACTCAGTTTCACTACCTGGTCCTAATCACAGAATCACAGAATCACTAAGGTTGTAAAAGACCTGTAAGATCATTGAGTCCAACCATAAACCTAACACTGCCAAGTCTACCACTAAACCATGTCCCTAACTGCCTCATCCACACATCTTCTAAATACCTTCAAGGATGGTGACTCAACCACTTCCCTGGGCAGCCTGTTCCAATGCCTGACAACCCTTTCAGTGAAGAAGTTTTTCCTAATATCCAATCTAAACCTCCCCTGGCATAACTTGAGGCCGTTTCCTCTTGTCCTGTCCATAGTCACTTGGGAGAAGAGACCAACACCCACCTCTCTGCAACCCCCTTTCAGGTAATTGTAGAGAGCGATCAAAAGAAACTCTTTGGTTGAACTATTTGAAATGCCTACATCAAAAGAACTCTACAGAAGCCAGATACTCTATTCACTTTAAATTTCATTGAAGAGCTGTTCTGAGGATGAATGTACCTGATAATAAAGAAAAGGTTGGAAAGCTGTTTGAAAATGGAATTCCTTCATGTTTAATAGCACATTCTAGGCAGTAAAGCTTCTAACTATGCAAACAAAAAAGAAACATTCTGAAACCATTGTTTACCACGAAACCAACAAAACATTCAGAAACTCCTCATGTCAATATTTATACTAACTTCACTTGTATTTAATTAAGGTACAGTTTATTTTTCTTTATCTGCTATTTTGCCAATTTTCTTCATTAAAATTTGCAGGTTTTCATCTCAGTACATGTTTTTCAGAACAAACCAGCAAGAATAAATGAAATTATTTGCCTACGACTTCTGAGAATAAACTTTTCAAGAAAAAAATCCTCAGATTTGACAGTACAAAAAGAGAATTTCTAAAACACATATCTCTCTGACCTCTATTCAATATGACTTTACAAGATAATAATTGCTCCTTAATCTCTTCAATACACTGAATTCTACCTTCATTTTCTCTGAATCTGCTTTGCTACATTATCTTTCATATAAATACAGGTTTTCTTGAAGCACATTCAGAAAAATAGAACAGGCAAGCTAAATTCAGTTACCAATGTGCAATACACATATGCAAAAACACTAACCCTAATTCTAGCAAGGCTACGTTCCATTTACACAAAAATAAGAACAAACTGAGTAGGAGCATTCCATTTCAATTATCAAGATGAGAAATGGCACATAATTAATTGAAAATGTAAAATATTTGAATTAAAATGCTGAAAAAATAAGTAGGAAATTAGCTTTTCCACTATAAACTACTAGTCTCTGCTAAAAGCAAGGATATTCTGGGCTGTCGCATGTTCTCAAAAAATGATTCTTTGAAATATTCAGCAAATCAGTATCAATTTAATTATGGAAACTTAAAACTCCCTCGGGCTTATGCAATTTACTTTTACAGTATGTGCTGTGATAAGTATAGCTCATTGCATGTTTTTTCTTCTGACCTACTTCAAATATTCAAAATAAAAACTACCTGCCAAAGTAAATCTGAATTTTTAAAATATGTATTGAGTGAATGACTTGTAATTCAACCATCTCCTTAAGCCTCGTTCTCTGTAAAAAAAGTTAAATAAAAATAGCAGATGCAACTTCAGTATGACCCCACATCTTCTAATTTCTATAAAGAGGGTATGTTTATGTTTCTTCATCTACCAAAGTCTTTGTGATACAAGATCTTATTTCATTGTGTTATCTGAATTACAGCACTATCTCTCCCTACTGGGCCTCTTGTGTGGAATAGCAATGTCAGCATGAACTCTTTACCGAATTTAGCTTTCTGGTCATGTTATCACAAATTGGTTTGAGTACACAGGCTGCAAAAATGGAGAATGACAAATCAAATAACCCACAAGGGAGAAGAAAGCTTTAATAGCTTCTTGCCTGTCGACTGGTTATTATAAGATGATGACAAACAGCATTACACTGGTAACTTTTCTAGACATTTGAACCGTGCTTTAGAACAGATTAACTCGAGATCATATTTAAAAAGTCAGAGGTCTCAAAAGATGAAAAATCATATTAGCAAGTCCACCTAGATGAGAAGATTATTATTGTTATGAAAAATGAAACTTAATGATAGTCAAAGACTTAAAAACCGAGTAAGTCAAAGACTCTGCAAACTCTGGAACTACACTCATCTAACGGTCTAGTGGTGTACCTATTTACTCCAGTGTTAAAACTAAGGTAATAATTATTTTTTTTACAAAGTATCTCTTTTTGGAAAAAGCTATATCCCAAGCAGTCTAGTTTTCTGACTTCTGAGCTTTAATTTCCACACTATGTGGAAGGAATAAAAATGAACAGTATAGAAAGTATATCAGAAATTCTGCTTACATGCAAAGTCAGCACCAGGAAAAATGTATTGTATCGTAAAAGTGCACTTTTTTTCCTTTTAAAATTATAATCCTTTTTTTTCTACAGCATTTATGGAATATGGGCTCCCTCCAGTGGTAAAATTAACATTCAAAAAATTTCACACTTGCTTATGCACTTAATTGTATAGCCTAATAAACAAAATAACAGCCACACACATTGAAGGCTGGGAGTTCAAATCCCTTTTGGGATGAGATTTTTTTTTATTCTTTTTTTTTCTTTCCAATTATATCAGATATAGGCAGCATCTTTAATCACTTTATTAAGTGACACACAAAATCTGCAGGTTCCAAATGAAACATTTCAACATTTTAAGTTTCAAAACAAACTATTCCCTTCAAAGAGCTTCGTTTTTTAAGTCAAGCTAGACCTTTGTAAGAAGAAAATACATGATTTGGGAAATTTATGCACCCTGTATTTCACAAGTTACATTTCAAAAAAAAATTCTACATAGTGTCAAAGCCTACAAAGGATGATTGGCACCTCAGGAGGGTGCATTACCAATTGATATAATCAGTTCTTTAGGGAAGAGGAAGACGTATCTTCCAATTGTGGCCCAGATTTGCTCCGTTCCTGACCGTCCCAGAATGCAAGATACACCCTCATTCTTAGAGCCATATCAATTCAAGATACTGTGATTAATTCACATGAGTGTTCTTGGCTTTGTCTAATTCCAGAGACAATGCAGCTTACAAGAAAGCTGCTAATTTTGTTATGGCTACTTTTATCTCCTGATTTGCTCACTATGAAATACTTCTATTTACAAGCTTCACTGCAGCATGATTGCATTTTGCTTTCCATTTTATTCTACACCGCTTACTGTTCTCTCTATACTACATAATGTTGCATACCTAGCAAAGAGAGTGACTGAGATAAGTCATCTTGGTGAACATCTGACTGCTTGGAACCACAAAGTAGTTAAGCCACAAACTAGCAAATCACTTACATGTATACTCAATTTTAAACACATTGTTTAGTTTATTTTGTGGAACTGCTTTTTGCTTGAAGATAACCTCTGCTCAGAAGAACTACTAGATTTTGATCCTCATTGTTGCGTGTTGGACTAGATGACCTTTAAAGGTCCCTTCCAACCCTAACTATTCTATGATTCTGTGATTATAAAAATAAAGGACTGGAACAGATAGTCATTAAAACTCATGGTAAGACTCCAATATAAGTGAAATCATCAAGACATAAAAAGTAATACTAGCCTGTCACAATTATGTTGGCTCTCCAGGGAGTTTTCTCCTTTGAGAGGACCTCATGTGCAGGTTTTACTTATTACACAAGGAAATGGGAAGTTTGAACACACAACTTTCTTTAATTTTATAGTCTATATTAAGCCTACTATGAAGGAAAATGCTGATTCAGGTATCAGTATTCCAGATAAAAAGATCTGAAATGACCCAGTGGAAAAAGCAATTACATTTAATTGTTTTGGGGTTTTTTCCTGTAAAAACAATCAGTAACATATTTTTAACTTCTGTTCTGTAAAAAATAATTTTAAAAAAAGGCAATTTCTCCTCTCCCCATCAAACCACCAGCTTGCAAAAAAAAAAAAAATCAAGGGCATATTGGCATGGTGCAATATCTATAGAAGAGGTATGTGAGAAGAGAATAAACTAAATATAGGCAAGTAAAGCAAGATACAAGTAGAGCTAATCTGGCCGAAATCTCAGGAATCATAAATTCAAGCATTCCAGCATTCCTTAGGGAATAATGTCACCTCAATTGAGACTCGTTTTATTGGATTGTTTGAAACAATTAAGCTATTTTCTAAGGGGGAAAAGGACATAAATTGGCATTTGCCGCTCATAAAAAGTATGTGCATTTTATCTGTGCAGTTGCCCCAATTTTATAAATAAGTATGCACAAGGAAACAATGTAAATACTACCATATTTCAATACAACCTAGTACATTAATTTCTCTGATCTATTAGCATATGATGCATGTTTTGACGTAGAACAGAACCTCTCATTTATTCACAATCCCCATTTCCTACCAGTTACTTTCATAAGATCATACCTTCATACCTTCAGCATCACTCCCAAAAAGTTTTTCCACTTTAATACTCAGATATAGAAGATGACTCAGAGAGATGAATTCATGGTTATCCTAGCAGAGAACACAAAACCACGCGTGGATGGGAGGGATCTCAGAGGCCCCGTAACCACTGTTTCATTGACCTTAAATTGGTATGTGTGACTTGGGAGTGTCAGCAGCTTGCTAACAGGCATCTGAGGCACAGAAACAGCTGTTTTAAGCTATCCACATGTATTGAATGAACGTATCAAGCAACAAGCAGGAACCCCTTTTATGCCCCCCTCTTTCCTAAGATTTCTTCTTGGCCTTTGCCCAGCAGGGTATGTCCAGTAACCAACTCATTACCCTTTGAAGTCAATGATAGAATATCACTGACTTTAATGAGAAAGGAGACAGATATGAGAGCTGGGATTTATTGGACCATCCTCTCAAACTTTGTCACAAAGGCAGAGCTGACCCCAGACATCAACAGTGGCAAATATAATAGCTGAATAATCCCTTCCCATACAAAGTCAGATTTTAAAATGTTTTTAACAGAATGCTCCAAGTTGCCAGCTGTGTGACGCACAATCAAGTAGAAAGATGAAGGTCCTCAGAAACTTTGGGAGTTTGACTGAGACAAGCTACCAGGAATGTAGGTTGTTTTCCACCTTTCCTTAGAATAAACAAGTAGGTGGGCGTTTCTGCAAGCCTTAGAGAAAAAAATGTGATACCAGGAACTAACAGAAGATAATACAGTGATATTCCTCCTGCATATCATGGACAAGGCACAGGAGATTAAAGCGTAGCAAGGGCCCTCAAGAGAACAAGCAAAAGACGTGGCAGAAGCCTAGAGAATAAAGGCACAGGATGATGCCGGAGGCCCCTAGACTACAAATCACAAATGGTCTGCTATGGATCACTGAAAGAATGAAACCTTGACAGCTGGCTAGAACTGGTTTTAGGACAGTACAAAGAGAACAAAGAATTTGTATATGACATATGTAAAATATCCCACATGCTGTGAAAATAACAAGAAGGTATGACAGTCACAGAATGTACAAGAATAAGAACAGAGGAAGAACAGAAAGGTAGGAATGGCTCCAATCTTATCTCCTCCAGTAAAAACACCATGCTTGATTGATCTGTGCATGTCTTCCCTCACCTTCAGCAGAGGACATACTCTACTCTTTCATTTGCCATTTACAGAATCACACAGAATCACTTTGTCACTGAAGCTCTATGGTTATCATTAAAGTACTCTTTTTGCTATAGTATTGCATTAAGTAAACAAGAACTTTAAAAAGCAGTGCATATGCATGTCTGTATTTTGCTCCAGCCTTCCCACACGATACGTTTGTTGATTGATTTCCCAATACCAAGTCACACTAAACTTCATCAGAATAAAAGATTTAATAAGAGCACAAATGCATTAATTCACTTGTGAAATACTTGATGATAACACTAGACTTTTCCTTCTTTCCTTAGCTTTGCTAGGGATGAGATACTACCCGTCACTTTAAATCACAGTCTGCTGCTGGGACTCCATTAACATGCCCTTGACAGAAGGACTGGTGTAAAGGGGACTTGTATTTACGAAATAACTTCCTGTAAGTCCACTTCCAATTTCTTTGTAACATGGCCTGGACGCTTAGTGCTTTATGGGCTTAGGACACAGAGTGCTGCAATGGGATTATGTTTCCTGTAATTTTCTGTTCCTTTCCTGTAGCTTGATCAGAAAGCTTAACCAGGAAGAAAGCAGTGATGATATACAGATGTAGCAGACAGTGAGTTCCTGTAACCAGGGAAAAAAAAAAAAAAAATCACTGATACTTAGGACAGATGGGGAAAAAATAGTCTATGAGATATACCTAGCTGTGTAATTCACTGCTACAGAAAATCGGTGAGTCAAGTAATGTAAAATTTTAAAACACTACAGCACTTTATGGCCTCTAACGTTATTTGCTGTATGCGCTGAAATAACATCATAAATGCACGATCTATGCCTCAGAACAAAATACATTATTTCTTTTGCACAAATCCTGTAGTATTTTGGTTTTTTCTTCTTTGAGGTTTTTTTGTTTTGGTTTGGGTTTTTTTTGCAATGAATGCCAAACTGGATGAACTCTGTGCCAAAATTGAGTTTTACCTGTATGAAGTATCTTCATTAATTTGTACTGAATACTTGAATTGCTTCAGTTACTCCCCAAAATACAGCGAACAAGAACACAGATACCCAGCTGGTACCTAGCATACTGATGGCTTAATTACTCCTCTAAGAAGTGGAAGACTACATTTTCTCCTCAACATGAGTACAGTACCCAAATACTCAAACCAACAGATTAGGTTGGTGTACAGTAATGTTAACTGTCATCTTCAGTAAGGATTACTGAGGTTGTCACTTTTTTTCATTCATGAGTTGCAACCCAAAATTAACGACTTCCTCCTATGTCACAGAAGCACTGAAAGAAATCCAAAGTATTGCAAACTGTATTGCTTTTGGTTGTGCAAGTAAAATTTTGAAGGTTGAAATACAATTTTGTACTTCTTTCTTCACATTAGAACAACTGAAATATTGTATTAATACAGTGCCTGCTGGATCAGAGAGACCAGGATTCTCTATAGACCAGTGATTACTGTTATCAGTGAAGGAAATCTTATTTGAGTCAAATGAGCATTTAAGTGTCATATACATAGTGGATCAGCTTTAGAACTAGGATTAGAGGTGCTCTATTACAATAGTGCCCTGTATTAAAAAGGCATAAAACATTATATCAGGCCTTGCAGGGGTAAAAGCAGATGGTGAATTCTCAGTGCATGTAGGTGAGGTAAGTATCTATGCGCTCCGTGGCTGTGGACACTTAGGGAACAGCGTAGAGAAACCACATATGTGAATTTATTCTGCTTGTGCTCTACCTAGCCAGAAGCTATGTGGCCGCACTAGCACCTGATTCAGTACATCTTGCCCATTACCTTGGGCTTTACTTTTATGCAAACTATGGCTATGTGACTTCTGGCTGACTCTAAAAATAGGCAGAACAATTTTCATACCTATCTGCATTCAAAAACATTACAGAGGCATACTCCTCGGCGCCCAAAGCTTTGAGAACTCAGTGCTTCATGCAAGGAGGTTGCTTTTAGTCTCACTGCAGCCAAGAGCCTGACAATCTGATGAAACTTCACTTTCTTTCAGTATATGGCACAGAACAAATCCACATTAATATTAATGTAGCAGTCCATAAATAAAGGATAGGATAATATAAGGGACAGCATTTAAAGAAAGAATATAGGTCACTGATCTTACTGTGTTTTTATCATCTCATGGTTATTATCTCTTGACTAGTTATGACAGAAAATTTTACAGCCCACAAATGTCTTGCAAATTAAGCGCTCATTAAATGGCATTTCTTTTTCTGTGATAAAATTCAACTGAATAAAAGACGTACAATTTTGAGTAGACAAGAAATATTATGAAACAGATTTAACATCAGGTTCTGTAGGTTTAAGAAATGCAAATAATTAAGTCAATGCTCCTACCATTCTTAATTTCAAATGTTATAATCTTGAAACTGCAGAAAACTAATCAGTCCTAATAGTTACCATAGGTTACATTTCAGTAGTTTATGATCTCTCTACTGAGGTGTGTACCACATCACATATTCCATCTTTAAATGTAAATCATTAGGTGTTCATATTTTTCATTTTTAAAAAATGCAAAGGGCATTTGTATTCCATGAAAGCCGCCTACCAATCCAAGTTAAAACCTCAAATATTTGCCTTTCTGCACAGAGATTAGAACTCCTACTTCATGGGGATTAGTAATTCAGTTTTTTTCTCTCATCACAATGTAAATTCATTGTAGACTCATACCTCATAATGATCCATCTGTTAAGTTTTTCTCTTCAGTAGCTGTTAAAATTATGAGAGGATTTGTTGGTGGGTTATTTTTATTCACAACCACATTAATGCAAGTCCTAAACTAATCAATTTGCATTATGTAGCCTTTCACGCAGTTTGCACAGATTTACAGCTTGGTTGCTTTATCTAGTCTCATGCCTGTGAGACAGCTGTTAGGCATTTAGCTAATCTAATTCTAATCCCCAGGGGGTTCTGGTTTGTCCATTGAAAGGTAGATACATAGACCACAGTTTACCATCTGAAGTATCTTATGTCACTCCTATTTAATTCATTTTTTTCTTTATCATTCCGGATCCAAAATTTTTGTGAGAAGGTTCATTAGAACTGTCTGAATAATCAGAGTGTAACAGCTATTGGCTACATTTTGTTTCTAATTTTAATTTTCTCATGGGTATGTTTAACATCTCTTGTATCTATTAAGACTATCACGCTGATTTCAAGGGGTAGTAAGCAAAGATTTTTTAAATATATTCAATCTACGTAAAGCTATAAAGCATTTTCTGTACAGCAATTTTGTTTCTTCTGCCACTTAAATTTTTTCTTTTATCTTTTTATGATACTTAAAGAAATAAGCGGAAAAGAAGAGACTAAACCTTTCCTTGTTTGATTGTGTCCCTGCCAACAGATCCTATCTGCAAAAGACCATTCAGCTTTCTCATTAAAATTCACAGTCCCTAGATGACTAAACTTAATTGGCAAGAAGTCAAGGAACATAATTGTTTAAATTATGAACATTTCTAAAAACAGTGCATTATGTTGAAATTCATCGATTTATATTGTGCCATTTCATTATGACTGTACTTTCAATGGATATTTCATCTTGCTGTTAAAAAGGTAGTAAAGTGAAAGCCTGACAAAAATGAAACAGCTTAATCTGCTGAATACTAACGATCTTCAAAACAAATTTATTTTCACATAGGAAGTGAATTTAGATTTTTAGAAGTTAAATGCATTTTTTCCTAATGCTATTTATATACTTGAATGCACGGCTGCTTGACAGCTAATAAACAAGCTTATATTTAAACAAGAAGCCAAGATAAAGTACTAGCTATATAATAATCGATAGAAATTCTGCCTCTGAGCTTCAGCAAACAACTCGCTTTAATAATGAAATCACAAACCATAAATGATAAAGATTACAGGCCTGCAGGAGATTGTGCTCCCACTTAAATTAATGGCAAATCTGTCCAGACCATCTCTTGCCCCATCTAGTTAGGCCATAGCCCGGCCTTAATCAAATCACACTCTTACGAAAAATAGCTGGCTTGAGCTGACCTCACACATCTTTCCTTTGTAATCTAATGTGCCTAGTGAAGGTTGACATTAGTCTCTCGCTAACCCTCTCTATACAGCCTTGCTAAGAGTCATTCACCTTTGGGCATCAATTCACCGGTGAGCGGGTAGAGAGAGGGCCATTTCACCACCTTTGTGCCGTTAGTGTAGGTCAGCAAGTCATCTCTGTGTTGTGGCATGAGGCTGGGCATCCACTGGCACCCAGCTGCACGGGGGCTGCAACGTGTCGGCGCTGATTTGACCCTTGGAAAAATGTTTAAGAGAATGGGGAAAAAACAGGGAATGAACCAGGCAGTAGGAGCACCAGCTTCATCCCTCACCTCCCTGCAGAGACATGTTTTTCTGTTTGTTTCCAGTTCCAGTTTGTCAGGGAATCAGGCTTCCTGATGCAGATGGCAGGAGTAGCCTAGAACAAAGCTTGCCTGACACAGTCTGACCCATATTTTTTTCTTCTACCAATCCAGACAAAGCCTTTTTCCTACTTCAAATCCAGGTAATAATTGACCTTAAGTTAGTTAAACAAGAGTCTGGCTGCACTCAGTGTTGGCAAGATGAATTCAGAAGTCATACTCTGTATGTCCTACATATATCAGCCTCAGAGACCAACAGCTGCCTGGGATTTTGGCAGGACCATTAAATCTTCCTACAGCTGCCTTCACTATCAGTGAGAATTTCTCACACCTATGAAGATCTTCACTGTTTCTGCAACACTGGATGTATGTGTCCCTAGACCACGCCAGTCTAATGTGTTTCCTGGCAAGACACAGGGTCAGCTAAGCAACATATGTTCCTTCTGTCCTGCTAGTATTTGCTAACCAGATGGTATTCAAAGAACGCAAGTCAGAGATGTTCTCTGTTCATCCATCTGTCTTGAAATTCTCACAGCTTAAAACGAGTACACTTTCCATCTCTAAACATTAGGATTCAGCAAAATACAAGGTGGCTGCAGCAAAATAACACTAAGGTCAGGTATACACCCCATAAGCAAGAATTCACACAGAAAAGTAAATAAAGTTTCCCATCCTATTCTTGATTCATTTCCTTGCAATTTGCAGTATAGCTGCTTTGCAGCATTACTTAGCATTCTTGCATCAGCTGGATATTGTTTGTACTAGATTGTTACTGACTAGTTTAGTCTGCTGCATTCATTCAGGCAAAGACCAAATGAAGTAAAGCCACCAAAATTACTTTCAAAGTAGGCCACCATGAGTATTATTTCAACCACTTAAAATGTTTAATCTTAGTTTTAGTCCCTCTTTTATACTGCTTAAAAAATTAAATTAGGAGAGAGCCAGGGATATCAATGCAAAAAGTTGAATTGTGTTTTCAAAAATGGACACATGGATGTCACTCAGCTGAACCTTACTCGCTGACCTTTAAATCTGTTAAATAATATGGAAATCATACCTTTCTCCCAAGGATAGTATCTTCCCCGAAAATGTTAGCTGATTCAGGTTTGAGTTTATAATTAAAATTATTTATTTATAATAAAATTATTTCAATTAATCAAATTTGTAACTCAATGGCTAAATAAGGGCAGAGATCTCCACATAACAACTGATTAACTGCTTTGGCTTTGCAAGTGCAACAGGTGCCTGCTTGAGTTGACACCTGGTTAACAGTCCTATTTTATCTTTGTCTTTGCAGAGCTTGGATTTCAAAATATTTCAATGAAAAGATAGAGTTGTTCAGTTTCCTTTTCCAAAACTTATATTTATTTTCCTTTCCTATCTTCCTTGGATCTGAAACAGATCTATGGGAAGAGAACCTAACAAATAAATGTTATTGTTAAAACATTGCTTCAGCATTTTCTTTGACCTTCATTTTTACTGATGCTGTTTCAAGACTCCATCAAATAAATGTTTTTCCCTAAATTTTCAAGCTTTACTCAGTCTTTAAGGCAATTTGATGAATTTTCAATGGTCAAAACAAGCAAAATATCTAAATCTACTTTATTATGCATAAGATGTGTTCTGGTGCTTTTCACTTCATTTAGTTCTACAAAGGTTTTTTTCCCCCTTTTGTTTGGAAAGATGTGACATAGTGTCCCCCAAGAACATCAACAGATGAAGAACAGGATTTATATCTGTTTGTCAGTCTGAGCACTACAACATCAGGAAAATAATTTTAGGAAGAACAATTAAAAGACTTATTTTTTCCTAAGCCTGAACAATTACTTTGCATTATTTAATGCAGGGGTGACAATCAAACCTTACTTTGCTCATAGCAGGGAAAACATTTCATCCTTCTGAGTTTTCAGAGGGTCAATGAAAGGTTTTACAAAATCCCTGAGAAATTAGATTTTTAATAAATTATATTTTAAGAGTTACCATAGTTACATATAAGCATATAAAATGTATCTAATTTCTATGCTTTCTTAAAAGTCAAATATTTCTTCTTTACCTTCTTTCTTCTGTTTCCAACTACACTTGCAAAGCTAATTTACTGGTTCTAATCTTCATTCTTTGACTGAACAAACACACAGGGAAAGAAAAGACCTAAGGAAATACATTTTCACACCAAAAAGGTGCACTTTTCTCATCATTCTCTCCTGTTCAGCTGATCTTTTAGTCCTTAGGAACTTTTATATGGACAATAAAGGATATTACAAAAAAAAATAATATCTTTTACTAGAAATTATAAAATTTCTGTTTTCTCAAATGTTTACAGGTTGTCAACATAAGTTTTATTCAGTCCTGGAAAAAGCTAGGAATTACGATTACAGCTGTTTATCAATATTTGGATAGCTACAATTAACATACATGCATTTTGTATGATTAAATTTTTACATATAATTTTGTTACTGATGACAATTACTATTACAGGAGTCTGTTAGACTACTACCCTTACAAAGTCTTTGCTATTTAACTACTGCTCAGTATTTCATAGGAAATTAATTTGATGGTTTTAATTTGGGTATCCACTGGACAAGCAACCATATTATCTCTAAATCAAATCAAACAACCCCCTGTAGCTAGCAGTAACTGGGAACAATTAAAAGATGAATACTGAATAGTTCACACCTCTAGTGACAGCTTTACCTGCTCTACAAAAATCTTTCTCCTGCAGTACCAACAATTAGCACTGATCATTTCAAAATCATAAAATTAATTCAAACCTCCATACGCACAAAGACAGTTCAAGTGCAGAGAACATTGCACTTGGAGTATGCTGGAGTACACTCTGAGGCTGCAGCAAATGGAATACAATTTTCCTGACAGTTCAATGACTGTAACGGGGACCAGATTTTCAGACACATTAGCAGGTCAGACAGGGGTTTCATAGCAGGTGGTTGAAAGCAAAATTCTTAAAATGCATTTTAATTTTAATTGGTGCTCCAAAATGCAGATAAATGCTTTGCATAATTAACAAAAGGAGCTAAGTTAGATGCCTAACACAAACTGAAAGGCAACTTCTTCTTCTGTACCTGTCAAAGCAGCTAGGTGTCCTTCATAACCTAACAACCTTCATAACCTTCATAACCTAACAAAAGATAGGTATTTGGATCTTTGGCCATTCGAATACCTTTCAAAACCTGGCTTTCAGTGCCTGGTGCTCTTTCAGAAAATTAGGAAGTGTGCAATTTAGAAAACATTTTTTTTTCTTTTCCTCAGCTTGCAAGATATTAAATTGTCCTAATATGAGAACTTAAATTTCTTGGGTACACGTTTCCCCTGTTGCCAATTTAGCACAACCTTTTCTAAAGGATATTTATGTGCAAAGGGTACCTTTAGCTGTCAGTGCAGTATGAGGACACCTTTGTACTCTCACAACAAGGAGAGTACATGAGTTGAATAAGTTAAGCACCAATACAAACTTGGCTTATTTATGATATAAGAAGGAATTTAACTATTTTAATCTTTAAATGAGGTGTCTATGCCTTTGGAACACTCCATAGGGAGATAACAACCTTATATCGTATTTGTACGTGCACAGTAAGTATACTACTGCTCACGATGTTCCAGTGTCATTGCTAGAAGTGATAATGGTATATGATGATGTATCTGGGCTGACAGCTGAAGGAGAGAGACAAATACTCATCTGTAAAATGTTCTGTGCATGCACAACCTATGGCACTATATTATACATCAAATGCTTTGGCATGAGCTGAATAAAGTATGATCTACAGCTAGCATTTATTGTACTTGACAGTTCAGTAAATCTGTATTTTGGCCCTATAAGAAAAACGAGAGCAGTTTTGCTATTCACCAAGATCTTAAGAAAAAGGGTTATTCACTAGGGGTTAACATTAACACTTACGAAGGACTGTAAGTCATTTCAGAGTGCACTTGGCGTTTTTAGAGAAAACTGTACCAGAAACTCTAACCACCAAGGGCACCAAACCTTCCAACGCTTGTACAAATAATTAACTGTTTGGAAGAGTCCCATTGCTTTGCTCTAGCAGAACTGTTCACAATATTTCCACCTAACACTGAATGTAACATATGAGTGAGGATGCAATACATATGGTAAAGGGAAGAAAAGAAAGTATGGATTAAATATAATACACTATGTCAATACTTAAATTTCTGCAGAGATATTCTAAGTGGCTCACATATTTTTGTATACTTAAATTTAAATAGATTTTGCCTTGATAGGGAAGGTGAGGGAAAGAGAAAGAACAATTTAAATCTGATGAAGATAAACATTAAATGAGAAGATTTGCAAAAACTATTTCAAGCTTATGTGTGCAACCCTCAATGTCTTTGAATTTGAAATAAAAATACTTCAGTGATGCAACTAGTTTACATGATTATCTTAAATTTATGCAAAATACACAACACTATTTGAGGAAAAAAATAAACTGGAAAATGTCAAGAAGGCAGCCTCTGTCAGATAATTGTATGTCTGTTGTTTAACCAGAAGAATACAAAATTCAGGGCACCAAATAAAAGCAAATCATATGCTTTCAAATTTGAAAAGCTATTTAAGTTTTTTATGTTATCACAAGAGTAAAAGGAACACTTTTATTTCATTAACAAAGTATATACCTACCATTAATAATAATAGAAATAATAACCACATATTTCAAATATGAAATAAAAATATGGAAGCACATGGCATTTTTCCCATGAAAAGACAGACAGACTATTTTCTAGTATATAAACTGGCCTTTTTTGGTGATACTCTCATGAAGAATGTTTCTACAGAAATAAGTACTAGGAGTGCTAAGACACCAATAAAATCCTATTTTACAAAACACAGTAAAGAAGTTTGGGTTTGTGAAATTCAGAGGTATAAGAACTGTACAAACACAGCAATATCACAGTTCTATCAATATGATCTTCATTATGAATTATAATGATACTTTATAGTAGAGGAAGTGACAAAGTGATTGATTCAACATGCATTCATAAAAAGATACAGGGAAATGTCCACACTTCCTGTCATGTTCCAGAGAAACTGAAGATTTGATGGCATGGCACTCTTCATAGTAAGTTTGAACAGAGCTCTTCTAGTCAAGACAAGAAACTACAGATTTGAAAGGAAAAAAAAAAAAAAAACAAACCCCACCCTCCTGTTTCTTGGGAGGATTTTTCTAAGGTTGCATAACTTTAATTATGACTGCTCCTTGGTATTTTTAAGCTTTACAGTTTATTACCTTTTTTCTTGAATAGAGTAATAGGATAATCTCTACAAGCTGAAAGGCATGATCTTAATATAAAGGGCCACATAAGCAGATCAACTCAAAGTGACAGAAGAATCAGTGATTCACATTCAAAGAAAAAAAATCACAGCTGTTCCAGGTCTAGGTGTCCTTGTGGCAGCTACAAAAAGGGGATTTCAATTTTTAAATATTTTATTCAGAAGATAGTAATATTTTATTTATTCAGAGTAGGCTTACCCACATTTTGACAAGTTGATAATCAATTAAAGTATTGTGAAAAGGAGGATATCAGGGCTGCTACTTTTCGTCAACAGCATCTGATAATGTCATGTCCTAAATGACTAAAGTATGTCACTGCTTTCCATGGTTTTATAGTTTGCACCACAGAATGCAGTCAACAACTCTGTGATGAAAGAGGTATATTTTGTATGACATTTTACCACTTCCCTGACTGTGCCAAGCCTGGATCAATCAAAACCGGTCACACCCTTTGGTGTTTGGGTGAGAATTTACTTCTTCAGGAATAAAAATATGCCTTTCAGGTACACTATGAAGAGTATAAACCAATACCACATTCAGCCTTACTGAACTGATTAACTACTCCCCCAACCAAAGTAAAAAAAATCTTCTAACAGCCTAAGTAAAACAATTTATCAAAATTCAGATTCATGGCATCCTACATCCCTCAAAAACCAAACAGTGATACTATTTTTTTCAAATGCTTTGTGCACAGACAGGATTCGGCTGATGCTTTCAAAAATTCCAAATCATGTCTTATGATTAACATTAGGAGAGTTATCACTGAGAGTGATTCAGGTATTACTTTACCCCATATGCCCTATAGGGATACATGCCTTATATATGGGCTTATTATAAACACATATGCTATTTATAAGAAACATCCTGTTGAAATTAATGGCATTACTCACAAAAGTAATGGTTACTGCTCAGTTTATAGCTCTGCTAGGTTAGAACCTTAATTTTTAAAGAAGAGGAGGAGTTCTGATTTTTATCTTTAAGCTAGAGTTCTTAAAACTCCAGCTTAAAGCAGTGCTTCTAAATGCATCACATAAAATTATAATCAACTTTAATATAAAAAGCAACATCACAATACTATTTGCAATTGTCAAGCCTGTTTTAAATTATCTGAAATGATGATTCTAGTTATTATTGGTAGTATTAAACTGCCCTGCCTTAAATCCCTTTATTGTATGGTCCATCATCATTACAAAGATCAACAATAATTAAATAATGATCTAAGAGTCCATTGTTATCTGTAATCTATATCAACTGTAAATAGTAATTAGGGTGAGTATTTAAAAAGAAAGTCAGTTGCTAATCATGGATAATTGACTGAATCCCATGACTTCTAAAGGCAGGTTCAGATTGACAACACCATCTCACAGCTAGTTTCTGATGTAAATAACAGGTAAGGTATATAAAGCGAAGTGTTCTGTTTGGAATTGAACAAGAAGAAACTTGTGGCCAAAACATCACCTAAGCTGCTAAGACATATTATCACTTTTCATGGAAAAAAAGAGACAGAAAAACGTATTTTAAAGCTGTATTCATCATAAAAAAGATTAGGCTTCTCAAAAAAATGTCAAACAAATTTGGGTTTTGTCTTTCTTTCTATGGTTTCAAAAGGAAATAAGGTATCATGGCAGAAACAGAAGTCAGGCACAAAGCGATAACCATGTATTTCAGGAATTGATAGGCAATTTAATCAGATAAGTTTGTCTGGGGTTCATTTCCAAAAGAAAGATTACCTTTCAATAAATTAATCACTAATCTTTGCAAGGGCATAATGAGAGTTCTCCTCAGACTACACTGTTATTCCTCATCTAGATGATAATATGAAAGCCCTTTGTGAATTCCTAGTCTTAGGATAACTCAATATATATAGTGTACCTTCAAAAATACAGACAGAAAGAAAACATGCATCTGGATCAGAAACCAATATCTAGTTTATTTTCTACAGCAAAATGCAACAATAAGTATTTAAATACAAAGTCTTAATACTTAGGTAACCCTTTTTTTCCTGAATTTATATAAGCACCATTTATGTCTTTTCTCATACTTCTATAGGCATGGACCTTAAAGCTTTATAATATAAATATAATTTTTCCACATGAAAAATGGTCAAATTAGTATTGCTGGATTCTCTGTAGTTAATAGAAAAAAAGAAACCTATCAACTCCAGAGATGAAGTTTTAATAAATTCTAAACGTTAGGAGCATCTGGAGAATTACTGAGGGAAGCCATACGTTGACCCCTGTGCATAGGAGAAGCCAAGACAATTCATGCAAGTAATGTAACTAAAAATGTTTTGTGGGACCTCAAAAATTTTTCACCCGCCCTGATACACTACTCTAATGGTATTGGTATATTTCATATGACTTTACATTGACGACCTAGTCCTCAAAATACAATGTAACATGTATTAATGATGACACAGATTGGAGTTAAAGACTTGAGAAAAATTGAGATACAGCAAGCATCTATGATGCAGAACATCTTCAGTCACAGTCTCCTGTTCTGTCATCTGTTCTTAATATTCTCCATTTTGGTGCTGTTTGATATTCAAAAGATATTACAGGTATTTACCTGTTCTGTTGTGCCACTGCAACTGAGTTCATTTATGGATCTATTTGACATAATACTAAAGACTTTTTGTGTAACAAGCTTGAGGTTTTTTTTCAGATTTTTTAAAACCTGAGTAGACTGTCATTCCCAAATCTAATCTATTGGGTGAAAGATCACTGAAGTAATTGACAGCATAAAGCATCATAAATTATGGCAGATCTCTCAGTATAAAGTAACGTTTGTTATTATTTTTCACCTTCTTTTGATGTTTTTAATCAAGACTTATGCTGGCACAAAATAGTCACAAAAATGGTGTCTGAGGATTTAGAAAAACCTTCACTTTTGAAAATGAATGGAAGTTTATTTTACCAGAAAGTAGAATAGGACTAAAGCTACCTAAACTGTTTATGTTAAGGATGTGTTTGCTTGTTTGTTCCCCCTTAAACAGAGATTTAAATATGTTTCACACTGTTCGAGAGCATATACAGCATTAAGTAATCAACTGTTCAGAAAAAAACACAAGGACTTGTAGGGAAAAAATTCTTCTTCTCCTAACCTGAAGAGCTCTGTCCCTGAGGCAGAGAGGATCGGGTCTAAGAGATTCTCACTGCATACAGTCCCCACCAGTCTGTCAGATCATTCCTGAGACCTGACCCAATGAGCTCTAACAGTGGTGTCTGTATCCGCCCCAAAAAAAAGGAAGGTTTCAAGCCATCATAAGAACATTTTGGGTTTCTTCTGCCAAGGAGCTTGGACATTCACGACAACTGGCTTTGGGCTAAACTCATGTCTTCTCAAAAAAGACAAATCACTAAGTTTGCCTCTACTGGCTAGAGGAAGAGGCAAGCATAATATTATTTTTTTTTACAATACCTGCCAAGAGACAAAATGCTATTGGGCCTATGCAGATATGTAGTGCAGGTAAAGGTAAGGCACAGTGACTGAAAAATGTTAATCTCAGCTAGGCAGGTGTGGTTTCAGCCAGTAAAGCCAGAAGAAGAGTTCCAAAGGCTATATATTATGGGGCCTCTGAAAACTGAACATCCACAACAAGACTACGGGTGCTATAATGTATTAGTTCATCCAGTGGTGTGGTGCTCTGTTCAGCACTCTTGGAACAGGGAAGACTCGGGATCTTGCTGTGGCAGCATATGTTGTCCTTCCCAAAACAAGAGTCTAGCATTTTTGCAGGGCAACCATATATATGAATACTGAGCATCCTGCTTATGCCAAGGAATTTTTGAAAAGGCATACATCAAGTGGAGGTCTGATTATGACTGGGCATGTCTTGAGGATACTGCGGTCATGGCCACATGATTTAACAACATAAAGGCATCACAGTCAGGACAGGCAAGGAATTTGGCCACAGAAAAACGGAGTATATATAGGCATGATCTGTAAGGCTCCTGTCCACATTTGAAACAATTATCAGGGATCCAGTTTGCCCTGAGAGGACCTAGGTAAGTATGGGGATGGAACCTAAGGCTATTATCTCAAAAGGAATTAGGAGTGAATTAATCATTTGGTCAGAGAGAAAGAAGCTTTTGAGACATGAGGTGCTGCAGGCAACCATGAGGAATGAAAGGCTGTGAGTAAGGAGCAAGCCTGAGGGAGTTGGTTCATGGATTAATCTGCTGTAATACTTCATCTACTTTCATCTGTAGTAGCCATCTCCTTATTAAACACTTATTTCTTAAGCAGGCCTTCTGGTTTCAGCATGACAGAATTTCTGAACTACAGAAGAACAGGCCAAGAACTTGGAGCTTCTGATCTCTACGGGAGTGTGAACTTCACTCATTTCCTTTCCTTCCTGACACTTTCTCCCATGGAGAAATACAGTCTGCAACGGCCCATTTCTACTCATTCCTTCCAAGAAGGTTATAAAATGCAGGACTTAAGAAGCACACATAAACTGTGCAGGCTTTCTCTCATGTCAATAACTGCACTTAATCCCTATGTGATTCTAACCCTACCCCAAAAAGATACTAGCAAAAAGTATCAGCCCTTACAAAGGCAGAAATAAAAAAACATGTTACGTGATTTAAAGCACATAAAGCCAAAACCAGAAATTAAAACTTCTTGTTTCCTAAACACCTGTTCTGGTTTTCCTTTTTTTTTTTTTTTTTTTTTTTGTAGAAAGTCCAGCGGAGTAGGTGCTTTCAGGTAGTTTCAGGACAATGAGTGCCAAAGGCAAAGGGATGCCAAAATAGAAATCACATGTGACCAGTAAATTCCAATTTGTTAAAATGAAATTGTTCCACAAAAAAAGCATCAAAATAATGTTCAACATTAGTACTGGCAATCCATCTGTCTTCTTATAGAATTATTTATTCCTTTTCATGCTTCCACAGTGACCCACTGCAAGGCTTGTGAGGAGCCTCCCCAAGCTAGTAACTGTCAAGTCTGCCATAACCACCTCATTCCCAAGTTCCCATCTGCACAGATAGCTGGCTCCCAATTTACTTCAAGACATTGTGATTCAGAAAGCCACAAAGTATTACCCCAACCCTATTACATACAGAACATTATTCATTTTCACATATAAAAAAGTGGTATTTATGCAACATACGTAACTAAGAAACAGACTGTTCCTGTGTTTGCAGTATGTCTTAAAATACAATAAACTGAGCTGCATTGATCATAAACAGGACTAGGCAGTCGCAAAGTGGTGTCATCATCCTAGGGAAACAGTAGACCGTATGGCACTTGGATAAAAAATAAGGACAAACCAGAGATCAAGCAGGTAAAATGTCTAGAAAAAAATCAATACTGTCACATTAATCCACACATTACATCCACACACTTTCCTGAAAATACCTGTACAGTTTGTACAAATCCATGAGGAGGAAACACATAATTTACTGCCAGCAACCCCTTCCTGATAAAATTGTCAAGAGCCAGGAATCGATTCATTTCTTGTTTATTGGGGAGCTAGAAATTTAACAAGGGATGGGGAAAAAAATCACTCCTGTCTACACCATGGTAACCAAAAGGTATGAAAACCTATGGACCTATTTGCAGGTGTACAACCCCTCCATATCCAGTACTACATTAAATTCTTGTTTATATAGGTGTATAAAGTGATAGACAGGAACTAACGGACCTGCACTTTGGGAATACATACTCCTCTGTAACACACAGGCAGTTCCAGAGGTAAGCACAACAGAAATCTTGTCGAAATAATTGAAGGTTTACAACTGCATAAAGACCATTAGCAGCCAGATAGAAACAAGCAATGCAAGTACCAGTTCAGCCATTCAATGTCTGTATTTATCACAATGAATTGAGGTGAACTTAGAAATCAACATGAGGATGCTCTGTCCAAGGGCTAGCACGCATCTAAATTTTCCTATACACAAGCTCTTTTCTGCCTGAAATACTCATCCTAGAATATTCTGAAAATACACATTTGTCCAGAATTTCCAAACATCAGGTATCCTTGAAAAAATGATGCTGCAATCTGGCTACTGCATGACAGTCAGTCTTGGACATGACCATAGCACACATGACTAGGATCTCAGAGTGTAGGACAACTCTGTTGTATATACTGTATGTGTACTTACTGCATACACATTAATGATGATGCCAACAATTTCAGGTCTGCCTGTAATCTTTCTTATGAGGAAAGGCTGAGGGACTTGGGTCTTTTTAGTCTGGAGGAGAGAAGACTGAGGGGGGATATTATTAATGCTTACAAATACTTAAGGGGTGGGTGCCAGGAGGATGGGGCCAGTCTTTTTTCAGTGGTGTCCAGTAACAGGACAAGAGGAAACGGGCACAAACGTGGTCATAGGAAGTTCCATCTAAACACGAGGAGGAACTTCTTTACTTTGAGGGTGGCAGAGCACTGGAACAAGCTGCCCAGAGAGGTTGTGGACTCTCCTTCTCTGGAGATACTCAAAACTCACCTGAACGCACTCCTGTGCAACCTGCTCTAGGTGAACCTGCTCTGGCGGGAGGGTTGGACTAGGTGATCTCCAGAGGTCCCTTCCAACCCCCATCATTCTGTGATTCTGTGTAATCCCAAGCAGATATATGGGAGCCAGTCTCAGAGCAATAAAGCTGGCAGTAAGTCTGCAGAGTATTCAGTGGACCTCTTGATGAATTATATCCAGAGGTCTCCCTGTTTATGATCTGGATGAGTAACTGTCACCATTCTCCATTGATACGCATTAGTTTTGCATAAACAAAGACTTTGTGACTTTTCTTTTCTGCTCCCAAATCTTCCCTCTGATTTTGTCTATTTAGATGTGAAGCAGAGTACCCTTATGACCAGAGAAAGTATTCAGAAGTTTGCAAACAGACATTTCAACTTTCCTTCCATTGCCACTTCCAAAAGTCAGGCAGTGAGACCTTCCAGTACAATTTTTTTTAACAATGATCAATGGCTTTGACTAACAGTAGCTGCAGAGGCTCTGCGTCAGTTAAAAGAATAACTGCAGAAGTTCTCTTCGAGATCACGGATTTTGAGGATGCTTGAGAAAAAACATATCTTAGTAACGTATCCCATTCAGGACGTAGGCAGAATGGGTTGAGATTTTTTTTTTTGTGCCATAATCTGAAATACTCACATTTGGGATGATGCGGTAACTGAAGCTCAGGAAATAACTTAATCAGATGCCTTTGTTAGAAAATCAAACTAACAAAAGATCGGATTGATTAAATTTTAGAAACTCTGTGGAAAATTAAGACTATTCAAAGTAATTTGGTCATAGAACTCTTGAGACAGCAAATGCCAGATTAAAAAAAGTTTCTGTTGCTAGGAGACTATAACAACAAGATATCTATGTAGAAAAAGTACTTCTGATATATTAAGAAGAAAATGGCTTGATTAAAGAATAAATGAATGCTAATTAATAAACCTAACAGCTAATAAAACCAGATTCATTCAAGAGTGGTAACAGTGCCGGAAACCTGTCCTGAAGCAAGCTAGCTGCTGTCTTAGTTTTCTTCAGAGTAGATTCTCCAGCTGTCACTCCCACTCCCAGTGAGCTACCACTTGCTCACATAAAAAGGTCACTCTCCTCTTCTCCCAGCCAAGAAAGTTCTCATATAATTTTTTCAGGGGACTATTTTATTCTTCGAAGTAAAACTTACAAGAAATATCAGAACATGCAAAGAAATTCTGTTCTCCTTTGTTACAGCTGCAAGATATTTTTGAGCTTTTTCTACCTCAGAACTGTGTAAACAGCCTTTCCCTTCAACATATCAGCCTCTGTAGCCCCAAGGATCTTGGGCAGTAAAATACTTTGATAGAAACCAATGATTCTTTCCCAGCACAGGACACTGTTTAAAGCCAAGAAGTAAACTGTAAGAGGATTCAATTCCTTGACATTGACCTGGAATCCAGATCCAACTATTACATACCTATTTTGCTGTATGTGAAGATAGGTGCTTAAGATAGCAAATCAAAAAAATCCCCTTTTACCCTTGTCCAAATTTATGAACGTTATTTAAGATGCTAAATTTTAGTGTACAGTTTGGGTAAGAACATGCACGTCACCATTTACTAAAGCTCAGCAGTAACTAAATAAGCCACAGGAATGCTAGTAATTTTGATCCTCTGCCCATACCTTATATACTCTTTCAGATCAGGTACAGCTACCTGGCTTTTAAAAGGCCAACCCACCACAATACAGCAAATCTGTGCTACCTCATGGAGCAGGTGAAACATTTATTCTTTTTGTGTTGAAAAGTCAATAAAGAGAAACTAGTTAAAACCAAGTAAATGTATGTTAAACACGTGAATTGCCACCAATGTTTGTTAACTGCTTGACTGGTCATAGATACTTGCCAACCTCATGAACAGAAACATTCTCAAGTGATTCCAGCACATTAATCCTTTTTCATTTATTCTTATTGATTTAAAGGGTACTACTACCGAGGTTAAAGATTTATACAGCTGTTTCATCCAAGAGGTGCTGAACCAAGTCAGTCTAATGACAGAGAGACTGAAGTGACTTTTGTGTTAACGGATACCATTCCACTTCTCTGCTCTATAAAAATCATAAAATAAAACTCTACATAAAGACATGAAAGATGGACTTTGATAAAAAGGATATCAGTTCTAGTACGAACAGATATACAGAGCATGCCAAATGGACCATAAAATGTATCCCTTCAGGGAGCTAGCCCATGGAAACTTCACAAAAAAATAGGTGCATTATGTTGCATTACTCTCAGTCAGCATAGGTAAAGTAGCATAGATTATACTATTCTACTGCATTCTCTCTTCATAGAAAGAAAACTGAGCAATGAACCACTTATCAAGCCTGAACGATATACATCTGCTGAGTTCAACAAAGCAGTTGTGAAAGATTCCTGAATAGGACAAATGACTTAGATACAGATTCTCTGGCTGGTCACCAAGTACTTCCCATATCAGGAGCAATAAAGACTTATCACAGATAAACACCTTGCTAAAATCTTTCAAGTAAGCCTGTGAGAGAAGTGTCTGTTGATCTCGGAATGCAGCTAGAGCTCTAATATAGCTTGACATAATATTGCTTTGAATTAAAGTTCTCAACCGTTCCCATGAAACCAACTATCAAGACCTGTCAGACCTAGCTATATTGGTTTCCTACAAAGAAAAGTTCTCTATGGAACTTTATCCATGTGAGAAAAGTTACTCTTAGCCAGCAATTGTTCTTGTTTAGCACTTATCTAAAACATATGAGCTATATATATTCTTTACATGAGACACATGTACACACATATATATCATCTTTTCATCTCATGTAAAGGACTCAGGTTCATGAGAGAGATGCATTTCAGCTCTAATTTTGGTTCTGGTTAGCATTTCCTTTTTTTGAACCACATATTAACCCTTTTCATTCCCATTTTATTCGCAGTGTTTCTGTCATGTGGTAGAGCAAATATGAGAAGAGCCTGATCTCAATTGTTAAGTCTATAAACTATGTCTGTAAATTATTTATGCTATCCGCAGCACATGGAAGTGCAGGAGGAGAATATGCAATAGCAACCACTCTTATATGCAGCTCTAGAGGAAGGAAAAGAAGACAGGAGCAACTGGCTGGAGAATAAATGTTTGAGGAAGCATCAAAAAGAAGGATAGAGAAACAGAAAGAGATAAGCAGGATATATGTAGAAAGAGTAGTCTCCAGCTGGACTTCAGAATAAATCTTGGAAAGCATAGGCCTGTTCATAAAAAAAATAAACTTCTTTTGTCTTAAAATACTGCTAGGACTAGGCCAGGAGGAGCTCCAAAAAGCCTCTGCAGATTAAGAGCTGATTACCCTATAACTGGGAAGAGCTGCTGTTACATAAAAAGGAGTTGTACAAAGAATTTTCTTATTCTCAAAGATGAAGTTAGCATCCCAATAATATGCTGGAGTAATTTCACTTTTCGCAGCATTCTCTTCTCATCACAACAGATCAAAATGCACCCAAGTAAATTAATACATCTGAAAGAACTCTTTTTCTCCTCAATAGTGTACAACTCAACAAGCATCACAGATGTAATGCTTGTTGAGATGTAAAGGTTTCCACTACATCTCTCTTATATAGTGTGGAAAATTCCTCGATGAAACTTTTTATATATCTAACCCCTCCAAAGGCAATGAAAAACAAATCCTATCACATTCATTAAAAACCCTGTTTTTCAAGTTTTCTTAACCTAGCATATTTTATGTGTTTGAACAATGCAAATAAATTGTACCCTTTATCTAGCATTCCTCCTCAGCATCCTCTCTACCTACCTTTCAGCAACCCACATTGTCTCCTTATTAACAGAGCAATCATCTGATCACTATTTATCATCTTCTCCTCCTTACAAGACAATTCCCTAATTGAATTATGCAAGTCAAGAAAGGCAGCGCTTGCAAGAGTATCCAATAGATGGGTAGACAGTTCTTGACAGAAGTAAGTTTGAAATCTGGGCATGCTCATGTCGTAGTTGAAAATTTGAAGTCCCTGCTTGAATCATGAACCACTTACTTTAACAGAAGACAAATAAAATTTCATCACACAATAGATGAGTGTTGATATGAAATTGAAAATCCCACTTTTATCTGAAAATATCTTCTCTACATAAACAGAATTTATCTAAACACTTATATAAAAAAGCTTATCCAACTTGAAAGCACTAATAAACTATGCTTCTCTTGCATACTCCAGCAATCTAGACAGTTTTGCCTACAGTTGTTTCAAAGAAACACACACTGCACACGTCCGGGATAATATAGGGAAGGTCTACCCGCCCCACCCCCCCCACCCCCCCACCCCCCCTCACCCCCTGCTGCTTTTTCTCCAGTCTGGCTAGTATCCAAAGAGCTCCAGTCAAGCATCTGTGTAGCCAATTTGTTATGGCATGACACAAAATAGTTAGCTGGTGACAGCACACACTAACATAGGCACATCACTTTCAGACTAAAGATGGCTCGCTTCTGGTTAGCCTGGAGAGCAGAAAGAACTGGAATCCATCTGCATCCTTCTACACTGTACTATTCCCTAATGGCATAGATGGTCCTGCAGATGCCTTCTGTGCCTTCAGTTGATGCTGTGGCTTACGAAGGAATTTTCAAATTACAGTACAAAACATCTTCTTGGAGATTTTATAAAGTGGGCCCAAACCCTTTCTCCTCCAATGTATTTGGTTTCCTAGCTCCACTCCAGCTCCTTTTGAGCCAGCTCTTACCTCTGGGAGACCCATTTCATATCTCTGGAAAGCCCTTCTCATACGTCATCTCCTCCTTTAGGCTATAATCTTACATGCTTTTCCTTTTTATTAATGGACTCCACAACCCATCTTCAATGTCTGCCACGATTCAGGCAAGCTTGCCAGCTCACAAAGTCTCCTTCAATCTCCCATACTTCTCTGTCCTTGTTCAAAACTTTTCCGCCTTCTCTCTTGAGTCATACTGTGGTACATGCAGGTTTCCTCATTCCCTTTCTGGGAGTTTCTGTAGCCCTCTAACTGTTCTCTCCAGACTCCCTGTCACCTTGAGAGTCACCTGATTAACACGAGGAACATTAGGAACTCTCCCAAGCTACCTGCCAATTTCTTAATCATTCTTTCCCTTAAAAGGTGTCATAACATATGACAAGATGACTAGCTCTTAGTTTGCTGCACTATAATGAGGACCATGTTATAGGGAGAAGAAAAATCCCATACACTTATTTCAAAAATTGACAGTAGGATTCAATAGCAGGTATAGCATCAGGAATTAATTTAGAGTGATGTAAAGCAAAGTTAATCTCTTTTAATAATTTGAAGAGAAGCAGTGAAGCAGCAATATTTCATTATTTGTTACGTAAAATTGAGGGTTTATCCAGTGCAATGTAGCCTGAAGCCACAATGTCAAAATAACAAATAGATCTAAAATAGTAGATACCATCTTTTTGGCACCCAAATACCGCATGAGAGCTTAGGCTTCTTCTGTGTGTATTAACTAGATTGTTAATTCCCCCATGAAAATACAGCCTAAAAGATTTGCTTGCATCTGAATAAACTAACACTATTCAACCTTCCTTATGGTTCTTTTAATCATGAAAATGCCTTAATGAATCATGAACTCAGTGGGAGTTTGAGTGAATAAAGAACACTGATCAGAGTCCTTGGAGACTGTTAAAAACAGTCTACAAAAATTTATTACAGGTTATATTCGGCTGAAAGGCTATGCAAAGATTTTTTTTCTGAAATTATAAAATGTCTTATAAAAACTGTATATAGCAAGGACCTTTAAAAGGAAAAAAGAAAGCCCACATAATCGCTTGCAACAGCAGAAATACACGTATTATGTTTATTAGTTTACAAATAGCACTCTCAAGGTATTAAATTGCATTTTTTTAAGTTAAATGCTTTCCAAAATATTTGAAAGGTAGATGAAGGTGGAGTGAATCAGAATGATGATGAATTCTTTTTGATTATAAGCACCTCTATGCCACTGCCCACTTCTATAGGGTATGGCTCCAAAACTTCAAGGTTGGATCACTGTAGCAATTCTCCCTTCTTCCTCTGCCTTCCACACTGCAGTTGAAGTATTGCATAAAGATAATATAGTGATAAATTGACTCTATCCTGGTGCTAAAAGTTGATACTGACTTCAGTGATGCAAGAATTTTATCCCATGCATACCATGGGATAAAAGTTTTAATGAAGATAGATCAATGCACACAATACAAGGAAGTGGAAAAAGAAATAGAAAGTCAATAGCTGTGACAGCCCTAATGCACACTTCATAAGGAGGGCAACAGATTGACGGTATTAAATTTCTAAAAATGTGTTCATGTGTTGCTTGTAAGTAAGTTTGCTCACACATGATACCCAGAGATTTTTGATTATTATGCCAAGGAACAAGATCTTGGAGTTATCTGACAGAATTTGGTCAGCAAACTGTAACTACCCCTGCACCACGACCGAGCAGACTTTCAGATTTGGCAAGAAGCTCTCTTTTCCAATTCATTGCTCAGCTATCATAGCTAACAAAAATAAAACACCAGTAAGGTCAACTATGGGAAGAGTGACACTCGCCGGACAAAAAAATAAAGAACTGCATCTTACAAAATTGTAATAAATTCCATCTGAGAGCCAAATGCTTCTCTAAGAAACGAGCTTTACTTCCCTATACAACTTTTTATGAGAAAGGGCCATTTTCAGGCTATGATCTATGCTAGCTTCCAGTGAATCTTGTCTTTGTCTTATTAAAATGACACAAATAGAATACAAGTAAACCATCGAGCAGCGACTATAGTTTTCTGAGGGCTGAATAACTGTGACTGATAATTTGTAGTCATGTGCATGCAAATACAAATAAAACAGTATAATTGGTTTCTTGATTAATGGTATCACATACTGACAATGCTTCAAGCTACAGTTCTTGGGCCACTGGGAATCAAAAGAGCAGAGCTGCTGACAAGCATGGCTGGAGGTAATGTGATTTCTATAAATACGAAATACTGCTGAGTTACATCTACCAACAGTTATCGCTGCTTGCATATTTAAAAATGTCAAAGAGTATACTAGTAACTGACTGGAAAAAAACCCAATAAAACTTGGCATTTAAAAAATCCACACCATCAGTATACAATTCACTAAGAACTGTTTTATAAATCTTGAACCACTGGTCTCCCGGCAAAGAACAGTTGTTGTGCTTACCCTCTATTAAAAAAAAAAAAAAAAAAAAAAAATTCCTACAGAATTGTTTCAGATGAGTTATCAGCACTTTTCCTAAGTCATTATTGCATTCCTTATATCCCAGAAGAGAAGTTTCAGTGTGTGTTGGGGGACAAAGGAAAAGACCACAAACAAGCAGAATACACTAGACAACAAAAATATTAAAGAAGATTACACTTGCTGCTGATAAGCAGCATGATTAAGAAGTTCAGATATGTAGCATCCAGTAATCCTTTCATGACTATTAAGATTTATCATCAGGTTAGTTCTTCTTAACAGACATATGTCCTGCATGACTTATCATCCGTCAATCCATCAGACACAAATTTTAAAGTGTATTACTTGTTCTCTAAAAGGATTATTCTCTAAGGATAATTCATTACCTATCCTGCACTGTTTGTAGCAAATCTTATGAACACAGAAGTTTTGGGAAAATTATAACAAAAATGATGGTATGGTATTAATTTTTTTTTAAATTGCTATTCTGTGTATCCATAGCATAGATTTACACATTAACTGTCACAACGCACAAAACTGACTACTTAAGTACTTCTATACAGAGTCAAATTTAAATCTGATGCAAATAGCTATTGTACTAAGTTGTACTATATTGTAAGTATAAATCCATTTGCCGAACTTTGGGGTTTTCTCAACAAACATCTCAGTTTTCATTAAAGTAAACATTCAGAATGAAATACAGAGTAAATCATTTAATGGTAATTTAAGTATAGAAGGTTAGTGAAAAATAGTGGTCAAAGTAAGGCTCAAAGATTGATGCATTTTGTTGCATACAGAAATACAAAGAAATCATTAAATATTATTACATTTCATGACAGGAAGTATGATTGTGTTGAAAATTCAATCAGGTTTCTTGGTCAGTCTAATAACAAGAATTTTAACATGCTGCTGCCAAAAACCAGTGAAGCATAGTATTGCATTCAAGAAACAGACTACAGCTAGATTCTAATTCTCTGTCTGTCTGAGAACAACTGAAAAGATCTCAAATGTTACACGTTACTTCATTTTTCTCTGCACTCCATACAGAATAAATTAAGAAAAATAACATTAAAAAAAGATTAATGAGAAACTACACCGTCTTTTCAAATTCCTGTGCTTTTCTTTTTATAGTCTCACATGTTAACTTACCCAACAGCATTGCACTCACTGCTAATGAAAAGAAAGCAGGCAGTACAAATCTTCTTAAGCCTCCCGTGGCAAGAAAACTATTATAGAAATGAATAGAAGAAAGTCTCTGGAGCCTTTCCCTTGCCTGCTTGTTTTACAAAAGGCAGTAAGGATCACACTGAGAAGTGTCAAAGCTGAATAAACCACTAGCAATTGGGTTTATACCCTTTGGGTAGTTAGTCCTTCATAGATGATGATTCGACTTTGTCCAAAAACCAGTATGTGAGAAACAATGCAGAATCTATCAGAGGCTGTAGCCAAGCTTAAAACTGTAGACAAAGGAACAGTTTGCTTCTAAAGGTTTGCAAGGGAGGGCTTGTCACAGGACATTAATTCAAGCAAGCTGATGTTACATCAAACCAGTGCATCTATAATACAGTTTATCAGCAGCTTTTCACGTTGCATTCTACGAGGTGTTCGGCTGTGGCGTACTGGAGCCCCTGGGTTTAGCGTCGCTTAAGAACAGGAGAGCTCCCTGCTCTTCCCTTTCACATTAAAATGCACTAGTTTAGCATCTAGAAAACCATGTGGTAAACTCTGTGTTTTTTTAATCAAGCTTTATTATGAACTACAATTGGCATCTAATATTGCACATTTGATTAAAATTACTCTCCTGCCTTTGTTGTAGGCAAACTTACACATAAAGGAGCTTTAAATGATAAAATATAGAGGATTTTCTTCTAAAGCTATCACAAACAGTAGGGGGAGAACCTGGCAATAACTAGGCAACATTTGACTGTAACGGCTACTTTGTGAGATAAGCAAGAGGAATGGTGGTAAATCTGTATTTATTTTGGGTTTTTTTTTTTTTTCCATAACCTTGCATTCACTGTAGACAGATGATCAAAAAACTGATATGTGGAATTGTCATTTGTCTTTGGCATTTTACTGCTCAGAAATGTTGAACATTTTATCTTCTCTTGAACTACACAATGACAACTTTTTTTAAAAGCTTAAACATTAGCTTCCTTTATGAATTAGACTTCCTTTATGAATAACATGACTTTACTTACTATTCATTGAAATAAAGGCTCTGTGTATTCAAAAAACAAAGTAAGTATGAATAACTATGAAAATGAATAAATGTACAGCCTATGTTTTATTAACAAGTCTCAACTTGTTAATAATGAATCCTAGGCTACTCACTAACTTTCATTTTTTCTTTTCAAAGGTACTTATATTTTTATTGTACTCCAACTTCTGAACCCATCCATTACCAATGAAGATGTGTAGCCTTTCTAGTCCAAACAATTTTGTACCAGCAGGATAAGGAGAGCATACAGAAATTTAGCTAACATGATATAATCTGAACCAAAGATGATATTTACAAGGACAGTCCATTTTTCCCCCCAACTTACCATAAAATACACCAAAAAAGTCTCCTGGTGTTACCCTAGACACTCACCCTTCTTACTCATGCTCCCTTCTCCTGCTATGCATGACACTCAGCGATTCCCGTAACACTGAGATTCCTTTCTGTTGATACTAATTGAATTTGTCTGTGCAAATATTCATGGTACTATTCACAATTTCCATTTCTGTTCATTCTTTGCCATTTCTACCGAACAGGCCTGTGCCTTTACCTGCCACACTGTCTTACCATGGTTTTATGAATACTTAGAGAAGGAGCAGTAGCAGAAATTAGGTCACGCAAGGGTATTTTTCTAATTTAGCACTGATCTCTCTGTAGGGTTCTTTAGAATAAGTATTGTCTTGCAAAATTTTGATGTCATTCCTGAATTTTTAATTTTATTCAATAACGTTACATATGACAAAATTCAGATATAGAGAGGAATGACAGTTTCTCCAATATGCAAGGGCAATGGCATTCCCTAGTTGCTAGCCAAGGTGAAAAAAGGGGACTACCAGTCCGGCCCACTGGAATTCTGTGGCAAGGAATAGCAGTACTACTTAACCAAATATTGGTCAAAATAGCAATTAGTGCAAAAATATTTTATGATGACAACTGATGGACTACAAATAGGAAAACATTCCATCATAAATCACAGCCATTTGAGTGCAGTCAAATAGTAATTAAGTTTCAGTCATTGTTTAATGTTTTCATAGCAGAGCATGAGTGGCAGAGCTCATTGCAAAAGAAGTTGAACTATGCTGTACTACAGCATAATGTGCTAGGGAGCAGGTTCCAGCACCTTTGCACTGTTAAAACAGCAATTTACTCTAAGCTATCGCAGTCACTTAAGCCCTTCAAAATAAGTCATTTGCAACCGTATTTCTGTGGCACTACAATAACACTATTTGCCCTTTGTGTTACTTTCTACATTTCTCCTCATGGTGACCAACCTACCTACAGAACACATATTCACTGGTGACATCTGCAAATAAAAATGTTGAAAGCAATACAGAAAAGAAGTTAATCAAGCTAGCTCGATATGCTAAATGTAATTAAATCTACGACATACTGTATTCCAAATGGTTTTAAGTGAATAAAACATCAATCTAAGACACAGAAAAAGAATATTTAAAAATGCAAACTGTTACCAATTTATGCCACTTCATCTGGATGCAGTTTGGGTTTGGAAATGAAGATAGTTTTAGACCTTACTTTTCCCAATAACAGTATGGGACATACCTGTAGGAGCTGCGGAGCCCTTCTGAGAATGTTCTACTTGATGGAACAGGGCTTGAGAGAAAAAGCTGCAAAAATATTTTGGGTTCTCTCCTCTGGATCTTTCCCAGAAACAAGCATATGCTTTCACAGGGACTACCAAAAAAACCCAAAAAACCCTAATGCAATCCTAAAGACAGCCTGATGAAAGGATGAATTAATTCCTACAGCTTTTCAGTGCAGTCTCCCTGTAGCTAATTCATTCTGGTTGCTAGCTTCCCAAACAGTTACGGTGCTTTGCATGTGCTTTCTTGGCAAATTGTATTCATCTTTTAAATCTTTTCTTTGCACACTGGAGACCTAAAATTCACTTTTTTAGTATTATTTTAGCTGTCATTCAAAGGTTACATCCCCAGAGTTCAGCACCTGGAGCTTGGCAAAGATAGTACACTTTGTGAGACTCACAGCAAAATGATGAGATAGTGAAAAGCAGTACTGAAAGGAGTCTTTGGTCTTCTGTACTTAATGTGTGTTGATTCTGTTGAAGTGCCAAATACTGTGCCAACAAATTCAGTGCTGAATTCTCAATGTATCTAGAATCCTTATTTTGCAAGATGTCTGTAGTATGGTGAAGGTAATGGCTTACAGGTAATTAGCCATTACCTGTAATTTTTATTTGCACATCTGCAAGTATTATTTTAGTATAAACATGCAGAATTTCACTTCAGTCCATATATGGGAAATTCATTATTCTAGTCAACAGATGATACCACATGCACAGATTTACTTTTCAGATCTTTAACCTTTCAAACAAGTTATATAATTAGTGCATAGACTATCTGTAACACTAAGGAGGAGCAGAACTTACTTTAGCATTACATTGAAAACTGGAATTAGATTTCTGGAGTCTACACATCCCACAGAAGACTCTAGAAGGATATTAGTCCAGCAGCTACATTTGGCACATCGAAATCATACTTGGAGTAACACATTTATTAACATGGTGAGATACACTGTCTTTGTTCTACATATGTATAGATCTCCATTATTCACCCATTACTTATATATTCAGATTTGGGCTGACTTCTCTGGTAGACCTGTATCTCAAAACCAAAAAGTTAAACAAAATCATCAAATGGAAAGCCAAAGAGGGCCAGATGTTCAATTGATTCAAATAGGTGGAGAGTACCAAATCAGCAAAGCTGCTATTCTCTTTGAGCCCATTTATCCAAAGTAACACAAAAAGTCCTTCACAGCCACCACCACTCAACAGGAAGTTGATTGGACTTAAAAAGCGGACCTCTCTCGCTTTAAAAACGTGAATAATTTACTGGCACTTAGAGCTGGAAGACTGTTTTCCAAGATGAACCTTATAGGGGATGAATTAAATAAATGCTTTTGTATGCATAGAACAGTCAGTATTTTCATTTTCAGTACTTATTCAACAAAATTAAGGAAGAGTCTGAACAAGAAAATAAAAGAAAAAGGTCTGGGGATAAACCAACTTTGGCTGTCCAGAAAAGATTTCAAAGAAATAATAAATTACATCCTTTTGCAATTTTAAATCACCTTCCATGTAACAAATGCAGTATGAATAAACACAGTTTCTAGTCAATCCCTGTGTGGGTATTAACTTTAAAATTACATAAGTTTGCCATACGTTTCGTGGCACACACTTACTAATCAAACTTTTTTCATCTATAAGATTCCTGAGAAAAACAGCCTGCCTTCTAGCAATAGACTAAATAATGAAGTCCTCACAGTTTTTAGCAACCTGGAACTATTCCAGAGCAGCTGTTAGGGCACACAATTTCCTTGATCTTATTCACACAAGGCCAATGAACAAAAGTAGCAATATCAAATTAACCTTTAAAATATCTGTATATTGCCTAGCTGCTCAAGTTGCGCCCCAGTTACAGTTTCAGGAAAAATAAATTCAAAGGGTGTCATGGCAAACAAACAGAGAGGCAAAGGAAAATGGTTTCTTCACTGTGAGAACGTCCCACCACAAAGTGTAATCTCAAAGCCTTTGAGTGTATGTCTTATACTCTGAATTAACAGCAAAACTAAAACCTGTTCTTCTGTTAAAATAGCCATGCAGGTGGAGCTGGCAAAGATGGCATATCTATGTATAGTTTGGCCTAACATTTACACTGATCTTCTCCATGCTTTCTCACTCTTAGAAGATGATTTTTTTTTAAAGTTTCAGAAAAGACACATCAATCACTTCTGATCACAAGGGTTATGATTTTACTGAAATAATTCTACTATTTCTTTCCTCAAAATGTATCTACTTCCTTGCATTCTGGTTGACTATGGATGTCTGATTTGCACAAGTTAATTTTGAAATAACTGCATAATGTGCCATTCCCTTTATTGTGATTGCCTGAAACCTATCATTAGCCAATCAAAGAGCAAGGATCTGCATAATCACTCCAGGGTATTTTTCAGTAACTGCTCTGTGACTATGTAATTTTCCTCCACTATGCAAATTTGACAAACATATTCTTAAGGCTCTGATTGGACCTGTTGCTCAGAATTTTAAAGTTGGTATCCATGGTGCCATCCAAACTTTCTTATTCCTCAAAAATGTCAAAGCTCTAGGATGAGAAAAATGGGAAAATAAACAGGAAACAAAAAACATTATCAAAAGAGGGTTTCCATGCTAAAATATTAGAATAATCTATGGACAAGATCAGGCTCTCGGTTACAAAGGATAACAACCGTGATGCCTGCACAATAGCCACTAGTGCACATGAAAGAACAGAACATAGCTTACCCCCTCCTAATGTTGACTCTCTTAACAGCAACAAAAAAAGATTAATTCAATCACTGTCTGTTACCAAAAGAAAGTAGAGTCCTTAACATTCAAATGGAGCATGTCTAATGAATAAGAAAATGCCATTCTAAAATCTTTGTTCATAGAGACATACTTATAAAACATCTGAGGTATCCTTGAAGTCCAAAATGTATGTAGGCTTTGCCAATGACTTTAGCATAAAGAAGATGATATATTTTCTTTCACTTCCTTTACTCTCTGCAAATCAGTTACCTAACTGGCTCAAAGCAACTGTCAAATTATGTTGACTTACTATATTTGTTTAGCAGACTATATAAGACTGTGCAGTACTAATTTACTTGTTGTTTCCATCTAATAGAAAGAGTACCTCTAATGCTGTTCAGTCAGTTGCTGCCAGTTATTGTCATGAACATGGATATCTACTAGAAGTTAAAAGCGATGTTATTTTGGTATTGGGTGGCTATATGAATTTGACAAAAATCTCAAATTATCTTGAGTGCAAATAATTTATTGAAGCATAAATAACATCACATATTTATATAGTGTGTTTAGTTTGGCATTATCCTAAACATACATTTAAACTATTAGACAGGTTCTTTGAGACAATGATGGAAGAAATAGATAGGAAACCCTGAATATTAATGCCAGTGCTGATGTTGACAGAGAACAAGCTAGTAAGACATCCGGATTAACAACTCCAGACCTTCTGGGAGTTTTACAACTAGTTCCTAGTATACACAGTGACAAACACAACATTAACAGTTGAAAACGTGTGAAAGTGAGCATTTTCGTAACAAGCCACAAGCATTTGGAGCAATGTATATAGGGAAACGCCATGGCAACCCAGAGTACTGCAGTAACTGTTTCCAAACACATGGTAACCATGTTATTTCACAGGGAGAACTTCCAAACTGGAAGAGTGATATAAATAATAACACTTTTAAGGTAAAACTAATGAAAAGCGTATTCCCGGTTTTATGAGATATTCTGCTTTCAGAACTAAGAACAAGCACAGTCCAGAGCCATGAACATATTCCCCAGAGCCATGAACACTGACAAGTGTGCAAGAGCTTTTGAGCTTAATGTCACAACACACAGATAGTTCCATCCTAGCAGCAAACAATATGTCTGCTTACACTCACGGTGAGCACTAAGTCCAGCTGAAATACCAACAAGAGCCCTCAGCCTTGTCAAAGTTGAGGAGAAAAGGTCTGAGCTTAAATTCAAAGTTTTCTGATTATGAATGTAAAGCTAGAAATTACAGCTCAACCTAAATACATGTCATCTTGGGAAAAGAGAGAGATGGGCCCAGCAGCATATTATGATAGATCAGTATGTAGATATGTTGATCATCCCGAAACAACACTTTACAGATGTCTTCATTTGAAAGAAGCTTTAGTAGGTTTGAAAGGAGGTTATTAATAGCATTTAATAACCACCCCATACCCTACCATCCATTGAAATGGAAGGCAGAAGGTTCTGACCTATGTGCAGAGTAGAATCATCAAAAGAAATGCTAGGACACTCAAAAGTTATTTGTGTTGACTTCACAGGTGAGTATCTTTTCTCGAACTGAAGCATTACTAAAGCTTGTAACTACAGGGGAGTTGGAATGCTCATTTATTTTCTACGGAATGTATTTTGGACTCTAGTTTCATCCTAATTTGGAGCAAAAACTTTACATTCTGATTTTTTCTGTGAAACAGAATTTGTGTTCTTCATCCAGCTCTCACATGGTTCTGCGTGTCTTGGGGATTGTCCAGAATAACACTGTTCATTATGGAAGAGTGATGAGCCTGAAAGTCAAGTTAAACTGGCAGTCATGTCATTTCAGTACTTACATTTTTAACTTGCTGAAATAATCAAGTACTTATTTAGGTTAAAAATGCAAAAAAAAGTTGTGGGTGGTTTGTTTTTGTGGTGTTTTTTTTTTTTTTTACAGGAAATCTATTTAGCAGCTTCACTATACACCAGCTGCAGTTACAAATTGGCATGTCTTACATTTCTCTAACAAATTAGTTCCCAAAAAAGGAATTATTTACCATGCTGGTTATTTATGCTTGAAACACCACTTTTGCAGAGCTTCTGCAAGATAGAACACAGCCATTACACACTTGGGCACAGTAAGTGTCATTTTGCTTGTACTACCAATGACCTGGTATAAACATCTTCTACCTGAAAATGAAATAATTTCAGACAAAAAGATCTTCTGCTTATGCAGATAGAAGCTACATGGAGTACAAATGGCAAAAAAAAACCCAAACAAAAAAAACAAACAACCAAAAAGCAAGGGAAACCTTTTGACAAATATATGGAGAAAAAATGTGAGATGGGACTCAAATCAAAAAATGTTGTCCAAGCCTTAGTTATCTACTACATTTAATTATAACATTCTGCCCAAATACTTCTATTACAAACTTTCTGAAAAAGTTTCCAAATTAAAAATATGAACTGCCAACTCCAACTCTTTTGGAGTAACCTTCATAATTTTTTATTTTAGAGGTTGTGGAATACAGGGATGCCACACTTTCAAGTTTCTCCCTGCAATCACAAGGAATGATTTTAAAATAACACATAGGCATCTAGAGTAATTTTTTTGCCCCAGGGTACCATCTAGTTGCCGCATCACAGGGACACAGGTTTCTTGCAGGTCCTGTGCCATATCTGGTAGCTCTGTGATGATATCTCAGCTAACCAGGAACACCGCTGAAATGGCAGAAGATACCTATGTTAGTAGCATAATTGCTCTAGGGTTCTAATTGTAGCAAATTTCAGCAATGCAACAACCCACACTAACTTCCAAGTATAAACAAACATGCTGTTTGTGACTTTATGCCTTAAGCTTCATGTAGTTTTCTAGTGGAAAATATGATTTAGAAAAGACTGTCTGACATTCAGCAGAAACAGAAGAAAATTTGTTTCCAATCTCTCAAACCAGTTTTCACTAGCCGTACTACACATGTCATATTACATAAGGAATACTCTCTCAGCAATAATTTTGAGCTTTACTACTTAGAAAAAGAAGGATTTGTATGTTTAGACTCCATTTGGCATACAGGGTCAGAGGCTGAGCAGTATCACAGTAAAAATAGTTTCAGATATTAAAGAGCCATGCTGGTACAGTTAAAAACCTTTAGAGACAAGACAAAATCTGTTTGGAAAGACGATATTTATTAATACTTTCAAGGAGGAAGAAGTGAGAAAATTTCAGTTTTGAAATCTTTCGGGGCAAAATCCTACTACTTGCTGTTGTAACTACACAAAAGGAGAGAAAATAAAGGAAGCATCGGCTTATGAATCACACTGCAGTACATACACTGCGCATATGGCAAAAAAATTTAGACTGTTTAGTTACTTTTACCTCATCTGGTCCACAAGGTTAACAGCAGTCTATCTAATTCATCTCATTGCATCTTCCAGCCAGATTCAATCTGAACTTGAGCTCAGAGTATGTAAAATTACTTTTATGTTTTTAATGTAAATGGAGAGGTTTACGTATTCTAGAGAACAGGTACTCTCTAAGACTTGAACGTTAAACATAAACTATGAATTTTGTCAGTAACACTACTGCCGCATTCTAGTATTTGATAAGCTAATGGAAACATTAAGACATCTTGTATTTTTATCTCTTCCACCAGATATGCTTATTTATAAAAGATGTAATTTCATATTTTCTATGTTTTTATGTTGCTATGATCATGCAAATCCTCTTTAGACAAAACAAAAATCCTGAACTGAGTGTCAAAACAGCCTTACTAGATTTTAAAACTATTCTATCCCAAAGAACATTTAAGTAACAACAGTATTGAGAATTTTTTCCTTTGAAAAAAGAGTCTAATATTCTCTGCCAAGATGGTAAAAACATGACATGAAGTCAGTATTGCAAATTTATTGTAAATTAAAGTGCTTTCCTTTTTTTGGCTACGCTACATTGCCTTCGCTGTTATTGCTTAAATAACAGTGAGTGCCTCTCCCTTTTCTGGCTCAAGCTCTTGTCACTTCTTGTGATGAAATCTGTCAAACTATTAAGCAGGAATGTGTTTTTCCTTTTGCTGCCGCTGATACCAGGAAAAGCGTTTGCTGGTTTAGTTAGAACATCACAAATGACCTTTCCACTATCTGATGAAATTATCTTCAGATTTTTATCTTTTCATTTTCAGTTCTAATTCAAAATTATTAATAAAGTTTAAGTACTGAAGCATTAACAAGATGCACTGTAATCTACCTCTCTGCACTACGCTGTAATTCTCTCTGCATATATGCCGTCTAAAAATTAGTCTCTTGGAGTATTTTTTTAAAAAAAAAGTTAAGCATTACTCCCCCCCCAATCAGTGCTACAAAGATTCTAACACCTCTTACGCAAAAATCACTCCTATTTCAACAGGGCAAGTCTATCAGAATATGATTTTCAGACCTCGCAAGTTTATCTGAAAAGGAAAATAAAAACAAGACTCCTTTCTCCTTTGTTGTGTTGAAGAGTTCTGCAAGGTGCAATCGGGTGTCCTATAGGCTGCAGAAAACTCATGCCCTTGCAGGATGGAATCTGTAATGTGGCAGAAAAGAAAAGTATAAAAGACTTGGCTGTGCAGTAGATCCTTCCCTCTAAGAAGCTGTTTTAGGACCTTCACTTCACTGCAATTATCATCTATATTGCTGCATCATGCAATGTCTTTAATCAAGGCTGCAGGTCTCTTGAGACTGAGTCTGTAAATAAAGACAGCCTCTGTTCTGAATACCATATGCTATCATTTGAGATACAGCATCAACAAGACAGGGAGGGCGTCCAGTATGGTAGCGTGGGAGTGGGAAGAACCAAACTAACTGTGATCAGATAGCATAGTAACACAGATATGTGTTCATTTTGATGGCTTACCACTGTTTGAATGTTCAACTGTTAGTTCTAAAAATATTTCTTATAAACAAGTCTGCCTGTCTCCAATAGGCTCTTCAATCTAGATATCCCTTTGATGGTCGACTTCTTTCAGAACTCCAGTAGGTGTTGATGAGAGAGATGGGGGAGGACAGAGTAGATGTCCTACAGCGTAACTCTGAGATGACACTTCAAGCTTAAGAACTTCATGTAATAACATGCAGATGTAAGTCTAAAATGGACAGAGGCATCCAAGGTGAGTAGAACTTATGCAAATGAATAGGCAAATAACATACAAAGGCAGATATGCCTTTTAGATTAGCATAAGCACATCTACATTAGAAAAAAACTCCATAAATGAAGATTAAGAGCTTGAACAGGAATGAGAACAGGAAAGCAGTTTCATGATTAAAATAGAGGAAGACATGCGTCAGTTGAAGGAAGGGGCATTAATATTTGTAACTGGAGTTGAAAGGTTTAAAATACTAAATCAGAAGATAATAAGGAACACATGTAGGAACAGAAATAAAGGCCAGGAGTTAGAAACTTTAGAGTTGGAAACCACATAGATGAATAGTCTCAAAGAGTACACAGTAAACAGGCAAGTAGGTATAGTGAATGTGTGACGGTAAAAAAAAAGGTTTCCAAGCAGCATGTAGGTTCTCACTGTGCAGTTCTACTGGAGAGATGATTTAGGGTCAAGTTAATGTAAAGGAGCATAAAAGAAGAAAAGTTCAATGTATTGTTAATGAATTTATGAACTATGTCATAATTTCATATTTAACTTGTGCCTGAAATGCACCAGTGTTATCTTTATTTAAACAACCCTAGGATGCAACGTGTTTGGCACAGGACTCTAATTTCTCCCAGGACACTTATTGCAAAGGAGCTTGTCTCCCAGTTCTCTCCAAACTCCCTTTCTCCTGATCCCACTTGATGGATCATGAATGAAGTCTCTCAGGAGACAATAAAAGCCTTGGACCAGAGGGCCTGTAGGGCACCAGATTTAGAGTCTTTATCTTCTGTACCCTCTTTTTGATGTGCGATGTCTTTGTAATAAGGTGAATACTTTTTCACACCATGCCGTGCTAGACCACTGTGGACACTATCATATGCAAATAATAAAATTCCAAGCATCTGCTGATTATAGTAAATTTTGCTTTCAACAAGAACTTTGTAACTTTTAGGCCAGTTACTATCTCTATCTCACTGCAACACTATCTGTTTTCAATATCAATTTAGATCTGTCTCTGTGTGTGTAGTGCATGTTTATAATTAACAAACATTTGTGACCTAAGCTTAGGAAGCAAGCTCAGATTTATCAACTTTCACCATGGAAAAATAATCCACTTACTTAAAGAAATATAAGACAAGCCCCTGAACCTCCCTTTCAAAGCAGTGTCACACCCAATAACGTGAAACCATCTAACAAATAGTTTCATTTGGTGGACTGAATTTAGTATATTAATTACTCAATCTAGGCTGCAGGTAGACTGTGAAAGACTTGATGGTCAAGAATTACGATACAGACAGAAATTATTAAAACACCAATAGTGCTAAATTATTACAATTTTCAATTAAGAATGTAAAACATTCAATGTAAAACAAGCCTGAGTAATTATGAAAATTTAAGTACAACCTGTGTTATAAGTTAGTATACTAAGATTCACTTTCTTCTCCTTTGGTGCTTTATGCACATGTGTCCAGGGTAGATACGGACTTTTCCACATAAGCTTATTAGGCAAAGCAACGTTTAGAGAGAGGCAGTGCACTGTTTATTAGACCTCTTACAGTTGGAAAAATTCATTAAACTTTGTAGGATGTAGGATTTCAGCTTTCTGTGAGTGACAGCATTGAGTTTTGGCAAAGACTATGGCAAATAAATCTAATTATATCAAAAGCACAGTAAATACAACTCTATAAATTGTTCCATGTGGTTCATCACACAAGTCAGACTTCACCATCCCTAATTTTTACCATTGTGGTTACAATTAAATCCTCAAGTGTCATTTACGTTGGACGAAGATATTAATGTCTCTAACCTATGACTATTTTAAGAACATATATTAGTATATAAATGTCAGCTGTGTCCTTTACAGTTTGAATTATCAGCCTTTGCACAAACTATTTAAAGGAGGGGGCTAAATTCTCAAAAAGCTATTCTTGAATTTGGGTGGGTTTTTTGGCAAACTTATACTTACTTGCAGCTGTAAGGATGACTCAATTATTTGTGAAAGTGTGTTTATACATAGATTCCCAATTATTGTGCTATAACTAGTATCATACTAATGGGCTATTTTGCAGTGCCTCTTCATTCATTCAAGGTAGTTGGTGGACAGCAGAACAAACAGAGAAGTTCATGGAACACTTATTTCTGCAGCTGAAATATTTTGGTTTAGGTAATACATAAATTATAATAAATTGTCATTGGAAGAAAAAATTGAAAAAACATATTTAGATCCACTTAAATGGCACACTTGCTAAGACTGATTAATTTCTTTAAATAAGAAAAAAAAAGCATCTTCTGCTTTTGATAGTACCAAATTTTTTTTGTTACTCCACACAAAGTGCAACAATAAAAGAGATCAGGAAAGTATGTCTAGTACAATACGAAACAGAAAGGGGAAAATACAAGTAAATTACACCAGAGGCACTAAAGAAGGCAGGCAGTTCAAACAGGAAAAAATAGTGATGATGATCTGAGAAAATATGGCATCATATAATTTTACTTTCTTTTTGCATTAACAGTCAGTTCATTTGACTAAAAAAAAAAAATCCCCCTCTTTTTTCTCAAGTGACAGATACTCTATTTCATTTCTGAGTATGGGCTTCTTAAGGGTTTAAATTATCAGCTGCTTTGTACCTAACTTTTTTTTTTGAAGGAACGACACCATGCATTTCTTTTTATGATCGCATAAGGGGACCTTCTTTGCTTTCCATTACTCAAATGGACTGTATGATTTGAGGCTGTAAAAAGCTTCAACATCAATACAATTTTTTAAAATATTTCTAAGAACATTATATATGAACCCTATTTTTGTAAGAAATTATTTCCCACCATTTGAAAGACGTAAACTGCTGCATATATTAACTATTGATTTTTGTAGATGATTAAATCTGTCATTCTAGTTACAATAAATATTATTTTTCACCCACCACAAAATGACAGTAAAAATGACTATAATAATTTCAGTGGAAATACTTAGGTTTTTGCCTTTACAATGTAATTGTCAACACGACCATCGTAATACTATACTGCCATAAGTTCTGAAACTGTCAGCATTCATAAGTGAAACAACATTAGCCCATGTCACTAAGTGGTTTTATATATCTTTTGTTTGATGCAGTCTAATCTGTACATTTCCCATACCTCTGTGAGGCTTTTTTCTCTTGGAATATTCTCCTAACTATGCTGATTGTGACTCCTGATCTGCTTTGTTTACTAAAAATGTCTTTGTATTACTAAGTTTCCTCTCAAAAGAATTGCATGCAAAATAATTTGCTATTATGGGTATATTAAAGCTGAAATGATTACAAGGAAGCCTTACTTTAACTTTTGCATATTAGGTAGGTTGTAACTCTTCAGAGCTAAACAAAACTGTCTCAGCCTTGCCAGATTTTTAAATTGTAAAAGTAAGAAAATAAATGATCTCTAAATTACAGTGAAAAAGTATTACTCCTGAATGTCAGTCAGTTTAGGAAATAATTTTGGCGAACAAAGCACTCAGTTGTTCCTACAAAATCATATCATCTTAAAAGTCATTCACTAGCCATAAGCAGAACGCCAGCTCCTCGGTACGGCTTTTATGGCTTACCCAGCTCAGCCATCAGAAGGTACTACTGCACACACCTGAAAAACCGAGGTAAAGCTATGGCCAAAACTTCTGCAACACACTAACATGGCTACTCAGATCTTAATTCCTCAGATCTTTTCTCAATAACACTATAGTCTGTACCTTCTGTGAGAATTTGTTTTTTATCACTTCCTAAAATGCTCCAGTAGGTGTACCTTCAAATGCCAATTTATTGATTTCTCCCGAAAATGTCTTCTTAATGTTTTTTGAATCATGTTCATAGGTGGAATATGACTTATAAAAAAGCCTAACAGAGCAAATTATTTTCCCAAGATTTGTGATCATATTATTATGAGACACCAATTTTGACAAACAGCAAATGAGTTTGATTCATGTGAGTTATCCTAAATCTTTGTGTCATTCATTCAGCTCCACCCACTGCTCCATGTCTTTTGGAAACAGTTCTAGTGTTTCACACCTCTGAAAAGTTAGGAAAAGTCTTCCAAAGATGTCTGACTTTCAACTCAGTGCAAAAATGCACTGACTTCCAGAGCAAGGCTCAGGCTTTGATTAAACACGGACAAGTCATGGCTTTTGGACCAAATACCTTGCTACCTTTCATGGCTCGTTGATAGTTTTTATTTATTTACTGACAATCCTCTATTCTTTCCAAGATCTAGACAGAAAACTAAGCTCGATTACAGAGTAGGAAGATGTTTGGCACTGGACCAGCTCTCCTCCCTTCTCACAGACCACACTGTATCCCACAGCACTGGGCTGCTGTGGTGCACATTCAGCTTCACCATGAAAAAAAAAATCTCATGAGCTTTTTCTCATGAGCCTGCGTGACTTCTCACAAGTCAAACTCCATGTTATCCTTATCAAGGGCTCTCATGCTTCCTGCATGTCAAATACATGTAATTTTGACATGTCATTATAATGCAAACAGTTCCTTATTTAAAACAACACATTTTTCTTAAAACTTCAATCATGTACTATGATTTCATTTTTCGGGGACTGCTTTGTCCTTTTTAAAAACAGTATAGGTATTTTTAGGTTGTTGTAGTAACCAGTGCACATAGGTGGTTGTGGGGTTTTTTATCTTGGAAATATAATCACAGTAGTCCTTATCATATGTTATAGGAAGAAAGTTTCAAGTTTTTCATTACAAAATATGTAAATAAAACATGGGGTGTGTACACGCACGTAAACAGAAAAACACATGCATATGCCAGAAAATACGGTATGTTATATACATCATACTGCATAGTTTTTAAATCAAGTACTGACATCCACATTTATACCACACATATTATGGGCCACCAGTACATTAAAAGATTATAGCAAATACACACATTTACATATAGTAGTTACTATGACAACATCTAAAATGTATGTAGCAACATGATCCAGAGAAACACAGAGTGCCCTATAGAAAGAGCTACTCTTCCAATATGCTGTGTATTGAAATTGGGCATCTACAATTACTTCTGCACCCATATTTGTGAAAACCTCTCTGAGGTAGTACCAGCAAAACAGGAAAACAAACTTCTACGGTATAGTAATTGTTCTAAAGTATTAATATTTTTAACCCAGGAATACTTGTTTAGTTTTTGCTTTAAACTTTTATAGAAAAAACACAGGAACTTTATTAAAAACAAAGCTGAAATAAATTAGTATCTATGCAAAATTCAGTACAAGCCCTGATTGAGGTAGGCCTAATGGTGAAAATATGAATCCCAAAGCACCAGTATGAATGTTAATTAATAGCGTGGAGGAAAAATATCTTATGTCTCTTTCCTATCCTGTTTTTCACCCATGAGAAGTACCCTCAGTGGCATATTGCTATATTCTAGCTTGTTTCCTTTGTTTCCTGAGCACGCCTGCTCCAGTAGCACTGCTTGCTTAGCACTAAGAACATGCATATGTACCATTCTGACTTGCAGCTAACAATGTTTTCCTCATATCTAGCTCAAAAAGAGGAATACAAAGCTTACAATTAAGATAAAAGGTTTCCTATTCAGGACCATACCTGAGCACATCCCTTAATTTGAAAGCAGGAATTCAAACATCATTCCAGTAGCGTCAAAGCCATTTAATTCAGTAATTTCCTAATCTTTTGAGTACTTCATTTCACAACCTCAGTACTGCTCTTTCATTACAGATATGCATGTGTCATATCCTTTATGCCAAATCCCGCATAGTTGCAAATTGTCTTAATTCCACTTATTCCAAAACAGGTAGATTGATACGTACCAGTCCAGATCTGACCTTTTGTCTTCGGGCGTTAGAAACTGTATTATTTAAGACTGTAAGACTTTCTACTCCCAATGGGAGTAAAAGCCAAGCACAGGAGGGAAGACAGAAAGTTAAAAACGTGTTCCCTGGACACAATACAAACAAGGTAAACATCAACAGATGAATAACTTGGGTTTTAACATATAGCATCTATTAACAATGAATCAGACCTTTTTTTTTTAAAGAGGAAAATATTTGTCTGGGGGGGTGAGGGGAACGCTCTGTAAAAGGTAAAAAGACACAGAAATATGTTAAATAGAATATTTCTGCTCCTAACTCATACTAAGAAAGATTTAATCACCAGTGCAGCCATGATACTTTGTTTTCCACAGGTTTCAGCAGTGAATCACATCCAAATTGTTCCCAGGAGCACACTGAATTATTTTTCAAGATTTGATTTATTCTCACTGGTAACTGCTATAATTTATGATAGATTCCATTGTGTCTATCCATGCTTATAAAACAAGCACACGTAAGCAGAAAACATCTAACAAGACAAAGCATCACAGAGGGAAAACAATTTGGAAAAGGCAATTATTTTATAATGGCTAAACTTTGTGAAGGAATGGATGAAACAGTGTCACATGAAGAAAAAGAGAGATGTAAGTATTACAGTTACTATTCAACTCCTTGTTTTTGTCTTACTGTCATACGTTCTAGTGACACCAGCTAGTAGAAATGTTCTTGAACTAGAAAGCCCAAACTTCTTCAAACAAGGAATCAGTAAAAAGAGCTGTGGCTTGTTTTGGCCATCTTCTGTGAGCTTGCAGACCCCAAATACCTCACTCTCTTGAACCAATTATCAAAGCACATTGCTATATCCTGTGAACGAGAAAGACAGTTTGTATCATGACAAGGTGCTCTCTACCTTAATCCCACTGTGCTGCAGTGAATGACATTAATATGTAGCATAAAAAAATGACGTTACCATAATAACCAATACAGCTGGATAATTACAACAACTAAAAAATTATATTGGTGAGAAAGCTTTGTGATTGATTTTTTTTAATGTACCTACAAATGCAGTGATTGGCATTTATGGTAGTGGAAATCTCCAAAAGCAGCAGACATGGGAACACTGAAATTCTGACTACTGGTTTACAACGGTAAAAGATAAGTGAGAAAACAGTAATGGAAGTGCAAGAAAGACTACAGCAGAATCATCATCCTTTTAGGATCCATCACTTTTAAGATTTGCCTGCTTTCACAGAGGTGAGACCCTGAATCTTTTAAAACAAAGATGAAGCCTGAAGTGACCATTGCAGAGGAATTGCAAGTTGAGGTTCTCTCCAGCTTTAAAAGAGGGGGTTCCTTGTTGAGCTATTGTAGTTCTGCCTGCACTACCCAGATAATTCAATTTTTCATTTCTGATGGAACTCAAATGAGAAAAGACAGGGTTTGTTACAGCTGTAATCCTTCAGTTCTAAAAGATGACTATTGTTCATCTTTGTCTAGGTTCCTATCGATCTGTTCCTTCAGGTGGCCTAATTAAAACTTTTTTGCATAGATTTTAATTTGGCTATTAATGAGACTGCATTGAAGCTGAATGTTTGTAATAATAAGAAAGCTCAGAGAAAAAGTACTTGACAGTAGTGATGCTCAGCTTTGACACAGCGTGGTCTAGTGAGGAAACAATTTGAGTCAATGCCTCTCAACAAAAGAATTTTGCACAGATTTTAGTTTCTAAAATAACAGAAGATACAATCCGTTTCTTCTTAAATCTGAATTTTATTAGTTTAACCCCCCAAATTAATACAAAAATACTGTAAATATCCAAACAGATGGCAAACTCATACATTATATTTCGCAGCCACATTCCTGAATGATGGCTATTAAATTCACATATTCTCAACACACTTTGTCAGGTCTTCTACAGGTTGGTATCCTACAGAGTCTCAATATCACCCTGTGTAATAGACCGAATTAAAAATTTCACTATGATCCATTCAATAAATTTCATGCAATTGTATATCCCTAATGTTCTTTTCCTAAATATTATAATATAGGTATGTATAAAATAACTTGAGGAAGACTTAGAAAAGAGGAATTTCATGGTCTGGTTTAGAAATTATATTGAAATACATTAAAATTTATTGTGAAATACATCCAAACCATCAGCTGCAAATAAGGGAGGAAAGACCAATTCACAGCAGAAGGCACGTACACACTGACTTTGCAGTCAACATGGGGTGGGACAAGGGGTCCTTAATTCAGTAGTTACCAAGGGAAAACTAGAATAATCTTAAATAATGTCTCCATTTAAGTATTTTGTTTAAATCAGGCAGATGGATAGGGAGAAAGGAAATACAGAAAGCAAGACAAAACTTCAGATGGAAAGAAGTATAAACATTATCATGCTCCATATGGATTGTCTTCATTCTGCCAGTGCATGAATGCATTCTCTACCTCAACACCATGTGTCATATCTTCATGTGACTTGCACATGTGAAAGCACACCTTCATGTATGACTCAAATAGAAGCTGTCTGACAGCAATTCGTACCGTGCAGCTCACCCTTCTTTTGTAATCCATATTACTTGACAGTGCCACGAACACTATGGCACAGCTTGTCATCAACATCTGTCTGTCTCTATTCCACCTGCTAACGCAATGCTAATAATCAATACACATTTTAGGCAAATACCTGTTCCACATCTGTGAGCATAGTGCTTTCCCTGGCTAATTGCCAAAGGTTAGGAGAGTTATCTACTTACTATACAAGACTCTTTCTGATATCCTCCAGGAAATGCCATCTGTCAGTTCACTTTCAGGTGTGACTTATTATGAACAACCAACTGAACAAGGCCTTGAAAGGAGCGCCAAAAGATGGAAGAAAATTGACAGGGGAATATAATCTCTCCACCAGGTCCCTGGGCTGCAGAGAAAAGGCGAGGAACAAATCCAAGTGCACAAGCTGATCTGTCAATGAAGGAAAAAGCTCCTCATCCAAAACTGCGGTTAGCACAATGTCCAACACTAAGCTGCTCAAAGCAGCTGTCTCCTTCTCCAGTGCCAAAGGGGTGGGGGGAGAAGGGGACAGTTCCCTGTACAGAAACCTTCCGCCAGTGTAGGAGAAGGAATTTTAATGGATGAAAGACATTTTTCCACACTCTCTTTCCTGAGTATCAGTTGTACTTCTCAGCTACCCAGAAAGCAAGAAATCAAGAAAAGTTATGTTCAAGCCTTGGCATTTGTTTGTGTCCTGCATAATTACGGAACGATGATCTCGGAAAAAAGACAGACAGGAGAGAAAAAGGACAGTCAGAAAAGGGAAATCATCTGGGATACAAGTCCATGATCTAATGTTAGAAACATTTTGGAATTGATTTAGCCTATTTCTGCCTTCATTTCTCTTGTAAAATTATTCTGATTTCACTAGGCCAGAGGGAGATAACCTACCCTGTCTTCAGTGGTTTGAGCACTGTTTTTTCATTGTATCCTGTGGATCACTGATGGCCCACAGATGAAGTCCCACAAGGAAAGCAGTTAGCCCTACAAGTTCACTTTTTCTGAACTTTAAAGCAAAGAAATGGTCTTTGATTTTTCAATAGGATAAAGGCTAGATCAGAACCTCCACGTGGTATGCAGGTATAGATGTCAGGTCCAATTCAGATAAGGAGATAGCAATGCTTTTGCCTCTTTCCTCAACTTCACTGGAAGAAACTTAAAAAGTTTTCTAATAATAACATTCACTTGGCTAATTGGTGTGGAAAATAGGCATTTAGGAAAGAGAAACTGGTTTTTAAAACCAGCTTTTCTGACAGTCTGCAGAAAAGACTCATAAAAACTATCTCCATCTCTGTAAGAGAAAAACATTATGAGAACAGCAAATTCATTGCATGGGGTTCATATTTGGAAAAACACATGAAAATGGGTAAGATTTTCCTAGCTCCTGTAAATAAGGCATGGCTCTTATTCGTACATATATGTATATAAATATATAAGTAAGTGTATACACACACATTAAATATAGGTATGTACTTTGTATACACAGAGTATCCCTCTTACTGAAAAAGAAATAATAGTTTAAAATGGTTTTTACCTAAAAGAACAGAGAGGAAAAGTTTTTTAATATTCAACCATTCATCTGGACACATACATTGCCAGAGCACCTGACAGACTATAACAAGCACTGTAAGATCAATTAGTGATGTTGAAGCCTGGTATTAGAGACCCCACCACAAGCAGTTAAACTGTATGGAATATGCCATTCTTTCCTGATGCCTTTTTTTTTGTCGTTAGAAAGTACCTTGTCAACAAAGACGTTGATTCTAATTATAAATAAAACAATAAAATCTAAAGAAGTATTTTTCAAAAGTGCATTTAGATGACAAGTTGCACTTTATATTTCCACTTATTTCATTGTACTTGTTAGAATTTATTTTCTTTTGGTACTGTACCAGTTGATCATTGACAGTGTTGTCAGGGGAAAGACATAGACTCACACACCTACTTGTGTCTTTCAAATTCATTGACATGTATTTAAATTATCATAATCTCTTTTATTATAAGCAACAATTTTTCCTTGGTGATTTTTTTTTTAAACTTTGCTTTTAGGATTTTAATCACAATTTCAGTTCAGCTATACTTTATTACATCAAAAATAAAACAGAACCTCTGAAGCATTATCATACAGCACCTTTTCAACAAGGAATGATGCAAATGGACTCACAAGATTTCCAGCTGTGTCAGCTTTCTCCTGTCCTTTCCCAAGAACTTAGAGTAAGTGACTTATTAGTAGGAGTTTTACAAGGAGTACCTTCAAGAGTCCTACACAGAAAAGTTATCTAGAATACATCAGTATTTCTACTTTAGAAACAAGTAAGTCTTTGTTCTGGGGGAAAAAAGAAGTGAGATTCATTGTATCCCTTTTATTTGTAAGAACTGATTTGGAGTAAACATTTCATTATAAACTTTCAACAATACATCTGAACTCAGACTGAGCAATATCATGGCTGGATAGTCTAGAGTGATTTCTCCTATCAAAGCCTTTTTGGTTTTCTTTCTATCTTATGACAGAAACCTGTGGCTTAACAAAAGGAGTAAACCAAGCACAACACTAATAACAAGATTAAAAAATTAAAAAGTGGAGGACCAGGGAAAAGATTAATTCATTAACCCTCCAAATGGATATGGTGATCCAGGAAGGAGAACATACCAGAACAACAGAGGAATCACTGGCCAGCTAGACTCAAGTGCGCTGTTATACATTTATTCAGCAACATGTTAACACTATGTTATTACAGTCAAATAATTAACCTGAGGAAAAAACCCACCCTTAATTGTGTTTGTTGGTATATAAAGAGTTGACCAGATTACATGGGGGTTTTTAAGTTATCTGGCAAAAATAAGAAAGCTTCAGTTCACGTCAACCTAAAATACAAGTCTTTTCTACTTTCATTTTGGCACAAAAAAACGTGTTTCAGATCAGATGACTTATTTGACCTGGAATGTAACTTTTCATACTAGACACCTGTATTAAGAGCAAAGGAAATAGAGGAATAAATTCACATTACTGCTAGAAGACAGACAGACCATCTCCTCTCCCTCTATGAAAAGATATAAGGCAGGTTGCTCTCAGTTTCTCCAGTTAAGGCTGTTCCTTGATTGGAAGTGTGGTCTCTGGAGCAACAGAAGAAAAACAGAACACCATTGTATATCACATTTTACCGTTCCTTAATGCAGAGCTATGAGAGGATCACACACTTTTATTTTACGTAGCTTTTTCTCATGCCACAACAAAAAACTATGTATTTTTAAGTGGGTCAGAGGATTTGTGTCAGATACTTTGAAAACTGCTTTGCATAGCCTTTTGCCAGTATTTTTCATTGGCTGCTAGCTTGGAAGAGAATGACAATAGGCAACTTTTATTTCAGTTCCTTTTAAGTAAAAAGATTAACAAAAACTTATTAAGAAACAGAATTGCAAATAATTATGTACGTGCATGTCTATGACTCAACTTTCAATCATTTTTCTATCAAGTTACTGATAAATTGCATGCCAAAGATGGTACAAGACGTAATGCAAAAGCAATACATAGATTACACTTCCAAAGACATTACATTTAATACTTAAGGAGGACTGAAATAAAATCAATGCACTATAGCAACCATATTTCCAAAGAGCTGACAAAATGAAGATTTATTAATTCACACTGTTGACATGATTCATCTTTTCAAATATATGAAGCTTCAAGTGTTTTATAAAATAAACCAATTCATTCTCACAAGCACAGAAAGTTTTGAATACTATCATGAAACAGAGTACTTTGAAGCAGTCAGCTTCCTCAGGGCTCTGGACTTGGACAAGCATGTTCTCATTGTGTTATACATATCTTTTATATAGTCTTACATAAAATCCACAGTGAAACAAATGGGTTTGTGTGTGTAATTACACAATATACATAGTACGGTTACAAGTTATTTGTATACTGAGAAAACATTTACTCAGTTGCTTGTCTCTGATCCAACTATGTCCAAAGTAAATCCAACATGTTTTCTGCATTGTAAAGTGGATTGTTGAGATCCCCAATGGTACCGTATTACAAACAGTCCAATCAAAGCATTTCAGGTTATCTTAATCCTTCTACAATCTGCTTGCTATTTTCTTCTGCTGAAAGCCACTCATTGCAATCATTGCAAATGCTATAAAAACCTTGCTGATTTATTTCCCTTCTGGGAAAGCCAATAAAACAACTTATGACTTGACATCTAGCGCATCATTCAGCCAAGAAACCAAAATCCTGACAACGACTCATTTCAATCCTGAAGGTTTCACTTCTAGAGATACCTGCTATATAACAATAATTTTGCATTTAAAAATAATATACAAAGACATGAAAAACAGCATATATATATTCATATGTGCATATGGATATGAATTAATATATTCATCTATAGGAATATGAATTCATGTATGAAATATATGAAAATGAATTCATATATTTATTTTTTAATATATGAAAACAGTGCAGATATCAATTAAATTTAGATTCTAACGTTTAGAACCTGGCCAGTCATTTTCACATGTAAAGACCCTTCTACCCTTACAAAGAAGTTATGAGCACTTGTTTTCATTCTTTGTAATGTCTGTCAAGTTCAACCTAAAGTCTGAGTAAAATAAGCATGTTCCTGGTTAGAACTCAATTGAAAACTGCTCAGGCCACACAAAATCTGGCTTGTCTGTCCATACCCAATGCACAAGAACTCAACAATTCACGCCATAAAACTACTCCTTAACTCGTGAAAGACAGAGATCTGTGCAGAACAAGGCTATGCAGCCTCTGGAGTTAGGTGGAGACACCGGATTTATGATTTTGTACATTTTAACTGGCAAATATCCAATAATTCATTTTTCTACTGTTGGATCTTCATTTTTAATAAACATAAACACCTCCAAAATTTATGCTTGAGATCTCAATCAGAAGTTAAGTAAGATGAGTAGTTTTAATTTACCGTGGATCCAGTCTCAACTTTGCAGCAATCTGTTAGCAACAAAAACAGTATTTGACAACTCATTATAAAAGACTTACAAAGTAACATGCTCATTATGTGGTAGACCGAAGGAAAAAGCATATGTATGCATTTATGCAAAAAACAAACACAGGTTTAGCACTGCTTCACTGGGACATGGGATAGATCAAACTCAAACGCATTGTAGCATTGCTGCAGGGAAAGAGTAAGAATTCAAGGCCCATGCAATAAATGTATTTTCAGAGAGATGGGAATAATTTTTTTTTTGCTTTCCTGAGTTTCTGGCCGATGTTGGGATTACTTCTAACCCAGGTAATCAGTCTATCCATTGTAATATACTTCATACAGTCAATAGCCAAGCTTAATCTTCTTCAGCCAGCCAGTTGCATGCAACATATTCAAACATAATGGTCTTCCTGAAATTGTATTGATCTTTATTTCTCTGACACCTTGTCTTTCTTCTACTTCTCCAAATCATTCACTTCAGTGTCTTTTAAGAGACTGTCCTCAGTCTTTCCCATGATTTCCTAAATACAAATCTCTGTCACCAGTCCTACAGAACCTTATCTCTAAGTAATTTCACAATCAGAAGTCACTCTATAAGCCCTGTATAGATAAAGCATAGATCTGGTTCCGCATTCCCCATCTGCCCAAAAGTACAGACTGAGCCTTTCTCCAGAAGGACTACCCATCAATTCAAGATGAGCTTTGCAAAACAGTAACTTTCAGTCTTGAATCCTTAAGATGTTTCCTGATTGGTCCTTTGCTTTGGTCATATAGTTTAGGGCTGAAAATTAGCCATGAGCTTGAACATTAAGTTCCATCGCACCCCTCTCAAACAAGCAATGTCTAAATATTTTCTCTGTAAGACATCCTTTCCGGTCTTACAGCAAAATCTGCTCTCAAAGTCACCTATTTATCACTGTTAAGTCAGTGAAAGGATGAACTTAAAGATCAGGAGAAAAAAAGCTTGCTTTGAGTCAGTGTACGACAGGCAATTTTAAGGGTGAAATTAAAAGTTGGCAAAAAATTGTTTCAGGTTGTATTAAATACCTCATCCAATTCAAAACCAAAACATTCTAACATTTTTTTTTTTTCTTTTCTTCTGTTCAGGTAACTAAATTTAGGGGGTGGAGAGAAGCTTTCTTTTCCTGATGAAATATTCCCCCCCTTACAGCTTCAATAACACTATTTAAAATCACAAAACAGACTGTTCACTTGTTTTCAGCTAGAAGTATATGCCAAATTCCATGCAAATTCATAAACACACTTAGTCAACCTGGAACAGCATCTTTGGGCAACTAAACTATTTGTTCAAAAAATTAAGTAGTCAGCCCTAGTCTTGATTAGTGCAGCAATGTTTCCTCCAGCATCTTTGCTGTTACTTCGTACAATCATAAGACTAAGGTCAGTTCTTAGCCTGATTTTTGATCATCAGAGACCCACTTTCTACCTTTCTTTTGCCCCTTTCTTCTATGACATTAAATGCTAACTTCTTTTTCTTTTTTTTACCTTTATGGCTCTTCACATGTTATCATTTAATGCTGGAGGACAAATACCTGTTCCTGATCACCAAGTGATGCCCGTTTCCTTCATCCACTGCTTTAAACTAGAAACACGCACCTTTGTCAGACCTAATATGCCTGCCTTTCAAATTCCTACTTGAACTCCGCTTTAATACCTAAAATAGGAAATTACTTGATCATAGGCAGGACGCCTGTCTGCTGAGCCTCAAACTGCTCCTTAAATTTATCTTATGAGGAGGATTCTGCATTATTTTCCAGTGATGTCCCCTTTGTTCCTCAGCCCGCAGAGTAGCATGCTGTTAAGAGGGTCCTGCAGGAATTTCCTGGGCCCAGCTGCATTGCACTGAGACCCCTTCTTACTCTGGCCGTGGAGGTAGTCAGAACTTGAAGGCTGAAAACAGCTGATTTTTGTCAAACGGTTTTTATCAGAATGCTCTGATGTACTATACAAGATCTGAAATGAGCTTTAAATATTTTCTTCATTAAATATCTATATACACATACACACAGTTGAGAGCATATATATACATACATATATATATATATATATATATAAACTGTTACAATTCCCATCACTGCCTCAGCTCCAAATAAGTGAAGGACAAGTAAAGAAACTTGAAACAAAATTTACTCTACACTGGCAAACAGGGGGAATCAGCCAGAGGTAGTCTTGTTTTCAAACAGCTAGTTTTGAAATTATGATTTAAATAGTTTTTTGTTAACTCAGACATAGCAACCTAACTGTGAACTAAAATATAAGAATGTACTTTGAATGCAGAAGCACTAAAATCACATAAAAATGAAAAAAAGTGATAAAATTATATGTTTTGAGTGGAAATAAAAAAAAGAAGGTGAAACACAACAGTCTTTGCCTGACCTATGATGGAAAATCCAATTTTGCAATTTTTCATACCCAAGTTCCTAATTATAGACTAAATGGTGACTGATACTAGGGACAGAACATCAGAAAAACATCACCGAAAAGACACAGAATTAGTCGTTAGAGCTCATCAAACAAAGAAGGTCAAATAGCCCACACTAAACATGCAGTACCAGAAAGTAGACAGTGCTGTGATATGGAAGTGAGAAGGATTGAGATAAAGGCCAAAATACTTTTAGAAAGGGAAGCTGGGCAGAAAGGTCACCTCAAACTTAAAGTTGCGATCTACAGGACAGGTACTTGGTGAAGTTGCTCATGCTGAGGAAAATTACATCAGCCAAAAGAATTCCTAACATTTTGAAAAAGAGATGAAAACGCAAATGAATTATATCTACTGTTAAGAAACTATGGACAAAAGACAGCACCACCACCATATTCTCAAACAAATTCCTCGTAGGAACAACGCAAAATACTGTGATGACAGATATATAGTCCTATCATCCTAGAAGAAAATGAACATTCATTTTTATTGTGGTCACAGACATTCGAATCAATGTAATGCTGTAAACAGTAATATTAAAAAAGGAAAGCTATAGATAGTAGAGGGCAAATTGAAATTTTTCCCCAATAAAGTCATAGGTGAACCAAGTGTATGGATAAATAACCAAATAGAAAGACATAACTTGTCAGAGAGAGAAAATCTTCCCTTTTCAGGCGAAAGTATTTTAGATCCTTGGTTCTGCATACCAGAGAAAAGGAGCAAAACCTCTGAGGAAGAATCCACCGATAATCTCATAATACTTGGGTTTTCTGTTTTAATTAAAATATCAGAGTCCTGTCCCCTTCTACAGTTTTCAACCTGCAACAGGTGCTGCCTCAACTTTGTCCAAAATTAAGTCCCTAATTCAGAACAGAGCTGACAGCCTCAAGTCCTACCATTTATGAACCTAGAGAGGAAGAATAGGAGGTTACATTCATTTTTCTAGATTTCATAAAAGAACAGCAACATATGTGAGGTACACTGACAGCAGGAAAACACAGAACCTTTCACTTCTGTAGACATGTAGAAAGACTGACCAAATTATAAAAGTGGAACATTTTTCACCACCTAGCAAGAGAGACACCTTTGGGGAGAAGGCTAATGCATAAATTTTTTTAAAAATTGCTATTCATGGTTTCTGGCTTGCACTGACAGAAAAATAAACTATGCATTATTATGTATTCCACTCTAACAGGAAGAAAATATTTTTTTCACGGTCACTTTGAAGCCAAAAATAACCCAAGAGACTTTTCTGAGGTTGTACAAGTTTAAGGCCTAAAGAGGTTTAAAGTCTAAAGATATTTTGTCTGGGAAAAGACATTAGAACAGTGCAGCCATACATTTAGGGAACTCTGAAAAGAATCAGAGATGCTGATAAAGCTACATATAAAAAGGTAAATTCTGTGTGAGAGAGCTCAATCTGAGAAAGACATTATAACAATGGGGTAGAGGTAGATTACAGCAAGACTGAGAATAGCAGCAAATCAGTAGTATGAAGGTTCTCTGCAATGGCAAAAGCATACAGACACAAGGGTAATTTTGCTCACAAAGAAAACATTTTCAACACAATATTATGAAGAGATATCCAAATATTATGAAGAGATCCCCAAATGCTAAGTCAAGTAAAAGAGTTTTGTGCTGATGATACCACACAAAAAAAAGGATGTTTGAGTCAAAACAGGCAAATTTGATCTCTGCAGCTTCCTACTTAACTTCCTACTTCCTCCCTGATTTAAGGTTGTCTTACTAAGTGGCAATATAGAACACGATTTTCTTTCACTATTCGTTTTGCACAGGTTTCACTAACTTTAGACATCTAAAAAATATATATATATGACTGTCACCATGGGTCCCTTCCATAGGCAACGGATGATCTACATAGCTTATTAATCCAATTTACTTTAGACACTGTGTTTTGAAAGAGGTATTATACCTTTGACTCTGCTGACTGTAGTGATCAGGGGTTCACCTTCAAAAGGAGAACAGAGCTCAAGGACAGATTTCCTCACTGTATATCTAGCCAGGAGAATCTCATCACATGTATCTGATGCAACAGTTTCCAGCAGTGAGCCGCTCCTTTGTAGGCATCGGTTTAAATGGTTTGCATTGTAGTAGACTTTTAGATTTTTTTTTCACAAGTGCCCATTTTTCTCACCCTAAGGGACTCCTAGGAAATGCTATCAAAATATTAAAATGACTATAGAAAAACCAGGCAGTCTTGGACCTGCACACTTTGGTAAACTACAGATTGACACCGATAGCACTCCCATTCATCTTCTGACACTTCCTTCTTAAATCAAGTACTACTAAAACTGTCCCTGGGGATTTATCATTTCGGAGACAGACAGAACAGCTTCTTCCCTCCTGTCCAATGTGTTATTTGTGGGATCTACTACACTGCATTACAATGGTTATCTAAATCCAGTATCAGTACTGCTGCTGCTGACACTAATACTTCAGGAGAGATCAGTTACACACCAGAGAAGGGGGGGTTGAAGTACTGCATAGTCAATTTCTGTTTTTCCATTCAAACATAACACTACTAATTAATAAAATTATATTGGAAAATGCCCCTCTCATAAGCCACTGAAATCAGCTATGTTATGTACTGCAGGTCTCTGCAATGTTTAACTCATCAGACTGCTTGACCCTGAATGATGGCTGAACAACAGCCCATTTAGTTTACCCAAGAAGTGACAGTGCAGATCTTGAGAAGTCTGGTCTTTTCCTCATCTTTTGAGCTTTTAGTTAACAATGAGCTTCTCTAAGGTAACTTCACCACTTCTCCATCAGTTTCTTGGGGCAAAGACTAACATAGTCCATAGCTATGGTCCCTAGTGGCTACGACAGTAATAATGACCAACTGGGAATATCCTCTACACACCAGGGCTCCTGGGCTCAGCTTGAAAGCCTCCTGCTGAGAGCTGAGAAGAGACAGAAAACAAGTGAGCAGTTCTGGCAGCATGTTTCCTTAGACTCAGGTAAGCGATGAAGCTACTAACAATATTTAGAACAAGATATTGAGGTGTACGTTTAATTAAAACTCCTGCTCAATTTTTCTGTTTGCCTCATGCAACCGGTATAACAAGCTGGATTCAAAGCAGATGCAAGGGGCAAGTCATTTATACCAACTGCTCTTGCAAACTTCAGTTCAGCTCACCATACTGTTAATCAAGGAAGATAGCAGGAAAGATAACTGTGATCTGAATGAATTTTCATATCTTTAAACCCCAGGTGAGAACAGAGATAGCTTTCAGATCAGTTGCCCCCAGGGAAGAAAAATAATGAGGGAGGAGGCCCGAGTGACTAAACATTATTGAGCTAGCACTTGTTACTAACATAATTACCAGCCTTGGCAGACAAAGCAGGGAAATCTGTGGCTGGGTCAATGAGTCACCATCAGTGAAAGAAAGTGCTGTAGCATATAGGGATGGACAGTCAAAGCAGAAAAGTCAGGTAGATACGCCAGGAAAGAAACAGGGACAAAAATACTCATAACAATTCAATATTCCAGTGAACAAAGTCATGAGTAATATTGCTGTGGGCTACAAGGAGTCAATTTCTAACAAAGCTTACTTTTTTATAATGAACGTCTATTCTTTCCCACAGGATTGCTCTGCTCTCATTTTCTCCTTTTCCCAGAAGCATTCTCAGAAGCCCTGCAGGAATCAACACTGAGGTCTATTTAAAACAAACTCTGATCTTGCAAACTTTCTATTACTACAATATTCATTGTCAGAGCAGACCATATAGTAAAAAATTAACAAACTCTCCTCCAAAATCAATCCGTTGAACTTAATTTGCTCTACAGGGGTTTAGGATATTCTTCAGTCACAATCAGTCATAATGTTGCTTGGTATTCCTGAAAATACCTAGGAAATCCAAGTAGTAGTAACTACTTATTTTATCACTGATTCTAAAACATTTTATTTGTTATTCCAAAAGTGTTTCAGTTGCCATAAGACCAATACAATAATTTTTGACTCACATGTAGAGGGAAAGCAAACAGCTTTCTAATAAACCCTAATCTTATACTCTTTGTCCTGAAAATTTACTGAATTTTTAATGAACAAGAAATACAATTTTAGAGAATTGGCATCTATCTATGTAAAATTCATGAAGGAAAACTGCTGAAGACTAAACAGAACTACTTTAGGCACTGAGACTGTGTACGAGTACTGGCTATTTGTAACAAACGTAAGTATAGTTAGATTTACATTTTAGTAGCAAACAATAACAACAAACAGGGCCAACACAAACCATCAGCTCTCAGCAAATTATCAACAAATAACAACAGTTACCAACATTCAATATAGTACTGGTAAAAATCAAATGGATTTAATTCATCAGAAAGATAGGTCAAGGATCTGAATGAGGATTCGGCCTGCAGCAAAAGAAATTTAGAGTTTAGCACAAGCAATTATCTCAAGCTCAATAGCTTTATTATCCAATTACTCTATAGTGAATTTTTCTACACCTTTCCAAATAAGCAGCAGATGTTCCAGCAGTAGAAACTGCATACATCAGTAATGAAACACAACTCATGACATATTGTACCCAAGGGCACAGAAATCTTTTGATTAAGCAAGTATTTTCATAGCAGCTGTACAACAGGCAGACTAGAAGAGTCTTCGCCAAGTCACGCAAAAATATCCTAATTTGTCATGGTTTGGAGGAAATCAATGACCTAGTAGTAAATTCAGTTTCAAGGAAGCACGTTATCAGAAGCTGTTATGAAACAAGAAACCCTACTAGTTTAGCAACAGACTAAAATCTGTTGTTAATGATAATCTTAGGAAAACTTATATTAAAAAAACTATTTTTGTATCACTCTAGTTACAGTAAATAATATATTTGAGGTGAGACAGAGTATGGACGAATTGTTAATCCCATGTAGCTTTTAGCTGGACCATTTTGAAATGGGTAAGAAGAACTTTCAAACCCAGCTCCCCTATCAAAAATTGTAACAAAATTAGTATTTACTATTATTCACCAATGAAGAATTGTTTTACAAATTGACCAACCTAATGCTAAATACTGTTAAATGAGTAATCTCAAATTCATTCAGGCCACAAATAGCCAGCAGCCAGGATATACACCTTAATTTAAATTTGTCTGATCAAAATAGATTGTTGGTTCTAAAATTACACATAGGCCATGGATGCAAGTATTTCACAGAATCACTAAGGTTGGAAAAGACCTGTAAGATCATCAAGTCCAACCATCAACCCAGCACCACCATGCCCACTAAACCATTTCCCACAATGCCACGTCCACACGTTCCTTGAACACCTCCAGGGAGGGTGACTCCACCACTTCCCTGGGCAGCTTATTCCAGTGTTTCTCCACTCTCTCAGTAAAGAAATTTTTCCTAATATCCAGCCTGAACCTCCCCTGGCGCAACTTGAGGCCATTTCCTCTTGTCCTGTTGCTAGTCACTTGGGAGAAGAGACCAACACCCAAGCTTTCAAGCTGCATGAATTCTTAATGACAATTAAAAAAATTAAACAGATTCCTGTGCTTCTGACCTTTCCTGCTTAGTAAGGCTGTTTCTTGTTTACACATACCTTTCAAAATCTATAATTAAAAACATTTTAGGGGAGTGAAGTAGCTCAGGGGAAGTCACCACATTCATATTAACAGCAGAGTGGGGGACAAAGCAGAAGCCCTGAAGACAATGGAGCTATCAATACAAGGAAATCAAAAACATAGGCTGCATCACTAAACCCAAGTCATAGCTAGAGTGTTTCATGAAGAGCGATGATGCCCATAATCAAAAATGTTCCATCCCCATTTAGCGTCCTTATAACCTTAACATCCATCAAAGCAGTAAATACATTATGAAAGCAAAGATCATATTCAGACGCTGTGCCTAATGTGACTCTAAAGAAGCATTTTTGTGCAGTGAATTACTCTCTTAATGTTTTTCCTTTCCAATTTACTCTGATAGAAGCTGTTAAAGTAATGTCAGACGTGTTGGCATATAAACAGACTCTTGGCAAGGAAGAATGTAGAAGTTTGTTTTATATTTATCTTACTTCCTCTTGCACTTAGATCATGATTTTAAAATTTATCTCATTCCTTTCTTTTATGTTTAGGGACGTTAATGCCATTCTGTCAGTGCTTTACAAATAAAACCAGTGGCATTCAGTAAGTTCTGTAAACAATCTTTAATAAAGGTCTAGAGCCCAAGCAGATAGCAAGAAGGTAATAAAATTCCTAATACCACTTATAGGTCATGTAATATGACAGTTTATTTTAGCTCATCTGAGCAATGGCATGGGACAGCTAATACCATTCTCTATGTCCTTAGTCATCGTTCTAGAATTTGTAACACTATCAAAGTCAGTTTTCATATCTTCTTCTAAGAGTTTACAAGACCAAACAGTCCTTTCCTTCTCCTTATACGTATATATGAAGCTCAAACAAGCCTTACAGGTTTAGTAAATTGGTTTTAAATTAAAAATCGGGCTTCACCATAAATATGTATTTCAGCTTTTCAAAGGACTTTAAAAGACTGCCAATATAGCACTGCATGCTAGTGCTATGCATAGGAAAATGAGAAAAAGCACAGGGCTCAAGTATCTCCAATGAACCTTGTCTGAATTGCGTATATCCCACACCCAGAAGGCATACTAGCAAAGACAGTGAAATGATGGGTAGCTAACATGCTTGTCAGCAAAAGCATCTCTGTACAACTAAGAATCACACTGATTTGATAGAGCACACAAGCATGTAGTGGGGTGTATTACATGGGCAAGGTAAGGTGTTCTTCAAAACTAGTTTTGACTGGCTGAAGAGCTGTGCTCTAGTGCTCAGACACATCTCTGAAAACTTAGGGTAGTGTCTTGGGATGTCAGAAATGTTAGTTCAAACAAATCCTGATGTTGTGTTGTCAATCAAGACTGTCAGAAGTGTTCCATAACCAGTGAACTACAGTCTGCTGTGAGAGAGGCACTCCTCTCAGCCCAGACCATTAAAACAAGCTTGTTAAAATGGTTTAAACTTACAGTGACTGGAAGATAGGAGTGAATGACCTCACCACCAGGCTACAGAATCGTTCTCAGAATTGTTCTCTGGACAAGTAAAATATTTAAGCGAGATTAAAAAACCACAAAGTTTCAAAAGAAGGGAGCAGTAGATCACTTACAATCTAATTGTAAAGGTAATTTTCCACGGACTAGGAGATTCCAGTTCAGGACAAACAATGTAAATATACCTTTGAATCCTGATGTCCCTCAAGAGAAGAAACCCACTGTATGATCTTCTGCACAGCACCCATTTACATTTATTTAGGCACCAAATTAAATATTTTGTTTGTGTTAATTGTCTGAAAGACTTTTAAGATGCTGTTTCGAACCGAAAAGAAGTTTTTCTACAATCTTTCACATAAGCAAATAGATTGAAATTAGACAAAATATTCCAATATGGCTTGATGATTATTCTTCTTGGGAAACTTTTTACATAGGTGAGCAAAGTTTGAAGCTTGACTTTATGAACTTGTTTAAAAGACTAGTGTGGAATGCACTATAAATACGAATTTTGAAATAATGTAAATCAAAAGCAAAAGTTGCTTTTGGAACAAATAAACTGCCCCACATCTCTACTGCATTTAATGTGGTGGCTCACCAGAGAATGCCCTAGTCGTTTCTTGTTCTCGTGAAAGAACAAAAAGACCTTCCACATGTTAAGGTTTGTTGGCTATGGCAGAAGGATGTTATATGAAATGATCATCCCTAAAATTCAACCATAGTGTCCTTATATACTGTTGAAAATTTAATATTGTATGACAGTCATGAACCTCAACAGAGAATGTGGTTGACATTTTCTTTCAGCAGCATACTCTGACAAATTACAGAAACTGAGTTTGAAAGACCAGTCACCGAGGCTGAAATGCCTTGGAGGGAGAGAAGAAAAGTGTTCATGGTATACTTGTCAGAGAAAAATATCTCCTGATTTTTATGGCTTTAGACTGCCCAAGACCAAGGACATGATCAAATGTCTAATGTTACCCACACACACAGAGAATTAAAATAGTTCAAATCCAGTTAAATAGCATCTCTTTGAATGGTTTAGCATTTATTAGAAACTGTGACTGCTCTCTCCACAAAAATATATACTAAGAAGAATTAACTCAAGACTATTTCCTAATTATTCCCCTCTCTGGAATTCTTCGCTAACCTTTTCATTTCTATGTCAAGAGTATCCTTGCGTGCATGAGGAAATGCTTGTTCTACAAATTTAAATTGCTGTGGATTGTAGCTGCAGGGCTGGTTACTATATTCTTCCTCTAATCTCTCAGTTGGAGATGTCTTTTCTAATCTTAGAAAATTCATACTCTTCACCAATCCTCAAAACTGTAGTGTCAGCTTTTGGGAGATAAATACTGAAATTCCTTTACTTTCAGACCTCAGCTTCCAGTATGCTGCATTGTGTATTATACTGCCTGTCCTTTCACAACAGACTGAAATGGAAATGTATTTGCATTTTTCCTTTTAAGGAGTCAGTGACCAGCAGTGTCACAGTGATGTAGACCAGACTTCTGAAAATTTACCACCATTTAAAAATTATACTGATAATATAACGGTAGACAGTTTTAAAAAGAAAACTGTATGTTCATCTTACTGAAACTTCTAGCTGAGCCTACTCTATCTAACGATTGTAACAGCCCCAAATACTATTCCTAAGTCTCCCATTGCACCATCTTCCAGCCTCCCCTTTTGGAACTGCTCTTTTAACCCAGCATAACCCTCATTTTTCCATTTGACAGCTTCTGCAGAAAGAATAGAGCAGAAGAAGAAAGCTCATTTCTGCATATTTGGTACAATTTCAGTGTCCTTCCCCAGCCTGTAATATTTAGGAACTCTTTGTGCTTTGTAAGCAGTTTTCTCCATACTAGCCCATGAAATCTTTCTCGTAGTTTCTGCTCTATTGGACAGGATGGTCTGAATCAATTCATTTGTAGCTAGCATCTAACCAAAACACCCAAGGTGAAGACATAATTTAGCATTTTACTAAGGTACCAAAATTAAGAATCTAGGAAATTTAGGCTCCATATATGACCCACTATCCCTGGTAGATAATTTCCTAATTATTCCTTCCTTGTGATTTTTTACTGTACCCCCTCCTTTCTATGTCGAGAGTGTCCTTGCATGCATAAGCAAGTTAAGCCTGGATTCATTCTACCTCGAGTAGCCATCTACCTATGCAATCGGAAACACATTTTTTGTGCCTCTTAGATGTGAAACTTCTTTAGTATGACAAAATTTTCAAAACATTTATACAACAGTCATATTCAGGCAAGACCACTCAAAGAAAATGTCTTCAATAAGTGTTATTTTGAGCTCATAACAACTTTGTATGTCAAAAATATAATGGCTTCTGCTAGGACTCATATAAAAGTGCAAGATTTTTTAAAACAGCCTATTTATTGCTTTTCTGCTCAAAATAGAAAGCAGATGAGCCACTTACATTTAAAATACTTTCTTCAGGAACAAAATTCAGAACTCTTCAGACCGGAAGGGGAATAGAGAGCTACAAGCAGCTGTAAAACAACTAAAACGATCATACAATTTTAACTACATCCATTACTGTTGCTTCTACTTAAACATGCTTTTGAATAAAGAGATCGGAATGTGTAAGTATTTTCTCTTCCATGCCACATAAGTTACTTAGGAGTCTAAGTCCTTGTGAACTTAGGCAAAAAGGTATACAACTATATAATTATGTTTAATGATCAGATTACCTAAGAAACAGGACAGATACCTGGACATTTTAAAAGTATTTTAAAAAATGAGATGTCCCTGTAGAACTAGTGGAAGAGATAAGCTATACCTAGAAAATGGTTCGGATTAAAAGAATATCAATTATATATTAGCATTTTATGTATTACATAAATGGTATCTTTAGCCTCACTGTAATATGCAGAGTTAGATTTTTTGGTTTTCATTTAAATCAGTAAAATATTACCACGATTATAAGAATTGGACAGATTCTTAAGGAAACACTTCAAAGGACTGACAGAATTTTCATTATAAAGCAAATTCACTCAGACTGCAAAATATATACCAGATTGAATCTTATTTAAACTTAAGTACAGAAGTTTTTTGTTTGATTACAACAGCTTAGATCTGACTCACCCCGGTGTTATTTTATTTGATGCCATAGGCTTATACCAGGAAATAGCCTTTGTATTGCAGGATCTTATAATAATTGGATGCATCAAACTACAGCAACATCAGCTTCCTCACCTATCAGGGACACGAAGAAAATGGCATATGCACAGCCACTCCCTACTGTGCATTTGTGGGGATTTGAAGTTTGAAAAGGATAACTCTCTCAGGAGCGCTGTGGCCCAGTTGTTGTTCCCCAACTGTTACTGCTCCCTGCCTAACAGCATTGCACTGAACAAATAGCAAGGAATAGGCAGTCTGTTGCCCCAGACATGAGGTGATGCCCTGGCCCTGGAGTAATACCAAAGTACTCTCCCCAGCACACACACTGCGTGTTCCTCCCTCCCCTGCCAAGAGTGCCTGGGCACCTCCAGCTCCTCCTCTTACTAGTTCATGCCCACAGGGGCCAGCAGGACATCTTCTGTGAGACTGCATAGTGAGTCAGGGTTCAAATGAGGAAGAGCACGGAGAAGTGCAATAAAGTATTGCATCTGAGTGCTCCTTATCTATTGTTGGGTACAGATGTTGCTTCAGGCATGCCTGAGGTACCCTGAGAAAGCGGTCCCGAGGGCTACAAATGCAGGACTCTGTTACCAGCTGGAATTGGATCCATGTTGTTCCAACAGAATGCAACAAAAACTGTTTCTATATTCAACACAAAGGGTGATCCACTATTGAGGATGCTACTCCGACATCCTAGAGGTGGGCATTCACTTTCTGCTGTAGTAGGTGCTTTTGAAAATCCTATTGCATGATTATCTGTATCTCTAGGCATCTTAAAATCTGAGAGAGCACCTCTCTGTGCTTCTACTTAATAGCACCCTAATTCATAGAGATATTGCAAGGACATCTATAATTATCAAGGATTAGGATATTTAGCTCTCTTGCCATCCCAAGTATCCAACACACCAACAGGAAAAAAAAAAAAGTCTTCTGAAAGGTGCTAAGCACACAGAAACAAACTCTGGCTCTGACAGCCCCCAAGCTGCAAAGTATTAGAGGATGGAAGAGTATATATGCTTGCTACGTTTTCTTATGCATTTGATTTCATTCAGACAAAGAATACTTCAGTCCCATGTACCAAAGCAGCTCCTATATTTCTGTACAAAGTCATTAACAAAATAACTAACATCCATTAAGAATCTTTTTCACTCACCACAATTCATCTTCTCTTTTAAAGTTCTATTTCTGTATGCCAAATAAAAATGTTTATGGACTCTTCTTATTATTTGGACAAATCCAAGTGCTGTCACATGGCTGCGATAAACACACTAAAAATTAGGATACCAGATAAAATTAAGCACTTTGGCAACTGAAGGTGGATTATCTCAGCACTGAACTCATTGCCAGCAATGGACACAGCAGGAAGAAACAGTGTGAAATGCTTGCAATCGAGTTTACAAAAGTACAAGCAGCTGTCTGCACACAGGGCATCTTCTGTTGTGTCTCAAAATACAAAGAATAGAGTACCTTTACTGTGACAGCGCACAAATAAGCAAAGTAACTGATAAAAAGAGGAGTATTAGGAAAAAAAAAGAGGAATATTAGGAAAATGCTGCAGAATCTTATCAACTTATACCAATACAAACCCCTTTGTACAACCATTTTTGAAAACTATGAAAGATATCACTGAAAAAAACCCTGAAATCAATGAAAAGATACTAAAACATAATTTGGATGATTCATTTGGACAGCTTTAGTTTGATTTTAATGATGATTCAGATTAGCATAAAAATAATAGATTTTCAGGTTGCAAAGGTCAGATGGGATTACTTTAGTCTTTTTGTGGGGGCTTCCCCATGAAACTGCTACTTGTATTTTGCTGCTTCCCCAAGAATGCTACTTGTATTTTGAAACTCAAAATATTCATGCAACCAAAACTGTTGCATGACTATTGTGACTAGTGGAAATTATCACATTTGCAGAATAGCAAAATAAAAGTCAGAAAGATTTTACTGTACTGAAAAATGTGTACATCTAATAGAGGAACACAATGGAAGGCTGAACAGATAGGCCTGTAGTTCTGTAATTCACAAAAAGATATTGGCAAGTAGCCAAAAAATAACAAAAATAATACAAAAGTACACAATGACCACATATAAATCTATTTTATATCTGGTTTAGTATGAGTATTCTTAAGAATTGAGATTCAAATGTACAAGGAACAAATGTGTAGAAGAACCCAGAATTCTGAGGTTCTAATTCGTATGGATGCTTTTCCAAAGCCCTCTAAAACTAATGGGAAAAAAAATTGTTTCAGAAATATTTTTAGCAATCACTATTAAGTCATCATTGTTTCTAAATTATTTAAACAATTTTTCTTATATTCCATCTTTCAGACAATTTTTCTTTTCAAAGAACACTATCTCAAGGAAGTCTAATCCACCTCCAGTGGGTTACAATTCCCCTTCCAACACTTCGACTGCAAAACCCTCTTAGAAGAAGAAAGATCCTCATTTCAGCTTTCAGTGCCAGATTACCCTTGTCATGCACCCGAAGTGCAGCTCAGACCAATCCTCAATCTGTTTCCTATGCAAAGACAAGAATGACAAAGAGACCTGGGAAATTAGACCCTGTGGGTGAAGCAGAGGTGAACATATGGGTTTGAGGTTAAGTCAAAAGAAAGTATCTCATCCTAATCTTAAACTACTGGACACTTCTATGAAAGAAAATGAAACAGGGTCCCTGGGGCCTGGACCAGGACAGTCTCTGCATGTAACAACTCTGAAAGAAGATCTTGTGTTCACCCTCTGCTGCTGGACTAAGGTCTCTATGAGAAACTACAGCCACGAGAGGGGCTGAAAGTGAATCTCATGGCACTGTTCAGGAGTACTGCATTAAATGGCTTTCAACTGGACCGTTTCCATCCTTTTGCTTCCACAAAATATAAACAATTTCTCAAGAAGCCGCAAGCTTTAACTGCTTCCAAAGAAGTGTGGTAGTTGAAAGAAAGCCAAAGCTGATAATGATTGTACAAGCAGTTATTTCCACACTTCTCATCTGCAGGCTCCATTAACGTCAGAAAACTTTTGTATTTTTGTCTGGTTCCTTTTTATTTTGTATTCTTTTAAGAAAAATCAGCAATTTAATGCTATTAGTGAGGTACCCTCCTAAGCATGTCACCTAGTGTGATGCCAATTTAGAGACTCAATTGCTTGGAGGATAAGTTGAAAAGAAAATAAGTGTTCTGAAGCTGTGGGAAACATAGTGTGCTATCCTGACCATGCTGCTTTTCAGTTTGATGCTGATTTGAGGCTCAGGGGAACCCTTGGAGGCTAAGTTAAACACTGTGCTGAACCAAGCAGTCACTGGAAAGTGGCACAGTCTGGATTCACCTCCTGAACGGTTTCAGAACACGTTTGTTCTTTTCAACAGCTCAGTTGTACAGCACGTAAGCTTGGAAGAAAAAGATGAAATATAAAGCTGCGCAGCAGTGTAACAGAGCTCAGCACAGGCCAGGGCAAGATGACCCTAGTAGGTACAAGGGGAAAACACACTTTTATAGGATTTGAAGTGCACTGAGTAAATCAAGAGATATTTAGGTTCCAGTTAAAGTTAGATCCTTCCCTCTAGATTTCGAGATCTTTTCGCCAAAACTTTAACAAAATTTTACTTCTACTTAAGATATAAATACATTACAGGCTAAAATAACCCCTATAACAATAATGACACAAATTTCAGGGCACTTCAGAACTCCAGCCCTGGCCAAGTAAACAGCAGGGCAGGGGATGGCAAGTTGTCCAAAGAAATTGCGTGTGTTTATTGCTGCATTTCATTTACATTTTGCTGTTTGCATCTATTCCACAAATCAAAAGGTCGCTATCAAAGACTTGTAAAAAGTGTTACTCTCCTCCTTTTCTCAGAATGCAAACCTACTATATCACAGATAACTGCTGCCAATCAATATTACTGAAAAGGAATTCCTCAAGGATATTAAATACTAAAATTTCAATAATAGCTACCTAGACTACAGATCGCAGCTGGGTCAAGGTGCCTTTGCACTAAAGATATACACACAGACACCAAAATATGGTGGTGCATGCTTCAAGGAACTGACATTCTAAATGACTGACCTAACAGATAGGTAAAATGTCACAGACAGCAGAAAAAATAAGAGATAGGTTACAGACTCAAAGTAATGTGAGGAGCCCCATAATCCTATGAGAGAATATGAATGCAGGAAATGATAGATTTGCTTATGATGTCAGGAAGGGATGTCACAACTTGTTTTGCATTTGCTTACCAATCAAGTATTGGACACAATCTCGATGAGACAAAGGCAAACCACTTGCAAATGAACTTCGACAGTATGTTCCAAGGTTAATGCACAGGAGGAACCAGGCACATATGTGCTTGGGGGACAGAACAAAACACCAGCCTGACTGATTCGCTCTGAACCTGTTCATGATTGTATCTATGAGTAACTCTCCAACCTGTTCATGTAAAAACAAAGTTCTAAACAGAATTTGGTGACAAGTCAATTTGTCTACCAGCACTGGGATTTGTTACCTATTAATCAGTTTGATGCATTTGTTTATTTATTGTGAGCAGACTGTGCCCAGAGATAACTTGAAAATTACTTTTTCCATCACTGTGGTTTATCTTTTCAGGCCATACACTATTTGCACACTTTTAAAAACACAGCTTATTCATGCTTCTCTGTATAAAGCCCTTGAGAGCCATTCCTTTCTACCATATGCATTTGTATGCTATTGAGAAATGCAATTATAAAATGCCCAAACCATTACGATGTACATTGTCAGTGGTTACTTAGGGAGCTTTTATGTATTATTAACACACTCATCAATATGTTTGCTACACATAGTCTAAACTTGAATACTGAAAACGCTAATGCTATTTTGGGTATTTTGATAGTCTACAAATGAAAAATTTTCTTGATAGAAAGAATTCTGGTTTTTCCCTACCAAGTTACAGAAGGCATTGATAACTTCCATTACAGCCATCATAAAATCTAGTGCTGCCAGCATGCTAGCTGTTTTCCATTAGGCACTGGTATCTTGACTATGGTATAAATAGCAGGATAACAATTATAATCCTCATGGTATAAGGCAGTCTAGCTTTGACCAGGAAACAAAAGTAACTCTGAACAAACTGAGTCTAGGGATCTCTGCAATACTGATCTCTCATAACTGCACCACAGCTAGTATTAGCGTACACAGAACCAATATGTGTTTCTGCTTTAAGATCATATTCCTGAATGCTGCTACATGGCCTAAGCACCCTATGCCCTTGTGACACTCCCAGATGCAGTTTGTGTTCTCTCTGTCCTCATCCTCTGAAACCGTAGAAAGGGAGAAGAGCTATAAAACAGCCTTGAGAGTTGACTGAAACCTCTTGGGCAGAGGCATCTGCTGAGAAGGATCACTGCCACCCAGAGAGGAAACTGCCAGGGCTCCTGTCCTGCTCCTGCCTATTTTGACTTCTGTTGCTACCCTCACAATAAAGGGTAAGGAAGATGAGGAATCCCACCACGCCAGGCCCGGGATTCCTGATAACTGGAAAGAGGAACGGACCATAGAGGACTTTCTCCTGGACACCCATGCCATGCACAGAGATGGCATTTTCCCCGCAGACCTTGTCACATTTCCTGGGTAGAACGTGACCTGTGCATAATCAGATCAAAAGCAGTGCAGTTAATCACAGTACGGAAAGGAGCCAAGACCATCTGAGAGAGGTCAGTGGTTGAGCAAGGAAGAAAACCAATGTACAGCTGGACAACGAAAGGGGAAAGCAAGAGTTCTGGAGCTGGAGCAGCCTGCAGCAAGCATCTGAATTCTCAGGTGACTGTATGAAGTGCAATTTTTCGAGTTTGCTCAAGTGTTAGCACCTTCTCTTTTATTTCTATTTAATTGTGTTGTTCAGCTTCCTGATTTCTAATACTTACTGTTATAGAAATGACACAGTGCCCAAATAACCTCAAATCTTTTATAAGATAAGTTTTTAATGGTACAGGAATATAAAGACACAGTTTGCCTGACCTTGGAGCTAGACACATCACTCCTTAAAAAAATGGTTTTGTCCCCCACCCCCATCGTAAGGGATATTTGGTTACAGTCCAGTGATATTAGCAGGTTTCAGCATCCATTCTTCTGTTTCCTGGAATACCAGGGGCCAAATTATTCACTGGCATAATTTCAACAAAGTCAAGCAGATGATTCCAACAGAGAATTAAGCCATGGGCACCACAAGGCAAGTTCTTTCCACCACTGAGCCACAAACCAGTGCAGATCGTTACGCTGCTTCCCAAAAGTTTCTATCCAACTAATTCAGAATTTAAAACAAAAATCAATCCTAAAATAATCAGTTCTATAGTGTTCAAACAGCCGAAAGATGATGAGTTCATTTTCTTGGACTGATAAGATGCTTTGTGATTTCCTGTGTGTTCCTGCATGTATCATTTGTTAGCAATCTTTGAGTGTTCTGCTTTACTAACAGGGAATAATTAGTGATCATTATTTTAAGTGAATATAGGAGAATTATCACCTTTAGAGAATACATACGAAATACAACAAAAGAGTGCAAAAAGAGACAAGCTTTGTTTGAAAACAACATTTTAAACATACCAAGATTACTCCTGAGGTCTCCAAGCTGGGGAAAAAAAAAACCAAACCCACCCAAAACTAACAAACAAAACCCCAAAACAAACAAACCAACCCTGCAAACACCAACCAGAAATTCACAGCATGTTAAAAGGAACTGGAAATTGTTAGCAATATGGTCAACTATGATTGCTCTAAATATATATTGGACTGACAATGTAGTTTACTTGTAATTTATAAACAAAAAGTATGCAAGTCACCTGTTCTCTGAAATGTGAGTAGCCCTGAGAGAAAGCTCATAGCTCTGCCAAAAATATAAACAGCCCTTGAAAGCTGCTTGTTAAATAAAGGGTAAAAGGACATTTGCAAATAAATCTTTATAGACAGACTTCTTTAGACAGCCCTGTACAACTGCTGTAACATATTTATAGAAGGTTGTTTCATGGTCACAGAAATACTTGAGTATATTAAGCACTGGCAAAGCATTGCCCTGGTGCTTAAGTCAAATGAACTCTGTCAAAGATGGGTCTGCAGTATTCAGGCATACACTTTAGCAGAAAACTATCAGTTTGACTACTGTGTCAGAATTCAAATAAACTTAAAAAGGCAATATGAAAGAGCTTCTTTCTTCCTGCTCCCTCCATGTCCCTCCCCCGAAACCACTTGTGCTAGAGATACCACTAAAGCCTTCCTTTTGTCTTTGTCTCTGAGAAAGAAGAGACAAAAGAAAAACATGAAAACTTCCCTAGAAGAAAGGCAAGGCAGCAGTCAGGGAAATAGATCAAGATTTGGAAGACTGAGGTTCGTAGTCCACCATGGACCTCTTCTGAGTTCCTCAGTAAGCTACTTACAGTCAGTTTCAGAAAGATATTTAAATGCCTATCTCCCTGTGAAATCAATGGGATCTGGGTAGCGAGATCCTTTGGAGGAGCTAGTTTTCAATTTCTTTGTGCCTCACTCCTCTACCTGTAACAAGGAGGAGACACCACTTTCCTACATCACTCGCATGCTGCGAGTTCGAATATTTATGGACTGCAAGGAGCTCAGAGGCACTACATCAGATAATCCCAGCGAAGAAGTAAATGAGCTGAACCAGATCTCCCCCCTTTCACACAAAAAATGAAAACACAGTCAAACAGAGAAATAATTATTTAGGGAGAAATCACACAAAACACTCCTAAGTATTACTGAACAATATTTAACAACACTGGCCAGAAATGAAATAACTTAGCGCTCAAACGTTTACTTGGTACAAATGACATAGATTTTTGCACAGTCATCCCCATGAAAATGGCTGAAAAAAAAAGGCAATCACTTTCCCCTTCGTGCTTTGGAAAAGTGATCTATTTTTTCCCCCACTCATAAATTTGAAAAGGATGACAGTTATTAATGAGCTTTAGCAGAATTCAGTAAAAATATATATACATACTCTTTCTATGGTATTCTCCCTTTCAAAAACACATTTAAGGAACTGTTAAGGCTACATTGCTTTTTTTTGTTCAGACACTGAATGATCTTACTCTTGACCTAATGCTATACAAACTAAATTTTCCTCCACTATTTCTAAAAGAGGGGGAGAAAAATTATGCAGTTCTCTGAACTCCATTTTGCTCATTACTGTTCCAGTTTCACATGGAGTTCAGATTTCCTTCTCTAAGCAAAATGGTAATGTTCGGTCTTCTCTAATGCATCGGCCTTCCCCAATGTAAACAGCCTGAGTATCTAGAGAGGCTTATGGTTTTGATTCCCTTTACCTGGAGCAGTGAGTTCCTCTTCAAATACGTTGAAACTAGCAGATAAACCCTCGGCATAAGGATAGAAAAGGGAGCAGGCAAACCAGTACCACCCCAAAGTGTCTGCCATTTCTTTGCTTTCTAAAGATTGTGCTGATCGTTTGAGGTACTCTCCACAGCCTTTATGCTTGCGCTGATTTTTTTTCCCTGTAGAATTTCCCAAATATTTGCAGAATTCACCAAAAAGCAAAGTTGCATATAGCAAAGTGAAACTGCAAGAGCTAGTGCTGTGCTGAGAGTTGTACCATTTTAACAGTGAGGGAGAATTGTTCCAATTTAACAGTGGAATATGATGAAAAAACTATTAATTGAACCAATTCAGACTGCTTCTCTGCAGCAAGGACACTTACTCTGAAAAAATTACTTTTCTACCTCCCAGATGCTCCTACCATGGAGCCATTAAAGTCTCAACAGTTATTTTTCTCTACTGGTTTGTTCCCAGAATTGCTCACAAATTCTTCCTCAGGAAGACAGTAAACAAACTTCAACCTGATATTTATATAGAGAGAGTTCTAATACATTACAAGCAATACCCATCTTTAACAATTTCTGTATCACATTATGACAATACAGCATGCTGCATTATAATGTAAAACTAAAAACAACAAAAACAGTTGGAGAAAACATATAGTCTGATTGGCTTCCATTCAACTTTGAATTTAACTCATAATCTTGTGTTCAGTCTTGCACTTATATTCAATTATGACTAGCAATGCTTTGACATATTCAGTGCAAAACACATGAAGATTGCATTTTGTGTTATTCTTTCTTCTCATTTTATAACATCATCTCTTGTATTTGCACATAAAACAGCAAATGTGTTTAGTCCCTTGTGGAATTAGAAACGCTGTACAAATATTCCACATCCTGTTGGCTGTTTCTACCCAAGCTGTGCTAATGCTGACAGACCCTTTGAAGTTGCTATAGCTCTGGGAGAAACAGACGGTCTTTATAGAAAAGCCAGCATTTCGGGGGCGGGGGGGTGGGGGGGAGGATTTTTTTTTCTTGATTGGAGCCAAATTACAAAACTAATTTCTGATTTAAATCTGCTCGTTCTTCTCCAGTCCCCCAAACCCCAAGTGTTTTAATACAGACAACCTTGGGCACTACTGCAGTGCTAGTAAAGCTCAGGTTGAAATCCCAAAGATGCTGGGATGTGCTCGATGAGACTCTAATTCCACTAGAAACTAGCATTCATTTAAAATCCAACTGAGAAAACACAAAATTAAATTTTATAAAATTTTCTTCACATATTAGATATGTAGATCCAATAAACAACAACTTAGCAGCTGTAATCTATTCCATTCTGCCAATTTAAGATTAGTACTCTAATATATTTTACAGAGTCTTATCTAATCCTGTTCTAAACAGTATTTTCCACCAATTTTATCTCGTACTATCACAGAACTAAATACATTTCAGTCCATCTGAGCTTTATCTGAAGTCTACATTATCTGCACATCTCAGTCATTCACAGTTAAAAGTATAATCTTAAAGGCTTTTCTGAACTTCTTTCAAACTTTAGCTGCTCAGATAAAATCACCAATGGAAATGTTATTTCCTTCCTTCACTCTTCTGTATTATACTGCTTGGATGGGAGAGAAAACTCAAAGCCACTGCTCAACTCCAAAAGGTACAGCAGCAGGCTATGCAGAGGCACAGGCTGCTCAAAGCACAACTCCCTTGTACTGCACGGACACCCATCAAGTCAAGACAATCTCTCAGCAGTCTTTGGAAACAGTCTTCATCTACAATAATGCTGACGGATCCAGGATCCACCTCTATCAAAGACTGCACCGCTGCAATTCATATTTACAGCGTATCACACTCAGAGGCTGTCATGCTATTCAGCATGAAAGTATAGTGAACAAGGTGTACACAAAACTGAAGTTCAAGAGTCTGAGTAAAAACCATAAACCTGAAGTAAACCACTAGAAGTCATAAAAACAAGTCAAAGATTCTAGGCCAAAATTCCTAATGCTTTTCCATCATTAAAGAAACCATGATGTTAAAAATACACTAGCTAAAGAAAGAGGTTACACACACTTCCTCACACCTATACAAAAGAATACAAATGCTTATTCTTAAAACCAAGGCAAGTCCAGCAAAGGTTGCAGCAAGCCATCTACAGCAGGATCTTACCCTCCCCTCTACACTACTAAAAGCATGAGAATGTCAGTTTGTGCAGCAAAACGATAGGCAACTCCTCTCCTTCATGCTGTTCCCCATCCGCTCTCCCCAGCCCTCCCCAAAGCCTGATGATACTGCATGGGGTATCCCTCTGCAAACGAGAAGCCAAATGGTCCATTCCTGCATGGACTGGAGAAGGCAGCATGGGTCAGGATGCAGGCACAGCTCCTGGTCGGTCTCTTACTCTGTTCCACAGCCAGCAGCCATGTGCATAATAATAATCTCGGGCTCTTCCATCACACGACTTCAACACCTTTCATGAAGCTGTGCCTTCCCTATGCAGTGCAAGAGCTTGCTAACCTCTGCAGAGAAACCAAGTCTTAAATGGTTTGAGGACAAAATTGCATCTTTATATTCTGCACTGAATCCCACTAGGCTGAGATTTCAAACTCTTGCTGTCAGAAATGTTCTCTTTCAGTAGATAAATAAGATTCCAGAGCTGTCAGTCTGGCACCTCTTGCCAGCATCAAATTTATTTTTTAGGAAAGTTGTAACAAGTGTAATCTGATTAGGTACTAAATCAATCATCCAGATTTTTGGCTCCTATTGTTCACATGCTAAGCTGTTACCAGATAGCCAGTTACGAAACTACAGTTTTAACCCTTAAGCTCAACATGAGAACAACCTTACGGACACATGAATAATCAGGCCCGAAGTGCAGTCAATTATACTGTACTACTGCCAGTCTAATTCTACAAGTTACATTTATTTTCATGTTCCTTACCAAGTGGAAAATGTAACCCATGGGAAATAACATAAACATTAATTTTCTTGTGATATTCTTCAGATTTATTTTTGAAAAGCCCTCAACTATTTTGCATTGGATCTTAACATTTTTGAGCCCCCTTCTGCCTGTTTCTTTTAGTTCTGCATCAAAAAGCGGAAGTGTCATGTTTTAAAGAAAATGCAGGGATATAAGACAGAGGAGGATGGCAGGGAACAGGAACAAAGGAGAATTTAGCAGCTCCAAAATAAGATGTACTTTTTGGCCCCCTAGATGCCACCTCTTCTTTAAGATTATTGCAATTTACTAATAGAGGACTGTGTCCTATTAATAGCATGGGAGATCAAAGCCAGTCAATGCAGGAGGGTAGACCAAAAGTAGCATCCAAACTAGGATGTCAGCAGAGACCAGTAGTGAACACAAATGTGCTGGAGCCTCCTCAGCTGTCCCCAGCTCTCCACAGCAGAGCAGCAGCTCTCACCCGCTTCTTCACTGTAAAAGTCTGGAAAGGAAGAAGCAGTTGAAGCCTCCACATCTTGTGATCACCTGTACAGTCACACAGAAATGCAGTATGAGGTGCTATAAGCATATAAATGTTTTCTGTTCAACCTGTTCTGATCACTGCTGGTGCCTTCCGTCTGCTCCTCAAGAAAAATCAGCCACAAATCACCTCTTGCCTTATCAACTGCAAACACAAATTGCACCAAAGCTTACAGAAATCAACAAAAGGTTATCTGGTGCCCAAGCAAGGCCGTTATGGCTTCCTTGTGACATCTTTAATTTCTAAGCTACATCTGGGTCTGAGTTAACACTAAAATAGTTTTGTTGTCATAATAGCTGTAAAACCACTTCATCGACAATCCACTCTAATACTTTTACACTGCAAACTGAACACCGTGAAATGCAATTTATCTTTCAGAAGTCAATGCAATGAACTGAAGCCATAATTCATAATTTCTTCATTTCTACTATAAGCTCCCAGATACAACAAAATGTACTATGATATATGTTGAAATCAGTTAAAAGTAAAAACTAGAGGTGTTTTGATCTTGATGTTGTCATTAGGTTTGGACTTTAAAAATTTCTGATCTATATTGGTAAGCATGTTAATTTTAAAATACCGTCTATATTGGTAAGCATGTTAATTTTAAAATACCGTCATGTAAAAGGCCAAAAATAGTAAGAGGTTTTAGTTCCTTTTTAAATCTGAGCACTGTTTATCCTAATACACTGAATGAGGCAAAAGCCCTGCAGAAAAACAAAACGAAACAAAACAAAACACGGGCTCATGAAATTAAGAGGTAGCGTCATACAGTGCATGCCAATGAGGCACAAGCAGAAGGTACAAGTTGTCAGCAGATGGCTTTTATGAACTTCTAAGGTTGACCTAGGAGCTTGTACATGTTACAAATCTATTATTTTACAGAATATCAAGGCCCCAGAAACAGTCAGAGCTTTAAACAGTGCCAAGTACATCTTGGTACAATGACAGCATGAGCCACTCTGGAGAATACCTGTATTAGCTTGCTTCCTACCCATCCTGCATACCTCACATTTGGTTCTTTTGACCAAATCTATGTACCTTTTTTACACTGAGACTCCTTGTAAAAGTGAGCTATTACTACTCTTGCAGCACTGGTTGTAAGTCACCCTTTTCTCTGCTTTACTGCTAGTCCAGAAAATAAAAATCATGCAAATTCAGGCATAAATAAGAGATAAATTTGGAGATATTTTGAGAAAAGATCAACTGCCATAGTTTTATGCTGATTAACTCCCTGTGTTTATTGATTGACTCCATAGGTTTTTATGTCATTAGTAAGCTGAAATTAGTGTTTATGGACAGGCATACATTGAGTTAAAAAGAAACACTAGAACCAAATGTAAAATTAGACTTCGCAGAATTTATGTCTGACTTAAGCTGATCATTATTTCTGCTATTACAGTTAAGTGGAGAGCTAGTTACACTCTGACATGTCATTATAAGCAATAAAAGCAGGCTTCAAACTAAGAATCTTACATATAGCAATCAAACTGGAAAAAAAAATACAGATAATTCATAATCATCCATTCAAGCCAACAAGAGAAGCAAACACTGAGATACACTCTTTTAGGGTATTAGCCTTCCAGTTCAAGAGTAGATTCCCTTATCACCAGATTAAAGCGGATGAGTATTTTCTGCCTACAGATAAGAATTTAGGGTTTTGTTCCACTCTAAATGATTCTTATTTATCAGATATTTGGTTACAACAGTCCTTCCTAGCTGTATTCTACTTGGCAAATGTTAATGCAAAGACCATGAAACAGATTCAAATAAATCACAAAGAATCAAGTATAAAAAAAATAAATACACCAGGATATTTTCAATATCCTTGAGAATCAGTTATGGAATATTTTGGTTTTATTCTCTCTCGAAAGAAAATGCAGTAAACAAAGAAGTCTTCTCCTGCATCCAGGTTTGCTTCAGGTTTTGGGGTTGTTATGTTCACTCTCTGGAGTTTTCTTTAAAGAGTGCACTGCTGGGAACATACCTAAGACAATTCAGCTGCCCTCCCATGGCAAGGAGATGTAATGCTTTTCCCCTCTGTATCACTTCAGCTGTTGGACTCACCACTGGGTGATGGCAGGACCTCCGGACTCACAGCACATCGCACTTCACTGGCAGTCTCATGACTTCACTTCTGCCAGCCCATACAGCAGTTTCAACTTACTGTTGCTGCTAAATCCCAGGGCTCTGCAGGACCGTCTGCACTAATGCAGAGCCTAGGAACACCTAAGAAAAATGTCTTCAAATATGTTGATAGAGGTAGAATATTCCTGTTGAAAATCCATTTTACCTCATTTTCAGTTGTTGAGTTTGGTTTCTTTCCTTCTTTCTCTTTTTTTTAAAAAAAGAAAAGAATGGTGGTGTGCTAAAGCTGATGGATAAGAGTGATCTCAGATAAGCACCCCAGCACATCACACATCACAGAAGAAGAGGAGTGAAACAGTACCGTTGCAATGTATGCAGAATTAAATCAGGTAGCAGAGCAAAAAGCAGACCATAGTTACAATTAGCAGAATACTGAACTAGAGATCTTACAATATCCAATAGCCTATAACTGGATCCAACAAAAAAGGAAACTGTCTTGGCATATAGAGGAATAGCCAAATTCAAAAAAGACCTACAGCACTCTATAATCATGCTGAATCAACATGTTAATCTCATAAATCATGATACAGAACTACAGGTGAAGTCAGAGTGCATGGTGACCACTGTCAACTTAACTTCCTTCCACTTTCTAGCAGAAGTGTAAAGGAAATTTATTTCACTTGAATAAAAAGGTTTTTTGATACTTATCATAAGCAGGTAATTATTCCTCACATTTAACAAATCAAGCAATTTGATGAGGGAAAGATGGGAAAACCCATACCAAATTATTCTATGCATTTTTGTGGGAAAATAGTTTCCTCAATCATTTTGCTAGAATACAAAGGAAGGGAAAGGTGCCTGTATGTGTCAGTTGTACTAAGAAATTCCTGAGCTGACTTAAATGGTTATCTCAGAAAAGCTGTTTTACTATGTGTAAACTGTAGATGTGCAGTAGGGACCCTGAAAGACTTCTCTAAATATAAAATCTACATATCTAACATAGAAACGGAACTGTTACCACACTTAAATATATTGCAGTACATTAAAGTAGAACTTATGAGGATCATATAGGACAGGAAAGGGTGAATAAGGTGGATAGAAGAACTATCTCATGCTACATTTAATTTTCCAGTAATATGGAGCCCATTATATATCCGATATCAGTGGTATAAGTGAGTAGGTCTAAATTATGTCATAGTCAGAAAGTATCTCCTGAAATCAGACTCGGAAATTGAAAGCTCTCCATAGCCTTCTGATAGCAAGAAACTTACCCACTGAATCAAAGTCTTTGCCAGAGGGTCTAAATTGGCCAGAATTTGGTGGTAACATTCAAGGTCTAGAAATCAAACTGAACTTTTCAAAGATGCAAAGACTTTATATATCTCCCCCAAAACTAATGAGAACAAAGGGGTTTAGCTGACATCTATAAAAATAACATACTTATTCAGTCTAGACATGGGTGTAGGAACTCAAACTTGAATAACTAAAGTGAAATTTTGGTTAATGGAGACATGATTGCATCCCTAGGGGTTTTTTTGTTTCATTTTCATCAAAATTTTTATAAAGCCATTTAACTGGGGGAAATTAGTGATTTCATTATGTAGCATAACTGACTGGATATGATACTGAATCCAGGAAATTATTTTACCAATATCTCCTAACTGTCAGCAGCAATGAGGACGTACACAGCAGACCACAACAGGTAAACAAGATTATTTGTGTGAAATGAAACTGTATTATAGTATTACGAAATATTTCCAGGTCAACCAGCTGGAAGTATACACATAAACTATTTGATATCTGGGTAGTATGATTCAGGGAGTCTGCAACTATGGACAAAATTGTTTCTAAAATAGGAACGGAAGTAATAATTTTTAAAGCAGACATCATACTCTAAGGACAGTCAACAGTTTATACTAATTTTAAAAATGCAAATGACATTCTGCATTGTACACGAATCTCGATGGGAGGCAAAGATGTGACCTTCTGCATAACATCCTTTCCGAAAACATAACTGCTTCCACAGACATGGTGTGAAGTGCTGCATGTCACGATCTTGGTTTCAACACCATACCATAAATTCCCAATGTCCCATTAGGGGCACTCACTCCATTTTCTTTTAACCAGAATAAAGCAGTTATGACATTAAATCCCTTCATGCTTAAAATGAAAATAAACAAACTCAAAATATCCTTCACCTTTTTTTTTCTTCTTCTCTAGCAAATATCGCTAAGCCACATGGCTCTATACATGAACTGTTGTCATCAGGCTGCTCTGAAGGTGAAGTTCTGGTTGACACCCTAGTCAAAGTGATCCACAATGAGTATTAGAGACGTATTGAAGAATTCATTCTACTTCCCTTCCCTTAATTACTGACATGCTGGAATTGATAGCTTTGTAAACCACTCTAATCTACTTTCTTAAAATGTATCAAGCAGAGATATAAAGCCTTCAATTTTTTTTTAACGTTGTGAATTGTGGAACTGCAGTCACATCTTTCCCTTTAAAAAAGTCGTTTGTATGCCCAAACCCCACAAAGAATAAGGCATCAAATTTAAAAGAACAGCTGAAAATGTCTTGTCTGATTTACTGAAGTTGTCACTGAAATTCATCAGCATTCCTGAGAACACTGTATTATAATTTAAAAAACCCTGCAGCAGCACTAACAAAACACCTCTTGGGTATCCCTCCTCAACAGAGCTATATGGCAGGCTACACATAAATCCAGCTCTTACAGCAAGCCAGTCACGGTCAGCTGTTCCTCCATATTCCCAATGTAATAACAGTCCACAGAAATCAAAAGGAAAACTGATACGGGGACTCTATTTGGAAGAAACAAAAACAAAAAAACCCACAAAATAAATGAAAACCCACCTCTCCAACCCTGACTAAACTATACCTAGAATTAAGAAAGAAGAAACAAAAAGTTCAAACTTACAAGAACATGACTGAACAAACCCCTGAGCATGCCTACGCTGCAAGGCAGGCATTGCCTGCGCTGCGCTCCTCCAACAGATCCCACCATGGTCCCCAATCACCCATGCTGGGGAAACCTGGAAGCAGCCTCACATCCCTCTGAGCATGTCTCCCAGCTGTGAGATGCACACTACTGTGCCAGGTGTAAATACATCTTGCCCTATTCACTCCATAAAGGATTACAAAATTCCAATTTCAAAACAATGTGTGAAACTCCTCCAATTGGCTTATTTTAGATGCCTTCAAAACAGGCTGTGAACGTGTAGTACTCGGGGTCAGAAAAACAGCTTTAGAAGAATACATTTCCTAATTGCAGTTAATACAAATCAGCTGTTTTACAAAAAGAAATACCAAAATAATATCCCATTACACTGATATGCAGTAACATAATATTTCAGATTTTTCAGACAATTACCTTAAATGCTTCCCGCTCTGCCCAAATTAATATAAGCACATGAAGAAAATTAACTGGCTGTCTAGGTGCATTGTGGAACAGAGTGAGAGTGGCACCACGCACTCCAAAAGCGGATATTTTGTTTCACCTCCTGAGAGTCTGATAATGTGATTCTTGGGCTTTCATGACAGTTTACTAAGTCTGCCAAAGGACTGTGAGTCTGAGGGTAGGGATAAGGTAATTTTATTAAACTAATAGGAGTAATAACACAATTTCCAGTATTTTCACACAGATTTCAGTTTCATACTACAGTGTAGAGCAGAATGGGTAATATTGCCGTTCTAATAGGATTTATAAAAGCATATGAATAAACACTACCCAAAACAGTAGGGTTAAATCCTGTAACCATTCAGCATCTACACTATCATCCTAACAGAACTGTGAATTTTCTTTTAGACAGTAAGAGCTCAGATCTATCTTCAAACTTTAAAAATCCACTACTGCTCCCCAGCGATAAATTGGTAATTGAAACAGCTGGGTTGATGCGCAAATAGCACTCTGATGTTAGATAGCCTCCCAGCTCTCGAAAACATGGAAGCCTTTAAGCTTCAGCACTTTAACGTACTCTCTGGAGAGCTGATATAGGAAATCACCAGGAAAAAAAAAACTGGTACTGGCTTCAATTGCACCTCAGCAGAACTCTTTTAAGCTCCACAGTATGGAAATTGCTTGTGCCTGGTGCTGCTATGGCAGCCCCTCAGGGGTTGGGGGCATGTTATTAGGTTTAATTTGCCCATGCAGAAAAACTAGTTCTGCAGCTGCTACTATAATTTAAACTTACAGTGTCAGACTTCTAGCTTTTGCATTTTAACAGTTTGCCTGGATTCAGAAAGAACAAGGAAAAGTGAAAAATCACTATTTTAGTCTGCCTGTCAGTGAGCTACGAAAAAAAAAGGGGGGGGATATTTGATGCATTCGTTTCACATTCATTCCAATAAATGTAAACCACTCCTAATCTTGACATGTTAAGATAAACTAGTTAAATATATGTGCCTAAATAATTTCAATGTCCAGCAATTCAAAACAGGCAATATTTTAAACCTGTATTATCTTCTTTTATTAATTGTTGCAGAGTCTGTATTAGTATTAAATTACCATGAAGTCTCTGCATATTTACACTTGTTCATATTTCTAAAGAAATAAAAGTAGCTTGCCTTGGTTTTGGAATTTAATAGTATAAGAACCTATTATCTTCAGCTATCTTCAGATTTCTCTTCAGCTATGTCTTTAAGGACATGCTGCTTCTCTCAGCCTCTCCACGAGTCTCTTCGCCACACCTGTACTACAGATGCTGCAGCGCCCTCTCATGGATACTAAGCACCTAACAGGAGAAAGAGTGGCTACCAAACCTGTGTGATCGCATCATTTCATCCAAGATCTAACAGGTTAGTTAAAAAGCCACGACAAGGGAAGAGGTTATAAAAGCAGCTGACTGCTAACTGACATCATTCATTTTCCTAAGTGTTCAACTTTGCATCCACGGTCACCACCGAACCCACAGAATTTTAGGTAAAGGCAGTGTTTGAAAACTGTTCTGGGGTAGTGATCCATGGCCAAATCTTCCCCTCAGATATTTCAGTATCAAATTAATCACCACAACTTTCTCAAGCTATTCTACCCTCTTCCAGGCGTGTCTTCAAATTAAGTCCCAGATATTCCACAGTCTCCTTCATTTCATACTCACGTGTAGTGTAATAAAAAACACAGCACTACCACAATATTGACAGAATGGGGTCACCTTTTATAAACATCAAATAAAAAGTGTGCAATTGCAGTTCTGGCTATAATGCAGTAACAGTTTTGTTAAGAGTTTGGAATAGGAGCTTAGGCATTTGGAAGTACTCAGTTTCTACAAAAAACTAAATTTAGTTACAAAATGTTTAAAAGTACTGAAGCATTTAATAAAACAAAGGGAAAGCACTAGCATAATTATACACTGAAAATGAAATAAAATGCTTTATGAACCAACTGTTACAGATCTTGAGCAAAGTAATAAAGACTCAATAGAAGTACAAATGATAAAGCACTTCTCTATAATTCATAATTATTCCTGTAATCTGTATTTTTATAAAAACATAAACAATTGGGTGGCACCGCAGGTAGAAGAAAGTGATCTGCTGCTCAATGACAGGTCAATTATTTGGATCATATTTTCAATGCAGAATATTTAAGGCAACTCTAATTATATGCAGAATTGGAAATATTTTTAAAACTGTTTTGTGGGTTTTTTTTGAAATTAAAAGTTTCTGACATGATAACAGAAATAGATCTAATTACTCCACTGGTTAAAGACAACATCTGGGATTGGACTGACTAAACTTAAGCCATTTGAGCAGGCTGTGAAATGAGAAACAGCTGCAAAAGTACAGGATATTTTGATCACAATTTAGACTACCGTCAGCATGTAACACATGCAAATTCAGGTACAGTTATTGAATGTGCTAATTTCCATGTGCTGTTTTGACATATTATACAGTTAGAGCAACACATATATACAGATATACTTCATTTATACATGTATATGTATATGCGTGTGTGTACACGCATATAAAGTGTGAAATATTGCACCATTTAGCAAAATTTGTCAAAACCAGGAATACAATATTCACAGTTTGGACCAAAAGGTCAATTGTCTTCATTCCTAGAATCAGGTAAAAACAGGGGGGGGTAAATCTCACCTCTAAACCTGTTTTCTTACAGACAAGAAGCTCTTGATGTTATGTTTCCTTTCAAGATACAATCTGCAAGTTCATCAGAGATAGGAAAACGAACTATGATTTTCTAGTAAAGAGAGTTCATATTAAAAAGTGTGCTGTGTAACAATTTGAAATATTACTATTCTAAGGAAAAGAATTTTAATGCTAGTAAAGAATTTCTTATCTCAAACTTAAGGTGGGGAAAATACAACTAATGATCAGGCATGACTATTTTTTGAAATATTTCTATGCATCGATTTTGTTTTCTACATTCAAATGCAAAAAGCCTACAGCAGGCAGTTAAATATAAAATAAGTAAAAGGTAGTGAAGAACTTAAAATTAAGACTTTCATTTAATTCTATATTCAGCAGCCAAAAACAGACTCATTAACTGTAATTACAAGATCTCTTTCTACCTTGCATGAAAATGAACCATTCTTGGCAACAGGCTCAGAGAACATGGCAAAAGTTCACATAGCACAAATAAACCTTTTCAGTCTATTGAAAAGTACACTAAGGGTAGCTGGGTTTAGTAGAAATATTTCTAATTCATTGAAAAAATATTAAGACAATTCTTTGTCATACACATGCTTCCAAGACAAAACACACCAGGCAAATATTTCCCATTCATATATCAAAAATATCAAATTTGAAAGATTGCAGATTATGGGAGAAGAGCTAGAAAATTATGAAAGGGAAAGAGTAAAGAACATATTAGCCCAAGTAGGTATGAATTCTACTCTTTAAGAATCTGCCATTTAAAGTATTTACTCAGAAGTGACACTTAACAGAGAGATCAGATTTCTAGCACTGGAAAACAGATTGCAACCTGCAGCAGACATTGGAGCTCAGCTGGTTCTCCATAAGACACTAATTCCTAAGGAAAACAATTCCCACAAACAGACAGGAAACCGCATCAGACATCAAATGTCTTGTAAGTGACATGCGGGTTCATTGTGTGGGAACAAAGTACTGAAGTTATTACTCAGTCTTGCACCTGCATTTAATTAAATTTCTAGATAAAGCTAAAGAGAATGGTAACGTTTATATCAAACGCTGGTCAATCTGCGCTTATTAAGTGTTGAACTTAGTTGAGAAACAGAAATGGACTTTGATTCTAGGTCACAAAAAATTACATCCAGTAGATTCATCAGGAGACTGCAAACAATTTGTACAACTCTCCAGATTTAATACCAATTCCCTTATTGTCTCCTTGATGTCACTTTAAAAACGAATTTAACAGAAAAACATGTTCCCCCAAAATTAACATCTTCGTCACCTACTGGAAGCACTCAACGTAAACATTATGGTGTGGCATAAAGACTAACTTTAAAAACAACTTCAAGTGCACAGAGCAAGTGATACTCCAGCAAAACCTTTCAAGTGTTCCATGGAAAGAAAGTATCAAGTGACTGCTCATAAACCATGACCTAGCCTTCACATGTTCTTCATATTGAAGATGTTCTGAAAAACAAACCAGGCAAGACAGTTCAGCAGGGATTTCCTCTTACCTTTCAAAATCAGACTCCGAGTTCAATGCTTTAGCCTGCTGCCTTTTCTGTAATGTATCTTATATGGATTGCTGTGGTCGATGAAGAAATATTCTGGAAATGTTTGCAGATAACTAGTTTAAATTCCCAAAATAAGGAGCTTTTGTTGGTTTTGGGGTGTGTGTTTTTTGCTTTTGGTTTTTAAAGTAAGTGCTGCCTCTGGGAATTTTGACATTCACAATTCTGTTAGCTACACACAAAAATGTACTTCTTGAACGCATACTTTTGAGAAGGTAGATCACAAATGGATTAATGGGGATATCACAGCATAGCAAAAATATAAAGGTAGCCTACATTTCAGAAAAGCCTTTTCTTAAAACAACTACAATACAAGAACATTAACAAGAGGTTATAAGCGTATAGCAGGAACAACAAACTATAAATTGTGAATGAATCCTCCTAGAAGATTAAAGTATGACTACAGACAGAGAAATTCTCATATTTGTCTATGCATCCATTTCCACAACCCAACAGCAGCTGTCGCACAAAAGTCACTGCTACTGAACAAAACAAAACATTTCACCAACTGCGATATTTAGTCTTACATCATGCTTGAAATTTGGTGAGGCAAGTAATAACATCATATTCACAAAAACGCACTCCAAATGAAACCATGCAGGGCAGATCTTTGCGGAATGGTGCAAAAACATGCGGGACTCCCATGAACCCACCCACTCAGAACTGCTGGTAGAGATCACTGGTGACATGAGAAGATGGTAAACTCTGCCAGGGAAGGTTATTAGATTCCTTTGTAATCAGGAGTAATGCTGGCCAGAAAGTATTAGCATATGGGTCATCAAAGGTTGTCTTTGGAGGAGCTTACCATTTTAGCTACGTAAAGCCAAAGCTAGCCAAGACAGCATTTTCAAGCTGTTATCTTTTACTCCAGAAATACGTCTCCTTCCTGCAAGTATTGGAGCAAATTAAGTCTTTTTTTGTTTGGTTTTGAGGGTTTTTTTAATTTATATCAATAAACAGCTAACAATTACTTAAGCATATTTAAATTCAAATAACACATTAACAATCCTTCTTCCTTTCTGTATGTTCTGCACAAAAAATTTGGACTTATTCTCTCCTGTTTTGTCATAGATTAGTTGGTTTTAAGTGACATGAAAACAGATGACTTTATCCTCAAAGTGACATAGTGCTAAATTTAAGACTATCAAGCTTCTTTTGATCCTTTCAAATGATACGACTGGAATATAGAACTGTTAAGCACTTCACCTGTCAAAAAAAAGCTAGACTTGTATTTCATTTTAATGTAGACTGGCTGGTACCTTAATACAATACATCTCTAAATCCCCAAGAAATTCAGGTCAGGCTAGAAGAAGTTAGCATCTAATACAAGCAATACTATAAAGTCACATTTAGAAAAACAATGGTGGTGTTCACTAGCTGTAGCTATGATTATTATGGTAAGAAAAGTGGCAGCATCTGATGGTACATTTAACAAGGTAACCTGCCACAATAGCTGTTTGGTTTTCGGAGAGATACAAGCTCTCCTACAGTGAAAACAGACAATACAGCTTCAGAGGAAGGACTTGCATTATTTTCTCTTTTGACTAGTATTAAAAAAAAAAATAAATTAAGTACTAACTCCAGAAGCTTTATTACCAATGGCAATGCAAAAGTAGCACCAGCAGTTTTCTCAGCTGAAGCAGTATAATGCCTATCAGAGTCATGGCTGTGTCTTACAAAAATTAGCAGTAAAACACAGCATTCTTTCCCTCCCCAAAGTCTGTTTGTAGTGCTGCCATTTAAACCAGTTACTTACCAGAATGTACAGCCCGAAGTATTAATTTTGGAAATCACTGACCTATCACAGAAACATCCTATTTGTTTGGGGATTTTTTTGGATTTGTACACCCACATCACTACGATTGACTTAGAATTAATCTTACCCAGTGAGCACACTGAAGGTAGCAGAAGAAATATCCAGCTGTCAAGATAATATAGAAGTCTATAATGGGAAATGATCCCAGCATTGCCATCATCACATACATTTTCAAAGAATGCACACTCGGTGTTACATTCTGCTCTCAAAACAGAATCTCCATTTAAGGTATCACACACTAAAAAGAGAGCTGAGTTTATCTCCAAATACGAGGTTTACCTTAGATCACAGGCTAGAAGATTCACAGTCCTGCACTAAAGACATGCTTGTAAAGTCTATTCAGAAAGTGATCTTGCCACATTTCTTGCCTTTCCAGGGCAAGACTTTTCAAAGCAGTGAACTATTTATAAATTCCTGAATGCCAAAAGAAAAATACTATGAACATCAGAAAATCTGTAAATCATAGCCTGGCCAAGTAGTGAGACACAAAGGGAGAAGGATCAATAACCCTATTGGCAGACCTGCCAAACCTCCTTATAGAGCCGAGAAAAGATGGGATTCACTTTATTTCCTATTACTAAATGCTTCACTCGCCATCAGTTTGGTGAACTAATTTAGCTTGCATAATCATCACAAAATGATGAAGGTTTTTAATTGAAACTTTATTATTCCTTACTACAGTATAAATGGAAAATACATTCATTAAACTATCTAAAAATATAACTTGTCACTTGCTCATTATGGTAACCAAGCACTTTTACATCTGCTAGAGCATGGGAAACCTGTTTCAGTCAAGCAACAGGAACAATGCTTGTGGAACCAAAGTAGCTGCTGAAAAGATTTTAACTTCCAGAGTCTTTTCCTTTCCTTGTGCCCTGTGGTTCTAAAGACTACAATGAAACCTATTTTTTATCTTGTGGATTCCAACCTCAGGTTAAAAGCTCACTGACACCATCGTACCACAAATGTCTGGAAAATCAGTAATTTGAAAGAAAACTACCAAAAGTCATTCTAGAATGTAAAAAGGGCAAATATATTCTATTGCTGCAAACATAAATAGCATCAAGTAGCATCTTTATCTTCAGTCAACTGTTTTTAAAGAGGTCACTGATTTTTCCTGCATATCCTAAGATTTAACAACATTAACTGAAGGTATTTCCTGCAGAACAGAAGAGGAATTCATGTCAGGCAAAATATTTCCTTTTCTGCTCTACGGATGTATAATCTGCAGCAGTAATCTCTAATCATTAAAAGCTATATATGTTTTAAGTTTCTATAATCTTTTATTTAATTAGAAAGCTTTTCTACTACCTAGATGTAAATATCACACATCAAGCAATAATCAAGGAGTAAGCACACTATGTGACCGTTGAAGAGTCATTAAAATGCAACAGTATTTTTAAATCTTTCAATAAATATAGGCTGAGTACAACTTTTAAGGTAAATAATTTCTTTGATTTGCCAGAAGAACACACTTACATATAATTAAAGTAAAACAAGGGAACTTTGTAGTAACACTCAAACTTCATAAGCTATTGCCAGAAATACTACTAAAATAAACTGTGTTGATTTTAAATTACTGACATGGAATGTATACTAAGTACTTTCTTCTTAAGTTCAAATACCTCACTGGACATTTGGAAACGGGTTTCTTAAAATTTTATGATTGACATTTTCTGATAGACAAATATTACCTAAAACAAACAAAAAAGGAAATGGTACTGTAAAATTAGATACAAAGGAGATAAATCAAAGTGTTTTGCTCAAACAGCTGTTACCAAATGCTTGTGGAAATACATACACTGAAGAATATTAATAGTAGCTGCAGATGGTTTTTAAATCCATCCATCCATTACAGTTAAATGGGCTACGCTAAAGTGACAATGTGAACAAACCACAAAAAGACACTGATAGTCACAGAAGCCTACGTGCAACATCAGAAGATCCTCAGAGAGCTAAGCTCCGTGTAGTTGATGGAAGCGAATGGAACTGCAGCTTAGGCATGAGCCTAAGTATTTGACCATAATTTCTTGGCATGTACACTTTAGCATCTGATGAGTTCAACTATATTTCAGAGGAGTAAAATAATTTATGAATTTGGCTGGTACTGAAAACTTGTGTAACTTGCAGTTCATAATCCTATCTTTACATCTTATAAATTAAGCATTATGAGAAACGGTGTAGCTGCAAATTTCTATCCTTGTTCTCTGTGGAGCTACTTGTTATTTTATGTTATTATGCTTAATACAATGTACATAGCACAACATAACATTTATGCTGTAAATTATTCTCATGTCCTAAGAGGATTGAAATGATTCATTTTTCCCAGCTGTTTGTTTGTTTGTGTTTGTTTTTACAAATAAGAAAGAAAATAAAAACAATCTCAAACTAAAATTTACAGAAAAGTAATTTTCAGCAGACATGCAGGTATTCTCACAAACCATTCCTATGTTAAGGTTTGGGGAAAGAAACATAGCTGAATAATCCATTTGCACTCCTAGAAATATATCAATGTAAGTATAGTTCTCTTCAGAATTTGATGACAACAGGTCTTCTAACAAGCCAAAGAATCAGAAACTATTATTAGAGGGAATTTATTAAAGGATAAAAATCCTTCAACCAAAATAAATTTTGCAATATTACTTTTAAAAAGATGAAATTAAATATGTATTTTATTCTGGTCAGGGAGCTGTAGATAAAGAAAGAGATGTACCGTAGTTTTTGATGGAGATAGGAAGACTGGTAAGTGAATTACCTGTCAGCTTTGGACTGTAAATGTCAGAAGAAAGGCAAGCCATGAAAACTGGAACATGAATCAGATATCCTTCATTCTAGTTCTGGTTGCCAGAAACTTATTGCAAGATTTTGGGCAAGTCAGGAAACATCCATGTCTCATATTCCACACTTGCATTTGGGCTGGCTGAGAAGTGTTATTTAGCTACTGAATTTCCCCATCATTATTAGAAGTAGGTGAAAATGCCTGCTATACTATCAGGTAATTTGCCAGATGAGAAGCTGATGTAAACTAATTCATACAGCAGCATACTGAGTACCTGCAGTCCCTACTGCTACAGTGCTCTGCCATGAAAGGGATGAATAAACAGTTCATAAGCAAACAACTTAAAAATGTACATAAGTTTGTAAGTGATTTCACTCTAATAATCAGTGTATTAGAAATGTCAAGACACCCATAAATTCCCAGTAATTAACCATCAAGACAGGCATCATTTAAATGCAGTTATTAAATGTTGGGAAAATTAATTAAGCTCAAATGCCAAATATTAAAACTTAAATCTCTAAGTGACAAAACAGAAACAATCTATAAGCTTTTCAATAAGAGAGACAGGATTCAGTTTTTGAGAAGGTTTCAAATCCTGAAAAGCATGGCTATATCTCGCTTCCTTAAATTTATTTTGCAAAAATAAAAAATAAAGGCAAGGTTGTAACATCCAGGGTCCTAAGAAATTAGTAATAAATTCAGTAAGTTGAGGAGAAGAGTCCTCTGGACTCTGGTCCACATGATCACAATCATCAATGTGCCATCAGAAAGAATATTTTTACTCAGCATAAACCTCTTATGGATTGCAAGTTAAATGCTATTTCAAATGTCTGTTTCTTTCACAGACAACTTCTCTTTATTGCTATGGTCAACTCTGCTAAGAAAAGTTACTGCTAAGAAGCATGCATATTCATCATGGCAACATGCAGCAATCTACAGCAAACAAGAACTCAGCGTAACCAAACAACTCATTGTTTTCGAAAAGAACTCATTGAACACTACTTTATTAAAGAACAGATTTCCAGATTTAGAAAACTCCCAGTTCAAACTTATCCAATTTTTAAATTATTTTTTCAGGTTTCCTCTTTATTTCACCTTGAACATTTTTTTTATTATTTTTTTAATTTTAGCTAGGAATCTGAAGTGCAAGGATATGTTGTTGCACACAGGCCAATATAACAGCTTCTTGTTCAAATACTCTAACAAATGTACTGATCTTAAGTAATACTTTCCTGGCTACAGAAACATTGCATGTTCTAAGTGTTTGCTTAACTTGGTAAGAAAACAGAGTTAGACAACCCACAATGTATAAATTTTCTGAGTCAGAGATACATTTAGAACTGCTGGCCAGAGCTTCGATCCCTTAAGGAGGAAACAAAAAAAATAAAACCATAAATAAAAAGCAGGTTTCACGCTTATCACTATTCTTTTCCTATCATCAGAGGGTTTTATGTAAACTTGCTCAGGGAATCATTTACTAAGCAGCTGGGTTACACTTAATTAGATCATACTATGATCTGTTCTTTAGGTTATGCATATCAGTAAATTAAGAAGTCAAACCTCAAACTGGTGCAAGTCAGCAACTCTTTTCCAATTCCCTTTTTGTGCTACTGTGAGAGGCCAAGATACCGACCAGTCTGAGTCCATCGCTTCCCCTCAGTGTACTCCTTGGCCCGAGCTCTTTAATGTAAACTGAAAGAGGTAAGCAGCACCTCACAAGATTCGACCTGAATTTTCTTCCTAATCTCTATCTATCCAGAAGTTTATTCATGCTATGAATAATGATCTGAGCTAGACTTTTCCAGCACCAGGAAAGAGGGTCTAGCCAAATTTGCCAAGAGTTTAATAAGCATCACAGTTTAATTAGCCCATTTATTTTTAATTATAGCTCCGCATGAGACCAAGACAGGCTATTTAGAAAGAAGTACAAAAATCTATCTCCTACTGAACAATTCATCATCACTCTGTATGATCCTTAGTAAGAATATTTTCAAAGGTAAAATCTCAAGTTAAGCACATTTACCAGAAAATAACGAACATTGTTCCAAATCTTTATACTACTAATATCTAAAGTATATCTAATATTATAAGCAGGAAAGAAGAAATCCATCTTGGTATTATTGACAGAAGGCTATTCAGTTGCCTTTGATAAAGTAGTATGTTTATAAGACCAAAACAGCAAAGCAAACCTGTATTAGCAAAGAACAATCAGAAAACACAGTGAAAGTAGAAGGATGTGTACTGTGGAGAAAGGCTCACAAAATGGAGACACAGAGAAGAGGAGAGGAAAATAGGATGGGAAGAAAACAGAAGATGATGAAAAAATTATTGTTTAAAGTATTTATGTTCATTGGTAATATCACACATTTTTCTGGATACAACTTAAGATAGTTTTCAAATCCAGGTTATTTTACATAGGCTGGAAACACAGAACTAAAAGTCTCCTCAGCACAGTTTCTTTCAATCTCCTTCACTTATCTTCCCTAAGTACACTCAATGAAACTGAAACTAATTCTTTGATGCACAGGAGAGAAAATGCCAGAAGGTCAAGATGCAGCTTCATTGTGAGTACTTGAAAGAACACTATGTTTCTGTGTTTTCTTTCACACCATACTATTAATTTAATACTAAGTTTCTCTTACAAAAATTGGCCATTTAGCATTTTAACTGCAAAGCATCTACAAAGTAATGAGAAAACATGCTACTGTGAGTTACTGCGTATTTATAGGACACTGCGAAGTTATGACTATTTACATCTAAGAATCTGTTCTACAGTTTCTGTAAGGAACAAGAAAAAAAGTGCTGAGGGCGTTCGACAGAAGTGCAGTATATGTTTCAAATCCTCACACCCCATTCTGCAGATATGTTCAGCTACGTCCCATTATAAGCCTGAAAAATCTGATACGTTGGTGTTCTCTATAAAACCAGAAAAAATCCTTTATCGTGGATCCTTCCTGCCCTTCCCTCACCCCCAAATAATTGCTTTCTTCAATGCTCTGTCTCCACCAAGAAGAAATAGAGACTCAGCTCAAGCTGAAATGGAAGCCAAATATGACTGGGCTTGAATCTATTTTTTTTCCAGCTCATCCAGAGTTCCTGTGGTAGAGCCGATTAGAAGTGCATGAAAGCAGATAGCTCAAAGCCCACATAGTTATTCCTGGATTTAAATACAGATTGGAAATGAATGTCCTGTGGATAAATGCCTGTGAAAAACTCGGAGAAAAATAAGTGCTTGGGAGATTAAGAGATTTACTGTAACCTCTGTGAAAGCTGAACATTTAAAGGGCAGGAATTCTTCATTTTTCAATCAGCAAATTTAAAGGGGCAGAGATTTATACATTATCTCAGCAACTAATTAAAAGCCCGCTGTATGTGTATGCACATGTGCATACATATACTTATTTTTATAAATCAGCAGATGTATATTACTAATAGATTATGCAACTATTCTGTTCAGCAAAATCAATATAAATGTTAGATGTCTTACTTTTTTTTTAAATGGCACTTTGGCTAGTTCATAGATTCATAGAATCATTTAGGTTGGAAAAGACCTTTGAGATCAAGTCCAACCATACTCTGTTATTGCTCGAGATCTCTTACTGAACTGAGGGCAGATAGCTCCTACTTCTTACTAGAACAATACATCCTCAGTGAAAGAAACTTCATATACAACTTGATTTTGTAACTCTCCTCTTTTTGTGCTTGCTCCATCGTCTTTACTACCTATTACTCATGGGAAATGTAAACCTAGACATGCTGAGGAACTGCTATGACAAACCTGCCAGATTTTACTTACCATCTTCTTGCCTAATTCTTCCCTTTAAAGCAGGAAGATTTCAAGAACACAGAAGTATTCGTGTGTACAAACAGCAAACATCTGTTTGACACCAAAGGCCAAAAATAATAGTCACATGCCTGAAGATGTTGCTCTCCAAATAAGCCCACACCATGTACGGACAACAGCATATATTGAGTCCATCCGTTGCATAACTAATCCTGCTCATGCTTTGCTGTTTCTGAAATTATGAACATTCAGGAACTGTGATACACAGGCAAACTTTTGAAGTAGAAATGTAACTGCAGATTTTTGCGCATTCACCTAATTTGCTTGAAGGCTATGTATCAGAAAGGGCATACAGATCTAGGAAACTCTCACCATTCTCTATGACCAGAGTCACCAGTTTGCTTAATCTTCATCTGTCCCTGTCCTACATTACTCCCTTTCAAACCCTAACCAAGGGCAATATTCTCATAAATATCTTTGATACAACAAATCCCTAAGGATTCTACCAGTATGATTCATGCAAAAAATAAACACAGTCACATTCTTACACATCTGATCCACCTCCCAAAGGCATTTAAAAAAAAAAAATCACAGATCAAGCCCCCGAGCACCTACTCAGGACAAACCCTTCCAGAGTTTGGCAATAGCGGCTTCAGACACCAATGAATTGCCAGATAAATGAAACATCGACCAGGGATTTTTCCCAATTGTAAAAAGACAAGGGTGTTAAGATCTCTTATACCTGTAGGAATATTAGGTCCTACACAGTAACAACTGTTGAACAATAAAAACTTGTTATTTTGATCTTCACAAAGAAGAAAAAAAAACAAAAAGAAGCTGTAAACTTCTGAGCAATTCTGTAAACCATGAAAATGTGGCTGCCAACATTTTCAGTATTAATGGGGGAGTTAGGAATGAAGCTGAAAGGGACCTTCTGAGGGAATTACTTCTTTGCAATTTAATTTGTTAGAAAATAACATCTGCATGGCAAGTACCACCAGTAGAGAAAGCAAGGAGGAAAAATGGCTGCATATTACAAGTATTTTTTATTTCTTCATAATGTTGGTTTTGTACACACTGAAGTTAACAATATTGCTATTTGTTTATGGAAGAACAGAGTTGGAATATAAGGAGGTTATGTACTTTCACTTGCAGCATATGATGTGTACGGGCACAAAGGGAACTTTGTTACACTTCTTCATTCCAAGGCAACTATTTAATATTTGGGTTTAAAACAGTAAGATACTTTAAAGACGTGGGTTAAAATCCCCAAAAGATATAAGAGCACTTCACAGTTCAATGAGTGGTTTCTGAAGATTAAAAAAAATACCAAGAACCTGCCTGTTTTTTACTAATGCCACAGGACTCTCCTAAATAAAGCCTTAATATTACCATACTGTATACTCAGCACTACTGCTAAAATACAGACACTTCCGTGGTAAAGATAGCAAGAGCATAAGGAACTCCACATAACAGTGTTCAGAAAAGGAGGGAGAGAAAGCCAAGGCCATTCCCAAAAAGCATTAAATTAAATTCCACAAAATGAAACTAATAATTCTTTCCCTCAGTCCATTTTTTTCTCTTTTTATCCAGATAACACCTTCCACACTCCAAAAGTGAATTTAGACCAAAAAACCCCGAACAAACCTTTATTTTATTTTTTGATGCTACCAATATTTTGTGCTATTTATAGTATTACTCTAGAGTCTTCACATTCCTTCTAACATAGTGATAAGGGTAACAGAATCCCCATCCTGAAGACCGCCAACATAGCAGATATAATATTACCATATGGTATTAAATAATTCCACAGGTATCATGATCTAATTAAACTAGTGATAGAAGAACAAGTGATGAAACTGCAACATGACAAATACGCTACGGGTCTTTTTATACTCCAAAAGAGTTTTCTTCTAAAAAAGTAGAAAGAGTTAGCTATGTTTTGTATTTCTATGAGAAAAGTTCCAAGGCTCACCCAACTTTATACGCAAGGAAACCTGGATTCCTTAGAGGAAATGTGTGATTCATTGCTCTGTAGTTTAGTGTTCAAATACTAGGTTATTTAAATTCGGATAAATCCTTCTTGTGCTGAGCCAAGCAGAATGGGGTTTTTTGCCTTGTATTTTCTTGCTAGTATTTATATGGGGTTAAAAATACAATGCAGAAGTGGATTTTCTTGAAACATAGCTGCAGTTATTAAAAACTTCATTTTTGTTTTTAAGTTGTGTAGCATGGAAATATTCTTTTTAAACTCTGGATTAAAAACAAAGCAAAAAATCAAAATATCATGTAGATTCAAAAAGTTGAGAAATGCCATGGTTTAACTTTGAACTCTCTTCCCTGCTCAAAATCAAGCAGCTTCACTTAAGTTCTCCTCAAATAAGGACTACAAATTCTTTTCCTAGGGTTCCTTGAAGGAGGAGGAAGAAATGAGAGGGTGGTAGGGCTGGGAAGAGTATTGGTTTTTTGCAGATGTCTTTCACTTTGTCAGCTTGCAATGAAAAGAACATTGTAACTTCTGCTGAGTAATTTACACCAACCTGCCGGCACCTGGCAGGAGGAGCCCACCATCTGAGTAGGAAATATATGCACCAGGCGTTGAAGTGAAAGTGAAATATAAATTCTATAAACATTTATGGTAATTTCCTTAATGACTTCAAGATGGTCAGGAAGCAAAAATATTTTATGTTCTGTCAGGTTTTCAATCACTTTGACATAATAGACAAACAGTTCCTTCCCCCATCCCATAGTCTTCTCTACCGTTGTTCACTTACTCACACTATATAATTTTCTACATTTGTATTTACCTCTGCATAAAGTAATATGAATACTACAGTGTGAGGGGCTTTCTTCCTTGAGTGTATTGAATAGAAAAATACAAAGATTTATGAAAGAAAAAAAACCTTACATCATACTGTGTAAGAGCAGGTTCTCTGGACTATAAAATTTGCAGCATCAGTGAATAAAACTGAATTAGAAGAAATGCAACTCAGCTTTCCAGAGCCATTAAGGACTGGGAAGCTTTATTCCTACTGATACTCACTTGAAAACATCATCAATATGACTCCTGATTTGACAAAATAAACACATACTGTTTGGAAAATTCCATTCAAAAAGAAATTATTGCAGCTCTTCAGCAAAAAAAAATCCACTACAATTTTCAAAGACTGAAAACTAGCTAGCTGCTGACTACCATACAGGACTGATTCTGAGCAAATAGGGAGACGGTGTACAAATGCGCTCCCTATAAAGCCCAGCACTGGAATTTTCTTCCAAACTAGCCCAAGAGCTAACATATTTCTATGCAGACTAAGAATAAACTGTGCCATGTCTTTTGTGTGTGTGCGTATATGTGTGTATGAATATATAATTGCTGTACTCAGAAGCACACGTATTTAAACTTAACCTGACCCTCTAGTACTGTAGGGTAGGCTGTGTGTGATATCAAAGGAATCACAGAAGCAGCAAATTATTTCCCTCACAACAGATTTACAGGTATATAACAGATTAAACTAACCTACAGTCCAAATTTTTAGCCTGTACCAAAAGACATAAAGTAATTTATAACTATTTACACATACATCCAATCTCGCAGAAATAACATTAAGAGAGTCAATTTGTTGAAATAAACTCTTCTGACTTACAAAAAATAAAAGTGTTGGTAAAATTAAAATGTTTCCTTGTTGAATAGTACTAAGATTTCTATGCCAGCTATAAACTTATTTAATTGTTCTTTCTTTAGCTATAGCATTGTTTGTTTCCACAATCTTTTAATTTGGAGTGTTTATAAGACCAGAGAGGCTTGCCACTGTTCTTGAAACAATTTATTTCACAGTAGTAAGTCTTTAAATGCCAACGCTGCAATTCTGAATGATACATATTTTTCAAAGCTTGGCAGTTCCAGGATCTTTTCTTTGGCTTTCTCAAGCATATTTCATCTGTTTGTGACAGGGGTCACCGATGTCAAAAGAGTCAGGGATAAAATCAAATAAAATAAAGTGAATGATTATGGCAATGTATTTTTCTTAAACATTTCAAGATTTTAAAACATTGGGAATACTTTGTAACTGATGTGTGGTATTTTTGACACTAGATCACAATACCAAGTCTAAATAGAGATCTATGTGTTTCCCTCAACATACAAAAATTACTTTTTAATTAATCATAATTTAATTTCATGATGAGATGTGATCTGTGAGAAAAAAAACACCACACACAAAAAACCAAAAAACCACAAAGAAATTAAATATCAATTATTGCATAGTTTTTTAAATGAGCTGTTTGATCACTCCAGTGTTTACATGGCAGGGTCTACTGTTGACATCTTCAATGGTTTACATAAAAAGTTAATGTATTTGAAGAAAAATAAGTTTGAATGGCTATTAATATTGATCTGCCACGAAGACCAGGTCTGTCTTAATACATCATTGAACAACATCATATCTGTTGTTACTTACTGCATCCTGTAGCATTTGTTCTTCCCTCTGCCACCACTAACAACAGGAAAAAGGTCTAAAAACAAGATCCATATATACTAGTAGCTTTGTTTCTAGATTTCCTCTTTTAGAGGACAAGAATTTTGTTTTTATAATCTTTAACTAGATAGACTGTAACATGCATCAACAACAGTTCTGACTATAAGCTACGAGCAATTTGATGAAAAAAATAAAAAAGCTAAAAAAGGCTTCAACAGTTTGTTTTACATCTCAAAGCCTTTCCAAGAATACAAATTTTACCGTATTTGATTTGCTTCTGTCAATAAACATGATCAACTTGACATTCAGGGTGGAGTTTTCTTGGCCTTTTTTTCTTTTTAAACACACAGCTATGAAGAAAAATCCAAGCCTTTGGCTGTATATATCCAGCTCCTGATGTAAATTAAGCAAATTAGCCCCTGAATCTTTTAAACTGATGTTTTTTCCATATATCTAATCAGAATTTCCTTTGCTGCAACTTGTGACTATCCTCTCTTGCCCTTTCACTGCACACATCCATATGCTCTCTAAAATCCCTCTAGGAAGTTGAAGACTGCAACAGGATCCCCTACTAGCCCTTCTTTTCTTCACAGTAAACAAAAGCAGCTTTGTCAACTTCTCTTCATGAGTCACGTCCTTCAGCAATCTGACCATCTTAGTGATGCTCCTCCAGACTCAATCCCTTTTGTTGATGTCTCTCTTGTACTGGGTGCACAAAACCGGACACAGTACTCTACGTATGATCTCAAAAGCACAGAGTGGGTAGTAATCACTTCCCTCAAACTAGTATGTGTCTTTTTGCAAATGCAGCCCAGTGTGCAGTTAAGCCTTCATCTCTACAAAAGCTCATGAATGATGTTCAACTTGTTTCCCACAAGGACACCCAGGTCCTTTTTCGCAAAGCTGCTCTCCAGCCAGTCAGTCCCCAGCCTGTACTTGTGTATGTTCTACATGCAAGACTTCACGTTTTTGCATCTGTTGAACTTCATGAGGTTACTGCTGGGGCGCTCCTGCAGCTTGTTGAGGTTCCTGTGAATGGTAGCATTGTACTCCATCATACTAATGATTTTGCCATGTTTACTGTCATCCAGATTTGGTAAGAGTGCACTCCATCCTATCATCAGAGTCACTAATGAAGAAGTTAAACAGCATTGACCTCACTATCAATCCTTGGGGAGTGCAATAACCAATCATCTGCCTGTTAGACTGTGAAAGGTTGATCATTACACTTTGAACCTGATAGTTTAGCCAGCTTCTAATCTACTTTGTACTCCACTCATCCAGCCCCTATCTCACCAATCTGGCTACAACAATCCTATGGGAGACCATGATGAAAGCCTTTCTCAAGTCAGAAAATTATATTCCCATGTTCACAGAGACAGTCATTTCACTACAGAAGGTTGGTCTTACAAAGTCTGCATGTAAATCTGTGCTGGCTGTTCCAAGTCACCTTCCTCTACTTCATGTGCCTGCAAATGACTTTCATAAAGACTTGCTCTGTAAACTCCCTGGCCACTGATAATCGACTGACTGGCTTCTAGTTCTTGCCTTTTCTGAAGATGGGAGTAACATTTACCTCTTTCCAGGCATTGCTACTTTCTATTCCTCCCATATAGATCCTTTTAAAATGTACTACACTGCTTGCCACTGACAAGTTTCCCAGTATACAATTCCACAAGAAAAACTCCTACCGGCTTGACCCTAACGGCCTATGGATGTGAGGTCAGAAACTACTCCAAAAAGGTGAACTACTTCTTTTAAAGACTTCCAATTTTTAATACATCACATAGCAAAGATTCTTCAGAGTATCAGATACTGCTGAGCTGAGGGACATCCCTGGTAGTGTTTCAACTTGAACTTGACTACATTTTGTCTACGGTCCTTGTCTCAACTACCCTTGGTAAGAATGCTGTCGTTTTATCAGTAGAGTTTTGCTACCTCTTCTAGAAGAAAAGAAACATTAAAGATATTATTTTTTCAACAGCAAAAGGAGAAAAAGGCAGCATTGAAATTGGAAGTTCACTGAGAATGACCAGCTATAGATATGCATCCATCTGCGTTTTACTATGTTACTATAACTAGTAACATGACTCTGAATCAAAAGTGAGGAAAATGAAGCTAAGTGCAGTCAGAACTATGGCCATGTAATAATCGGTTTTCTTCAGTTTGATGATAAAATAAAAAGACATAATAATTAAAAAACCCCCAAACCCAAACAACACCCTAGGAAAAACTAGGACATATTATCAGAATAGTTCAAACTGAGGACCAAGAAATAGACAAAATTCTACTGTCTTTCCCCAGTGGAAAAAATAACTGTTCACAGTGCAAGCTGCCAAGGTTCAAACCTCTATTGAATTTGAGGACAGGAATGGAAGTGGAAGGAGGAATTTTTTTATCCACTTTTTAATAATATTGCTATTTCTATCAGGATGGAATGAGAATTACTCAAACATAGGGATGGGGTTCTCCTGGCAAAAAAGGGACAGATGAGTTGTTAAGTGTTCCCAAGAATAATTACAAATGGAACAGGTTCAACAGAAGAAAATTATTAATAGTCCATTTCTGAATAATCTTTGACCAAATTGCTAACAAACTGCACTCAGAAATACCAAAGTGAGTCATTTTGACATTTCCAGTTTCACTTATCACTGTACTTAGCTTTGAATGAAATTGCTTAAAGCTTACAAAATGTTTGATCACAAAATTATTTTTCATTATAATGGCATTTCTTTTTTCTTCTACAACATTGTGGGATCCAGCACAAGACTAAGTCTTGGTTTTGATTCTAGTCTAATAGTCATTATGCTGCTGAAGCCTGTAAAAAGAAACATTCAATATTACTTTTACAGTCAAAAAGTCACACACTCATGTTATATTCCATATAATAGATTATATACCATCCCCACTACTAGAGAGGCTTGCATTTAAAGACCTATTACCCTGACATAAAGTATCTGGAGAAGAATTTTAAGAATTTTAATTTTTATTACAGAACAAAGAATTAGTTTAGTAAGTGAGCTGCTTTGCTTACAATTAGTGTATCTTTCCAGCTCTCTAATTTCATATATATGGAAAAAACGGGGGGGGGGAAACAAAGGAAAGACATCATACCAATTAACTCACTCCCACAGTAGCAGTGTGAACTATAGATTAGAATTGATGCTTTCTCAATGATGTAAACTGAACTGGCATAAATGTGTGCTAACTTTAATTAAGTTCCTCAATAGAGTGAGGCACTTGCCTCCTTCTCTTGAAATCAACAGGAGTTTCTAATTAATTTCATTGGAGCTGGTCTTAAAACTCTGATCTTGAGATATATTTCCCTCTACTGTAAAACATGTCAGAGAATAAAAAATTAACGAAAGATTTCAGTGACATGACTGTCAGAAAGACAGTATATTTTGAATCAGAGGAATAAAAAGGCATAAATAAGAAAAAGCATTACTGAAATGCGTGTCATATTTGATGATATCTGCTTTATTTTTCTTCTACTCAGACATAGCTCAAAAATTCTGCTTAAATTCTATGATATCCTAAAAATTAAAAAATTAATGCCACAAGAGGTACAAAATTATCCTTTTACAGCCTCGTTGAGGAATATAGACCTATATCTGAAGTAAGAAAAATAACTGAATATGGGAAAAGCTAGCTCTCAGGAAATTGATACCGGGAAACGTTGGTAAACTTCGTGTGTTGTCATGACTCATAGAAGATTTGTTGCCTACCAGATGCCAGTGCAGAAAAAACCCCACCATCATATTAAAAGACAACAAGTTACCGAGAAGGTCTGGAAGGAAGCCATGGCCATCATAATCTATATTGGACCTAGTGATATAAGCAGAACTAAATGGAGATCCTGCAAAACAGGTTTCAACACTTCATTAGCTGTACATGCAAGCTGAGGTCAAGTGCCAGCATTCTCAGAAATGAGACTGGTGCCACACTCAGGAAGAAGCAAAGAACAGCAGACCAACATCTCTGCACAGTTCAGAAACAATGCAGATGGACACAGATTGCTCCCAGAGTAACTGAACCTTATACAGCTAATTTAGTATTGATTACCAATATTCCTGCTATGGCATAAAACAGTAAGACAATACTTACCTAAAACAGTATTAGCTTTAAAATGGAGAGACAATCTAGTTCAGATAAATAGGGTGTACGGCAGGTTCTAGCCTGAAACCATACAGGAGGAAAAAAAAAGAAACGAAAAAAAAAAAAACCCCAGAAAAGTGATTTAAAAAAGGCTGTGTTAATGTTAAGCAGAGGTGCAAAAGAAAGCAAGATGACAGTTAGCTTTCCTGCTTTTCGCAAGCGTATTTCAAGCACAGATTTGAGGACTAAAAGGGCAGTTATTTTTCAACATAGAACAAAAAATGTTGTACATCTAGGAGCAACATAAAGGCCTGAAGACATGAGGCCATAAATGTCTAAAAAGGACAAGCGAACTGTGAGAGCACAACGTTTGGAACATACAGAGTAAGAACTGTGAGTATAGAAGCGGATTAAATGTAGCAAGCAGGCACACAATGGGTGAAGATTTTCAACCTCTAATGTGCATATAACAGCAGCCCTTGTGTGCTGTTGAAGACACCTTTAAGTACCTCAGCCCCCACTGCCTTAGCATAGCAATCAGAAACCCTTTCCAGGTTTGCTAGAAGGCAGCAAAGTAAGGACCCACTTCTGAACTTGTTTCAGCTGTTTGACACGGTTGTAGAATTTCTCATGGGCAAACATCCATGTCCTATGAATGGAGACAATTTGCTAAGGATCTTGGCTTTGGAAACAGTACCCAAAAGGAGGGCACTCTATACAGCTGGGGATATTAAAAAAAGAACGTGTGCAGTCTTATATTCAGGCAGAAAACTAGAACAAACTCAATTCTTTGTAACTTTTTCAACCTGCAGTTAGAGGCTTGTTTAGACCCTGAGCACATGTTCTTGATAGTTGAGACTCTTCATGGTTTGATTCATAACAAACTACCACAGCACGTTTTATCCACTTGTAACCTAAGATGGTAGAAAAGAAAGGAATTTGCCAGTTGAGACAGAACTATACTTCAACAAAGGACATAAGCACATTCTTAAGTGCACTTGATGAACAATAAGGAACTTCAAAAATACTTTAAGCGTATTTAGCCATACATTTCTACTTATTCCCTCAGCTCCTGAAGAATTAATCATAATTAAGAAACACAGTTTTCTAGGCTCTATAATTTTTTTTTTATTCTGACATGCTATTTAGTACACCAATTACCAGATACACTACCTGAAAAATTGTTCAACTACTATGAATTTCTCCTCCCCAAATCCAGAAGAATGTTTTGGGGCTTGCTAAAGTATATGTTACCTTTGTGACTGCAGGGCATTACTGAAGTTATTCCAGGTGCAGTCATGAAACTTTCTCCCCAGCCTCCCCACAATTCGTTACAATGCTAGGGTTTACCTATGATTGGTCTGTATTAAAATGTAGTAATGTTCCTTTGCATTTATTTGTAACAGGTAGCAGTCAGCTAACTATAGCAAGTCTACAATGAATACTTGCACACATGTAAAGAGTTTGTCCACAATTACCATCCATCCATCATTTTTTGTATACCCACAAAGCCAAGTGGATCCTACTGTGCTTATTAGGGGAAATAGGAACATCATGCATGTGACTGGTGTGAGCTGGCTCCTTCTTAAGCATAATTCATTCAATGATACACAAGTTACATTGTGAAAAAACTTTGTGCTGAACTATGATGTCATATACGGTGGGTATTAAATTTCTGAATATGATTTAAAAAAAAATTCTGCAAACACAAGTAGTGATTTAAAAGCATATCTTGCTTGCAAAAGTGCTCTTAAAAGCAGAAACTATGTTAATAGTTCACTAACTGGAATAGGAACACGATGGAAACAGACAAGTGCTTTGGAATAAGAAGAAAGATTTACATCTGGGAGCAGTGGAAGAGACAACATACTGCCTTCAGCCAGTCCTACTTGTCCAGAGATCTCCAGCTTTGACATTTGGGAGGTATAACAGAATACCTAGAAGGAACCTGCTTTGCTTCTTTACAAAATACTGGCATCTATGACCCACAAACTAGAGGCTTAAAACCAGAAGGTAAGTCATATTGGTTTTATTGCTAATTGGCCATGAGGCTCTGCATCAGAACATGACATTAAAAAAAAAGTTTGCAACCACAAAATAGTAAGATAGTTATGATCTTGAGAAGAGTCTGTTATAGGTCATTGGTAGAGACATGAGACTTCCAGAGACATCTCAAGCTGATCTGACAATACTTGTTTCTGAGGAAACTAACACAAAACTAACAGTTGCCATCACAGAAACATGGTGGGACAACTCGCGTGACTGGAGTCCTGCAATGGATGGCTATAAGCTCTTCAGGAGGGATAGGCAAGGAAGGAGAGGCGGTGGGGTGGCTCTGTACGTTAGGGAGTGTTTTGATTGTATAGAGCTCAACGATTGCGACGACAAGGTTGAATGCTTATGGGTAAGGATGAGGGGGAAGGCAAACAAGGCAGCTATCCTGCTGGGTGTCTCTTATAGACCACCCAACCAGGACAAAGAAGCCGACTAAGCATTCTCCAAGCGACTGGCAGAAGTCTCACAGTAGCAAGACATTGTTCTTGTGGGGGACTTCAACTTACCGGACGTCTGCTGGACATTAACATCTGCTGAATATTAACAGTCCTGGTTAACATGGGAGGTCCCAGACAACTGGAGGCTTGCCAGTGTGACGCCCATCTACAAGAAGGGCCGGAAGGAGGATCAGGGCACTACAGGCCTGTCAGCCTGACCTCGGTGCTGGGGAAGACTATGGAGAGGTTCATCCTGAGAGTGCTCACATGCAGGACAACCAAGGGATCAGGCCCAGCCAGCACGGGTTCATGAAAGGCAGGTCCTGCTTGACCAACCTGATCTCCTTCTATGACCAGATGACCCGCCTAATGGATGAGGGAAAGGCTGTCGATGCTGTCTACCAGGACTTTAGTAAAGCCTTCGACACTGTCCCCCACAGAATTCTCCTGGAGAAGCTGGCAACTCGTAGCTCGGACAGGTGCACTCTTCGCTGGGTAAAAAACTAGCTGGATGGCCAAGCCCAGAGAGTTGTGGTGAATAGAGTCGAATCCAGTTGGCGGCCGGTCACAAGTGGAGTCCCCCAGGGCTCAGTTTTGGGGCCAGTCTTGTTTAATGTATTTATCGATGATCTGGATGAGGGGATTGAGCGCTCCCTCAGCAAGTTTGCAGACGACACCAAGTTGGGCAGTAGTGTTGATCTGCTCAAGGGTAAGAAGGGATCTGCAGAGGGATCTGGACAGGCTGGATCGATGGGCCCAGGCCAGTTGTATGAGGTTCAACAAGGCCAAGTGCCGGGTCCTGCACTTTGGCCACAACAACCCCAGGCACCACTACAGGCTTGGGGATGAGTGGCTGGAAAGCTCCCCCGCAGAAAAGGACCTGGGGGTGTTGATCGACAGCCGGCTGAATATGAGCCAGCAGTGTGCCCAGGTGGCCAAGAAGGCCAACGGCATCCTGGCTTGTATCAGAAATAGTGTGGCCAGCAGGAGTAGGGAGGTGATCGTGCCCCTGTACTCGGCCCTGGTGAAGTCACACATCAAATCCTGTGTTCAGTTTTGGGCCCCTCACTACAAGAAGGACATTGAGGTGCTGGAGCATGTCCAGAGAAGGGCGACGAAGCTGGTGAGGGGTCTGGAGCACAAGTCTTATGAGGAGCGGCTGAGGGAACTGGGGTTGTTTATTCTGGACAAGACGAGGCTGAGGGGAGACCTCATCGCTTTCTACAATTACCTGAGGGGGGGTTGCAGAGAGGTGGGTGTTGGTCTCTTCTCCCAAGTGACTAGCAACAGGACAAGAGAAAATGGCCTCAACTTGCGCCAGGGGAGGTTCAGGCTGGATATTGGGAAAAATTTCTTTACTGAGAGAGTGGTGAGACACTGGAATAAGCTGCCCAGGGAAGTGGTGGAGTCACCATCACTGGAGATGTTCAAGGAACATGTGGGCGTGGCATTGTGGGACATGGTTTAGTGGGCATGGTGGTGTTGGGTTGATGGTTGGACTTGATGATCTTACAGGTCTTTTCCAACCTTAGTGATTCTGTGACAGGACTTGTCTCCCAGGAAACTAACAGAAAATCCTCTCCTCTGAAGGAGAATATACTTTGTCTGAAGATTTCCCCCATTCCTGAATGCCGTATGCAATCCTCTTTCTCTGAAAGGAGGACTAATGCAATGAAAAGAGCAGGCAACATTATTTTTCCCTGAAAGCTGTAGCTTGGTAGTTTACCACCTTAAAGTAAGATTCTGTGTGCCCCAAAGCTGCCAGTTTTCATGACCAAAAAACATGACAGCAGAGGTGTAAAGCGCAGCAGCAGCAGCACAGAACTAGACAAGAACCGGCAACAGAAAAGTGCTAGGAAGGAGACTCTGGAAGTGGTTTAGGTGAATCTTCTGGATTTCCTACCTGCAGGACTGTAAAAAGTCAGGATTTAGATGCAAAAAAAAGTGTAAAATATTAAATATTTTCTCTGACCAGTGTGCAAAAATTTACTGCGTAGATATTATGGAATTGTCATCTCAAGAGTTGTTGTGGGAAACTACATTCAACCACCAAATATGGTTAAAAAAAAATGTGTGAAACATTTTGCTCATATTGTAGTGTATATTTCAGTATAACTGTAACAATCAAATTGTTATTCATTCTTATGTAATATCTAGTGCTGAATTAAGAGATTTGCTTTTTGCAATTATCAACAGATTAAAAAAAAGGATATTTAATTCTCATCTTTTCCCTTTCTCTCTTCCATGCACTCACTGTCCTTGTTCACAATACAATAAAATTTTACTAAGATGAAATTTCACTGAAAAAAAGTTGTAGGCAGGTTTAGTTGAAAAGAAAGTAAATGAAACTTGCTAAACTGGATAGTCTCTTGTCTGGGTTATGAATTCAGAGACCTAGATAAAGAAACTACTGCCAAATGCCTCACTGGCTCCTATGTTCCAAAAGAATAATGTTTCAGAAATCAATTTTTAAAGTGAAAGGAGTTCTATGAATTTTGGGGCATTTCTCAGCTCTTTCATTATCCACTTGTTATCTAATGTATTGTAGAAATTATTTCAGAGGAAAGCAGTTTTAGTTTTGGCCTAAGCATGCCTCATCCACTCATGATGATTCAGCAACTTACACAAAAGGAAGCACAGGGGAAATTCTGGTTTACATAAAATCTTCGTAATACCAGCTTTCTCACTGGTAATGCTACACATTTGCATCCACAGGTATTTTTCCATTCTGTCAGTAGAAACGTGAGTCTTACTCCTGGTGGTCAGAATAAACCATTTCCCACAAGAGGTCACCTCCTCCCACAGCATCCAGGCTGGTTTTGTGAGAAGTGGTGCAATGTTGGCAGACCAGAGAAGAAATGCATTTTGCCCTCTTTTAATACCAAAACTTACTCAAAATCTGCACTAATTTATTTGTCACCTTGCTACTGCATGTAGGAGAGCAGAAAGGCAAAAAAATCAGCAGCAAGAAGAATATATTATAGAGTGTAATGAGGAAAGTGTGAGAAGTCTTTTTAAGTGACATAAAAGGCAATTATTAGGAGGAAGGAACACAGCAAATTGTGTTACTCCCAAGCACATACAGTTCCGTAACAGAAGTGCTGATGTCTCACCATGTCCTGTGTTGTGGTTTAAGCCCAGCCGGCAACTAAGCACCACACAGCCGCTCGCTCACTCCCCTCAGTGGGATGGGGGAAAGAATCGGAAGAGTAAAAGTGAGAAAACTCGTGGGTTGAGATAAAGACAGTTTAACAGGTAAAGCAAAAGCTTAGCATGCAAGCAAAGCAAAACAAGGAATTCATTCACTACTTCCCATCAGCAGGCAGGTGTTCAGCCTTCTCCAGGAAAGCAGGGCTCCATCATGCATAATGGTTACTTGGGAAGACAAATGCCATCATTCCGAATGTCCCCCCACTTCCTTCTTCTTCTTCCCCCAGTTTATATGCTGAGCATGACATCATATGGCATGAAGTATCCCTTTGGTCAGTTAGGGTCAGCTGTCCCGGCTGTGTCCCCTCCCAACTTCTTGTGAACCCCCAGCCTGCTCACTGGTGGGGTGGGGTGAGAAGCAGAAAAAGCCTTGACTCTGTGTAAGCACTGCTCAGCAATAACAAAAACATCCCTGTATCATAAACACTGTTTTCAGCACAAATCCAAAACATAGCCTCATATTAGCTACTATGAAGAAAATTAACTCTACTCCAGCCAAAACCAGCACATCCTGTTAAGTCATCACAAATCACTGTACCAAGTAATGACACAAGAAATAATAGGTTCACATCATTTTTGTGACTGCACAGTCTGCTGTTCTGAGGCTGCTCTGCCCCAGGAAGGCACCAAGTGGGTATCTACATTGTAAAGCTGCCAAGCTGACAGATAAGCAACTAGCAAAACTTTTTAGAGTAAGTCTGGTGAGTTGTTCAAATTCAGTGCAGATACCAATACAGCAGCAAAGAAATGCTGCTTTTAACCCCACAACACACATCATTTATTAATTGTATATTTGCAGAGGTTAATGGGCTTTGTGCTTAAACAACTTACCTTATCAAATTATGCAGAAATATTCAAATATAGTAACATGCTCTTTTATGTCCAGCAGATAAAAGCTACCTCACACAGTTTGAAGATAATGACTATAGAGCAACAGCTTTAATTACAGTCAAATGCTAATACAGCTGAACCCTACCTCTGTTCAGCAGTCCATTGCGAATTGTTTGGGAACAAGACATGGGCTGTTGCTTCATATAAATCGATCCTCCATTTCTATTACCTCTTGTGATATAAAACACACAAATCCATCCTGCTTTGTAGGAATAATTCAGAGATGAAACAAAACAAGGAGAAGTCACAATTCCAATATTTTTCCCAGCCTTTCCATGTACGTTCCAAGTAAGCACACAACTTTGCAAAGGCATATACAACCCATAGTACAGTCCATGAATCACTGTATTGGGAAACGGGGTTTTCTTGTGCATAGTGCAAGTACTTCACGCATTCAACATGAGATATAATGAGTAACTACTGATGATGAAGCCTTAGAAGACAATCTCATAAAACAGAGCCTTTACTTAGTTTTAATTTACAGCAGAATTTAGTCTCAAGAATGATTAGATCATTAATCTGGACATTGAGCATAACAGCTGTCTTCTGTGACAATCAGGCTTCTACACAAGAAATACCATTCTTATAAATAAAGCAACGTACTGACATACATTGAATAAATAGTACTGTGCATATTTAACAGTTACTTAGTTACATCAGTGACCTTCAAAAAGCATCATTTGTGTGCACGTGATAAACTGAAAGGGTCAAGTCATAATTTTTTTTCAGTCATGGTCATATATCACTTGAGTTCGCTGGGGTCTCATCAACAAAGCAATCATTCCTCCAAAAAACATTGCCCATATTTCAGATATACTAGTTTTGACAAAACCTATTATTGTGGAAGGTCTGTCAGGTTCAAATTTCTACTTGACCTAGAAAAGGTATCTCAAAGGATGTCTGTTCAAAGTGCAGGGAGGATGGTTACTCAAACTTTCAGTTCTAATTCAGTTCTAACTTTTAGAAAGAAATATTTAATATTGGTCTCTATTTCATTCATAATGTTCAGTTTAAAAAAAACCTGAAAACTCAATGTTTGGTGATATGTGAAAGTCACTTCCTTATGCTCTTCCCTATGTTATTCTCTCAATGGAGCACTACTTTTGATGATACTCAAAGATCTGCCAGATTTGAGAAGCCTAAAGTTTCAGGCAACCCCCCAAAATAACTGCACTTTGAAACAAAGAGTCAGACAGTCAATCAGCTATTTTCTGACTACAAATGGATGCAGTTACACATGACATAGGGATACTTTTAAGGAGGAAATAAGAAACATGCTGCTATACTACTACTTTGATCCTCTCTAGAATATAAATGTTGAAGCACGATTGAAGCCCTTCAACACTTTGACAATTTCAGCATTGCTTAATTCTTTCATTACCAAGGATTAAAGCAGAAAAATAAACTGCAATAAAACACTTTCTATGATTAGCAAAACTGTTGTGCTAATAATAATGATAACATAATTTTACCTTTACTGAAGATAGCAATAACATTTGACTGTGTTTATTTGGTTATAGAAAGAATGCATTTGTGGATAACCATATTGCACTTTTAATCAATTAGAAAAATCAATCTTTCTTTACACATTTTTACAGTTCCTAATAATGGTAGTGGTATTCTTCCTTAAGCCTGAACTATGAACAGTGCCAAACGTTATAGTCCTGCCACTTAAAGACAAAATAATTTGTGTTGTTCAGTGTTATGGGGTTTTTTTGTTTGTTTTATTGTTTTGTTTTAAGGAAATGAGCAACACCTCATACATAGCAAAGCACTCACTTACAACACACTTCAGCAACATACCCGTATTATTCCCAACTCTTAAATGCAGGACAAAGCACAGATTATTAAAATACCTCTTAAGTCCTATTTAAGATTAGTGTTCTGCATATCCTTCTGCAGATAGGGAAGAAGCAACTCATGGCACAAAATATTAAGCAATGTGTGTGGTCTGAAGAAAGGAAGTCTGAAAGTCCTAAGCACATCATATTAAGACCCTCATTTTTGTGACATGGTGCATAGAAGCAGATAGAACAATACAGTACAACTCTACCCATAGTACAGCAAAGTAGCATACCACCTGTTAGGAAACTGAGAAAATTAGAACATAGTAATCTCTTTTTTCTTGTCAGGGACCATCATTTGTCTCTATTATCTGATTTACTTTTGTAAATAAAGCCACAGCCATGTTTTTCTTTGAGGCATACAATTCACTCTGATGATAGGAAAACATGCCACCTACAACAAAATGCTTTTCCAAAAGCTGTCAGTGAAATCCATTAAAATCCAAATAACCTTTGTTCCATCTCTGTTTGACTTCAGTCATGATCTTTAAACAGACTTATGCTAGCTATGAGTTGAACCCTGAATAAGCAAACTAAAGTGAAATGAGTTTGGGAATGTATTTGTTCTGTGTAATGTATTTGTTTCAATTTCTTTTGCAACCACGTTACATTCATTAAAAGCAAACATACCCTTAACAAGTATAACCTTTCTAGTAGACTGTGAAATACAAAATATCACTGATTATGCTGAAAACCATCAAAATGCAAATGGAATGAGAAGGAGTCTGAATCAACATCATCATGTAAACAAAACATAGAATGAAAACACTTGTAACAACACAGATGGTATACGTCTAGCTATTTGCCAGATGCTCATGCTAGGGATGACCCCAAGCACTCTGAAGTCATCGAGAGCCTTTGCCTTAACTTCAAAGCATTTGTTGGCTGAATAAAAAAAAATGCTTAGACTCATATATATTAACATTACTGCACATTGCTGCGATTCTCAGATCAAAACACGGAAAAAGGTATGTATTTTTTTAATGCTTACCATTATCACTTTTGAGATTTCCATTACTGAGCTGTTTTAACCTCTTCTGATGGGATTTGCCATTGTAGTGGATTTGTGCCTGAGCAGCAGAGTTCAGCTGAATGTTACAAACATTACACAAAGTGAAATTGGTGTGTTTCTTTTCTCTTTCCTTCTTTTCTTCAGTGCCATCGGGTGTTAATTCTTTCTCACCTTCCCTGTCTGGGACGGATGTGAAATCCGAATTGTATGAGTGGTTATCAACTGGTAAATCAGGGCTCCAGGGCTTCTTCATATTTTCTGGGGGGGTGGGGGGGAGAGAAAAAAAAACAAAACATAAGAGTAAGTAACACAAACTTTTTTTTTGCAAACCAGCAAAAGGTTCTTTGCATTTTCATATTTTAACACTACATTTCTGCATATATTTCGCCTGTGACAGTAACTGGTAAGCACTTTCCCTGGCTTTATCTCTACCCACAAGGTTTTCCATCTTATTTCCCCCTCCCTGTCCTGGTGTGGAAAGGGAGTGAGAGAGCTTCTGGGTGGGGGTCTGGCAGCCAGCCAAGGTTAATCAATCATAGAAATACACACAGTTATTACAGCAGAAATATTTTATAATCCTCTCTAGGATTAAATCAGTGTCACATTTTGACTTTTTCTTAATATAAAATATAAAGTAAATAGGTCAGTTAAACTCTACGTGAAGGACAACCTATTGTTACGTTCCATTATATACACTCCTACATTCAAATACTGTACTTGGCTAATCACTAATCACTACAAATTCTTAGCTGTTTTAGCACTTGAAATGCAAGATGTGTTTTTCAAGTTGGAACAAAAAAAAGGGGGGGCAGGGAGAAGAGTTAGTCTCTGTTTCCCATATTTATATATTTTGATGTGTTGCGATCAACAGAAGAAAAAATAAACCCCCTATATTTTAGTCAGCTAATCTGAAATGCATAGACGTCACTCGAGTTTATTTATTAGGTATTTAGCAATCCCTAGTCATCCCCTCTCCACTTCCTGTGGATGTTTTCAAGCCCAAGTCTAATCATTTCATAACTTGTCTGATTAAAAATAGTTCAAAGACAAATAATAAACATGTTTTATTAGTTTCTTATATTAACCTCCCAGGATTATAATTCAAGGATAGTTAACTTAGATTCAGCTAATACCAAACTGTAACAACTACAGAAATGAGAAGATAATCCCATCTGCAGAACTTTAAGTGAAACCAATGTAAACACGACCTTCTGTAATTAAAGGTGAGCAGAAATGGCACAGGCGAAGAAGTGCTCTGTGCACTGCAAACCTAATTTACTATTCAAGGAGTGCAAAATGTTATAACAACTTAGCATCTTTATGAGACCTTTATATAGCACATAAATCTTTAAACTGGTTGTTCTCCCAGACTTAGTGAATAAATGAAGGTCTAGCCAAAGAAACAAATCCGTACTTTGAGTGATAAAATTACTGCAGCCTTAAATATGATGGTACTATTTGGTCTCTAACTAACAAATCAGTCAACCTAGAGACAAAAAAGATGATTGCAGCAACACAAGAAAATGGGATACAGATCACTTTAATCCCAGATCCAGACAAGGTTCAGCATCTAAAAATAAGTCTCAACAAGCCTTCAGATTTGGGTCTGATTACACCAAAATACTGCAAATCATTCTTGAGAGAGCTTAAAATACTGTAAATTTCATCAGTTAAGTGTTTTGCTGGGCCTCCTAAGGATTTAAACACATTTACTGCTTTCCACTCAAATCATAAAGACAAATTTAGATAAAGATGCAAATCTAAAACCTATCAATATTCAAAACAGTTTCAATCTCAGTTTTCAGATGCGATTGCTATCTAACTAGTATTGTGTTCTTTTATGCTAACTAAACCCTATTTCATTTAAGAAAGTACAGACCCAGTTCTGAGAGGAGCTCTGCACTTGCTGTAGATTAAAACCTCACTCAAGCAGTTCAGTCGATATTATTATTTCAGCTTTTGTGTATAGTCAACTCTGTTATCTAGGATTTTAGCTGTCTAAAGCAAGAAATGAGAAAACAGGCTAAAAAAATTCATTTCAAAGCAAAATTAAAGAAAAAAAGAAGCAGCATAAAAGTAGTTATTTTTTAGAATCAAATCTATTGTACCAACAGTGATGATAGGAACTTTTATAGACAAATCACAACCGTCCCATACAACATTATGAGACTGTGGAAGCTTAGGAGAAAACCTGAGTTTTTTCTACAGCAGATCTATAGCATATTTCTCCTAATGTAAGGAGGAGGTTTCTCCTGAGGAAACAGCAACAATCCATCAACCTCTCAGCCTTCTGGAGTTTGCTGGATATACTGTTCACTCTGAAGAGAACTATATTCATCTATCTAAAATATTTTTAAATTAAGAAATTCAGTCTTTAATCAAACCATTACAAGGAGTAAAACGCTAACATGATAGCACTAGTTTTACTGAATTGCTCTAGATGACAGTAACTTTTCAGAAATCCCAGTTTATACACATGCTGTACATTGTATATATAATCTTCTGCATTGAAAGCATTCCCCACTAGAGAGCAGTATGAATTTAAAGTTACAATATATCTCTAGACCTATTGTGCTAGTCATATAGGCATGAGATTACTATAACAAAACAGATCTTCTAACCAAGATGTAAAACTTTGTAAGCAAATATAATCTAGTCAATTAAACAAACATTGTATATTATGTGTACACATGTCTAATTCCTTTTGAAACATTTACACAGATAACCTGGCAGCCTAATAAACTGTATTAGCATGTTATAACATCCCTCTAATATTCCAATCAACACAGTCTAATCTGTAAGAGTCTTATTTTTGGCATATAGAATACTTGTCTTGCATTCTAATCTCATTCCAAAAAAAGAAATTATAAAATGCACACTGGATAAAGGCACAGTAAAATAATAAGAGAAATTCCACCTTGGAAATAAATGATTCAAGTATCTACCATTCGATTTGTGCTTTTATTAGAAAGCTGTGATGGCATTAGAGCTGCAATACATTTTTGCCTGCTGCCATGTCTCTCTCAAACCTGGAGGAAGAAGAGGATAATTTATAACTGCAGACTAGGTGACAATTAGGAAAACAGAAGTTTCAGGAATACATATTACATTACAGTCTGCCACCATTTCCTTTACAGATACACAGTGATTTCTGAATATGTAATAGCACTACTGAAGGACTCAGGTGAAATATTACACACCTGTGCAAACCAAACTTGAGCTGATGCTGTAAGCCAGCATTCCATAGCAGTACTCCGTATGTTGATTGGACACAAATGGTTTGAGAAAAAAAAAATCCCAAACATAAAGACAAAAAATTTTGGAAAAACAGCAGCAGTTTAGGATTAAAACATTCTGAGTCCTTCTTACTCAATATTCCTTCAAGGATAAGGAAATGAAGATAGCAAAGGATAAAGAAGGGGGAGATATCCAACTGAGTGTAACTTGCTGAGATACTTCTAAAATACAATTTACCACTCCAACTAGTATTTTAAAAGAAAAGGGGGAAAAAAAAAATCAAGTCTGTGAAATCTTGTAAAAGTTGCACCAGTGTTTCAGCTAATGCAGATGCAGACTAATTCTTGCAAAGCAGCACACAGACTTTCAGTTCACGCCTGCATATGCCTGCATCATTGTATACTTCTGTTTTCTGGAATGAAATGTTTAGGCAGCAATTTTGATTGGTGGGGGTGAGAGAAAGAATGCTTAGTTTATTCTATTGGGAAGTTACATGGAATATGCTTAGAAGAAAACATTATAAATTTAATTTTAAAAGGAATTTTTAATTGCTATCAATGTCTTATTGGTTTGAACTGCTGATCCTATGTGGAAATGGATAGGCATTAAATGAAAAACCTCTTTCCCTGCCATTATATTACAGAGTTCATTCATCTTGACTGCACTGGTTGCATATCATATAAACAGTCTCCAGTTTTGCAGATAACCCCCCCCAAAAAAAAAAAAAAGTAAGCTAAAAGTAAACCTTTAGGAGCCCTAAAGAAGACTACAGTGAACTAGAAATGAAAGAGCAAGGTAACCAAGAACTCAAAATTTCAAGCCAATTTAAATAGCACTGTGGATAAATGCTTACATTTCTTTTCCCTGGAGCTCTGAACTCAATTTTGGCTCAATGATGCTTACCAGTAAAATGAACTTTGCATGACATTATAGCTTTGTGAAGTAGAAAATTGTCCCACATGGAAAACTAGCACAACTACAATCTGTAGTGTTTGCTAGCTTAGCTAACATAGATACTGCCTGGGGATTTCTCTTCCGAAACGTGTTTGAATGTAAGGGATTAAAAATTACATCCTTCCCTTCTTAAACGCAAGACAAAAGCATGCTTTCTATTCAAGGATATGGAAAGAAAACTTTGCTCATTTGTATTACAACTAATTGTGTTGTTACCAGACTGTCTCGTCAGTGTGGAACTATCCCAGTCACTGGGTCTTAGACCCTGTGTACATAATAGTCAAATACATTGGGTTCATTTAAGAGGCCAATGGAGCATACAAATCCCAGAGTAAGAGACTGTTGTGCAGCTAAGTCAGTTGTACTCAACACAGACCATTTGCCATTGATGAATGACACAGTATATCCTAAAGAATACCTCTTTGGAAGAAGCCACTTCCCAACAGGTCGTTACAACAAATACGTTGCCTATAATAGCTGAAGGATAGAAAATAGAGACAGGGCATTAACGACAAAAGGCCACTAATTACAATATTCAGGGATTTCTAATATTTCATTTCAGAACTGTGAAAATGGTAAAGGCACTTATGTGGCAATGACAAAAGATGCAGATAATCGCATCCCAGTTTGTCACCCCCAGACTCTGCAGTCACTGTAAATCTCACCAACAGGGCCTATGGAAAGAGTCATCTCACTATGAAGTACACTATAATTATAAACTCAGATGTTTTGTTCTTAGAAACATACATTCCCCTTCCTCTGCAGATGTCTACCCTGTAGATCTCAAGTTAGACAGGATGAATCTCACTCTGCCTGCCATAATAGCCTCTTCAAATATTAAAAGGACTGAACTTTGACAGGTAAAAAGAAAACCTGGTTTTCAGATATGAACAGATAACAACATATATCAACAGATATCAGCTGCTTTCAAAGAAACTGTTGCTAGAACACTGTTTAAAAAAAGAACAAATAAAAAAGAAGATCACATCAAGATCCTCTCTCTAGTTATCATCTTGTCAGTTTTCATGTCTTGGAGGAATGTTACCAGCACACTACACAAAAACCCCTCTAGTAATAAGTGGAATCTTCCAATCTTTTTGAACATCATAAATTTGATGCTATATCCTTCAGGTGATAGGACGTTACTGGTTGACGACAGTCATGGTAGCAGGGTGACCTTTGTATCAGCCTTTTAAGAAACTCTTCCACACTGTGAGCCAATATATGTGACAGGACCCTCTCCAAAACTGGATTTCTATAGGCTACAGTCTTCCTATTTACCTGTTATGTTACTTGAAAAAAATCCCTGCTGCATCGGTTACCTGTGACCCCCTCTACCAAGAAGCCAGTGACAGCTAACTTGCCTTTACAACTTCTAGGCTGACCTCACTGAATAAAAAATGTTGGCTCTAGAAATTTGCTCCTGGGAGAAGCTTAAAATTAACATATTGCCATCTATTTTGTACATGGATGGAGGGGGCAGGACAGCCTGGGGGAAGTATCAGGAATACAAAAATAAAACAGCTTTTGCTTCTTCCACCCCCATTATCACTGGATGATGTGGTCCTGACACTGTAGCCTTCCAGTTTTGATCAGGGTTGCACCTGCTCCTGGTTTTGAGCCCAGAGTGATTTAGGTCATGAATGGTCTATTTTACACATTGCTGCTGTGGCAGTTACAAACATATAACGAGATGGACAAACAATGGGAAAACGGTGAAAGGGCACTCACGGTGAAAGCACTGCATCTCTGAAACGCAGCGCTCTCCCAAATGACCTAAGTAACCTTCAGGATACGCTGCAGGACTCATCTGTTTTCTCTGGATGGATGAATAAACGTCATTTCAGTGGAAGAGCTACTGGGGAATGGGAACCTACTGGGATTGGAAAGGCTTTTGTTAAAATTGATTTTTCAGGACCTCCTTTGTTCTGAGTCTTTCAGATTTTGCTGTCTTTCAGATGAAAATTAAATACAAAGTAGTATATAATACAATAAAAGCTGGTGTGAAAATCTGGAAAATACATGCATTAAGTAATTTTACACTGTTGGTAGGCTTTTCTACTAAGAGTTTTAGGCTTGTAAGAATAACCATCACTTGCTTCTAAAAAGCAAGGAAGAGTTTGTCAGGTCATACACCCAACAGCTAAATTACTAGTCAGTGATAAAATTGTGAACAGGAGTCAGTATTTCTTGTTGCTGTCTGTCTCATACACTGCACATCACATCTGAAGCCACTATTTACCAAATTCTCTCTTCAAAAAATCCACACAAAATACAGTAGAAGAGGTAGCTTAGGAGAAAAAAAAAAAGGATAAGTCAGGGAGAGAAACACCTTATTTTTCTGTTTATTGTTTCTCCATATCCTTACGGCTCCTCCCAATCTGACCGCTGCTGCTAGCTGTTATACCACTTCAATCATCCATGTGAATAATAAGAAAATCATAATCATCATCATCTCAGGTGATTTTTGCAAAGTTTAAGAGGAAAATAACCTCTTGAGCAAAAACCGCATCAAGTGAAAGAAATAAAGGCTGGTTCTCCCCAGATGTTTATTGGTTGGGTGAGGGGGGAGGGATGAGGCAGAAGGAGACCGAGGTTATTTGGGGTTGGATGGCTTTATAACTTAATGTTTATGTCCTGGGACTCTTCCCAAGAAATGCATCTCTGCAGACTGAACCCTGTAAGAGTAGATTTTTATCCATCTGAAATAGGCTCATTGTATATTCGTATACTTTGAGCAATAGCGCAGAAAATAAAAGCCTGGGCTTTTGCTTTGTTTTGCTGGGAGAGCACTTAAATCTTTCAGGAAAGGCTGCATTTCAATACTGCAGCAAATGAACAGACTCCAGCCTATCTCCCGTCACAGCCACGTGCACCACAAGTTCCTAAAGGAACTTATAGATGAACTAAACAGAAAAAGTTCATCATTTCTTGGTTCAGCAGTTCCCTCGTGCCAGAAGCAACCAACAGACATCTCATAGTCTCAAAATATACTGCAGTCATTTCTTTAATTGAGTTCTATAAAAAGAGCTAAGCACTAATCAACACCATATGTTATTCAATTAGCTAGTAATACATATCTATTTCTCAAGCCTGTGCTAACATAATGGAGCACTTTGGGTGGTTTGGAACTATTTAAAGGCCAAGTAATTAATTTGCAAACATCAGCTTCTAAAATCTGAGAAGCACTACTGTGGTGACTTACAGCCAGAGCCAAGCCATGAAAACTCCCTCAATTTGGTTTTTATTCAATCCATTTTCAGACATGGTTCTTGTGAAGACAAAGATTTCTGCCTAAAATAGGGCCAAATAAAGACACGGGTTCAGCTATGTGTCTGGTAACCAGGCCCTGAGGGACGCTCTTCCCATGCAGGTAAAGCAAGCTATTTGCATTGCCTCACCTACCCCTCCGTCAGCAGCACCTTGTGTACAGACCTTGTACGAAAGGCAGCAGTTAAAATGGCAAAAGGCGTAGCTAGCACAGCTATGAAGGCTCTGCCTACCAAGAAAATTTGTTGTTGTCATGCACCCTGAAGTGTATTACTTTTTCCATATTCTTGGTTTCCACATTTGGGAATTCCACTCACAGCCTTGAAACGCCTGTCAACAGCACTCCGAGTTAGCTGGGCTCAAAAAGAAGGGACAGAAGTGGCCGACTACAATTCGGACTGCCTCTACTACATAATACCTTGGGTTTAGCATTATTTCTGAGAAGGTGGGCAGTCAGTACATGTTTTAAAGGTCAGGAAAATAATGGCAGATTTTTCAACTTCTTGAGTGACATATAAATTAGACCATGTAGCAGGGTCGAGAGACAGGTGTAAAGAAAAAAAGGATGTGCAAAGGGAAAAGATGACAACTGATCTTTCTCTACAGAAATGCTGAAATTTTGTAGGTATTGGAATTACTTTTGATTTCATAGATAAAAATAACCTCTTTCAGCCTCTCTGGATCAACTCCATGATGTGAAATCAGCCTACAACCTGTCATCCAGATATCCTGCAAGTGCCATATTCCACCTTCAAGATCTTTAGTTTTGCTAGCATGTAAATATCCAGTCAAATCTTTATATCTCAGCAGAAAGCAAGAGCATGAACAGTTGTTTAGGCATAACGAGCAACTCATTTTTACAGACAAGTAAGTTCTGTTCTTAACACTCCAATACAACCACTAGCTACCACTGTACCCAAGTAAGCAATTTTTGAAACATCCTGAAGTTTTAGTCAGTGTTTGTTTCTATTTTGTTAATAGGTTATTCCTTTAGAAACACAAGTAACTCCCCCCCCCCCCGCCCCCCCCCCTTTTGTGGCTAAGTATTTCGGCAATATGCTGATGGAAATACATCTGTAAAATGAAAAAGAATTGCAGGCAAGTCACATGAATGAGCTCTGTGGGAATTCTGCTTAAACCCACCCCCCAAAAGAAACATTCTAGAATAAAGAATGATAATTTTGAGACAGATAGTTCATCCCCTGCAATCTTTGTTATGCATAGAAAATGCAGCCATCAGACACAATAAAATGAAATGAACTGGCAATAAATGTAGTCATGGTGGGGAAGAAGAAATTAAAGGTCACAAACAAGGGATTACTAAAATTCATAATTTTTGTTTGTTTTCAATTCAGGAGGAATGTCAGAAGTTTTTGCTTTGTACTTTTTTTTTTTTCATGTACGCAATTTCAGAAATTATTATTTTCTTGTAGTTTGCAAGATAATTTCTCAAGATTGCCAGAGTTCTAGGATTTGAATTCTCATACCCTCTCAGGCCCTAGGACATAACAATGTTTACCACAAATAAAAAGAGCCAAAAGTTAGAAGTCAATCTCCCCCCTCTTTCTGTTAGACTTTTGTTTTAGGGAGTTGCTATATGGATATTTTTTAAACAAAAGGCCTTTAAAACAAAAGAACCATAGAAGAACAAAAAACTGATTTTAGTGCTTCAATCAGTTACCCTTTGGAAGAGATTTCCAGATCAAATGAAATATCGTATGTTTTCTCTCCCTGTAAATGCATTTCTACAAACACCAGGATTAAAAAAAGCTTGAGGAATTAGGGCTTATATTTGAATATTATCATTTATAGTTTTACAAAAGTAATCATTTTTTCAGATTATCTGCTCGTTATAAAATATTTGGGTAGCTCTGACAGCATTTACAAGTGTAGGGATTTTTTTATTATTATTTTATTGCTTCATTACACCCACTGGGCCATTTAATACTGAATTTAGTGGAGAGCAGATCATTTTCCAAGCAATGCAAACACATCAAGGTGAAAGTCTGTTGTGTTTGGAAAGGTTATCAGATGCTTTTGCAAGTGCATGTGAAAGTTACTGTCATTTATCTTATTCTTGCACCTTTGGATTGCATTCTCTTTAACAAAGAGGATATATTTAGTACAGCATTCATGGCAATAGCAACGTAATTTCTGCTAGTTCACAGCATGTGTTTATTTGGGGCAGACTGTGCAGTTTCAGTGGAGAAGTATAAACATATTTTATATAACTTAAAAAGCATATTCTGTGCCATGTCTTGACAGCCAATGTCTTTGCTATTGTATCTGAGGCTGATAAAATGTTCTTCCATATCAGCTACACATTTACCTCAATCTCTTCATCAATATTAGGGATTTAGAGATAAATGTCTAGCAAACCAGACTATCCTTGACATGTATCAGTAAAATATCTAAAAGACAAATTGGGAGACCTGGACCTTTTTGTGTTTCCCCAGGATGACACAGTGTCCTACAGGAGTAGCTAAAGTCTTTTGTGACAGTCACACAAGGCCAACATAGGGTTTCACTTACATAGCTGGGGAATTATTTTAACATAAAGCCTCTCTGTCTGTGTCACATTTCTAATAACCTTTTCACCACAGTACCCAGACGTAATGCATTTATAGAAATGCTTATGAATCAAAAATAAAAATGTGCAAAAGGAATCTAATTATTGAAAAGAGAAACTGGGATGATTTCTTTTTTATTTGGGATAAATTCAGGTGACTCACTATTAGTGAACGCAAATGTATTTTCAAGGTATGATTGATATAATCCCATAGGGTGGGTGTACATCCTAGTGTACATCCAGGAAAATGTATCAGGACCTAAGAGGACTTACCAAGCAATGAAATAGTGCAGTAACTTCTTCCTTGCATTACTTTACCACGAGCGTAATTCACTCCTCTATTCAATCATGAATGGAAAATGAGGGTAGGGGACATTGAAAAGAATTTGTTTGTATTTTTTTTACAAGTTACACACATGAAAATACTTTTAGGGAAAGTATAAGGGGAGGTTTTGAAATTATTTCTGTAAGTTTTTATTGATCCAAGACCTCTGAAATATGTTAACTACTTACAATTTGGACATACAAAGCTCATTAATAAAAATACGGAAATACAGGAAAACATAGACAAACTTAGAGACATCAAGCCAATACCTCCCCTGTGGTGCAGGGACTGCTGCTTCACTTTGCCTGTAAAAATCAGCCCCTGTTTGAAATCGCTGATTTCACAAGATATTGCAGCAATATCTTCCAAAATCTAGCAAATTACCAGAGAGCTCCAGGAGCTTACTGGACACATTAACCAATGGCAGTGCCATACTATTGCTAGAATACAAAACAGACTTCTAAAATAGGAAAGGTTTTTCAGTTTTGCAGAAATATATACATATTTATGTATCTTCTCTGTGCTAAGTTGTCTTGGACCACCACCTTCAGGATTCCAGCACCATATTATCTTTTTGTTAGGCTTTATACAGCATGGGTTGCCAATAATTAAAAGGCATCAGTGCTTACTTCTGAAACACCCTCACATGATTTGAAGTCATTTTTTGTCCTAAAAAACGTCTTTCTGAAAAAGAATCATAGAAAATATGGTAATAACACCACACACACACACACACAGAAAGTAGGATAGCTGATGCTTTCCAGCCTTCTCTGGGAGACCTTCACAGCAGTACTTCTCCTATTGCACTTTGTGGCAGATGCTCAGAGCACAGACCCAGAACTGCTGCTCTTGGGAAGCCTGAGCACTTTGTTCAGCCACTATGATGTGCAAAAACTACTGCTGCTGAGTCTGTAATATATTTCCAGCTCCACTGGCTCCGCTGGCCATCTGCAATCTCTCTCGACCTGTCGGGGTAGGCTGAAGCTGTTGAAAAAATCTGAGAAGTCACGCATGGTAGAATTTAAAGCTCTGTAAGACCTATGAAGTTTCTTCCTTCAGCCATTCAGATGAAGCAGCTTATAAACTCTATTAAACATAGTACAAGTTTATAAAATCACTGGGACTTGCACAACTACTTGATTTTTCAGAATAACAGATCAACTTCGTGTTACAATATTCATTAGCACTGAAGGTCATTTAAGATTACTGAATAAAATATATATGAAATTCTCAGAATTAACACATTTTGAAACATGATTTTATGACAAAACTTTAGAAGACCTGAAAAAATATTAAATGGCCCAATATTTCAAGGCTTTTTATCTCAGAATTACCTTCTCTGATCAACCTCATCATCTAAAACACTGCACCTCACTGGACGTGTACAAGACTTCAATCTAAATGAACTTTCTCAGAGAAGTTAGAGAAGTGTTTAATACGAGGGTAGTAGTGACCCTTAGCTACTGACAGAGCTTTACAATATTGTGCTCCTTCCACTAAAAAAAAAAAAAAAAAGACATTTAACTGAATACATTTTCCGAAAATGGCAAGATAAACACACTCCGATCCAGGTGCAAGTCAGGATGACAGCCACTGAAGTCAGTGGCATTACACTGGCATAAAAATGGTGCAAGAAAAGCAGAATCAGATCCCCATTTCCCTTCTACCTAGAAATTCATACAGTGATTTCAGCATCTCAGCAGTCACTGGTGATTTCAGCATCTCAGCAGTCACTGGTGATTTCAGCATCTCAGCAGTCACCATAATTTCTGCTGTTCTTGCAATGCATTATAGAAACTGTCACTTTTTAAATTTATGGTATCTTTTACAGCTTGGGTTAAAGAACACTTAAAGCACTTTCAGTGTTTGATATACCTCTACTCTAGAAGAATAGAAATGAGACTCCTTTACTAATTTAGACCCAGACTACCAGACTACTCACACTAGCAGTCTCAGGGAATTTTAATGGGATTACCTGCATGAGTAAGAACTTCTTATATGACAAAAGCTTTGCAGGACTGCAAAGCTTTTCTAATCAGAAAAGGGAAACATTTAATGATGAAAAAGTACAAAGATTACAATAGCTAAAACTTCATTGTTGACTGTATGACTCACAAGGCTGCAATATATTCATTATTAATTCAATGAATATCTGACCAATCAGCTGGTTTTAGTTTCCTGAGAAGATCTATAAGGTAATAAAAATCCAAACGATGTCAAGTTACTACTTCTATTGTAAACCTTGATATTGCCAGGTTTGTTTCTTCCCTGAAAATTTTCTTTTTCAATAGAAGAAAAATTGTTAAAATATGGGGAATCAAGATAAAAAAAAAAATACACCTCAGTTACTTTTTGTTTCATTTTGACTGCAATCCCTTTGAAAACTTCGTGACATTTTTATTTTGTTTGTCACAGAGGCGTATGAAGAGTAAACAATGCACGTAAGCAAAGCCATCAAAAACACAGCCTAAAACCAAACAACTGAACAAATGACCTTCCCCTAAGCCACTGCACACAAGACTGCTCCATCCTACCTCCCATTTTCCTAGTTTAGACAAAATCATCATTCTTTTACTTAGCATTATTTAAATCCAGCCCAAAAACGTCATTTGCAATCAACACTCACTGTCAGGAGCAAATGGGAATGGCTTACCTTGCAGTACAGCAGTGTTATCCACTTCAGCGTGCCCTGCTCCTACAGTACATACACATCTAGAAACAACACACACTCACTGTCATCAACTGCTTTTCACAAATCACTTGATTATTGATCACTACACTTATCGCTCTTCATTGACTGGACCTCATTCCACATTACTGCTCTCCTGCTGCTTCAGCAAATTCTGAAATTTCTATTGCAAGGAGAATTCACATGCAACCTAAGGCGGTGATCCTTTCAACTGGATACTTCTTACTATATCAAGACTTTTTGCAGTTATCTGCATTTATTTAAGACAAAAAATATTTGTCCTTTACAGTTGCAAGCTCTTTACCCAGAAGAAAGCATCAAGAGGGGTTGTTTTTCACCATGTAGCGCATTATGATTTATATCTTTACTATTTTATAACAGACACATTTTTTCAGTATTGAAGAAGTCAAAGATCTGTAACACACAAATAACTAACCACATGGCTTTAGGAAGGTAATTGTTCTGAATGGCCATCAACCATTTGGGAGAACAGAAGGACTTTTTTTGAAACATCATCTGCCACAAAGCACACCTCTTTCTGTCCTGCCAACTAACTTCAACCCTTGTGTGGGACAAATAACTTCAAGAAGGACAGGAAAAAGTTTCATTTATTGCATGTACTTACGTATACAGAATTAATATATATATATGCATATATATACACATATACATATCTGAGGCTTTTGAAAGAGGTATCAACAGGGTCATTTGAGCAAATCATTTGGGGTCAAAAACACTGGAAATTTTCTCTCAAAGAACTTGGCCAAAATCAACATTTTTCACACAAACAAGGTGACAATGGTTTTTCAACTTGCCTTACACAAACTTAAATTTTAATGAGAAAGAAGAGCAAAAGCCCCTGGGTCCTCTGGCCCAAGCAACATTAAGTCACTATGTTTCAAATTTCATTCTGTACAAGAATGTGCTCATATTACAGCTAATTATTACAGCCAGTATCAGAATCACCTGCTATCAGGTATTCAACACTGTTACGGGTTTAAGGCGGGAGACGAAGCAACTACCACTCTTCCTGCTGTCACCATTTCAACCATCAAAAGAGAGAATCAGAAGGTGGGTGGAGAGCGAGCGTACCAGAAGTACGAATGCCCGCATAGCAAAGTATGAAATGAAAGAAAGCAGCCAACAGCCTAGATATGAGTTTCACAGTGGCATAGTATTTAGTCACACTTGTGAACATAGCACAGAATTTTCTTCTCCTGAGAGAGCATTTTGTGAACAAAGGGATTAGCACTGACAAATGATGACCCAAGTTCTTTTTATTTCTGCCTGCAGGTGTCTTTCGCTCACCAAAGAGATAAAAACCAGCAACCTTGACAAAATGTACAATCAAAGGTGCTAAATTCTGGCATAAAACAATGTAACGAAACCAAGCCGTTCCATTCCTGAGCTTTCCTCTCCCATTGGCTTTGCAGAATTCATCCTTCAGATCTGAACTTTTGGACTCCACCAATTTTCAAGAGTAAGGAAAGAAGCAGAGGACCCTGGAGGTAGCCACTTGATCACGTTACCTACCTCCATAACCAGTCACATTTCTGAGCACGCATGCAAGGACTTTCTGTTTTCACCATATGCAACAAGAACCCACTCTACTAATGGCTCATCAGTGAAGGCAAAGAAAAAAAAAGGGGAGGGGGGAAGATGTGTGTATGTATATATAAAGAAACAACTAGAGGAAATCCAATTTGCTATTGTAGATGTTAGCTTGGTAAGGTTTGTTGTCCATTTTAATTACAGTAACTCTATAAATTGTGGGACATTCAGATCTTAGAACTGCACGGCGGGATTATGCCAAGAACCAGAAAGGCGAGCACCAGGAGGCTGACCTCTAGGAAACTCATGAAGTCAAAATTCATATTTTCTTGACAGTCCCATGGACTGTCTCCCTGCAGATACTCAGTTTGATTCTGATTTCTTCTTTACAAGCAACTCCGCATTCAACTTGGCCAGAACACACAGTCCATGTTTTTAACAAATGTAATGTCCTTAGCAATATGACACACCAAAGCTCATTAGTTTCTCACGTTTGTTTCCACACTCACTTTCACATTTGTTCCTCACTCTACTTTTACATCATTTCCACTAAGCTGATTTGCTTGTCCCAACTCAATGTTACTACTCACTCACATAAGCTTCCCCCAAAAATACTGCAAAGATAGCTTCATTCCTGGAGCATTTTCATGCTTCCTCCCAGTTCCTCGTATCAAATGGCTGCATCTGGAGGTGACTTTTTACATTAGGCTGCAGAACAGTCCTGTCCCACCATGCTCCCAATTACTCCAACAGGCCCAACCACTTCCATACTATAAGATACAATCCCCCTTCTAGAAGCGGATTCATTACACAGAACTCTTCATCACAGAAACTCTTCATCACGCAGAACAAGTACTTCCTTTAAAGAGGAACAGTCTTATTAAGACATATTCATAACTTTTTAAATCTTGTATCAGCATGAAAGGCAAAGTTTAGAAATAGAAAAAAAAACATGCAGTCTACAATTGCATTATTGTGAAGCACAAAGATCTGTCATTGCCATTGCAAAAGGTATTATTTTCTTAAAGTATACTGAAGGAAACATGCACCGTCTGAAAAAAAGAAAATGGGATGGAGAGAGTGCCTACAGAGACACAGAGACAAAACCTTTCTAAACTCACAAATATAGCAGAAGTGTCTTTAAATTAAATGCATTATTAGAATATAAGACCAAAATGCAGATAACATTATGAAGTACTATAATATTTTAGCATTGGAAATAACAGTGAAGTTGGGAAGATTAGATACATGCACTATTATATTTTCTTCCTTACCTGTAGAAGCTTCAGGAAAATACCCTACAGAACAACACTCAGTGCTGCCAGCAGCGACCTTGTTGAAAGCTTTTTACCGTATCTGTAAATCTTGTACAATTCCTGTCTGCATCCGGACAAAAACACTTCAGCCAATCATGCAATTGCCAAGTGCAGTAGGAGGTGAAACTTAAATTCATACTTTCTAGGCTCCTAACTTAGCACAGTTTCTAATGCTAATGGACAACTTCTCTCCTTTCCTTCCAACCCCCCTCTGCTTTTCTTCTCTTCCTTTTCTACCCAACTTTATTTTTCAGAGATTATTGTGCTTTTAAGGAAAACTGACAAATAACTTTTCTTGTTTGAATGTCAGAGTATTTTTTGTTAGCATGATACTATGCCTAGCATGAAGGGAAGCTCAGCAGTATACTTCATAGCCTCCTGTTCCCTTTTGTTTGCTATTTAAAGAGAAAATACATTAGAAGACTATTCAATTTTCTGCCATTTGGGAATTCAGTAGGGAAAAATACCCCAAATATCCCAGATAAATGGCAGGTAAGTTCATGATCATCATAATCTAATGCTTTCTATCTAGGAAAAACAACAACTCCTAGGAATGCCCCAAACACAAAAGGCATATGTTTAGATAAAAGTTAATCTTGAATTTTGGATATCATATTTTAGAAACTGAATGTATGCCACAGGAGGAAACTCTTCTGTCTGAAAAGATTATTTACTCCTCAAATGCAGTGGTATTCCCCAAGAAACTACTGAATAATTGCTATGATTAGTATTATTCAGTACAGTGGCTATGTCTGCTGAAGTGAAGTTTTTTAGGCCATTAATAGAGCTTTGAAAGGATAGTTGTATTTTGTGTACTATCTCTTCTTAAAGGATAAGATTGTCAAAATTATGCCCAAACTGAGCTTAAAAACAAGACAAACCAAAAAACCTGCAATCAGTATGCTCTGTTGATTGTTTTAGTCTAACTTACATGGGTATTTCTCCAATTTCGTAAAAAGCAATCACTATATAATAATTAAAAGACTATTTAATCATAAAAACGTCATTACGTAAGGGAAACATGCAACTACATCTCAGTAGTCACATGAACCCCACACATATTTGGCCATTTTGTGGCATAAAATTTTGAGTCACAATAAATGTGAAATTATCGGATTAAGACACTTATCCAAATGTATTCACCAGACAACAGTACAGTGTGTCTCCTAAATCTGCTAAAGAGATTTGGAATCCATTTATTGGTACTCTAATGTGTGCTAAGCACATTCTTCTGCATAGCTGGAAGAATATTTTGTTCTCTAATTTAATCGATTCATTAGCTAATATTTGTTGAGTGCTTTGAACATGTAACATTCTCCAGAAGAGCTGAGTGCTGTTACCAAAACAGTGCGGGACAGTCTTTTGTAGACTGCAGGTAGATGCATCTTTTCAGACATTTAAGGATTATGCAACAACTGAGAAGTCAGTTGTAGGTGAGTAACAGAGTATAGGTACTTGACAGGAAATATTTTTCCATGAGAATTATAGACCAAAATTAGAAAACTATTACAAAAGTCACCTATTTGTTTCTTCTACACTGTTTCCCTGGATTTTGTTACACTGGTTAAATTCAGGAAAATACCATATCATCTGTTTTGAATGGACTTGACCTATTGTGAATTCTTACAACGTGCCTCAACCCAGCTGAGGGATAACTGTACCCTTCTTGTGCAAGCGCAGAAAATGTAGAAAACCCAAGTGGCCTTCACAGAGACCAGAGTTAAGATCAGGATTTTGTAGGCTCAGACAGCCCTATGAAGAGGAAAGCATTCCTAACGTTTGAAAACTAAAAACAATGCACACAGGGACTAACCAAAATGCTGCTGGAACAAAGAGGTGACTAGCTGTATGAAAGGACTCGCGATCTACAGTGCCCATGCATTTCACTCCTTACCCGCCATGCACCACGCTGCCCCAGGGTGGGCAGGTAAGAGCGGATGGGTTGGCAGATGAATCATTCCCTGACCTCCTCGCAGTCATTTCCCTCATATGCTAAACTCTGTTCACAATGTTGTCAAGATCATCTACCAAACACCAACACACACCCCCACACATACACAGAGCAAACAACCCTCCTCCTAGTAGTAACCCCACAGTTGGGAGTTCCCCCAATCTGAATTACTTTAGGCCTTCAATAGAAATAAAGTTATTTTTATAAATGATTGTTTATTGTTTCTATTCTAGTGAAGAATTTGAATTAGGCTCATCTTAATTGTATTGGTATGCAGTATTTACAGTGTGTGTTGTCTGAATTCTGCATAAATCAATACCACCATTGCACTGAGCATCATCTTTTACAGAAAAAGCAATTCTGCTTGCTTCTAGAAAGACTGTTTCAAATACGGTTACTTCACAGAAGAGAATGACATGCAGATTTTCCAACACAGGCATAAAGTCCAAATCTCCTGGGGAAGGGTGAGAAGGAAGAGCCATGGAATGACATCAGCAGCAAGTAATCTGACACACCAGCTTCCTAACTCCTGTTTTTTTACAACAGAAATACAGGTCAGAGACAAGGACTGAGATGTAAGAGCACTATTCTAACAGCTCACTCTCTCTGAAAGTTTATTTGGTTCTTTGCCTAGAATTCCGTAATCAAATTTTATTGACTATGTGCAAGTCTCCAAATCAGTGGGGAAAACCCCAGAACTGGTGAACACCAACCCTCTTCAGAAACAGAAACTCAGGAGTTTGGGGTTCAGCATACATTTAGCTTTAATTTCTATGGTTTCACATCTTCAGAGTTTTGATTTGATTTAGTAATTCTTTCCAAAACAAAAACATAAAAAAAAGAATATAGGGAGACCATATTAAATTCAGTCCAGGTTCACAAACCTTGGTGAACTTGGGCTTGGCTTGTTTCACACTGAAACACAACTCAATTGCTCTAGCATTTCATTATAGAAGTCTTTAAAGAGCTTGCTCTGAATGCAGCAATTTGATATAAAATACATTAAATCCACACTAGAGGCTGACAAAAAGGATCAAAAGAAATTTAAGTCATATTATTCAAATTTTAAAGATAACCAATAGATCCCAGTAAACATCAGTTCTTCAATGTCAGCACTTAACAGGAATTGTAACACTCGTTTTATGCATCTTACTGAACATACAAGTATTCTAGCAGGAAGTTTCAAGGACAGGCATTTCATCTTCTGCCTTGACATTATAGATTGAAACATCCCACAGAGCAAGGGGCTCTTTTCTGCCTTTTCAGAATACATTTCCACTAATAATTTACCAACCAATCAAAAAACCAAGAAGGGTTCTTCCCCCAAATCATAAATTCAGATGAAATCATATTAAATCTGTGACAAAGAAAGCTATAAAAATAAAAGAAAATTACTAAGCTTTAGGCATATTTAACTGTATGTTGCAGTATACTCCTGCAGATACAGATGTCATGATACGAGGTCTCCTGCAACTGAGAAATTGGTTGGTTGGTTCATCCCTCAAGTTCCTTCTTATTCTGTTGAAAATAATACAGTCACTTGAGACATAGGTCTGGGTTGCATTGTTCCTCCTTCTGGCAACTATTTATTGTTCTTCCTCTTTTTGAGAGGATCTGAAGGGATATTAAAGTGGGAATAGTGACCCAGAGAGTACAATATTAGCCATGTTCTCATAAAACAGATTCACATAAGGAGTATAATATTTGTACTAGCACAATACCTTCTGAAGTGTGTTACACTCCAATACCTTTTTGGGAAAACCAGTGATTGCATGTAACATTTAATCAAAGATCCACTCTACTGTAAAACATCAATTTCTCTTCAATTTTCCACTTAGTATTTCAAAACCTCTTTTGAATGTCAACTGCTGGCAATTTTTGTGCCGGCTACAACTTGGTCAGAATAAAGAAAAAAATCATTAACATGTTAATAACTTTGCGTCTCTAAGGGGTAGTTAGTTGGTCCTACATCAGAAAAAGAAGCTTCTTTTTCAGCCCTATTCTTAATTGTAAAGTGATTCTAATTTAACACAATTTCCTGATTTCCTTCATTTCAATTCTTGGAGAAGGATTTCTCAACGGCCAGCATGCAGTCCTATGGTAGTTCCAATAAGAGCAGCTCACTGAGAAATTCTCACATCCATTAAGATGTAGAAAGGAAAGCCAAGTACTTACACATGCAAATAAGAAAGTGGACAGTCTCTAAACAAAACTGCAAGAGAAGTTATGTAGGCAAAATGCGGTTGCCTGTATTAAAATACAGGCAAGTGTCTGGGAGTAGCTTTCCACACTTCATAATACATTATAAACAAATCAGCTTATACATCAGATTTTATGCAGTATCTCAATCCTTTTTTAACCTTTGCAGAGTATATGGTTTAAGGTATGAAAAGAATGAAAAGTTATGTTCACATCTTTACACAAAACAGTTATTGTTCATGCACACAATCTCATACATGCCACTTGTCAACAAGGAAATGAAAGGCATGTTCATAAATAAGGGGGTTTTATTACTGGGGTTTGTTATTTTGTGTTATTAAGAAATGGATCACAAAGATTATATCTTATAGAAGAAAGTGAGTATTTAGGATACATGATGGTGATTTCAGTGTCTATCATTTTATTTGAAGGAACTACATAGAAATGCATAATTTTGGACAAAACTTCTAACAAGGCAGATTTTAATGTATTCTGTTTCATTTTTTATCATTAAAAAGGAGTTTTCAGTAATATACAGGTCTACTGCATTCATACATGTATTTTTTGGACAGAAGCAACGTGTTCAAAGGCAATGTTCAACATCATAGACAACATTCAACCTGTCACTATGTATAGGAAGCAGTACAGTGCACCTGTTTCAGCACAGTATTCATAAATTCAGCTAATATTCAGATTAGAGAACACTCAGATGCTTGCAGCTGTGGCCCATACTGCTCTCCATGGCCTTACCCAATGGTATGTTCCTGTGTTCATGCAATTTATGCAGTTTACCTGACAAATTGAACTAATCATGGAGTTTTGACTCACCTTAGTATCTCATCTTTATCTTGTAAGAAACTGAACTGCTTCTTGTGAACTTGCTTGGCAAGGAAAAATTTAAATACTAAGCTTAAACATATACTGTCTTTTGCAGAAACTAATAAAAATACTATTGAAAAAGAGAAACAGCCAGAAAGGAAGCAAAGGGTTATGGTACCAGACACTGAACAAATCTCTCCAGTTAAACACTCTGCTCATTTGCTTTAATAATTGACCTAATTCGCATGGGAAAACTAACAACTAGAAAGAAAGGAATAACCTAACATGCTTTGCAACCTGAATTTCATGTGTCCTTTCTACAGTGGGACATTCTAATAAGGACTTTGGAAACAGCAGTGCTTGTTCGCAGAGCATATAGTCAGCAGACTATGAAGCCTATGATGGGACAGGGCTTTGTAAAATAGGTTCTAGTCTGAAGCAAGGAATTATTTCCAGCTAAGAAAGCCAGTCCAAGCACAGCAAAAACTTACAGGTATGCAGCGCAGAATTGCCCAGATCAGTTTACATACTAATACGAGTCTGTTTATAACACTTGTGTCACTTGCTCCAAGCCTCCAATGCTTCAGAAAGGATTGCAGAGCTGAGCCAAGCCACTGCTTTGCCCTGGAGGATCTTCAGCACATCTCTGCACCAACAACCGAGGCAGGCTTGAAAGGAAATAAACAAACCTGTGGGGAGTTCTCCATAGTGATTTGCATTGCCATGACGTAGGAGGCACGAATAAGCTTTAATCACCCTTAGTCTGTATGGAGAGAATATTTATACAGTGAAAATATAATTAGTAATGTTCATAACACTAAAACAATCTAGTGTCTGTTCCTTGATTTGAAAACTCCTTGTTAGCTAGAGCACAACAAAATGCTCCTTCGCTTGCTGAACGACTACGGAAGAACTGTCAGAGGCTGAGCTCTGAAAAGCAGACACTAACTCTTGACTTAAAGTCATTTGACACCATTTTCCATTATTTTTCCCCAGTAAATTTTGAAAAGTATTCTAAATGAAGTATCTATGAGATTAATACTAATGTTATGAGAAAACAGTGACAAAGTTGTATCTACCAATGATTTCTCCAAATGAGGAAGATGTATTAGCAGGCTCTGCTGGGATGTGTTCTCTGTCCAATATTATTCATTAGTTTCATTAACAACTGGATGATAGAATGCAGTATATACTTATTAAACTGGTAGATTACATCAAGCACAAAGGAATGGAAAGCACACCACAGGCAAAGATTAAATTCAAAATTAAATTGACAAGGTGGAGAAAAGCTGTGTTAAGAAGAAGATCACGCAAGACAGAAATGGAAATCATCACCCACGCAAATGCAAGATGGGGAAAAACTAGTTAGGCTGAAGTGTTAGAGTAAAGAATATGAATGTCAGAATAAATCACAAGCTGAACGTGTAATTAGCATGCTAAAAGAATGGTACTGTCTGAAAGACCATCATTCTAAGATGAAACGCTAAACCATGGTCAAGTAAGAAACATTTTTTTTGCATCTGCTAAGAAAGAGTATTCTGCCCTTCTCTGGGGACAGAGAATATATTTGTAGGAATTCCTCACATCACAGTGTAAGAGCTTTTTCTTCTATTTCTGTTCCAGCTTAGGGTCACTTAAGTCTCCTTTCTTCATACTTCTGCCAGAGATCACTAGAACTAGGCTGTGTTATAGGGTATACCTTGAATATATATGGTTTTACAACATACATATTATACAACAGTATGGCAGAAATGCCACACTATTAGAACAGTGTATTCATTCTCGAGATCTGTGTAACAGCTTTATCTCCCTTTTATCTTGGCATTCAGTCACTCAACAGATATACATCATCTATCAGAAAAACCTTCATCTTCCTGTTACATTTTTGTGAAAAATGAGCTTAGCATCGCACTGAAATAAAGACAGAATTTGGAAAAGAGAATCCATTCACAGAGCGTATGGAAGTAAAATCTCTCACAATACTTATATTCAACTTAGGACTGTGACACTGAAACAGATTCCTGAAGGAAGATAAATTTGACAGTGAAGGTCAAATAAAAAAAACCCAAACCCAAAAATCACAAAACACCCCAGTCACCTAAAATGTTGTTAATGACTGCAAAAAGGTATTTCTTTTTGTATAATGTTTCTGTTTTTTTAAGGGTTTGCCCCAGCAAGGAAGCTTCACTTTTCTTCTGTATCTTAATAGCACATGCTTTCATCACAGCTGGGTGTAAAAATTATACACAGGGATTCAGCAGAGCTAAAGGTATTGGAAAGCATAAAGTCTCAGCATGACAACTCCAGCAGCAGGATGGGATGAAAAACAGAGGAGAAAAGAACAAATGAAAAAAATCAATGCAAAACGTGAGAGTGACAGGTATTGTGGGCTGCTGCACATCAGCCATGGAGAATTCCCTTTTCTCCACTGCACATCACAGTACTTTGTGCAAGAAGCACCATGTTTGAACTATACAAAAGGACATGAAAGGGCGAACCAGGGATTGTGGTTAAATTTAAAATGACAGCTGAATTACTGGTTTATTGTTTTAAAATTTAACTTTTTTGTTTGTTTGTTTTGTTACGTACTTGTAGATTTTCTGGGCCATATCCTTGTTTGGCGACTATCTGTATACTTGCCCAGAAGTTTTAATGTTGTAAATATAGTTAACAAGAAAGATGAAACATTTGGAAACTAAAGATGGTTTGGGTTTTGGTTTACCTGAGACCAGACTTCCAGCGGAATTTCCAACCCATGAAAACAAGATTTCAAAATGTTATTTCACATTCCGAATTTGAGAAGGAAAGCTATGCAAAAATAAATGAAGTGCATTTTCACAGGAATTAATTAGTAAGAGTCTGGTGTACAATACACATACAATGCAAGATTATATAGATGCTTTAATGCATCAGCCATGCTGCACCTATGCTGTAAATTCTATGAACTGAAGTTGCATTGGACTTAACTTGCACAAGTTGCACAGCAGAACAGTGAATGCAGACAAAATCTGACAGAGGAACATATTGCAGCACATGAATAAATCAGCTACTCCTCATCAGGGTAGTGAATCCAATATGAATGGGACTCAACTTAGATGACATGTAAAGCCAGCTCTTACAGGCATTTGATCTTGAGTTTCTCTAGACAGCAACAACTCTGATCAGCTGTATGATGTACGAGCATCCCTGCACAAATGGTCAGCTGACAGAGTGAAAATTTATTTGCAAAAAAAATAAAAATACAGACTATTGAAAAAATTATTATAGTTGGCAGGTATGTATATCTTACCAAGTTATGTAAGGAAGCAGTACTAAAGCAGTGCATGAAGTTGAAATATGAGCTATCGTGTATTTTGCTTTATCTAGACATTCATAATGTACTTGCTATAGTATGCACTTATAATTACAATTTTGGTTGCTGAAAGATTCTCCAAGGCAAGAACTATATTCATACACTTCTGCAGGACTAATTACAATGCCTGCAAAAAGACTAAGGAGTCAGCATGCTTGAGCGCACTGGTTGAACGTTAAAGTCTCGTCCAATGAAGCTCCAATGAATCCAAAGCAGAAGCAAGAATAATGACTCCAGGGCACTACCAAGTTCATACTCATTAGCTTTTGCTATTCCTTTTTTAACAACGTTATGTACCATGCCCTTTCTTTTTCCCCCCTCTCACTCTCCAAAATTTGCCAGTATTTTTAAAGATGGAACCTAGAAAATACTCCTGGTGCTTTTGGTAATAGAGGCAGAGATACATCCTTTGCATGAAAGAAATAAATGCCCATTTTATTATTGCTTTTGCTTTCTGTATGGACGAGTCCTAACTTTGGTAGAAGGGGCTTTTGATAAAGAGGTAGTACAAACCTGAACTGCATTTGACCATCTCAGAAATAACTGGAAAGTAATCTTTCTCTTAGGCCCTGATCACATATTTTCACTTCAACCTTTTTTAACTCACTTAGAGAGTGATCTAACGGACCTCAATGGGAAAAGGACAGGGCTACCATTGATCTGGCAATTTAAAGGGAGCTTATCATATGGGTGATTCAGCACCATTCATATAAACACAACAGAAACACAGTGTTCTTGAAGTGACTTACAGGATTAAAGCTCAACCTCTAACAGCTAGACAGCTGCTTCAGATTTTTTTTCAGTTAGAAAAATTCCAGCATTTTCACCCTTTGTCAGTATTCATCAATCTATGCTTAAAGGAACCTGAATGTGTTGTTAACTGTCAATTCAGGATTTAGATTTAGATGATAAAAAAGAAAGTTTCCAAAAACATCCCTTGAGATCTTCGCATACCACTACAAGGTATCAAAATGTAACTGTAAGAAAAGTGGCCACAGATGAACAACTAGGGGAACATGAAGTAAGCTTAGAAGGAAAGACTCAGGGGCATCTCATCATTTGTATAAATACCTGATTGGGCTGGGGTGGAGGGAGCCTTCTGACCTCAGGCATCCTGTGATTCTGTCAACTGCAGACCACCTTGCAGGTATATAGTAGTATGTTTGATTATCAGGATTTAAATCAATATAACTGAAACCCATACAGTGTTTCAAAACAATTTGATTCTGCTCCCACTCTGTTTTTATGAAGGACTTACCACAGAGAAATGACTTTAACTAGAGGAAATAAGATATTCTGGAAATAGGGTAAAATGTACTTTCAACCCTGCTTTTAAACACTGGTACATTTTAATAAATCATCATTACTTTGCAGAAGGCACATGGAATACATAAACATTTATGTTAAAGCTAGATACAGTATCCTGACCATTAACAAGAATCCATTTGCAATGATGTTTTCACAGGCAAGTTCAGTAGATTTAAGGCAGATATGTTCTACAATGAGAACGATAAACAACCATGGAGTAGAATTCCTGTCAAAATATTTCTGAGCAGCTAGATCAGTTTAAATTAAAATGCCTAAAATATTCTCTTCAGATTAAATGAACAAAGTAAGAAGCATTAATTAAAAATATTTAATTTAGCTTATTTTACATTTACACTTTACATTTGTTTTCCTAAAGAAAAGCTAATACTGATCAGTTTGTATTGATTAAAACGTCTCTAATTTATTTTTTGTCATGAACCTGCAATATATCTGTCCTTTTTCCTCAAAAAGATATAGTGTTTTACACGTATTTAGAGTCTCAGTTTGCAAATGTTATATTAGAATATGCTGAGTATTGCCATTTTCTCATTAGAAGAATATTAATGACCACTGTCACCCTCCGTTTCTATACAAACTAGAATCATAGCATCATAGAATATCTCAAGTTTGAAGGGACCCATAAGGATCGAGTCCAAGTCCCTGCTCCTCACAGGACTACCTAAAACTAAACCATATGACTAAGAGCATTGCCCAAATGCTCTATGAACTCTGACACACTTGGTGCTGTGACCACTTGCCTGGGGAGCTTGTTTCAGTCACCGACCTCCCTCTCAGTGAAGAAACTTTCCCTAATGTCCCATCTGAACTTCCCCTGAGACAGCTTCATTCCATTTCCTCGTGTCCTATCACTGGTCACCAGAGAGGAGATCAGCATCTCCCTCTCAGCTGCCCCGCCATGAGGAAGTTGTAGACTGCGATGAGGTCACCTTCTCTTCTCTAAGCTGAACAAACCAAGTGACCTCAGTCTGAACGGTTGACTTGTGGGGTCTGTTGCAGGAGGTAAGCATCAAAATATATTCAAAGTATATAAAGCACTGAATACAGGATTAAAAGAGCCAACATGGGTAACAACCCTCTAGGATGAGCAAGAGAAGCCAACTATTGGTTTTGGAAAACATCTCCATAGTGCAATTAATATATCCAAGAACCAGGCCCAGTCTTCAAAGGATTGATCTTTATAATTATTTCTGCACATTTCTTCAGGGCTTGGGGCAGGGGGGAGTACAGCAAGGTGGTCACAATAACAGCGTGCAAGAATAGCATGTGTTAGGCATTTACTCTTTCTCTGGCCAACAACTCAAATTTTCTGTCTTACAAAATATCACTAGCAGCAGTGATATCACATCAAACCTTTTAACATCTTGGTGAAAAATCATTGAATTTTTATTTTAAAATAAAGTCTTGAACACCTGTGTTTCCTAGAGGTATGTCTGAATTGAGTAACTTCCCAATAGATTGTTTTGCTGCAAAAATCTGCACACAGAAATAAAGAATAACTGAAAGTAAGCTCATAATGCTAAAGAGAATGATGCAATACAAAATAAAAGTAATTTCCTTTTCCATTTATTCATTGTTAATGAAAAATATATAGCTATATTTGAAAGTGCATCCTTGCTAAATCAATTACATCTCTCTTCACTCGCACACTACTTGAGTGATACAGGTAGGCAAAGCACATCTCCAAGTACAATACTGCCTTACTTAGCAAACAAACTGAAGATCCAACTGTATTATCTCACAACTGTAACAGTTCCATACCAACTGAATGGCATTTACTTCCTTTATCCTAAAAGATATCGGGGGGCTGGGGGGGAGAAGATTAAAAAAGAGCCAGTTTATTAAAGCAGCTTCACTATTATCTGTCTAACCGATACAATCACTTACTCAATTTGGTTGAATTTTCAAGGCAATTTTGAAATCCCCTTTATGCCTGAGTAGAAGCCTGTATCCAGTTCCCTTCTCCACATGAAACTGCAAAGTGTGGTCATGCAATGGCCGCAAATTACCGCTCTGAGGGGAAAGCAACACCACCAGAACAGAAGAGCAGAAAGAGATAAATATTACTCTCACACACAACATGATCTCATGCTTAATTTATCTTATTTTAAGAATTGAGCTACAGAAATTGATGCAGTTTCCAATTTGACCCTTCTCTTCCTCTTCCTAATCCTATTTCAAATTATCATGATTTCAAAGATTCAAAATGACTATGGCATCCTTCTTTGGTCAGCGACCCCAAAGCTGGCACAAAGCAGAACCAGCACAGATGTAAAGTACAGCGGTGCCTTGGATCAGTCTCCTCTAAAATATGTCTCTATATATGTCTCCATCACCATTTGCCAATAAAGAAGGCCAATACTTGCAAAGGAATACTTGCTTTCTTCACATATAAACACCATTCATTGAAAAAAAAAAAAAAAAAGAAAAGAAAAAAGAAACCAAAACCACACAACAGTATTGCTCCACAACACTGTATTCAAACTCAAAGCGTGGGGATTGTGCAAGAGATAGGAGGGGAAGGAGAGGAAAACAAAAGTGTGAGTGTATATACATGAAAATTTAAGTTTTAACCACTATGCATTTTAAGCAGTAAATGTGTCTCTGCCCCACTTTTCCTTCCTTTGTCCAAACTGTGTATTGTCCATTATATACAAAAGAAGATTATTTTCTAAGGTAGCTAGTATTTCAATGCCTTAATTTCAGAAAGGACGGAATATTTTACTCTCCTTTAAAGGAAATTAATCTTTGGAAATTCACTGTGTGGTTATCTATAAATCAATGCATCCAGAAATCTCAATTTTCCTTAATATTCGCTGAACAAGATACAGCTAGTAAAAGTTTTAGTAAGTAGAAGATTCAGGTCTACAATACAAGCTGGAGGACAATTCAACACAGAAATATAGAGAACCTTCATGAACGCCACGAATCTGGTTTGTCTCCATCCCCCCCATCAACTTCTTATCTATTGCTTCTTGATAATAGCTCAGAAACACATAAAGAGTTTTAAATCTAAAAACTGGAGTGTTTCTTCTGAAACTTTCAGCAGAGGAGTTTCAGTCTTTCCTTTATCAAAATTGGCAAAGATCATTCATGCGTAAACATATAAAATGGAAAATATGAAAATGGAAAAGTAAAATTTACTGAACAGCCAATATTCAGATGACACTAGCATAAAAACCTGAATCACCTTCCTGCTACTCACTCCCACAGAAACTTCAGGGTAAAAAAAAAATTGTAAGAGCTACAAACAGTACAAAGGACAAAATGTACAAAGAAGAGAGACAGAACAAAAAAAAAAGAAGACACAATTAATGCAACCTTTAACATGATGTAAAAATAAAGAATTCTGCATTACTCAACAAGAACAGTGGAAGAACTAAATGGTTTTATTTTCCATCCTCATATGATAAGCAGAATCTTAATCGTGTACCTCTGGAGTGATCAATGCAGTTATCTGGAATTTACAGAAGCCTGAAGAAACAATGCCAAACAGGAATTTGAAGAAAGTTAAAACCAAGAAATTGGAAGAGTGGGGGAACAGAAAAGCTGTGTTTATGTTGAACTAGAAAAAAAAAATAAAAAAAAAAAAAACCCAAGGCTTCCCTAAAGAAGGCCAGTATGCATAGGATGGATGGCTACTTTTCCTGATTCTACACACTGCTCAACAGAACTTGCACACAACTGTGAAAACACAAAACATACACTGCAACCCCGAAAGAACCAGAAAATGGGAAATTTCAGGACGAGGCAGTAGCCAGCAATGGTTTTCCAGAAATCTCCCTCTCTACACCATGGGATGGGATGGGATATGCACTCGAGCCCAAGTGAACACGCCAGATGGTTGACCTCAAGAAGCCCTACTGTCTCTCCTTCCTCATGCAGGGATTCACGGACAAGACCCCCTCCTACCCCAGATCTCCTCCTAGTGACACGACACAGCCCCAGCAGCCTCCCTACTTAATGTTTTTGCAAGTTGTAGATCCATGCAGTTATATACTAAAGAAATCTTTTCTGACATGCTCTTCCAATTACCAGCTTTCTAAAGTTAAAAGGAGGAAAACGTGTGAATTATGCAAATTGTGTGTTAGCTAAACACACGGAACTATATGAAACTCTTAACAAATCCAACTAAACAAGAACTGTCAGTTAAGCGTGTTGACAAAGTCAATGCAGATGGAAATGTGATTACTACATGGTCACTTTTCCAGATTCTAAATTAATGGCAACCGCTCATGAAAGAAACCTGAAGAGAAACACCTGGAAATTTGAATTCCTACTCTACCCTAAGTCCTGAAATTTAAAAACAATTTTCATACATAATTTGCAAATTAATTTTTTATTTAAATGAATTACTTCATCATAATGTTACTATTTTTACAAAAGTACAGTGAGGACAAAAAAATGATTTTTATTTACTTCCAAACTGAATGCACCTTCCTGCACTCATAACAAACTAGTAAACCCTCTTTCTAGGTTTGTATTAAAATAGTAAAATATCTATTTTGATCCCAATGAAATAGATTATCTTTTCAGAAAGGACACTCAGATTTGGTGAAGGGTTGAAGCCTGACCCTTTCAGGGCAAACCACAGACATGATCTAGTGGAAGAGCTTACAGCAAGAAGAGGCAAAGCTGGCAGAAAGAGATCGTCAGACCTCTCTTTTGCTACAAATCCAAGCACTAGGTACTTGGAGCATGGCACAGACGGTCATTATTGCTGTGATTATAGGTTTAAAAAAGAAACATACTTCTAATTTCAGTACAGCAAATTCAAAACAACTTAGTATTTGCTACAATCAGCTCTTCTGTTTAGAGTCAATAGGATGAATATCCAACTCAGTCGTACTACATTTTTGACAGATTTAAAATTTCATTATCAGAGAATACCTATTTATATTTAAATGAGCTTGCTTTGCACACAACAGAATTGACACACATGACAGTCTACCTTATAAAAACAGAAGGTGAAACGGGTATTTAACTTTTAGCTGCTTAGTGCTACTGCATTAGATGGACATGTTTGCAGAGCTACTTCGAGGGATTTTGTTACAGCTTGTCAAAGGAGATTATCAAACTGTTCTTTCCAATTTATTTGAAAAACACTCAGTTGCACACCAATATCCATCAGCATGATAAACTCTGACTCCAACACACATAAGGCTGATTCATGATTGAAACTGACACAGAGAACTACTTTAATCAACTAATAATCACTCAAAATTACCTCCAGGAAAATCCCTGTAGCTTCAGTATTTAGATTAAGTGTCAAGACTCTCTCTGAACCTTCTTATAAAGAAGGTAGCTTCTCTTACAACAAATCTCTGTTAAGTTGACAAGAGTTAATGTACCTGGCAGCTCGTCAGCAGACGGCAGGTTTAGGTGCAGAATACTGATGACACTGGAGCTTTGTGCCACCAACAGAAGTCATTAAGGTGAAAGAACTTTCAAATGAGTCACTTTCGTGAATTATTAAAAGAAAATCACTCTTAGGATAAAGTGTCTTAGCTCAAGAATGAATTTACTTGGAGGATGCTTGATAAAGCTCCTTTTGTTTGTTTTTGACATATGTGAAATGCATTATAGAGCATTATTCACCATGCACTAGATTATTTTTTTTTTTTTACAAATCTACACACACAGATAACTCCAAATACATGTTGTGAAACAAGAAGCTTTATATCAGTTTTGGCTAGCCCTCAGCCAGACTGAGTACCCGGCCAATTAGCAAAGCACTTGATGAATTGAGCAAACTTTGACTTCAAGTGCATACACACAAACCTACAGTATCTATAGGTATTAAAACAAACAAAAAAAGGAAAAAACAGAACAATGAAGAATGCCTTGTTTCAAGCAGGAAACCAAAACTTGTCTTTGCCAGCTGACCTGCAGAGAAGCCTGTGCAGATGCCACCCTGAAGGGGAAGATCAGCCTAAATACTGCAGGGTGTAGGGCTAAATTGATGCCAGGTTTGTGGGTATCCACTGTAACAATTCACCTATGGACACATGCTGACTGCCTCACAATCCTGCCCTCTACTACTGGCTAAAAGACTTACTAATAATAGCACTAAAGAATTTGTTGTCTTGTAGGGCCTACCCTTAAAACATCATTCTTGTTACCAAGTCACATCATGTTCTTTGCTAATTAGAAAACTTTTATTTATGAAATAAAGCAAACAACGCCACCAAGAGTGCAAATACACCATCTTTCTTGCATTTAATGCATTTTTGGTTTTACTTTAGCTGAGTATGTAAAAACACATATTACACTTCAATATAAACAAAAGCTGCTGCTGTTCCTGCAGTCATTCACTTTCTGCTGATTATTTCCTATTTCCAAAGAGTTCACATCGTTCTGAGAAAAAGCTTTGGATATGTTGATACCTATCTTCCCAAACACGCAGTTCTCTCTCAGGCAAGCTAAGTATAGACTCAAACTGTTATTTCCAAGATTTTGTAGTAATGGTGGCTGAAAAGATTTCTGATACATTTTCTCAGGAAAAGATTCATACCCTCCTGCCAACACAGATAATCTGGTGCAACTGCTCATTTAGATTCAACTAAATTAACTCTAGAGCATTTGCATGTTGTGTTAATTGTTCTCACCTAAGAAAATAATGTCACTGTGCCAAATGAAAACCTGTTACTGGAATATACTGCAACAGCCTAACACTGTGAAGCTGCAGAATACCTATAGCAGAGATATTTTATAATTATATAAAGGTGAACAATGTCAAGTCAAAACATACCCTGGGAGTAAAAAAAACCTAAAGTTATTTCATTCTGCTTGGCTTGCACTGAAGGTCTGATGACTGGCCCTCCCTTAGCTGGAACTCCTGCACAATTTCAGTCCCTGACACTTTCCCCATTCAGGCTAAAATAATCTCTGAGGGAAGAGAGAGGCTTCAGACTGAAGGGTATTGGTTTCTCACCATATTTATTTCACTAACATTAAACTACTACTGAGGAAATTATAAAACCGTAGCAAAGTCCAAAGCTGTATATGAGAAAGGCAGTGATCCAACCAGAGAAACAACATTCAGTGTTTAACAAGACACAAGTGCTTACAGAGGGTAACAGAAGATAGTACACCTTACATACGGAAGGTGACAAGTTATAGTTGCGGGAATCATTATCCTGAATTTCCTGACTTTACGTGTGTAAATTTCAGCAATAATGTCACACTAACGTAGTTATTTGCATTTAACACACTCATGTTTATTAAAAAAAAAAAGTCACCACAATGACAAACCATTCTGAGATACACTCTGGGTAAGTAATGCCAAGCAGCAGGAAAAATTTCAGTTACACAATAATCACAGATGTGCATTACAAGTGAATTTTTTTTTTTTTTTTTTTTTTTTTTGCTTTGTACCATGCAAAGGCCTCTCAGGAAGAAATCAGTTGGTCCTTTTTATAGGAAAAGATGATTTCTATGTGCGTGGCTCAAGACACTTAGCAGGAGTCTATAAATAACTAAAACACAAAAGTAGGACCCACCGACAAATTTTCATCTTAAAATATAATGCAATACTGTTCTTTTTTAAAAATTTGCAATGATGATTTAGATAAACTGTTTCAATAAATCATGCAGGTTGCTAATACTTTTCACAGGCAACGTACACAATGCCTTCACATCCTTTTATTATCGCTAGAAGGTGACTAGGAAATTGTCTTTTGCACAATCTGCTGGACTGCCTACCTGATAAATAGTCCTTGCACTGGAGCTCTGCAAAGAGGCCAGTTTCAATAACGCCATAAATTGTGTTGCTTATACCTACCTGCACAGTTGCAGCACTGCCAAAATGGTTTTCTAAGCATCTCCCTTAACAAAACATGCATGATATCTTCCTGCATGCCTGTATGACTTTACTGGGGGAAACCGAAAGACAAGGTTTTGTTTCTTTCCCCAGTAACAATATAAGTGCATGGGCAGAACATGCCAGAAGAAAAAAAAAAAAGTGACACACTATTAAATTCTTCCACCGAGCATTACTTAAAAGCAGGGGTTATACAAATGGAATAGGCAGAACCACTCGTGTTCTCAAAAAACATACTCTTTGAAATGTATTTGCTACGTACCATCAAATTTATAGTTCTTACTCTAGAATATATATACACAAAATTAAACTGTAATCCCTTAAAACAAATGCCATAAAGCCCAAAACAGATTTCTGCATATTTTCATATGAGTAACAAGAATTTTATCACTGCCCAATTTTATCACTGTGCACGATTTGGGAAACCAGCTTCCTATCCTAGCATACTACTTTGAACTGAACTACACTGACCAACACTTGGTTGTGATAGATGTATTTTTAGGTAACTTTAGATACATATATACACAAACACTTCACAAACAAAGTATTTTAAAAGAAAACATATGGAAAAATAACTTTCTTCTATCTGCTAGTCTGCTGGTAGACCACAAGAGTAGAAGAGATAACACGGGTCCATCTAGCATGTCTACAACAACAAAAGTCGATTGGAGGTATAGAAGAGTTGCAAAACAGAGCAAGTATCTAGCATGTATGCCTCAAATAGCCTCTCAGTCTCCAACGGTTTGTGGATTTCCAAGACTGAAGTGCTGGGGGTTTCTTCGGAGGATTTTGTTTGCTTCATTGTTTGGGGCTTTTGAGCGGGCTTTGTTTTTGTTTTGAAAGAGTGCTTCATGGATCTCTTCTCTTTGAAGCTCCCCAATCATACCTTAAGCCCATGTCAACTTTTATTATCTACAGTTTCCTGCAGCAAGGATTTTATACACTGAACTGTAGTTCTTTTTGTTTGCTTTCAAGTAGCTCTTGCTAGTTTCATTTATTTCCTCTTGTTCTTTTCTTAGATGAGACAGCGAACATTTCTTCCCTGTCCATTTTCTCCATGCCACTTACGGTTTTATAGAGTTCTAAAATAAGCTCCCTTTTTTTCAGGATAAAGAGTCCTAGCCAATTTAGTCCCTCCTTGCACAGATGTCATTGCATACCCTTGATCATACTCACTGCCCTTTTTAGAATCTACTGCATTTCTACTACATGATTTTTGAGAGATGGAGACCAGAATTGGCCCAAATACTGAGCATGCAGGCACACTGTGGAATCATAGTGTCATAAGGATATTCTGTTCTGTTTTCTGCTTCTTTCCTAATAATTCCTAACATTGCATTGGCTTCAAAAAAAAGAAAAACCCACAATATTGGACGTTCAGCTCCAAAAGGACGAGATACTTCACAGCTCTAGAGAACACCACAGCTGATTGTTTGTCAATTCCTTATGGAGTAACACCGGTCAAATATTCCTCTTCCTCATTCATATGAATAATCTTGATTAATTTTATGATAATATTCGCAATCAAGACATGCAGAATTTATTTTTATTGGCAGAGTTTCATGGAATAATGCAGTAAATGCCACTAATGAACAGGTTATAGAACATGTTTTGTACAAAGATAATACAAAAATACCCCGAAGATGCTTTCTTGAAAAGTGTAATGGTTAATGATTTGACAGATAATGAAAAGATTTTTCGGTAAGAGTTAAGGGGTGGGGGCGTATGCAGGCAGAGACTCAAAAAATAAATGCCGTTTAAATACATAGGGACAATGCATTGCAACATAAAATCTCTCCGATTCAGATCCCAATAACATTACCTAAACATGCAATATCCTGGCAGCATGAATGTAAACAGATTGAAGGGATGCTGCTGCATAGCTGTCAACAAGGCAGTTCCACACACTACTTGTGTCAGCGATATATAAATAATATATTACTGAAATACTAAAAATATTGCACTGTAACTTAGTGTATCTGTATTCTCAACAGTTAAATTAGCACTATACAGAGGGATGTTTTCAGCAGAAGGATGAAGAACAGGAAAATGGGATAAGGATGACAGCAGAGCAAGGTTCGAACACGATGACAGAACTTCAAAACAATGAGTAGACAACTAAGGGTCTCCAAGATGGTACCGTGCCATGTAGGAACCCAAAAGTGCCAAGTTCCTATAATCAATATAGGCTCAGCTCTATGTTATAGACAGTCAAACCTCTTTCCTAAAACAGATTTTATTTCTAGTCCATAGACTACTGTTCTCATCATTGCTATCTTCTCCAAATTTCTGGCATCATTCTCAATTCCAGCTTTTATTCATGGAATTAAAATATTTAATAAATAAATACAAAGACACAAATACTGTGTCACCTTTTATCTGATTTAATATCTAGCATTTTGCATTAATATAGCACTGAAAAAGATACCAAAAAAATTATTGAATAGGGGCAGTCCTGGGGAAAGCAGGTCATATTGTAATACCTAAGAGAAGAGGGAAAAAACAAAATATGTAGATAATTTTGCTTGCTGCCCAAACAAAACACATTTCTCAAGATGAAAAGGTTTGAGTAGTAACTATCTGACTCATTTCAAAAACATTTCTCTGCTATTTGATATGCTGTCAAAAGTAATTAAAGTCTACCTTGTTGCCTAGGTATAGGGTTATTAAATTTATATAGAGAATAAATATTTAAGAAGTACATATATAATTTCAGAAATTGTTAGGATACATATTTATATACATATTTTACATGTAACTTATACATACAGAAAGATAAGAAAATTCTGGATTTGTTCTCAGAAGGTACCAATGCTTACATACATAGGCCAAGGCTTTGAAGAGGGTCTGTCCTTTGGAACTATTATTCTACAGGAATATGGAACAGAACAGCTGAGAAACAAAATGTAAAGCCACAAGTAAATAATAGCTATTTCTCCTTTGGAAAACCTCAAAAGTCCTGTATGGACATTTGCAAGACTTTGGTTCTATAAAACACAGGAATGTTTGGAATTTTCTAGTAAGATAGGAATAATAACAACAACAACAAAAAAAAATAGGCAGACAATTTTCAAGACAAGGTATCACACGGGTATCTAGATGATTAAGCACATTTTGCTGGGATGTAACTTAAATCTTAGTTTCCTGTAACATGGGGGGGCGCTATAAACTCCAGAACAAGCCAAGGGTCAGAAGGCAGTTTAAAATTAGAAATACTTTTTTCCCCCCATTTATCCCTATTTATTGTGAGGATGGTATTTTTCCTCAAGATTAGGTATTAAGAAAAAAAAAAAAACCACAATAAGACACACCTGTTGCTTCACATAAATGTTTATGAGCTGTATTTCTCACTACAAATTGAAGTTTCAGCAAACTTGCAATTGTTTTCCCCTCAATTCTGTTATATAGCATTCAAAATGAATTAATGGATATTTCCCCAAATACATTACAAAAGGAATCAAAAAAATTATCTGTTTTCTCTCATTTTATTAAAATAGATATCGCCTACAATTCTTTTCTTCATGCTAGTGCCAACTATGATGTGATCCTTAGTTTCTCTTAAATCTCCCAGAACCAAATCTTACGGTATCCAGATGCTTTTTCCCCCCCATATGCATTCCCATCCTGTTATGATATGTAACTATATTCCATCTAGCACTGGGGGGAAAAAGAAGTCACTATTTTTCTCTAACACTCTTACCCTACCTTTCTTCAGTTTCCTTCTACAATGTACTCTGCCACTATTTCCAGTATTTTAGTCATCACCTCATCATTTTGTCTTTTTTTTTGTTTGTAGAAAATTTTTTATCTTTTTAAATCATGTACATTTACCTACCTTAATTTCATTTCCGCTATGTAAGTTAATTTTTTGGGAGCAAAACTGAAAGGTGCTTCAGACTCCATTAATACATGCAGCCTTTTGCCAGGGAAATAACATACATACCAACTGTCAAATAGCCATTAAAATAGCCCAAATAATCAGCTTGCCTGAAGCATGCTAATGTTTTCTTAGTTTAATTAGTAATGGCTTGTCACTTTCACCACAGCTGCTCACTAAATTTGGGATTTGCTGAGAACATGAAGTTCAAAAATTTCAGGTTTGTTGTCAGACACATAAAATTTACATTTTCTTAACTTTTACAATTAATAATTGTAAATTTGACATTTAAATTATTTGTCTGAAAGCCCCAAATCAGAATTGAAGGCAAAATTGTATGAGGTGCTGTTCATGAACAACATGAAAGATTAGACACCTTCCAGAGAGCTGATTATGCAAATCCATACGTGTACTTTAAAAATAATTCAGTTTTACCAAATGAACCAAGGAATCTCTTAAAACAGCAACATTCAAGATGTCTGAGAAAACTTTCAGATATTTTTAAATACAGAAATGAACATAATGGTGCTAAAAAGGAAAACACTATAGCGGTTCTAGGCACACATACTCAAATAGCAAAGAAAAAACTGCAAGTCTTGCCATAAAACTTAATTACAAACTTTAAAAAAAACCACCAAACCTGAACATTTACAAATGCCAGGAGAAGCATTTTCTACTCAAATATGAAGAAAGTCAAAGCACATTTAACAAAGTCAATCAAAATGAAATTTGGGGATAGCTAACGGAAGAGTTATTTAATGAAATTACCAGGAAATCTCAAGAAGCATCCCAAAGGCATCTTCATGAAATGTATTTAAAAATGACTAAAATCTCAGCTGCCCAGAGGTGGCGTTGGAGCAGGAAACAGCTGAAATACTGAAAGAGAGTAAATCTTTACTGCGATAATCCTGCTTCAAGCCATAGTTCAAGAACACTCACAACCTTCCCTTTTTAGGGCACCCTTGAACAGAGAAGAGGAAACGCATTATTTGAGCGACACTCTCCTATTCCAAAGCAACAACTAGAGAGGGTACACTGGAAGATGTCATCTTTCAGTTCTCATCTTTAGTCTCCAGTTTTCATCAGACCTCTTAAATTTACCTCCTGCAACAACATACTGCAGTGGAGCACAGTAGGCAATAGGCTGAAGGCAGATACAAGACAGTTATGTGCTATGGGCTTCGGTTTCTCAGGTTACTAGTATGTCACTCAACATCTCAGTAATTTAGCTCCTTGTTCCACTTCCTTAGAGGGGTTTAACACCTTTGGTATAAGTCAACATTAGTGCTATCGCACTATTTACTACATGTTGAAATCTAATGCACTTTATTTGATCTAATTATGAAGTCATTACTAGCATGCAGAAAGGCATGTAATTGATTAGGAACAACATGCTTCTCCCTAAATAATGTACTTGAGAAGCATGCCATAGATGGTAACCCAGTAACACGCCATTTAAAAAAAGAAAAGTTTGTTAGTCCGTGAATTAAAGCCTATCTCAGAAAAAAAAAAACAGATTCAGGGTGTTAAATAGCTACAACTCAAGAAGTCAAAATACCTAAAGCAGTAAGTTCCAGGTATTCTGTGCAAGAAAATCTTTAAAAATGTACAATTTAGTCATGATAAAGAACAACCATTTTCAGATCTTCCCGGCTTTTGCTAAAGATTAGACTGACAAGGCCAAACATGCAGCCTCACTATAGAGGACCAAACCAGATCGAATTGTTTCTCATCTTTATTCTATGGGAAGATTAGGTTGTCTAGGATTTCTAGCAGAAAAAAATAATAATTCCCTTGCCCCACACCCAGCAAGTATTGTGGCTGACTGGTGAAGCAATGGTGAGACAGACCTCAGGGTCTCCCAGTTTTTCCCTACGTAGCTGCCTTGTCCCCATGAAGAGGAGCATAGCTCCAGGTCTTCACTCTATGCTGAGGGTCACAATCTGGGGACAATCTAGCTCCCTTATTCCCCAAATGTGACCCTCTTGAAAAGCAAGTCAATCCCAGACTAGCCAATTAAAACAAAGCTTCAATTGCCACAATGATACAGATGCCTGAACTGTGTTGTGCTTCCCGTTTCCTCTGCGTTACAATAAAATGCCATCTCTTTTCAGAAACCCCCAGGAGCTTTCTGAGGTCTGTCTGCTTGCTAATGGGCCATCTTAAGGATGAACACGGCTGAATACAATTGGTTCGTATTTTAATAGCAAATGTTAATAATCTAATTACTGTGAATGACAGTTCAGAACTAGATTCAAATTGTGGTTGAATCTACCATCTCCCTCATATATACTTGCCTCAGAATAAGCCACCCTAAATTAATATTTAAAAGCAAAACGTTCAGCTTGGCCACCTTTACAACATGATTTGCACTCAGTTGTCTCTATAAGCAGAGTATTTTAATGCTGCAGTTCAGTTTGTTAAAAATTAGCAAACGCACGTTGAAAGCTCTTCTTCCCAATGTAAAATTTCCTGTGAATGAAACTCAGCTTTTAAAGTCTTAACACAAAATCACAGAAACATTATTCCTCATGTAGATTTTAAGCATCACCAATAAAAATAATGGTCAAAGGAAGTGTTTATAATTGCTGTCATTCTTCTCATCTGTGTTACATTAGATTGCCTCAGAAAGATAAAAGCATCCTCATCACCTCTCCCAAAGGAAAATGGAGCAGTCAATGCTGCATATTAAGGCACCCAAGAACAAAAAAGTTCCCTTTAAAAAAGCTCATTTACACTAGAACTAAGCAGCATACAAAACATTCATGTAGGCCTTGCTTCAAATTCAAGAGCTATCCACTTGGCCACAACAGACACCTGGGCTGCAGGTGAGGAAGGAGATGGTGGGACCTATAGCCTACACCCTGAGTGGACACAGCACAGCCTATGTAACAGTACCATAAAGATCATGTTAATTCATCTCAGAAGGGCCACTATCAGTCTGATTCCTGTTTAAATTAGAAGAGACTTGATTCGGAGAGAAATTATTGCTGGCAGCTGCTTCAGGCACAAACTCCTGCAGTTTTAGACCGGGCTGGGTAATAAACTCCCAAACTTCGAAGCAGCTCTGTCAAGATGCACTTTACAAATCAGTAAGAGCTCCCGCTATCTATCTATTAGTATGAGAGGACCTATCTGAGCCGCAGCATCCTGCTTCTTCTATCCCAGACTGTGAACACCAGTAATCACTGAAACCTGAAGTATCAGAAAGAAAGGGGCATTTCTGGCAGATTTTTCCACATGTATCTTTCTTCACTGATGAACCATCTCAGTCTTTTTTATGTTCCGTTCCTTCGCTCTCTACAACTACCTGAAAGGGGGTTGCAGAGAGGTGGGTGTTGGCCTCTTCTCCCAGGTGATGAGTGACAGGACAAGAGGAAATGGCCTCAAGTTGCACCAGGGGAGGTTCAGGCTGGATATTAGGAAAAATTTCTTTTCTGAGAGAGTGGTAACACACTGGAATAGACTGCCAAGGAGGTGGTGGAGTCACCCTCCCTGGAGATGTTCAAGGAACATGTGGACGTGGCATTGTAGGACGTGGCTTAATGGGCATGGTGGTATGTGGTGTGGTTTTTTTGTTTGTGGGGGTTTTTTGGGGTTTTTTGTTTGTTTTTGTTAATGGTTGGACTTGATGATCTTACAGGTCTTTTCCAACTTTAGTGATTCTGTGATTCCCTCTATAAAAGCATAATTAGCCCCCCTGTTTATCTACAGTCAGTCTACGTGCCAAGAAAGTGTTGCAGGCACTCAGAGTCAGCGGCTCTCCGTCCCGATCAGGCAGCATGTATTCCCGCTCTGCGGTCCCTGTGCAGCCCCTCCAGTACCACCCAGTGACTGTTGGGTATGCCTAGATCAGACAAATTAGGCCACGAGTTGATTTGGGAGCCCTGGATTTAACTTCTTCCCCGCCCTCAGAAGACTAAGATCTACAGCTCCAGCTAACCAAAAGGACTGTGTTTCCCTTCTTTTTCAATCCATCTGTTTAAAACAAACCTAGCAGGCCTTGTTTAATGCTCCTTCCCCCCCCCACCCCCCCGCCTTTTTTGCCTGAAAGTCAAACACAAATGAAAAATGGCTATAAAGCAAAAGCTGTAACACATCAGATCGAGGGTTTCACAGAATGGTGGAGGTTGGAAGGTAACCTCTGGAGGTCTTCTGGTCCAAGCTCCCTGCTCAAGCAGGGCCACCTACAGCCAGTTGCCCAGGACCATGTCCAGATGGCTTTTGAATACCTCCAAGGATGGAGGCTCCACAACCTCCCTGGGTAACCTGTGCCAGTGCTTGGCCACCCTCACAGTGAAAAAGTGTTTCCTGATGTTCAAAGGGAACCATCGCTAGTTCAGTTCGTGCCCATTGCCTCTTGTCCTCTCACTGGGCACCACTGAAAAGAGCCTGGCTCCATCTTCTTTACACCCTTTAGATATTTATACACATCAGTAAGATCCCCCTTGAGCCTTCTCTTCTCCAGTCTGAACAGTGCCAGCTCCCCCAGTCTTCCCTCATAGGAGGGATGCTTGTCCAACAGTAAAAAACCCCATGTCCAAGAAGGATGCCTGAAAAAAGTGACCTTGTACTATCCTGTTTAATACATACTGTGGCATTGATGTTTGACAATGCAGGACTGTGGTACTGGGACAACAGGAAAATCGCTGCAATTCTGGTGCAACCAGTGCTAGCTTGGAGGAACCAAGCCATATAGATGTAAAAATAAAATAAAAAAAAAGAGCAATACAGTGTAAATTAGGAACAGCACTTTCCACTGAGGAAGTCTGTTAAAGATAAACGTTATTCTTTAGTCATCAGTACAGTAATTTTCAGGATTTGCCAGAGCTGCACTGCATACAGCTCTCCAGCATGTTTCCATTGGACAATAAGGTGGCTGAAGTGCTCTCAATAGCCCAGCAAGGGCACAGGTGAGGAGGGAGAATGTCCCAATAGGGCCAGGTGTCTCACAGCCCCTAGGAGCCCCCCCAGTCACATCCAGCTCATTCGAAACCACATAGGTTCAAAGATCACAGCTAAGCACAAAGAGCAGGGCTCAAATCACTGCCTACAAACGAATCTCCACCATATCCTACCTTCAGTTCAACACAACCAGTGCTGTGTTTTAAAGCTATGCAAAAATTGATCCACAAAGATTTGTAAGTAATTAATAGATTTTTTTAAATTTACTGAATGAGAAGAGGAGGGATTTCACACAGCCTCCACTGTATATGTTCAATTATTTGAACATTAATAAAACCAACCACAAACAGGAATTCCATACCTAAGGATGGAGCAAAGTGTTTTCGTATTCATACATTCCTTTTCACATAAAAAGGTAATATCTTTGATGGAATATCATTAAATATTGCATGCAGGAGTCCTTAATGTTTAAAATCAGTAACTTATTTATATTTCATTTTTATTTAAAGGCTTCTGATAATGTTAACAGTTGAAATAATGCAAACAGACCATCTTCTTGGAGTCGTTTTCCTTCCTGTGTTCCCATATACTAAGAAAGATACTCAACAAGGGACAAGTTGTATGTAAATTTATTTTGCAGTTTGGGATTGTGCTAAATAATTACTAACAAAAATGTATTATTTAGCTCCAGGCTATCTTGCTGCATTAGAATTAAATGGCAACTATGCTCTTTCAGTGGTGGCAAGAACCACTGGGCTGATGTCAGCATCATTTTGAATGTCATTATCGCAGTCCCTGGTTCTTCAGAAGGAGCAGGCAGATTTATTTACAATCTAGTGAAAGTCTCACATTTCTTTGAGCATGACACCATAGGAAACATCTTTCTTATTCTAGATAACCAGGAGCATATTAGTATTATTAAAAGCTATCCCCTTGTTAAGAAGGCTGCTATGACATTCCCATTTCTACGGGAAAATTCATTATCACATACCATTTGAGCAACAGTAGGCAACTGTGCGTATTTACTGTGAGGGAAATGCCAGAAAGCAGAATACTATTCTGAGTGCTTGCCAGAGAGCCATGTGACACATGCCCAGATCTGGTGTTAAGGGTTGTGGGTTTTTTTAATTCGGGGTTGGTTTGTTGGTTTTTTTTTTCCCCCCAGAAGTACCAATGAAAGAGTAACAAGAGACCACACAAGTCTGCATCCCAGCTGTTGTGCTCTTTGGAAAGATACCAGAAGCGTCAGCACCCTACACTCCTACTGACAGGCAGAATAGGCTGAAGAAATATGAGGACTGAACCACAGGATTGTTTGTTTTTCATGGTTAGTGACACTGCAGTTAAAAGGTAGAGAACTTGCCACACTGCAGGCACTACCAAATCACACTGGGAATATCCTCTCCACGTCTTTCCTTCCAAGGAGAAAGTGCCTGCAGCCTCAGCCATTTGGGCAGAATCTTTCCACAACATCCTACTCCACCTGTATTAGTGCCACAATCTGACCATAAATTAGTAGTTTCTAAGACTAATTGAGCATACATAAAGACACACACTCCCCTGTCTAACTCATGCCATTCTCTTTTTTCTGTCTTTGTTAACGGCAGTATTTAAGATGGAAGTATTGTAACAATGCATTCAAGACACACTGCAAACTAAATATTCATGAAGTCAAAACAAATACTTCCAGAGGAATATCCTCTTATGGATTCATAGCAAAGGGCGAGATTGCTTTCAGTGCTTGGCAATACACTTTTCCACCGCTCAGCCAGCCCTTGATGCAGCCTTGGCTTAGCCACAGTCTCCCTCCCTCTTTCCCTAGGTTTGTCTTGACACAGACTGACCCTGAAAGCCCTTTGGCCTAACTCTGTCATAAAACCCAAGAGGCCAAACTTTGCTCTAACATAAGAATGCAATCTTTTATGGACATTGAGGCAAAAAATAATCAAAGTTCATGAATCTGAACACCATCCTAGCAAAGTCTTCCTCAGTTACAGAGCAGAACAAGATCAGGCTCCTTCTGGAGATTTCACGAATGGTTTTGTCATGGCTTTCTACCTCTGCCCTGTTCAACTTAGGAGAGTCATCTGACTCTAAAATAGGGAATTAAATACAAATACTTCCAGACTTCTTCAGTCTCAGTTCAAGGTAAAATTTAGACTCCCCCTTCTATCTAGACACATAATATCAAAAGGTGAGGGAGGAAAAAAAAAAAAAGATCAAATGTTAAAATGTATCATTGTATTCTACCTGCCCATTCCCTAGGGAAGGCCTACGAACACTGTAATATGTAACTTGAACTACTTCAGGCACAGGCAGCTGAAGACTACCACTACTTCAGAATTTCAGGTTTCTACATTTTAAAATGACATTTTTCCATCATCCACAGGCCAAACTCATACTGGCTTTAAGGCAGCATACCACATACAACAATAATCACAATATTTATCATTCAGCTCCCAGGCTTTTTACTATTTTGATAAATACATGGTCAGCATGGGTTGGGTTTTTGTCAAATACAGATTAAAAGCACATCTTTTTGCTACTGCTGATATCAAATCTATTTGAAGCAGATGGGGATACATCCATTCCCCTTACTTATTATATAAAGATAAAGAAAGCAAACACATTCACAGGGCTAGATATTGTTGCCATCCCGATCATGCCTTCAGCTTCCAACTACAAATGCCCTATTCTTATTTGGACCAATATTAAGCCAGCTACCACTGCAAATATTGCCAGGCAAGTGAAGAGATGGAGCCATCTAAGAGCTGAAGGCACAAAATTGTTTAAGTGGAAATTAAATATTGATTAAGTAATAATTAAAATGCTATTTTGTTTGTGAAGTTGAACCAAAAAGCAATTAATGTAATAAAGTCCATTAAATTCTCTATTTTAACAAGTGCTCTGACAAAGGCACGCAGTTTGGTCTCTTATGTTCTCAATAGATGGCTCATCTGACTTTGGTTTCATTAATGTATACAACATTACAAATGGGAAGCATGTAGACAGCATAGCTTACTCCCTAGTTTATTTCCCTATCTGGATTTAAACACAGACATCGTGGCCTAGCAGAGATATCCCTACAGACTTGTAACACACAGAAAGCATTACTAATGAATAAAGTTGCACATAAGCAGCTAACTCTAACTTTTAATATGTTTACAAGCGCTCAAGTACATTTCCTCTCGCCATCCATTTTAATAGTCCATGCTCAGTAACGCACCTTGAGCGTGAACAAACATAAATGAAACAACTTATGTACAACGAAAGCAGTGGCAAAGCACTGTCCACTTGTTATCAGGAAAAAGACAAACATGAAGAGAAAGAACAACAAAGGAAGCAAGTTTTGACAACTTCATTAGGAGAGAACGTTTTACAATCAACAGTAAAAGGAAACACAAGATGGCCACCAAAGGCTTCTCCTGTGAAGACAAGGGAAATAATCCCATTGCTCCATGCTTCAGTGCCTGTCAACAGTGCAAAGAAAAAGCCCTACGCCACTGGTGACAATATTTCACATATTGCCACCTTCTCAGTGACACCTGTCATGAAGCAAAACTAAATACTAAAAATAAGATTTTCGGCAGTCAGCATATGATAAAAAAAAAAAAAACCCTACAAAAAGGAAATCCCACAAGTCCCAAGAGTGAGAACAGAAGTAATCAGCTGAGCAGTGGGGACATTGCTTTCCCACTTTCACTCTTGAGCAGGTAAAGGAGCTCTTGACTAGGAAAAGCAGCAGGCACCAGGGACACAAGTTCAAGCGCAGCCTGGAACCGCAAGTCCTGCAGAATCTGCTTCTGAGGTTTTTCTCCTCTCTGGTGTTCTTGGAGAGGCTGCAGCTGCCTCAGACTTAACACTGCATCAAACTGGTAGTAGTAAGCAGATTCTCCTACCTCCCCACCCTCAAAGATGGTTGTAAATTTAAGTCAAAAACCTTAAACATATGTCACATTTGATTTTCTTAAGTGATTAGTATATTGCTAATCAAATTGAGAAGCTGATTAGCAAATTGAATATCTGATTAGCTCCTTCCATGATGCAAAGAATTAGCTATTAATCAAAGCTCATAGAAGATAAGCACCACCACACTCACACTCAAACCAAGCACCTGCATTTCACCAGGGGAAAAATAATGATTATTAAAACCAATGAATTGTAGCTGTTTGATTAGTTCCAGGCACTTTTTTCTCATCTAATCAAGGTAATTATACAATAAATCTTTGAAAATATATGCTGTATTTAACAAAGCAGGCCTGATACATTTGTGCTCAATAAAGACTGTTCCCTCACCACCCCTCCAGCTATCTAATACCCTCTTCTGTAAGACAACCTACTACTACAAAATTCCGTTGCAACAGCTGCCATCTCCTTTACTAGTGTTGGCGTAAACAAGTCACTCCTGCCATCGTACCCACACTGAGTTTGTTCCACAGACAACAGAAAATCATTCATAATGTTTTCAGTGGCTTGAAATATATACTTAAAAAAATAAAAAGGAAAGGAAAAAAAGCATCTGCGGATGTCAAGACAATTTCTTGGCAGAACTCAGTAACAGGACAGCTTTCAGCTGATTAGCTGTGCCCTCATAATTAAAGAGTCATCACAGTCACTGGGAATTATTTCAAGCTGGTTTACAAGTTAGATTCATCAATAACAAATTTAAAATACATTCTACCCAGAGTGATCCCAACGCAGGTCTAGACTGTGTATGCCTAACAGTGCTGTGGGGTTTTTTAATTTAAGCTTGAGAAGTCAGTATCTGTCTAGCTTAAACCTTTGTATTTCTGCAGTATTTTTATACTATCAATGTTCCCAAAAAGAAAAAAAAGAAAGTCTTTATCATTCTTAAATGCTTCCAAGTATGCATACTCTAATGGTTTCTCGCTTGTCATATGATTTTTCAAAGAAAATTAGTTAACTTTATCCATGCTATATATTCTAAGGTATAAGTTCTCACTCAGATGAGGATTAAAAAAAATCGTAATTAATTCTTCTCTGCCTATAGCCAGCAAATATATTTCAACCAGCTTTATCATACCCTGCATCAGCTATTGGATAAAACACATTAGCCATTGCCCAACTGCTGTATCTCTCCTGCCAAGGAGATCCAAAGGAATCCATTTAGGTCCCACTTAATGAGCTGAGCTATCCAAGAAAACAAATGTTAGTCCTCAAACTTGTCCTTCAGTTACCAACAATATTAAAACCTGTGCCATTACACCATTTTCTTTTCCAGTTTCTCTCTTTTCATTCTTTCTTCTTTATGCTAGGAAAATCCACACCCATTAAAATGTGATCACTCATCAATTTTCCCATACTGTAAGTGCATTTGTTTCTGAATGGCTCAAAGCATTACCATGAGAATCTTTGTAAAATATATCTTGACTAGGCTCTATTAAATTGGGTGGTACAATCCTTTCCATCTTGAATGACAATAAAAAAAAAAAAAAAGGAAAATTCACTATTCACTAGGAAGTGTTCACCTAATACCATAACAAAAAATCACCGTATTGGTATTCAACTGTGACAATAATGTCAATAATTGAACACAAATCTGTTGACTTGCAAATGATATAATACACAGGGTCAGGAATTATGTTTCATACACAATTTTATACATGAGGAAGACAAAGAATTTAATTCAAGATCACTGTCAAATTACCAGAACAGCAAACTTCTACATAGTCTTTGGGGGTTTCTCTAGGCACCAAATCATTACATTTTGCTTTCGAAAGAGAAACAGAGGTTTGGAAGCCTGTTGCAGGAAAAAAAAAAAAGATAGAGAAAAAAAGGACACGAGGCCATCCAAATGGTATCTATCAGTTTTTAAACATCTTACATATGTGATATCAAAATCTATAGCTAGCTATACACAGCCTTAGCAGTGACTCAAGGAAAAGAATCCACAATTTTCAGTACAACAATACAGAAGTCTTTACTTCTAGGACAGAATAAATAGCTTATCATCCACTAGTGAAGAACAAGAATGCATACCTGTAATGAATGTATTTGTCATAGAAAATACACTATTACATGGGGATAAGAATCTGGAAGTCTTCAAATATAGTTATTTTCACACACATACCAGAAATATTGCTATGGTATATAACGAGGCTGTAGCAACTTTTGCATTTTGCCTTCCAAAATTTGCCTGGATTAGTTTCCTAAAGCAAAATGCTGTGGGAGTGCAGCACTTAACAATTCTGAAGCAAACTGGAACAGTTGGTGAGATATTGCGGCTCAAATTGACTGGAGGCATTAAAAAAAGCTCCCGGGAAGCAGCAAATGCAAGATTTCTCCACTATCTTGTGCTGTTACACAACAGTCAAATAGAATTTCAGCATCTGCACTCATAAAACACAAGGACACCTCCACTTAGTGCTGCAGAGTGGAGAACATGTTGCACTCTCTAAGAGGGTCCACAGCAGGTTACACACTTACTGATACTTCCCCAAACACTTAATGTACTTGGCCTGGCTTTGATGCAGTACCTCCCAGATGTCCTGTTAAAAACTGTGAACTTCAGCATCCTTAAACCAGCTGCCCCTGCTGTGTAAAGTAGCCTAAATGTGGTTCCCATTCAAAACTGTGTCTTTTTTTGCTGTTGAACAGACTTCAGTGTATTATATAGCCTGCACTGTGTTGAGATGAAGGATGCTCAAGGAACACCAGATGACTGGTATCCCATTGGGGCTCTCAAGAAAACAAGCTTCCCACCTCAGGAGGCTTCTCCTTAGAGAAGATTTTAAATAAATACACCTCCAAATTATTTCACAGCTGTGCAAATACCTTAACTCTATGAACAAATTGAAAGACCAGAGCAGGCTTATAAGAGTAAAGCCTTGGTATCCAACTGTGCAATAAAATGCAAGCTTTTGCTGTACTCTCCCCCTGGTTTTTTAGAGTTCAAACAATTACTACTACACATTTAAGAGTCTTTCAGGAGTCTTGGTTTATGTTATTTTAAGCTATTGTAAGAACATTTCAATAGGAGAATAGAAGAGAATTAGCATGCCTCGTGGTAGCAATCTGAACTTTGAAGAGCTTCTGCCTGGTAATCTTGACCACATTTTTTACGTAAGCTACATTTTTGCCCCCCACTCCCTCCCTGCCAATGGAGAGAGCAACACACCTGTGGGGAGAAGATGCAGCCTCCTACTGCCTCATTTTTCTCCTCTAATAAACAGAAGTTGTTAAACTTACAGCCGTTCAAACAGCCAGTCTGGATACCTGCTGGAGCTTACAGGATACATCCCTACAAACCCCGGGGTACATTTCTGATGGGCCATACAACCTCAAATCATCTTCCTAAATATTTAATGAAGGGGTGCCAGTGACAGGAAGGAAAAAAAAAAACAGATTTGATTAAAACATCATTAACTCTTTGCACAACCTGCCCTCTGAAATTCACTTCATTCAGAGAAACACAAGCAGGTGTCATTCCCATGATCATTCTCTTGTCACTCCTTGAGACCTGTATTTTGCTTTGCTACCCAGTCCTCACTGCTCTGCTGCCTTTTTATTCATTTATTTATTTATTTCCTAGAAAAATAGGGCTAGGTTTGTAACCCCCATGCTTGGCAGTAAAACTAGTGCAACACAGGGCAAAGCAGTTTTCAGAGCACTGGAACAGCCTACAACATGGTATAAATCACTTTGGTCTTTTCAGTATCTTATAAAGTCTAACACCTAAAGATAACCATGTAAATATCAGTACTGTTAGCTTTAACTGCCCATCATTTCTGCAGAAACATCTAGCTAATAGGCTTATTCTAACACTCCCAAACTGTTTCCAAAACTTCCTAAGTGCCAGAAACTCCAACTGTTTTCTTCCAGGTTTACTGCTGTCAGTATCTAGGATGCACTTAGGTATTGTCAACAGAAAAACCTTAAATTCAAAGTCTGAAAATGAATGGGGAAAATAAAATAGGATTAAATATCAAAATAGGTAACAGCATTAATGCCTGGCTTTATTCTCATTTTGCTTATTTAATGAAAAGCCCACAATTTAACAGAAAATTTAAGTAAAGCTGCTGCAACAGAATTTCTACTCTGCCAAACAATATGCTGCACAAACAAATTTTGCCACATACCTTAGATCCAGATTGCTCACCTTCATACCAAACTATCAAAACAAATGTTTGCTTTATTTTTAATACAATTTAACAAGAAAATTAATACCTGGATAGAAGAGAGAAACCTAATTGGAGTCCCCACTGAGTGGAAGGTTGCAGACTGATGTCAACTATTGACTGCTCTTACTAGTGTTACTGCCAGGACCCCAAGTGCACCTGCGTAGGCAGTAACTGCCCTGAACAGCCTCACCTGGGATACTTGCACTTTGCTTACACGCACCTATGATGTATCTTTTTCTCTAGGTACAGACACACATGTGTTTAAATGCATCAGGATTCCAAAATGCAGACCCTATTTAATACTAAAGAATTATATTGATACATCAAGATCACTGCACTAGGAAAAGTCTAGGTAATTTGCAAACTCATACATTTACTGTGTATCAGAATATCATAAAACCCTCTGATTGTAAGTGACATTTTATATTAGGAAAAATGCATAATAGGATGGATGCCCAGTACCTGAAACAGGTGTTCTAAATAGCTCTGGCTAGCTTTTCATCCCACCGCGACCAACAACATGCCTACATGCTGAGTCAGAGAGAAAAGCCAATGAGTAAACGAATGCTCCTAAATGCTGTTTTATTCCTTACCAGAAGGGCTAAGTATTAATGATGCATAAATGTTTCCAGAAAAAAAATCTTAAAAGCTTGGAGGCCATATGTTATCATCACAGCTACACTACAGAACAGAAAAATGGCTTTGTTTGTGTGTTTACAGGAGTAACAGCAGACTCCACATCTACTTAAGGTTTTATTAGTAGTTTCTCATACTACAAAATCTGTCTAAGGATACTTCCCCTAAGCCTCCCAGCAGAAATTATAGTAGTACTTCTCTATGTCCATATATCCCTGTTTATCACCAGCATAATTATAAATATACGTACCTACTCTCTTCTGGCACTGAAAAAACTTCAAATTGTGTCTTAAGTGTCACTCAGCTTGAAACTACAATGTTCATGACAGAGAAATTTCAAGTAGTCTCTTCATGTGATTAGCCCCCGACAGTCACGCAGCAAAGTAATAATTCATCCCAGAGCCCAGTGGGCTGAAAGAAAAGACAGTAAGGAAGAGGAAAAGCTCAAGTGACTTCAGTAGGAGAATAAACTCCGGCTACCCCCTGTTCAACGCCTAGCTTTATTTGAGGTTTGAATGTGACCATTTATCAATGCGCTTCAACAATGTTAAGAGAAAAGGAAAACATCACATTAGGCACAAAATAAAATTAACTGTATCTGCTTAAAAATAAATCATAAAGAATCCCCAGTCCTTTTTATTGTATTCAATTAACCTAAAAAAAAAAAAACCAAACAAAAAAATCCCCACCCCACACTCTACAATAAAGATACAGTAGACATCAGTCTGTCCATTCAGGGGAAATGGAACTGCTGTGAATTATGAAAATACTGACTCCATCACAAGTTCTGCAATATTTAGTATTTACTTAAAACCAATTTTTCATCATGTTTTCTTAAGATCACTGAAATCTGCAGCTCTTGGCTAAATTAAAGACTCCCAGGTCCCATGGGCATGACTGCAAGTGTAGCCTTGTTCAGAGAGCTTGAAATTTGAACTGAAGAGTGAAGGTCTCACCTTGTATTACCCAAGAAAATGGTTAGGTTTTATTGTTTATCTGCTTCACTACATGTTACTGAAATTTGTTTGGTTGTTTTCAAGTTAATGAATAAAATAAAGTTTATTAAGATGTTATTAGTTTTAAAAAGCATTTGAGAAAGAAAGATATTATAAATTTCTTCTTCCCCAAGTAATTGTCATGCCCGAATGGCATCGATATATTCATGCAATCTGATGAGTGATGGTACCGCCAAAACCTTCTGGTAGAGTACGCTCTCACACACTAACAGACAACAAGTAGCAGAGGATGTCTGTGTGCCCACTGGCAGAAACATGCACAGGAATCTCATCCAGAAGCAAAAGCCTACAGGCCACAGCAACATGAATAGCTATGTGACAGCCTCGGAGAGCTGCGACTTCCCAATGATTTCAGCTAGCATTGGCTGGAAACCCACAGTGCAGCCTCACTATACTGCAGCAGGCCGCTAGTAAAACCGGTCTGAGATGAGAGAGACAGAATGAGAACAAAACACAGAAGAGAAAGGACAACGCGCTCAGAACTCTTTGTATATAAAAAAAAATTGGGAAAAATATTCACTGTTCCAAGAGAAAATGAAGAGATTAAATAATCAGTTATGATAAATGAAACAGCACCAGGCAAACCTCTTTATCTTTTTGATACCATGAGATGTGGCAAGATCAGAGTAGTGCTATGCCAAGAGAAAATAAGCCATGTGAGATGTTAACGTCACACACTCGCAGTGGGCTACGTGCCACAGAGAGGCAACACTGTGTATGTGTGTGCATGTATTTAAACATTTGGTCTACAATTACCTACAGCAGAATCTTGGCACATACGCGATTTTCTCATGAGCGTGGACACGAAAGGAAAATCTCTCTCCTCTTGTCCGGTCCATAGTATTGTCACAGGAACATTAGCAACCTTAATTAGTCATCCAGCTTGCACATCATTTGAAAAAACTTTTAAAACTTGCAAGTGTTTTATAAGAAAGCCTCAGATTTAATAACCCAAATAAAGCCTGGCTATCATTTCAAGGCCACATTATATAAGTGAGTGTAATTAATCTAAACTGTGACAATGAATTTGAGTGCTTATCAAAATGTTTCCATTTTTGTGCTTTCCACAAATGCTAACAAAATGCGAATAGAAAATAGAGTACAACAGAACATCGCACCACACTGGAATTGGGGGCAGCACAAGTTGCCCTGCTAGTTGACTTGGAAAACGTTTCAAGAAAGGTGAGAAAGTACTGTGTTACTTCCAGGTTTCACTATTTAGCGCGCAGCCAAAGCCCATTACACAAAGGGAATTTTTCTTTTGACTTCGGTGATCTTTAGATCTGCCTACTTTTCACTGCTCAGTCACACACAGTCAAAAGACTACAGAGATCATTTGACTTTTTTGACTTCAGTGCCAATAAGTCATCTTTGATTAATTTTCTGCAATCGATCAATCAGAAAATCATTTCTCTAATTATTTATTAACATCCTATCATTATACAGCTATTTGCAATTATTATTATTTTTACAGGATGGAGGGAGACAATACTAATTTACAAACTTAATGAACAAAACTCTTGCTCACAAAGAGGTAATGAAAGCAACAACTTCTGCATCCCAAAAAATGACTTGGCCTTTAACCGTAAGTTCCATGGGCCTTGAAGTTGTCACAATGGACTAGGTTATCTTCACTTTGCTGACCAACTGCTGAAGATTACACATGCAAAATCCTAGCTGTGGATTTTTGAGTGCACCCTTAGTCATTGCAGAACTAACTGAATTTCAGAACAAATCCATGGCCAACTGCCCAGTTACCATGAAATGCTTTTATGCAGGGTGTGGAATTTCAATAAATTTAAACCCAGCTATGTTGAACAGAGAGGCACTGTCACTGAACTAACCCCTTTCCAGTGCATTTACTGATTCAAAGATAGTTCATCTTGCTTGACCTTCCTGCGGGAGCTGAATAAATAACAAACATAAATGGAAGGGCAGTTTTAAAGAATCACATGCTATGCTGTTTATGGACACTATCTCAAGCATGATTATTTTCTAGTTCATTTAATCTAAATGTTATGACTAGTAGTAGACCTTCTAAACCACTTGCTTTTTATTTCAATGAAAGAGTGAATATGAGACCATAAGATTTAAATCCCCCCCTCCCAAGAATTTCTATAAAATAACAGTAATGCAAACTGCAACACCTATTACATTGGCATATACGAAAAGTGGATAAACAAACATTTTTGTGACAAGATTTTCCTATCTCCCAAGTCAGATATAAAACAAAAAGCAACAGTTTTCCAAGACAAATATGCAAGTACAAAATAATACATCACCCTAAATCAGCGAAAAAAAATATGCTGAATACAGACAGCTTTAATAACCCTATATTAAATTGTAGAGTCACATGAAATAGACTTTTTGATCTTGTATTCCGTCAACTTGCAAGTTGAATGCCTCTGGCAGATCTCTTAAGTTTCCAAAAGGTTATCCGCTAAAAGCATATACATAAATTTATCAGGTAAATCTTTTCTAACTCTTACCAAGGATACAAGAAAATTTGAAACTTTCCGTCTAAATTACACAGATTTCTGTTTGGGACTAAATTTTCAGGTCAACTTATACCATTAATCAGGTCCACACTACATACAAATTGCACAGTGCATACACAGGCAGGATGTGTGTTTGGAGGCCAAAACATTTAATTTCTATACTTGAAAAGCATATGAACTTAAAGGTATTCAAAACAATTTCATAATTATATGTAGCTCAGATACAGTGTTTAGAAAATGTATAATAGTTTTATGGCACTCTTAGAACTTCCAATATATGTTCGCTAAAAATACTTACAATTGCTACTGCCTCTTTACTACTAGTCTATGGATGAACTTGCATTATTAGGAAAGCAAGACTAGAAATTGAATAATTTATAACTAAAATATCTCAAATCTCTGCAGCATTTCTGAAAGTACATCATGTTTGGTTTGATTTAGTGCTCGCCTGTCTTTCTCTCCTTCTGTGATGATACTTACGTACCACATCTTTAGTTTTTGCTTTGCTATTATAAGAAAGTACATTCCAACGATAAGCAGTAAAACAGGGACATTTCTTTCCAGAACATCACACAGCTTAAATGCACAGCATTCGCAAACAGATCTTAATACATAGTATGGAAAGTTCAGCAACCATTAGTAAATCTTAACACATATATTTTAGTATATTCTTTCTTTCCCTTTGAAAATTAATTTATCGTATAAAGAAAGGAGTGAACAGGTGTCTCTTTGAAACCTATTAAAACAGAGATTTAGTTAATTTAATCAAGTTTAGAAACTGGAGATACCCTGGAGTACTGCATTTTAAAAAAATCTGTCTACCACAATAATTACAAAACATATTCCAAGTGGTGTAAAAGTTCTTTGAACTTCATTTTAATGTTAGTATTGAAAGTTGTTGTTGTTTCTTTTTTTTTTTGAAAGAGAGAAAAAAAGAGAACTGACACATTTAAATGTCAGACCAAGAAGAGGTTAGTTAAAACACTCCACTAAAGAAATTCAAATGTAATTCAGTTTCGAAAGCTTATAAAAGTCTCAAAAGATTAATCATGAGAGGTTAAGTGCACCATTTTTCACTCAAAATTATATGTCAGCCACATAAAGCAAACAATACTGGTATGTGAAGTCCACTGCAATAGAGTATTAAAGAGTCAGATACAAAGGGCAACTAATTCAGACAGTAGAATTGCTCTCTTAATGGCATTTTGTTCTGCATACAGATTATCAAATATCAGCACCCTAATCCTAAATCCCTGAGAGTAATTAGTTCTCTAGTCACCTCTTTCCCATACTTAAATTTACTCACCTGAACAGTATCACAGAAATCAGTGGGCCTTCCCCCCATTTTGGTTTTGGTAAGCCATCAAGTCCTGACTGTATCCTGAAGATCTGGGCATAAACACTGCTCCAGAATCAGTCATTGTTGAAGGGGAAAGTGGGAGTGGGAACTAGATGGATTTTGACAGGGTTAAAGTTTTGGTTTTTTTCCCCATTTTGTTCCTGTTTTCCTACAATAGGATAAGTAATAAAAGAACATAATTATCTTTTGCTCGTGCCTATTTCCCTCTACTGCAGAGGAAGCCTAGCTGGCTAGTTTGACCCACACGCTGAAGTTTTAACTGTGTCAAGGGTAGATGAAATTAATCTCTCCCTAAGTCATCTGTCTTTACAATCATCAAAAACCTTTACAACCTCCAACTACTGACCAGGTGAGACAAGGACAACCAATAAGAGTGTATTCGGAAAGCTGAAGTAGCATTTGCAGAGATAGTATCTTTTTCTTACATCAGCAGATAAAGAGATATTGAAGGAAACAAGCTTTTTGATACTTAAAGCCTTTATCAGACTTGAAAAAAATAGACCAAACATCAAGCTAAGTAAAAATTTGAAAACACTTGGTTTATATAATTAGCTTTGTTCCAGAACAATTAGACAATCTTTAGAAAAGGGAGCTAGACATCTGTAGAGCAGAAAAAACTTTGGGCAGGGCTAGAAGCCATAACTCACAATATGTTTCCCAAGCATGAGGAATAAATACTTAGCACCTAGAGAACAGCTGGGAGTTAGGAGGTGTTACTCAGGAAAAATGATAATCTGCCAGAACACTAATGTCTGTTGCACTTAGTATCTAATGAGATTTTACTTTTAGCGCTGACATTCATTTTCAAAGGTTTTTTGCAGTTTCTCTTGAAGATCAAGACTATGAGATCAGGAAGGCGCTTTTTTTTTTAAAGAAAATGTTCCTTTTCTCAGTTATTTTGTCCATTATTCATTGCCTGTGTAAGTTTATTCTGGTATATATAGTACTAACTCTATTTGATTTTGCCCACTCCAATAGCATTCAATGCACTGGATGAAGCATACCATATGCTGAAATTTGCACATATATAATTGTCAAAAACCAAGGAGTCCATGCAAGACTGCAGAGACACCTTACGGCTGTTAGTCCAAAGAAAGTTTTCATCTTTGGATGAGTTTGCAGATGTTAGGGAACAGGAGGCTGACTGAAGACTGATGGAAATAAAAGTGAGGGAAAGGGAGGAAACGAAGTTCGTAAACTTCTTTGAAGAAACAAACTGTCTTAGTAGAAGACCAAGTAGCCTATGATATATTGTGTGTGCAATACAGCTTATAACAATATGTGGGGAAAGGAAAAAAACCACAACAAAAACCAACTAGTCATACCGGGTTGCTTCTTTCTTGTAACCAGAGTGCATACACTGGTCACATCAGTCTTTTGAAGAAACAGTCTTTGTTTGCTGAGGGCCATCCTTAGACTGGTGAAGTAAGTGTTATGTTTCCTCAGATCACATACAGATGAATTTGAGAGCCTTTCTAATGGCTTGAATATGTGTACTAAAATAAATCAGAAAACGTAACTGATACAAAAGCCCTCAAATCTAAATCCAAAAGGTATCATCACATTCTGTGGTAATTATGCTACATGCAGCAAGAACAAGTTTGACAGCACGTCACGTAAAATCGCATCAGTAAGTGGCAATTGCCATCTATTCATATATATCAAAAACGCTGAATATCAAGCATCCATCACAGACAACAAAAATATTCCGAGCTTGTATTTTTTCTCTCCCTCTATATAGGAATTGCAATTTCAGTAACATTTCATTGAGAAAGATATGATTACAATAGCCAACAATTTAGAAATAGTAGTAAAACAGCAAAAAGAATTATTGTACATTACTTTAATACTATCATTTAGATTTCTGGCATTTTCAGTTAGTGCTACAAAGTCCTTCGATTCAATTACTGTAGAAGATAACACAAATCTGAAAGATATTTCTCTTTTTAAAATATCACCTTGGGATATATACTACTTCAATAATAGATACAAGTGTTTTGGAAGTTATTTATAATTATTTTCATGAAGATGACCCTACTGTTTCATTGCTGAGAAACTCCTGGGGTAAAACATGCAACTCACCTGTAACCTCCTCAGAGCACACATCTTGCCAAGTCAAGGATTCTCCAAACCACATCAATATTATGCAATGTCCAACTTCACACGTATACATCACATCCGAAAACAAACTCAACAACACTACAGATGAGTTACAAGGCAGAAAAAATATAGTATCTAAGCTCTTCACAGAATTCAAAATAAAGTAGCACACTCCCTCCCCCGCAAGAATCTTAACTCAGAAATTCATTGCTTCAGCATTTCCAACTAAATAACTATTCTCATACTTCTCAAATCAAAAAGTGCGGTGGTATTTATTGCATGGAAGATGTAAACAGACAGGCTGTGCGCCTACAATCTTTCTGTAGAGTTTCATGCTTAATGGCCTCTTCTTGTGACTGACAGCTGTGATAGACTCAGCTGAAGGCTCCCCATTTTCCAAAGGGAGACTATTGCGCTAGAATTATTTTTGTTCTAATCATAACTTTCAGCACCAAAAGGTCTCTTTTTCTCCTCCATCCTCAATATATTTTTAAATTGAAATGCTAAAGTCTTTTTACGCAATTTGGTCTACTGACTTTCAGTCAGCTTTGCAAAAATATTTTTTCTTCACCTTATGTAAAGCCAGAATGATAGCTCATTTTGAATAAAACAGGCCTTGGGTAATTTATAAAATAGACTGCTCTGTTCAGATGAATAGGATATTCATCTAGGAGACCTGCAGCCTAGAAGCATTTGACTCAGTATGTGGGACCCAAACAGACATTCAAATCCCAGCAAATCCTAGTTCTCCCCTTTAAAGTGAAGATAAGTTTTAGAATGTGACTGCTTAGAAAACAAACTCGAAAAGCTTTTTAAACCTGCGTGAAGTGTTAACCAAGAAGTCATTCCATTTCTGAGTCTTCAGACAGCCACTTGAACCAACACTACCGAGCTCACACAGATATGCTAAAAAGCCCAGCATCAGCTAGTTCAGCCCTAAGCTCTTCAGGAGATGACACAGCCGCGATACAACGTCTGTCAAGATCTAGGTGAAAAACAAAGGAAGAGCTGTATCCGGAGTCAGCAAACTGGAAACGTACCCTTGCTGAAATCCAGGATTACAGAGACCGGGAGATGGCCGTCAGCTGCGGGGGGTGTGAGCGCACAGGCAAGAGAGCACCTGCTCCCGGGCGCTTCGGCTTTCTGTTGCCTCTGCTCACTGAAAAATGATTTCGTCCCGGTGAGCTAAATGACTGTTTCAGCAATATGGCAAATAATATATTAAAATGCAGCAAAGGAAAAATAAGGGCATGAAGCGTGCTGCAGCTTAAGGTAAATGAGCATGCTGCTTACCTCTCAGAAGTAATCTTGAAGGAGTCCCTGAGGAAATACAGCTGTCTTTTGTTATTTAAGGTAAAAGATAACTCTTACGTCCATGAAACACAAGGACTAAGACACACAACTAAGATTTAAGAAACGATTCTTTACAAAGCGTTGTTTCTTTATCTACTATTCATCAAACAGCCCTTCCTTGAAGTTAACCGTTTCCTCCAAAACCTTACAAAATTCAGTACTGCAGATCCAAGCCTGCCTGTGCACTGTTTTTGCAGGGTAAAACTGTAAAACAAGATTGGAAAAATCTGCACTATAGCTGCGCATTGGGCACCAACAGCAGGGTTTCGCTAGCAGAGGGCTGCAGCAGTACCCTCCCTGAGGGGGAGGCAGCCCTGAGCCCACAGCCGGTTCCAGCCGGCTCTGAAACCAGCATAAACCGCCCGTCGCCCCCCAAAACCGTAGGCATCTGGGGAGCCCGCGGTGCCCCAGCTCACACAGGTTTAAAAGAGTCAGCGGCAGCCGTGAGGGTTGGGAGAGGCGGCACTGGAAATGTGTCTGGAGACACACTACAGGCAGGAGGTTCTTCGTGCCAAAGCGGGGCACCCGAGGGACGGCAGCCATGGGTGACCCCCGCCGGGGCAGGGACACCCCTGAGAGACTGCAGCTGCAGGCGACCCACGCTGGGGCAGCAACACCTCCAAGGGACTGTGGCTGTGGGGAGCCCGCGCCGGGGCAGGGACACCCCCAAGGGAACTTTGGCCTGTGGATGCCACTCTAGAGCAGGGACATTAAGAAAGAGAATGGCAGGAAAAACACTAAAGCAGAGAAGAGCTGAAATATACCATTACGGCACATGAATCCACCTCCTGCACTTCACCTCACCAAAGGAGCTGGGGCACACTGAACCTAACCTGCAGTGAGAATAAGGGAAGCCGAGAGTAGGAAGGGGTTAGGATGGGTGTTTGGGTTAAGCTGGGCCTGGGGAAGGGGAAGAAAAGGAGTTGATTTGTTTAATTATGTTCTTTCTTTTTTCTTCCCCCTCAATACCCAAATCCATGATCAGAAGTTTCTGTTAATTGGTGAAAAAATAAATTCAACAAAGATTCCCAAGTCAAGGCTGGTTTTGTTCATTACAAACCACAATACCAAGGTGACAGAGATTATTTCTTTAGGCTTCATACTAAGTAGAAAAAAAATAGGCTTTACCCTTTTTGTCTCAGTACTTGTACGGAACATCATTGGTATAATTATGGCAGTAGTGCATTCAATAGCTTGGGGAAATACAAACAGATTGCAGTAGCATCCCGTTAGGTTATCTTTCAACATATGTCCGAGCTAAATAGAGTTGAAAGTAAATTCATCAAAACACATTTCTCCTGACTGACCAGAATTAGGTCCATATAGTTACCCTACTTAGGAAGGGCTGACATTGTAATCACTTCAGGCACCCATCTGGCACAAATCACAACATTATTTCACTTCAGATGGTCTCAGATATTTACTTCTTTTTTCTCTCAGTTAGACTGTGTCATGAACATGCGAATCATGTCATTTACAACAGGAAAGCAAACAACAGTGACTTCTACCTCATGATCCTGAAAATCCCTGGCAATTGCTAATGTTGGGAGATTTACTTTAAGGTTCAAATCAGGTTTTAATTAACAGTGAACTGAACCTGTAATTCTTTGCTTTCTTTCAATGACATCATTCTAGCTCATAGGTGTTTCATATTTACTGGTAACAGTTGGCACACTCCTTGGCAGATGCCAAATACTGATAGAATTAAGTCCAAAAGATGGAAGTTCTTAGTTTCCTAAGTAGGTCTAACGATCTGAAATAGTTTAGTGCACTTAGCTGCTTTATTTTTTCAAGTTTTCACACAAGGAGGTCATTACATTCTTTAATTTATTATTTTGAAGGATCAGGAAAAAAGAAGAAACTAAAAAGCAAACAATCCTTGCATTAACGACTCTGCAAGGGAAACATTCGTTCTTGAATTCAAAATTCCAGCCACACCGGTCTTAATCAGACACATAGTTCACCCTTGTTCATTAACTGAAGGATTATAACTAGCAAAGTCAGATGTAATGCACAAATATGCAATGTTACAATTTCAAATTATTTTTCTCTGAATTTTATCTAATTTTTACTCAAAGGTGCTAATTTTCTGACAACTAGTGACAGTAAACCTATACACTTTTTTTTCTAAAAAGCAGATAGTTACAACATATTCATTTAAAATTTAGAAGGATAATTTTACTTTAAAAGTTACATATATACATATATATCTCAGATGCATTGCAAAAAATACAAAAGGAGTATAAGAGAAGTAATCTGTGTTAAGACATTCAGTGACACAGCTTATATGTCAGATATCTGTAAAAGACTTGGCATAGATTTCTTCAAAATCAGCAGACTACTATACACCAACTTTCCAACGTACATCCCAATGTTGACCATCATTAAGGCAGTCAGTTTCTGTTCTTCACCGTTACGGACTTGCATTGTGTTTCATGAGCTAGGAAATGGTTATGAGAACAACAAGGAACTCTATGGGAGGTAAGAATCAAAAAGTGTATTTTCCAAAAGTTTTCCTAGACCAACGTCATCAGTCATCAATGCTTTGATGGACGCAACAGCCCATCTGCTTGAGATTTCCAGTTTTGTTGGAACACTAACAGCATTCATCAGCCTGCTCCATGAACTTCTGAGGCCAGTAAGAGAAGTGAGGTCTCGGTCTTCCCCAGGGCACTTCACAGCCTGGCTAGATACCATGTATTAAGACAGAGAAAGAGAGCAGTGAGGCCATTTAGGCCAGGCTCTTTGGAAACTCAACTCCGCTTACTCCAATGAAAGAGAACTTGTAAGACTGAAAGTAAACTGGAGGTGACAAGGCTGCATGCTTTTAAGCAACAGCTGGTTCTGTCATATATGTCTGCTGTGTTTTGCTGTAATCTGTGTGGTTATACCCAAGATCCCCTTTAATGGCTTGGGGGGCAAAGCTAAAGAGTTTTTATGGGTGCTACAAACAATGAAAAAGGGTGTTCCTAAAAGGTAGTCCAGATGGTGGGTGAATCTGGGTCAGAGCTGCATCATATGCTCCCAGTTGGAATCTAGAGGGTAGAAGGCAGGAAAAATGATTCCTTACTGTAAGTCAGAAAATGAATGCTCTGTCTTTACATAAACAAGTTATTAGGAATTGATGTTATTGGGAGGAAGCTGCATTTCATAGAGATGGTTTTACCATGTTTTTCACAATAAAAAATGTTTATTAATTCAATAGAAACAACAAAACTCAAAACCGCAAAAGAGCTGTAGCAGAACATGCCTGAAGTTCTGACTGCTCATACATTAGTGTCAAAAGATTACAAAACATGAAGGTAAAGTCTCCCTTTCCTAGGTGGTAAAATGCTGCAGGACAGATGTGATAGTTCAGTGGTCTCTACTTGGCCTCCTGTCCTCATCACAGCGCACAGTGCTTAGATTTCTAGGGATGTTCATTATCAACAGTACAGTCTCCTGACGAGTTGTTTATTTCTGTGTTTTCCCAGATGTCCTTCCTGCATGACCTTGCCTCTTCCAGGTACTTCCCTCAGCTAACCTGCTTTCTTGGCCTTACGCTGGCATTTACTTTAGAGACCAAAACCATCTTCTCTGCCCTCTTTCACTCCTTTCACTCCTTTTACTCCTCACATCCTCAGTATCTATTTAAGAGTTTTCTCCATAATGGCCACGCTACCCTGAACTCTTTAAAGATACTCTACACAAAACTATTGTTTCAGGACGGGTCTCCGTACCAGCATGAATAAATGATGCATGTATTCTTCCTCCCTTTTTTTGGTGTTGGATGACATCCCTATCTTATCTTACGAGCACTTGGGTGATCATAAAGCCTTTTCGTACAGAGCCCTTGTACAATAACTGACATGTTCTGGATTGGAAGAGTGGGTAATAGAGCCAGTAACACAACGTACAACTCCACAGACTATCAGCACATTGCCCTGAGGCATGCCTTCAAGAGGCTTAAATTGCAACTGAGTAAAAGAAGGTGATACAGCATCAGGGGAAGGAAAACATGGCATAAACACTGCCTAGTGCTGTTGCCCTGTTTGCAGCTACAGGAGAGTGATTTGTTCCCTAATGCTGTACACCTGAAGCAGTCCAACTGAGTCTAACTGTGGCTGCCAGTCCTGCATTTTCTTCCCAACCACACACTCCCATTCCCTCTCTGCCACGTATCTGACCAGGGCATGAACCGTTTCATTCTGCCAGACCAGCAGAAAAACAGGACACCTTACTTCCTAAAACAGCATCTTCATCTGCAATTTCAGCTATTCTCCACTCAGCCTTCATGAGAGATCTCCAATGCTAGGGTGGTCATGGTTCTAGCCAAGCTCACCTTGGTGCCCATTTTCAGTTTTGTTCCCACCTGCTCCAAACTTTGTAAATTATCCCAGCCCAGGCTATTGTTTCAGTCTTCCCTGGAAAACTTCACTTTTTAAATGCAAGTGCAGGGAACAAAGTAACAGGGAACAAATTTTAAGCTTGCTCTCCTCTGTGCCTGGGGACTAGGAATGCCCACTCACCCCACCATCTTTATGGGAATGCCTTACAACAGTGCCAGAGGCTATGCATAACTGGCATGTTTGAGCTCCTTCCAGTGGCACATCCAGCACCAGGCAATGGGAAGAGAAGATGCTTGTTCTAAATCTTCCTTTAGGACACAACGGACTCGCTGCATCTGAGACACAGATGTTGCAGGGCAATGTGGGAGCATGGCGCATTCATCACATCAGCCTGCTTTTAGCACCGCGCTTCATCAAACAGCACAGGCACTGAGGCAGCTTGTATTCCTACAGTCCTCCCAAGACACTTTCTTTGCTTGCTCCCTTGCTTCTTTGTTTGCTTTGAAGCAGCCCTGGTCCTTTTCTGCATTTCTACAGTCATCGTTCCAGATATGCCAAGGATTTTGCATTTCAGTGTTCACATTGCTGGGACATGTTTCGGACTCTGAAGAGTCTAGGACCCCTGGACTACTGTAAATGTGAACACAGAAGTAATAAAGCATAGTGATTTAAAAATTGTTGATTCCAGCTGCATTAACCTCACATGAATTATAATAGCAAGGGGGCAAAACTGGCTGTGTACCAGCATTAAAATTGTGAATGATATCAGGAGAAATAAAGTGCACACAGACAGACTAATTCAGCTGTGAAGCTATCTGAGTCTGGGAGAAGAGCAAGACTGCCTGAAATGGGAGAGTTATTCTCGATACAAACTTTCCACTGAAAATAGGAATTATTTCTAGATGACAGTTATTCTACTCCAAGGCTGGATTAGTTTGAAATAAAAAGGCAAATGTAATAAATATATATCTTTTTCAAGTCCAATTGTGTATGGAATTGAAATACCTTATCCACTAAAATAAAATTTATTCACAGAAAACCCTGGTTTTTTAAAGAAGGTCTTAAGAAAATTTAGTTCATTCAGTTAAAGACAGGTCCAAATAAGATCATAAAATATGGCTTCTTCAATTCACTGCTGAATTTCTCTGCAATTAAATTTACTCAGAGTCAAAAAGGAAATTTAATGCACGTTCATGTGTTGCATCTGCATTCTTTTTTCAAATTACACAATGTGGAAATTTAATTTTTAAAACATAGAACTGCACAGTATCTACACAAATCCCACAAAGCGCTATCAAACACACACAACGTTAAAAAGAAAAAATAATGCATTTCTTCCTTTAGTCTTTGTATCCTTAACTACTACATCTAAGAACATTAGGCAACTGTCAGACTGAAGCGTATTTTTCATTTCCATCTATCTTCTTAAGTCCCCTTCTTCCAAATACCTCCTATTACTCTTTCTGAGGTGTTAGTGCTAGGCATAAGTTGTTCCTTCAAAGTTTTGCCAATTTTTTTCAGTCTATATATATATGAAAAGTTGTAATTATAGGGAGAACTGATAGCACTGTACATTAACACAGCCATCATTTGCTATCAGGAAGACCCCATTTGCTTAGAACTTTGACAAAGTTTAATTGCAATGACGTATTTTATTGTTTTATGTCTGTCTCAGATGGAATGTTTTTGAAAACATGGATAAAGCCTTTTTGGGAAAATTAGACTAGGGAAACCTATTGTTTTTCAATAAATCTGGAAAAGATTACCATATATGAATGGCTCAGAAGACAGAGAGAAGGCTAAGAAAATACAGGGACAACTGAGAGTGCTAAGGAGCGCGATACTGCCTAGAGAAGGAAATTTGGACTGGGAACACGCATAAATGATTGGAATTAATTACTTCCAAGTGTTGCCATATGTATGGTAGTGGCATGGACTGCAAAAGGCTACTGCAGGCAATAAAGGATCCTGTTCCTCTAACACACTACCAGTTCCTGTGCCATACTATCTAGCTTTCAAGAAATGCAAGTAGTTGTACACTGTCAGCTAGGGACCTGCCATTTTAACCTTGACCATTGGTTTCTTAAGTAGCATTGCTACCAATTTTACTGTGCTATAGCTTCCCATGTCTCTAAAGACTCTGCTAGAAAACACCATGGTGTGCAGTCTGTACATCAGCTCCTGTTTTGGGGAATTTCCAGAAGTATCACAGTGTAGCTAACGTTGCTCTGTTTCCACAAAGTTCTAGAACCACTGACGCCCTTAGGATTTCCTTTGATCTTGCCTTCTTCTTTGATCTTTCCTTTGATCTCCATCGACAGGACAAGAGGTAACGGGCACAAACATGGTCATAGGAAGTTCCATCTAAACACGAGGAGGAACTTCTTCACTTTGAGGGTGGCAGAGCACTGGAACAAGCTGCCCAGAGAGGTTGTGGAGTCTCCTTCTCTGGAGATATTCAAAACTCGCCTGGACGCATTCCTGTGCAACCTGCTCTAGGTGAACCTGCTCCGGCGGGGGGGTTGGACTAGATGATCTCCAGAGGTCCCTTCCAACCCCTATCATTCTCTGATTCTGTGATTCCTTTGGTCTCCCACAAATGCTGCTTTCCCTTTGATGTCGACACAAGCACTGCCTGGCACGCTACCATCCAATATCACAGTTGCTACCGTCCAATATCACAGTATTCTACTGCCTCTTCCCTGACTTTTCCTTTTCTTGCAACAACAACATTACCAGCAACAATTTCAACATCTAAGAGTTCCCCTAGAGCCTGGTTCAATTTCCTCTGAAACATCCCGAATGCCCGGCTAACTCCAAAGACATTCTTTTTAGTGGCATCTTCTGACAGATAACAAAGTTCCAGGTGCAGCCCAACTATCTGTGCACTGGAATCATATTTCTGGACTCACAGGGGAAAAAGATAAAAGAAAAAAAAAAGAACCCCTCCCCTCCACACACAGCCCTTTCAGCCTGGACTGATCGGTTGCTACATCCTTGATCTTTGATGAGAACTGGGAGTCACTATTCATTCACTACTAGCTCTGTGATAACTGGTTTATTGAAAGATGCAGGTCTTTAAGATTTTCTGTCCTCTTACAGACATTACTAGAACAAGTTGCTCATCTAGTTATACTAATAGCTCATCTAGTGATACGATCTTTATGTGGGAAAGCTGCCCTCACTGTTTTCCTCCAGATAAATACAAATCATATAAATTCCACAGACATACAAACCTGCAACAGTTTCACTGTATGAATCACATATCTCACATATCATTGTATTCCTACTTGGAGACTGTAAGTTTCCATAGGCAGAGTATAGATACCAGAAGACTTTCGGTTCAGGATTCTCATTTGCTTCCTGGCTTCAATTAAGAGAAAACTAAAACAGCATCTCTCTACAGTTTTATTCTGTCTGTGACTAGGACATTTGTCAAATACCCTTTCCAACTGTTGAACTGAAATGGTCATTATTGCTGACCACCGTATATCATATTCCTCTTTGCTTTCTTTAGCCAGTTAAATACTTGATCTTCACATCCGTTTTTAAATCCACTATACTCATCTTTGTGCAAGCTCAGCCGTAGAATGCCCTTTATCTGGAACTAAAACCTTCTCTGTGAGGCTTTGCTGTCCTACTTCTACTGTTTTGTCTCCTTCTTAATCATACTCTTTGCCATTGCCCTCCTTATCGCTGCTATAATATTTCATATTTCATCATTCAAAATTATTCCACACTTGCAAAATTAAATTGTTTACTCAAGAAGCTATTGATGAGCAATTTTGCAAAGTGCCAACAACATTCAAGCTCTATGCATACGGATTTGGCCAGATGCTACCTTTCCCCAGTATATGCATCTTTCTCCACACTCAAAACCCTACAAACTTGCCTTACTGAATTCCTTGGATGCCTGTTCCCATTTGTCAAATGCGAATAGCCACTGTGCAGACATTGCCTATATGCACCTATATGTTCAAGTCATTAAATTCAGCTCCTCACTCACTTCCAGGAAACCACCTGTAACTGGTTGAAAGAGTCAGGCAATGCTGTGTCCTCTCTCATATCGAGTTTTGCACGTTCTTTTACACAACAGACACCCTATTCTTATATGTTAATATATAATTTACACATTGATATAACATACATTAACTATAAATAAGTTATACATTACATGGAATTCATGTTTTCATAGGAGTGGTGTTCTTTTCAGTAATAACCCCTCCAAAAATCTCAAGCGATTCACTTTCAATTGACACAATCTTTACCATCTTTCACCTAAAGTTGCAAAATTTGTAACTCTAAGTTAATTAAAGGTCAACTCACATGCTGGCACAAACAACGATGGTTACCGCTTTTGCCTGAATGTTCAATTATTTGCAACTCGTCCCCATCTGTTGAACTTCACATCAGCCTTGTCTTTGGCCATACGCATTGCAATTCCCTCCTACCAGAAGGTTCTCTTCTGGGGGTCAGTTGGACACTATTGTATGCTGGTAGGACCAGCTCAGTCCAAGTATTCACCTTCAGTGAGCGTTGTGTGTGGTGTTTTACTCCTACTTCAAATAACTTGGCTGTCAAGGCATACAAAATTAATTCCAAGTGCAGGAGAAGAAATACATTCTCTGAAGTTAAAAAGCTTGCCAAAGGGAAAAGTAGCATTAATAACAAAACTGTAATGCTCATTTACTGCATGCAGCTTTTCAATATCTTTCTCAAAGTTCTGTAATAGCATACCCAGTGAGAACCCAAAAGGCAGGTGGATGAAACACTCAGAAACACTGACCTAACAAAAAAGGATTGTTACCATTTGTCAGTAACAAGCACTAACGCAGTCCTTCACTCCCCCAGCACAGTCTGTGGGCACCTCCCAAATCAGATTCTCCCTTTCTATGGGTAATTTCCAGAGTTTTGCAAGTCACGTGTACTCAAAAATGACAAAAAGACATCTGCCCACAGCAATGTCAGTGACAACAGCAGCTTCCATAGAGGACAAACATCACTAGCACTTGCCTGCACATCTCGTGATTTGAGTTTGATTTTGATGTGCATATTTGGGAGGGTGGTTTACTCAGAAAAATTCTTCTGTTCTATTTGTAAAGTTATACCTAGAAAGTTTACTATGTTTGAGGAATAGGAGTTGATCTTCCTGGAGCTATTAGCATAAAACCAACAGAAAGCAGAAAAAACACGAATAAAAACTACGGTGCTATGATATAGGTAAGTGTGTGGAGCTATATAATTTGGGACAATTTTGACTCCTGTTACAATTGTGAAGGAAAACCTTAAGAATTTCACACACATGAAGAACCCCACAAACTTTAAGATAATCACAGTAAGGCGTATATCTCAGCAACAGATAATTTATATTTATCTAATAGAAGAGTTTGTAGTATGCCAGATGGAAATTCAAACAGGAAGGTGGAAGGAACACCAAATCCTACAAAGGAAAAGCAAGAGGTTAAGGAGGACGGGAAACCACATTTAAATTCTTGCCTTTCACAGTGAAGCTTGGATTTAACTGAGGTTATGGAGACTAAATAAAGGGGGAAGAATTTTTGGAACAGCAAAGACATGGAAATTAGTGCATCATGAAAAGAAGAGTGAGAGAAAGAGAGAAATATGGTAGTGTATTTAGTCTTTTTCCTCCCAAGATTGGTTACAGAAAGACTTGTGGCAGACAGGCTACAATGGGATAATGCCAGAATTATAAATAACAATACAAAAAGGAAAGGGGAGACAGAACCAGGTAAAAATATTCAAGAAAAAGATGTTATTAACACAGAAAATGACTGATAACATCTTATAGTTTGAACAAAACTGTTTTATTCCATAGGCACAGGTTATGCTTAACGTAACCCGGGTATATGCTTAACTTTGTGTATGTCCCTAACATTCTCTACTTTGAATAGTCTTACTATATTAATTTGTGGCAAAACTTGAGCTTTAAGATTATCCAGAGGATGGCTTAAAAAGCAAAGAGAAAGGATTTTTCCATTTTGACAGGAAGAGATGCAGAAGTTATGCAGCTAACATATGTATACAAAACAGTGCAAAAAGAAAAGCATGAACAGACTTTTGCTAAATACAGCTATTAAATGTATTTTCATTCATTTAACTGTAAGGTTTTTATTGACAGCATTAAAGCCATTCAGGAGTGGCTTTATTCATGAATCAAAATGATTATGCACACGTCAAATATCTATTATTTCAGGGCTTACTTGAAATCAGCATGTTACCAACCTCTGGGAAAACAGAATAATTAATCAAGTTGACATAAAATTCCTTTCCAAAACATTCAGAAGCAAGTCAACAAATAAGCCTTTTTCTTGCCTTTTCCGGGGGGCGGGAGGGGAACTTACTTGTAAACCAATGCACCTGAAAATGGCCTGAAACCAGGCAGCTTTAAGCTTTAAAGTTATTCACACTTTCTCAAATAAAATTTTGCCACACCAGAGGAGTGAGGAGAGAAACGACAGTTCTACCTTGTTATAGACTTTCACATCAAGATACTTACCACCACCCTATCGCTGTCAAATCTGATTATAAACCAGGGATCAGCAAGCAAGAGATTAAAGGCTCATCTGAGAAGATGGAACAAATTAAATTGATGAAAACTGCCCATACTGTGTCAGTTTTACAGAAACAGCCATCCAGACAGAGGGACTAGTGGAATTACAGACATGAGTGCTCTCAGTCTCTCTCTGGCTTTGGATGTAAATGAAAACTGCCGGAATTGTCAAACAGCAAGTGCTAACTTTTTTTATATCTATTGTGGGAGTCTCCTCATGTTAACAAGCTTTGTGGAGCACAGGATCAGCGTTATATTAAACGGAGTTCCTTGCTGATGCTTAGGTTTTCTCTGCTCTTATTGGTGAACTTGTTCTGCATAGGCATTATATGCATTCAATTTCTATTCTGCAAGAAAAAGAAGTACTTATTGCTGGGTGCTCTGTCAGGCATGTACTTAAGGTGCTACATGAGCACTAAGGTCATTTGAGCATTTACCTACCTGAAGCTGCTTTAGAGAAGCCACAGCCCAAAAGAACTGGACAGCTGTAAAAGCAGTACAAAAGCCTAGAGATAGAGGTTTATGTACATAATCTCTATCGGATGGAAGGTTGAAGGGTTAAAGCGCAAGATTTTATTGCACAAGAATAAAAAGGAGCGTGGGGGTTTTTTTAAGTTGCCTTTCCCACTGACACCCAACTAAACAAATAAATGACAGCCCGCTCTTTCAGTTGCCACAATGTGATTTGCATTTGCCAATTACTTATTACTGATTTTACGGGTTTAGCATCCAACGGTGTTTTGAACATGAGACGATGCAAGTTGAAAATGGGTATCCTTCAATTGCCTGATGCTCTCTAAAACCATGGCCTTTCTGAGCATGTATAAATATTTTACAGAACGGCAAGTAGTCTCAACCTCTATAAGCAAACAAAGTGACGCGTTTGAAGTCTCCCCTTCCAAGAGAGACACCTCAGAGAGGAGGCAGACACACACAGGCACTCCACACAGTACCTTATTCTAATTTGAGAGCTACATGGGCCCAAATCCATGCCTGTTCCTTCATGCACAAGAGCAGGTGCAAGCACATTCAGGGCACTGTCCCCTATAGCATGCAAGAGTCACTCCAATAAATGTGCTGGGTGTAGGAGTAGTGGATTATCAGGACAGAGCAAGTTTAATTTCATTCTCTGTGAACTGCAAATGCAATTTCTCTTGCTGCATCCTGGGCAAACTACAGCAGCAAAAATATCCTCCCACGGTGGATTTACTAAAGTGATTTTTTAAAAATGAATGGAAAGAGAAAAAACAATTCTATGCAGAATAAAAGTCCACTGCTTACACATTTTTTTCAATCATACTGTCTAAAATGGAAGTTCCACTCTGACATTTTAGAAGAATTTATTTTCTTTCAGCTATCAGTAAAGATTGAAAAAAAAGTTGGGGGACGGCGGGGGGGACGGAATCGCTACACAGAAAGCCAGAATAATCACTTTCCTGGTCCTCCCCATCCTACCACATTTTCCTTTATAGGTTTTTCTGCTTTTACTGCCTACATTCTTCACCTGAAGTCAAACCCTCTGTTTATGGCATCACAGTGGTTGCTGTGGAGGTGATTACAATGTACAAAGCCAAAAGTGATGAGTTCAAATTTGGAATGAGCAGCAGTATCTCATGAAATCTGTCTAAAGTAGGAGAGGGGGAAAAAAAGGAAAAAACAAAACAAGGAAAAAGACCCAGAGCACGTATACTGAAAACAAGTAAATTAACTTCTTAAATGACTGTTTGTCATCGACTTTCATTATCACAACTGTTTTCAGATATGTTACTCCAATGGTTGTAGAGACTAAGTGCTAAACTATACATATGGAAACAACCACACAACATGAACAGACAGCGCTAACACAGATGGCAGCAGAGTTCCTAGCCACACTCCACAGTAGTGCCTGCTGTGATTGCTATCTTCTTTTGTAGCAAAAACATACAAACAACAAAATGTGGTAACACAGATGAGCACTACGCAGTGCTGCTCTGACAATGAAAGTACTTCATGTAACCCTTCATGCAGCACATTTCTCTACACCAGATTCAAGACTCAATAAGTTATGATCAGAGAACACAGATTCCTGAAAATGCTATTAGTTCATTACAATTCCTTCTGCTACACAGATTGGTTTCATACAAACCTTCTTGCACATAGACACATTTAAAAATACAACTGTTGAAGTACAGGTGCTAATTCTCAAGAAACATGTTAAAGCTTACGAACAGGAGAAATCTGTCTTGCCATTTGTATCACAAAGTCAGCACTGACAAATTTTCACAACTTTGGTAGCAGATACAGTCCTTAATTTTTCCCTACATTAGGAAAATCATAAATGACTTAAATTAACTTAATTAGTTTCTAGACCATGTGTTGCCCCTAACTTTGACACCTGAAGTATTACTAGGAGTCTAAGGTCCAAGGAAAACCTTTGAACAAAGATTTCTGAATGAGACCCATACTGATAGAAATGCTTACCCATCTACTTGTTAAAAGCAAAACCTGCAAAGAGCACTGGGACAAAGATAAAATCCAATATCAGATTAAAAAAAAAAAAACCACCAACAGTTGGGGACAACAGAAGCAAGAGAAAAATTTCAAAACTGAGACTTTAATGGCCACAGAACTCAATGAAAGATCTTATTAAAATATTATTAACCAGAGAAAGTGATTCTTTAAACAGTCTTTTAACATGAGTGCCTTGAGAGTGCCCATGGCCCAATGTATCCTATTACATGATTGCAGAAGCATTAACAAATTAATTATACCAAATAGCTGAATTTATTAGGATATAGGAGACAATGGCTGTTAATACCAAAAATTATAAAGTGCTTCCTTGGAAAGAAAAACAGTACTCTTCTGTACCAGGAAAATATATTACCAGCAAGGTTGTACTACTGCATGCAGGCTGTGTTGTGTGACAATTTCTTACGCAGGAGTATCGTTGGAAAACAGTGAAATTCACTGGTAGGCTTGTACACAAGAAGATACCAGGACATAAAGATGAAATGGAGCTGCAGCTTCTTCAGTAGATTCCTCAGGCCAGACACAGGAGACACCTGGAGAAACCCACCCACCCTGCTGGCAGGGTGGCACGTGGAGCCTCAGGGCAGGCAGCCATGCTGCTACCCCAAAGCTGGGACCCAGAAAGCGCTGGGAGCCCAGATCCAACAGGACCATCAGGTTTCCAGACTCCTGGAAAGAGAGAGACCCCAGAAGGCTTGTGAAAGGCTCCTGATGTTCACAAATGTGTTCGGTGAACATTGGGCCTGTAGCTACAGGGCTGCAATTTGGTCACGGCTTCTTTGCTCTTGGCTGCGGAGTTCAAGAAGTTCAGTTGAGTTCAATGAAATCCAGAATGTTTGGTTCATGGACAATTTTAACATCTTATTTATTTATTTTTATTTTTGGTAATCCGATTTGGACTAGAGAAGTGGATGATTCATAGGAATACACTGAGATTGTTTTTACTTCTACAGATTTGTGGGCAACTACCCAGCAAGTCCAGGGCCATGAGGCACACAAGTTTTCTACTAACAGTCCGAGTGAAATGGCCTCTGCTACAGAGCACAGTGCAGGAATCCAGCCAGACAACACTTAAACAGATCCAACACCAGCTCTCTTCCTTCAACACTGCTGAAGAGAGGTACACCAGAGACTGGCGGTCTTACTTTAGAAGGGAGTAAAAGGTAGAAATGCATACTGAGTCTGGACCTCTAAGGCAAGTCCAATGCATACGGGATACAAGCTCAGCATATTTAAGGAAGAGACAAAGCAAAACAGAGAGGTCTGGAGACTGAAGCCCTCAGCCCTTGTAAAAAAAAAAAAAGAAACACAAAAAAAAACCCACCAAAAAACCCCACCCACACACACAAACGAAAAATCAAACCCCAAACAACAAAACAAACAGCAAAGCATTATCTTTCAGACTCTTTCCAGCTCTGACCAGAGACCTCTGTGGTATAAACAGTTGCCAGATTTTGTGCATTCTCCTTCCTTGGATGTTTTCAAGACTGGACTGAAGAAAGCCCTGAGCAACCTGGTCAGATATCACAGTTGACACAGAGCAGGGAACTGGAGTAGAGACCTTCTTCAGGACATTTCCAACCTGAATTATCCTATGCATTCCTCAGGTTTCCACTAGATATGCTGAATATAATCAGAACTTAATGGATCTAAATATTTTAACTTGATTAAAAGTCATATGCTATTACACCATACCAATAAAGAATCTTACAATTTTCCTCTTTTTACACTGAGAAAGTAGTAAAATAGAGTTTCAGTTTGCAGAATACAAAACCGATTGGCTAAAAATGTCCATCTACCATCAAACATGGTGCTACAGGAATAAGGTAGGGGAAAAAAGCTAGCCATGATCCAGGATACATCTTCAGATTTACCCTCCCTGCAATGGAACAACTGCTCAAAGCTAGTAAGAACTCTGAAACACTCCCAGGTGTCACTTAATCATCACTCTGTGAGATCATTTGGCTGCTTCAGTCCCTGGAACAAGTGGCAAAACAGAAGAATTCAAAAAGCCTAGAAAATAAGCTCACCAACTGATACGGTACATGCAGCAAGCGGCTACGTCCCACAAGATGAAGTCATTCCAAGATCAGAATCTCACTCCAATCACTACAGTTTCTGCAAGGTGATCCTCTTTCCACCTTTATATTTGTAATATAGCCCTCTCCCAAAAAGTAAAATAATCGAGCTGGGACTAGCTTCTCAGCCTGGACATCAAGAAAACAAAGACTACACACAAAAAAAACCCCAAAATATGCTCCTATTCTGATCAGACTATTACCACTTCTGAGTGAAAAATAACAAGACATCCTCCTGTTGCTCAATGACCAAAACCAGTGATAAGTTCTTTTTTGCTTCGTTAGAACTCGCCTTGGTAGGCCAAAGGCTTGAAGCAATTTAGGCTGCACCCAACTGTACCATTTACACAAACAACTGACCGTCCTTCAGGCTACTTCAATGTTAACTGAAATCAATACCTGGATGGGGAGCAGCCTGACATAGAGAATCTACAGAAGTCCAACGTCATGCAGACTGGAAAAGACCATGTTTCCCTAAAGCATTTGTTGTGTTCTAAAGACGATTTTCCTCTAGTTTTCAAAAGGATTTGCAGACCTGAATATGTCTTGTAATTCCAAATAGCTAGACAGCCAAAAATTCACACCGCTAGCTTAAATAAAAATTGAAGATTGCCTTCCCATCCCCTCTAACTCAGGCTTGAACATTACAAGCCATATATTAATAATGTTGAGAGGTCATTATCAGGATGTCTTATATTTAAAAATGATGCAGAAGCCCGGAGACATTCTGCCCAGCACAGAACACAGCAACTCATCTGCTTTGTGATCCTGGCTGATGTGAATGCATCACTAGGGTGCCTTGATCCTCCTGCATACAGCTTCTCATTACAGAACCTCTTCTCACCTCCCAAAACATTTTACTCACGCCCACTTCTTGTCTAGCAGCAACCACGACCTCCCCCATGAAACCACAGTGACTATCAGCCAAAAAGAAGAAACCGGTGAGGACACCTGGTAACACTACGCAAATTTACTCAATCCAACTTCTGGAGAAAAGGTATCTCTTCTCAAGCTCCCGTTCCTCCCCCTCACTACAAATGCCAGCAGTTTAGACAGCTCCATAGTTTCAGAGCTTCAGAGTGATAAGTATTGAATAAAATACTGGAATGGTTTGTACAGCAAAGCTCAATGCATCATTGACAACAACAAGTCTTTTTTCTCACTTCTTTCCACAGGCTCTTGGGTTCGTTATCACAAACTAACAGTTCTACTTTAATCTGCCTTAAGGAGAAGGGTCTACCCACTAATTCCTACTCCTCGTTTCTACTTTTTGATACTTTCCACAGGAATGTGGCATCAACAACTCTTAATGAAAACTGGTCATAGAGAGCACACAAAAATATTCTTAGACATCACAGTGCACAAGACAAGATCACAAAGCCATTTTAAAAAGAACATGTTTTAGACAACATTTCAGTTTTATTTATTAAACAGATTCTTCAGTATTTACCTTCCAAATGCAACAAAGTTGCTTTTTTTCATGGGAAAAAAGAAAATCATTTCCATGATACCACCACAAAGTAAGTTCAGGCTACATGCAATTAAATGAGTCTAGGTATAGCCAGTGTAATACCTTTGTAACAAAAGGACATTTATTTGCAAAACACTCTGCTTAAATAGCAACCAAAGTGCTATCTGCAAGCCCACTCACATGCCAAGAGGTGTGAATTTGCATTTGCTGGCACAGCCTCCCTGCCACGTGGCCCCTTCATTTGCACTGTGTCACTTGTCTGCTCTATTAACATCATTAAATTAATCAAGGAATGCCACTATAGTTTTGTTTCACTTTTTATTTAATGCTTCAATATTTTAATCAGCACTAATTTAAAATCCATCAACAAAACAGAACATATCAAAGTGAACCTACAATACCAACATTCCAGGTTTAACTGTTATACATATACGTGTATTGCAACTCTGCTATGATTTTGTATGATCAGAAATCCTACAGCCTCTACCCGATTTCATACACACGGAGACAGAATATGAAAATGTTACCCTACAGTTTCATGAGAAAGAGAGGTTGAATCCTAAGAGGATAAAGATATTCCAGGTTTTGTGATGGCTTATCCTTCTGCTGCTCAGAACAGCACTGGGTACAGTCCAGCCCAAATACATATGGGAAAGCAGTCAGAGCTGCCACGGTTCCAATCAGTTATTATGGCGATGTGATGAAACAAATTCAGTGCATAAACAGACATTCCAACTTTAGTTAATGGACAAGATGATTCATTGTTATAACATGGCAAGGCTAAATGGAAAGACAAACACAGAGACACTAAACTGAATACCAAGACTGGAAACTTCCAGATGCGAGTATAAAATGCCCCTGAGCCAGGGTTACTCAAAATATGAAATACTTCAGAATGTACTAAAATGAGATAGTTTCTATGGTTCTGTCAGAGTCATCATTTCACCTAGCTTCACAATTTTAAAAAATAAGACCCAAATGATCAGGAAAGTTTTGGGGGGTTTTTTCCCCCTTTTAAAGCACACCTTGCATTTCCCAGCAGAGTGATTTGTGACCTGTGTCTGATTAAAACTCTCCAAGTCTTCTCTAAAAAAAAGGTCAGAAAAATAAATCTGGTTATGGAATGGCGGGGAAGTCTTTGGTTTCTCAACTATATTTCTGTGCCAAAATCAGATTTAAATGAATATCATAAAACTGTATTTGGAGTCTGCTTCTAAGATCTAGATGGTAGGTTTGTCATTCTATTGTAAATTCAAATCTAGAATAATCCATGGATTTGTAGCTCTGATTACTTACTTCTAACTGTGCAAGTTGTAATGCTCGGTTTTATCAGTATCATAAATAACCTTATCTGTGAACTAGGGAGAAAAAAACCCAAAACATACACACAATAGAAAGGTAAGTAAAGAGGTATCAGCTGGCACTTACATCAAGGAAAAGACTAAGCAAGTTAAAATATGTTTGGTGAACGAACCCTTCTTGCTCTCCAGATCAAAACCCTTTACCCATCCATTTGTTTTGAAAGCCATGCCTTCACAACAAGGTCTGCATTAAATATGGCAAACACACACTCACTGTGAGACCCCAAAACTGGCTGAGGCATCAAAGTGTTAGTAGATCTAAGTAGAAATAACATCAATATTCACACTTTCTGAACATATAGGCTAGAAAATTTTTTTAAGGTTTGATGTCTATCTGCAGATTATTCCAGCTGATCACAGAAAAGAGGTTTACTTGCTTCAAGAAGAGAACTTCTGTTGTTTTATATTAAGCAGATATATATATGTTTTAATATCTATAAATATACAAAACACCTACATGAATTTCAGATGTTTACTTTTACAAATACTACAACAATCCACACCTAAAAAGTGAGGCATACAGAACTACGCCTCCAGCAAAACAGAAGATTTGGTTATGACTACCTCAATATGACCAAGAGCATTATTTCCCAGGAGACAGAGAAGGAAAAGAGGAACAAGCCAACAGAAAATACTGAAGCACATTCTTGACTATTTCAAGAAGAAATGTGTGAAGATGAGAACAACTGACACTGGAAAGCTCAAGCACAACTTCATTTCCGTACTAGCAACTGTAGAATTAGTCCAGTGCAGTAGCAACCAGAAGTCATCAGCATCAGTGCATACACCTAAGCTTATGCAACAGGAAAACAATGGACAGGTTTAGAGATTTTTGTTTCCTCCCTCCCCATTCTTCCATCAGTTCAACACAGTTAGAGGAGTCCATTTCTCTGGAGCAATATGCTGACTTCTATCCTTACCGTGCTACAACCCTTCCGTTACACTCAGATGGAATAAATGCCAAACAGAAATGGAAACAACAGGTTTTGTCTTGTTCTGTAACAGCTCTAGAAAGGTGAAGACTAAAATTAGTCAGCGGGTCCAGGTGAAAAAGAGGTCTGTGTTGCTACAGCTCACATTTATTTCTCCAGCCTACCTGGGCATGATCCAACATATTGGCACGATATCAACTGATTGCATTGTCCTGGCCGAAGCACAGAGGACTTCCACTCCCCAGCCTAAATTTGGCATATTTTGTGAGCAGTTAAGAAAAAAAATCAAATCAATTAAGAAGCAATCATTTTCTGTCTAAACTACACCTATGTGTACACACAAATTCCTACATGTACATCTAGCACTAGTGTCTTAAGTTACTTGGTGTCAAGTAACTTAAAATATCTTTCTGTTTCACAACGTCCAGTCACAAACTTTCCATATCTGCCCCTCAAGGGAGGAGATTTTTTCATACAAGTATTTCAAAGTTTTCTTAAGCAGTACAGTAAACTACTACTTGATTTACACTGTGGTTTCCATTACACTACTCCTTAACATCTTTGCTTAGAGAATATCTGTAATAAAATTCTGGCAGTAGCCATACACCTAGGTTTTCAAGCTCTTGACACATTTCACAGGTAAGGTGCCAATGCCAACTCAACAGTAAATAATTTAAAAACAGCCTTTTACAAGACCGTTAATATTCACCAATTTAACAGGATCTTGAACTTTTTGCCGGAGTCTTGACAAAGGCTTCGTTTACCCTCTGGACCGCAATGGGTAGAAATGCTAGTCCTACTTTACGTTGCTTTACATGGTATGAATTACAAAAAGTGTAAAACAAGAACTTCTGCACCTGAGATCCTAGGGGAAATTTCATGGTTTTTTTAAAATATTTGAAAAGTAGAGAAAAGTCTCCCTAATTGCTCATATAAAAGGTGAGAAGAATGTCAAAGCTGACAAATACTTGTAACTTGAGTCAGTTAAACAGCAGGTTTGCCCAGGTGTTCACAACTCAATATGCACCCTGTCAGTTTAGAACCTTAAGTGATGCCTGAATAAACATATCTTAATCCAAACATACACAGAAATATTATGCTTGGTCTTCAGCCAGTGTCAATCGTAACAGTGCCACTGAGATCCATAGAGCTATGCCACTTTTTACCAACACAGGCTGGTGGCCCATTGAAATGGTTTTGCAGCAAAAAGAGAATAGGAAAGAACAACATTACTTCCCAAAATTGAAAGTATTTCACACTTTCAATACCTCCCAGTTCTCTTGTGAATAGCTCTCACTTCACTTTGATAATTGCATGCGTGCGTGTATGAATGAGTCAAACCTATGAGTCTGTTTGCCAGTTAAAAATTGCTGACAGCTCACATACCACAATTTTACTTTTAGGTATATCTTATTTATAACCCCTTTAATGCTTTAGCATGAACATTTTAAGTAAATTTTCCATTCCTGCACGAAGTGGTCAATACTGTCTACAAAAGCCGAAATTTACTTAAGGGTCCATTCTTGGAAAACAGTGTTTCTATAACTTTGAACGTTTAAGAAGCATACTAAAGTAATACTACACTTTTTTTTCTCCCAAAAAATCTCCCTGTAGCACACAATCAGCATTAGGGACATACAAATCAGGTCTAATTTTGTGTTTACCTTACACTGGAGCTGTTCAAGGATAGTAAATGACCTGGTAAATAAGTCCACTGCACCTTGCAATGATAGTGCAGCAGAAAGAGCGATTATCCTTAAAGTACAGCTGAAAACTAATTGGGATGCAAACTGTATGTGCTGCAGTATAATTCAGTGTTCCATGTTGTTACAGCAATTACTTAAATGAGAATTTAGCGTCATATGATACTTTACAAAACATTTATGAGAAGCAACTCTGGTCAGACTGAAGCACACCACACCTTTTTTGTTAAGCTAAATTAGAACCAGGTTATAAAATATCTCCCTAAATTAACTAACTTATGGTAGAGCTACTTTGATAATATTTTAATCACAGCAGCATACTACAGTATTATAAACCTTGCCATAATTGCATAGCTATATCAGCCAAAGGTTTTCACTTACACAGCCTGTGGTTTCAATACTGTCTCTTCTCAGGTCAGTGGCAAAATTCCCATCAACTTCCCTGCATCCAGGATTTTAGTCTATGTGCCTAGCTACTGCATAACACCAAGAAATAACAGGTATAAAACTTAAAGGGATCCCACCAACTCTCTTTTTCGTGCGAGTTATTCCCCACTACCAGCATTACACTCAGAATTAAAAAGATAAATATTTACAACTATTTTTAAATGGAGACTTCTATTCTCTAACTGGATAACACTTCCTTTCCTGCACAGTTGTTTATTTTAGAGGTTTTTGATACCTACTGATGAAACCTTCACTCAGACTTTTAGTCTGTTTCCTCTTTGCTTTGTGAAAGAGGCACAAACAAGCAAAAGAGAAGAGGAGGCATGGCTGCAAAAGCACTCTAGCTCAGAAATATCCACTTGACAGTCGGCAGGAGAAGCAACTTCTAGCTTTCTTTCTTACCCCCGACCTGCACTCGGGGGTATTACTTTTATAGCAAGCATCTTCTTCAGAACCCCATCACCTAAGATGCCAGGCTCCCCGTCATCCCGACACCTTTGCTGTCAAGAGCACTGCATGCGTTACAGCACTCTATGTACTTGTGAAGAGTACAGATTACTCCTTCAGCCAAATTATTTTCTCTGGAAAAGGCACAAAGTTACTTTGGGGACTGACATATCCTACAACCAACAAGCACGAATTAAAGCAGAACTCAAACATGACTTAAACAGTTACTTTACCCTTGAGGGGTTAGGTCAGAGACTTCTGCAAACACACTTACCCAAACAGCGGGTTTAAAACCCATGGGGAGCGCACAGCTAGAACAAATTCTAGTGAGATTTCCAGATGCTGTGACTGTATCTCCACAAGCAGTGGGGTTTGTTCTTCAAAGCAGACAACGGTGACAGCCAAGTGATACAGTAAGGAAACCATACATGACAGATTTGGCTCTGGGTAACGGCATTCACCATTCAGCACACAGTGGGTCACGAACCTGAACACTTGCTTACAATAGTTTGTGCAACACCATTCCCTTCTACGTTTTCAAAGTCAGGATCCGATTTTGGAAGAACTGTTTGTGCGCTGCTTAGCCTCTGAAGAAAGCATTTATCTCCCTGAACAAGTAAGCGGGGACAAGAGCACCCAGGGCAAGTATTTTCAACAGTGCTTCCCGGGCATTAAGACCAGACAGACGCAAGCCGGAGAAGATTTCGAGGACTCTTCCCAGATTCACTGGCGTTGGCCAGGCTGCAAATGCTTTCTGTAACAATCAAAGAAGCCGCTATCAAAGCGAGACGCCAAAAGATGCACGCGAACGCAATTCCTCTCCCTAGCCTCGGTACGTGGTAAATAACAGGCATGAGGCGCAGCTCCGCGCAGTTCGGGCGCAGGGAGCTCCCCTCCCTTCGCAGCCGCTGAAGGGGAAAGGAAGAGAGGATCCCCCTGCTCCAAAGGAGCCGAACGGGTAACACAAGTCACGGGCAAGTTAGCCTCGGGGGTGCCCCGCACGGACCTCGGGGCTCCCCGTCCCACCTCGGTGCGCGCCCCGCCGCGGCCCCCCCCTTACCGTGCCGCGGCTGGGGCTTGCCGCCCGGCGGCTTCTCCTTCCTGCCGCCCGCCGCGCTCCGCATCCGCCAGCACGCCGCCCCCCTGCCCAGCGAGCCGGCCATGCCGCGGGCGGGGGCGGCCCCGCGCAGAGCCGCCGCGCCGAGCCTGGCGGGGAGAGCGCGGGGGCGGCGGTGGAGCGCGGGACCCGCTGCCCGGCGGCGGCGGCGGCGGGCGGGAGCAGCGCGGTCCCGGCGGGCCCGCCTCCGCCCGGCCCGGTGTCAATCAGCGCGGGCGGGCGGGCGGGCAGCGCGGAGCCCCGGGCAGCGCCGCCCCGCGCCCCCCGCCTCGCTCACCCGGGGCGGCGTGCGGAGCGCGGGGGGCCGGCGCTTGGCCCCCTGCCCGGCCGGGTCCGTGCGCCGCCGCGGTCTGCGGGGGGGCAGAGCGGCGGCAGCCCCCTGTCCGTGCCGTGGGGAGGGAGAACATCAGAGGAGGCGGTGGTGGGCTCCCGGGACCAGAAGGCTTCCACACTTGGGAAGTGACAGTTCTCAGCACAAACCTCCTCCCGCCCGCCGGCAAGTCCTCCTACAGCACCTTCACTGAAAAACGTGTGTACGCTCCCTCCTGCCGTCCAAATCATTGGTTCTGCACACTCCTGACTGACTCCGTAGGGATGAGTAACTCAGCCCGAGATTCCCACTTCCCACAAGCAGCCTCCCTCCCTCACCTCCGCGGAGCCCCCTCTATCTTCTCTAGAGTCCTGGGGACTCCCCCCGCCATCGCATTCCTCCCCTTGCTTTGGCATGGGGCCTCCAAAATTTCTGTAAAAGGATCATTGCAATGTAAGAAACATAATATTCTCTGAAAATTGCTGTCTTCTTAAAATCAGATTTAGTGGTTAAAAAGTTACAGGCATAGACAGATGGAATATTAGCAATTTTCAGGCAAGAAAAAATAGTTTGAAATGCAGTTGTAGTCCTGAGGCTTTGGCAGAACAGTATGTTTCCTAAGTACAAATAATGCGCATAACTTTTGTTTGTAAACTTGATAATAAATCCACCTGTATGTCAAATTATAGCAGTCACTGCAACAGCCCTGAAAAGGTATACCACAGCTGATTTTTAATTTTTCGTACACATATATATCTATATGTTGTCAGGTGTATCCTTCTTTCTATGTGGACACTTTGAAATGCAGAGAAAATGTGTGCAGAATTTGCACTGATCCTTTTTTTGGGGAAAAAAAAAAAGGAAAATAAAACCTCCTTCATGTGCCACTGTATTCCATCTCTGTTTCCTTGACTTCAAGAAGCTTGTGGAAAAAGATAATTAGGATTCGATGTTATCATAACTCTAAAACTTATTCTTTGGAAACTGACTCAGAACCAAGTTGCTTTTTTAATTGTTTTTTGTTTTTGAAAGACTCTCTTTGGCTTTGAAACTCAAACAGCCAAGGTGTAAAGGAACCATTGCCTACAACACAACAGCACTGTTTTGTCCTCCAGTTAAAAATTATCCACCTTTTTTCCAACACTGATCTCCTCCAACAGCCCCCGCTAATCCGTTATCCACCCTAAGCCCTGAATTCCCCCCAGCTGTTCTGCCTCACCTGTGAATTCTGGCTCGCAGAAGTGAGTCAGTCTGACATCGTCATCTGCTGAAGCTGTTGGTGTTTGAACACGCTGCGTCAGGGGTGGTTTTCATTAGCACTGAGCATGATTCATGTGAACAAGGATCACTGACCTTGACCTGACACGTACAGATACACCCTGTGGTGATGAATGTAATAGAATAAACAGTTAGATATGACTGCTTATTCCCTCTTGTAGTGTTGTTCTTGCCCAACTCTATTGCACTATAATACAAATAATGACTCATTTGCTTACCCTCATAATATCACATTTAGAAACCTGCTATTCATCTCCGCCTGAAGTATCTTGAATAAATACACTCCCAAAATGACTGATTTAATTCACATACATTTCTATTACTTGATCCTGTTTCTGTTGTTATTGTAAAAGACCACACAAGTGGGTGTATGGTGTATCATGTCACTGCTATTCTACATGAGGATGGTTTTTATAGTCAACAGTCTTTTGTTAAATGTACTTTTATAAGAGTATTTCCACAGGGGAGGAGGAAGAAAGAAAAACAAAATAAAATACATCTGGAGATATATGTCCTTTTGCAAAAAATATGAAACTCCTACAGCAATTAGTTGGAATTCAAATCAAGAACGTTGTAGAGAGCAATATTTTAAAATTATATAAAAATATATAGAATATAAACCAAGGAATTAGTGAGGAGAAGCAAAAGTCTGCAATAGTTGTATGTAGAATTAATATTCCAGGACAGGTTTAATAAATAGAAAAAAAGCAAAAAACACTTACACCAACCTTACATACTTAAATTTGTCTTTCTGCAAAGAGATATTTTTGCAGAAACTTCCACATCTGAAAAAATATATTCGCAACCCCTTCTTGAGAGATTGATTTTTCCATGGTCAACATTTAATAATTTTCCTTTTTCTTTTTTTTTCTTTTTAAAAGGAATGAAAGACAGAAGAGTCATCTTAAATATTATTGTACAGTGTAGTACCTGTGATTTAAAGGACCATCACACTTATTCATCACATGCCAACACAAAAGGTGTAATGGAGAATATGAACAGCCTCGGTTGAAAAGAAAAGGTACAGATATCATAAAATGATAGTAGTGAGATGTTATACAATACCTCTATGTATCGTACTGTCGTTCCCTTAGTCTAGCATCATAAGTTGCAGGCTAATTTTTGTTTATTCTTGTGTATGTTCCCTGCTCATTTAATGTTGAAGGTGTACAACTGTTTTCATGTATTAACTTGGGGCTGTTTTTTCCACTGGCGAAGGAGTATTTGGTTGTCATGTCTCTCTGTTTAACGTGTTCTTTGCATAGACGCATTAAACAGACTGGTGATTTGAATACGTTTTCTAAATTTTGCTTATACTGAGCTGACTTATTCAGACCTTCACAAATAGGAGCATTGCCATACTTGCTTTTTTGCTTACACACCTGTTGTTTTACCTAAGAATAATATGGAAGAATTTCCAACAGGACCATTTCTCAGTACTGAAATTATTATACTTGCTTCCTTTGGAAAGGGGAATACACATGTTCTGAGGACATGACCTCAAATTTGTAAGGCTTCAGCTCAGTACATGGTAGCTAACCAGTTCTAGCATAGAAGCCCCAAGGCAGTTCTGCCCCTTCTCACCTTCCAGTCCAAAAACTTGCCGGCAACTTGCTTGTAATTTACTATTGACAAGAATTTCCTTTTACTGTCTTTTGGTACCAAAGATATCTACCTTCTCCTGATCTGGCCAAACAGAGGAAAGCTAGATGGGGTAGAAAAGCACTTTACAAAATAACACTGATTCCTTGCATAGCACCACTTCACATTCCACGTGGGAATCTGTGCCTCTCTGGACGATGCCTCCAAGTTATAATGCATTATGTAAATATACAGGTGATTTTGTACAAACCCGACAAAAGCAGAATAACCACAAGCATCTATTTGCTGGGCTAACTTACCTGCCTGCAGCTCCCTCTGCTGCTTTGTGCAGGAGCAAAGCTGTGATAAAGCAGCTAAACTGATACCTGTACCCCAGCTTGCTCTTTCACAGCAACCTCAGCTATATTCATGCATTGCTTTGTGTTGGCCTGCATACGCTCTTCTTACGCTTCCTGGTGCTAGAGGGATCGGAAAAACAGTGGGGTGGCTTTGGTACCAGCTACAAGGCAGGGCACAGAGCAGGAGTTAGGCTGTAGTGGTTCTTGCCTTGGGGATAGCAGTGTCCACCCCCACCACAACTTTATAATCCTCAGTACAATCTTTCTGAGTCTTTTCTTTCATGCACTACGAGTAGCTATGCACACGCTGGCACCACGTCCAGCAACACCTGCACGATGGGCAGCAGGGATCCCCACCAGCTCAAAACCATGAGATCACTCGCTGGCCGAGGCTGTTTGAAGAAAACTTCAAGGCCAACCTTAAACAAGTCATATTCTTTGCTTCCTGTGCTCATAACTGTTTCACGGAGCTGGGGGTAGGTTTAGAGGACTAGATATTCATCATAAAAGGGAATGAGCAATGGAGTCAGATCTTAGTACTGAAAGTCCCACTAAAAAGACAGCTGCTATAATTTTATTTTGAATAAAGCAGAAATAGTGACTTATCTTTGTATCTAAAAGGTTTAATTTTCAGGTTACATATTCCCAAATTTCAATATCTACTTGACTTCCCAGAATGTAGTGTAATGTTTCTTCTACTCCTAGAAACTAGGGAAAAGAGACTGTAACTGTGAAACAATGTCATGCTGGAAAGCAACATTTCTGTTCTCCATGCCCTTGCCTGTGTTTCTTTCAATGTACCTCTGTCCCTTCAGTTATTACACCCAACAGCAGAAAACTTGTTTTCCAGCAAGTGGAAGTGAAGGGATGTATTTCCAATGGGTAGGACAGAAGACACAATTCATAAACTGTGCCTACCCTTTTCATGCCACACAGACTTTGATCCAGTTGACTGTAAAAAACAATTGAGGGTCTGCCCAAAGAGTCAGGGGTGCTGGGTGGATGCACAGTTAAGCAGAATTCCCATTTCAGGCAAAGAGAGCATAAATATGGACATTCAGAAAGCCCACAGGACACAGCTTTGACCTTAGAGCATTTTAAGCTTCTGGAATAGGAACTGAATTTGAAATTATTCTATTACACATTGAATGTCCTGCCAAAAGACCATTTCACCCAAACTTTTACTCAAATCTGATCAGAGGGAGCTACTTGAATCATAACCCTGTCTCTGAGATATTGTTATGGGACAGAGTTGTCTGCACATTTTTGTCTTTTCATCCAATATACTGAACAACTACAAGATTTGTGATCTCAGGTTCATTTATCCTAGCACTGGTTTTTAAGATACATTAATATTTCACTATGTAACTTAGAGCAGGCTGAGGAAACTGCATGTATAAGGACATCACTAACCCAGTGAGCAAACATTTAGAGAGATACAAGCGTGTATTTCCAGACACCACCATTTAGTAGCTCATAAATAAACTGGGAGGTTTCTGAATGAAATAATAATTGTAAAAGCAAGTATAAAGAAAAACCACCTATTTACTGCTCATTAGGTGAGTCAATTTTTGGTGAAAAACAAAACTTATTTAAAAGCAATTTCTGTTTTCAAAGCTATGAAGTTATTGCAAGGTGCCTCTTGGTCCCTCATATTGGCTAATGAAATGGAAATGCTACTTGAGCTGGATCAGAAGGCAGGTAATCTTTAGGATGTGCAAGAGGCAAGATCCCAAGAGGGTACACTGCTCTCAGGTATATACTAGCTCTTCTGCTCTGGATACCCTGAGGAATGGGATTTTAGATAAATATAGAGCAAAAGTATGTCCAGGGGTCTTTCAGAGAAGAATTAGAAGGTCAGTCATAAAAGGCTAAATTCAGCTTATAATTACCCCAGTCACAGAATTTAAGAAAGAAATAGCTATGGTAAGAAAGTTTAAAGAGATCTTCCTTTTTACTTCTTTCCGAAATGAAACAGATTTCTCCTGAATTTTCTGAATTCCTTAGCAAACAAATTTAGCAGTTTGAGAGAAAATTACCATTTCTTCCTTTTTGACACACATTTTGTGTGATCTGCAACTCCTACGTTATTTCCTATGTTGGTTATCAGTCTTTCTCAGTGTTCGACTTGGTCCCTGTTATAAAATATGTTTCCCTGTCACTGTGTCAGAAACATATTTGCTGTGCTTTATTTTGAAAAAGTAGTAGTAATATAAGTTGAAGTCAGTTTAACATAATATAAATGATGATAGAATCTGAACTAAGAATTTAGTCCTTACAGAAGTAAGCAGAAATGTACATTTCATATCCTAACTAGAATAAAGCCATTGCCCTGCAGTGGGAACCTACCCTGCAAAAAAAAGGGCTAGCTCTTTTTCACCTGTCACCTTCTTAAAGGTTCAGCGAGTCAGACACAGCCTTAGCTTCTATTTGCAGCTCTGTAGGAAACTGCAGAAAATCTATTGCCAGGGGCTGCAAAAGGAACGTATTGAATGAAACATTACCTCTCCTGGCAGTGCATCTCCCTGTCAACAGCCACAACATCTGTAGCATCCCTTCGGTATATCATAGGATGCAGGAGCTTGCAGAAAACCTCACACAGCTTTTAGGGTACTGGCGATTGCGAATGGTTTGTTTGTTCTCTGTTTCTGTGACTGTAATTCAGGGTTTCTCTCTCTATTCCACCAGAGTTATGCTTGAATATGGCATCAGGGATTGGGCCCTAACTGCAGCAGCTAAAAGCACATCAAACAGAGGCTATGCTACATCCCGAGTAGCATGTTAATGTAATTAAACTCACAGAGTTATGGAGGTTTAATCACCCATTAAATCTACTACAACTACATTATATGGCTTTTCCTTGGCTTTTAGTCAAAAACCGTTGCTTTAGGTGTTTTTGGTAAAGGGAATGCGCTAGCGTGAAGCCACATGGAGTAAGACAGATTTGCAATTTTTAAACACGTGCCTCAAAATTACATAATTTGGTCTGTGTTTTCCCCTACTTCAATAACAACCTAATTATTGGAAGAACTGCTATGTTACTATTTAAAGTAAGTATAAATAGGTATCTAACAACCACTCCAATATGACTTCAAGAAAACATTCTATGTGCTTCTATGTAACATCAATGAAGAATATGGAACCAAAATAAGGAAATTCCTTTGGAATTAAGTGTACAGGAGATCCCTGATCACTAGCATTAGTTCTTTTTCCTTTGGCTAGTTCCCCACTAGTCACCATATAACATTTCTTTAAATTTCCAATTGCCTTCATCCTTCCTCAAGTTTCTTTGGTGCTTTCACTGGCCCCTAATGGAACAATTTCTGTTCAGGGTTTATCCTCTATTCTTTTTAGTTTTGGACCCATGCAGTGTTCAGGGATCATTCAGACTCAAGGGGATGGCCAGAGCTCTGTCACATTCAGTAACTGAATTCCAGGACATTGACACTGATGACCTGACCGTCTAGCAGAGCATGCTGATGGGTTCCTAGGTTATTCCAGTATTACTGCACAGCACCTCTGTCTCACTGCTTCCTCCTCCTTTGATGTGCTACAAAGAGAGCTATCACAATACAATGGCACACACTACTTAACCTCTTTGAAACCTATTTGCCCTGAATAATAGAATTTTTGCAGTGTTGCTTTTTTGGCCTGCAGGGGAAAGGGTTCAGAGGTGGAAGGGTGACATTTAGACCATCAGCAGGAGGGTAACCAATGTGTCCCTTTTCCCTGTGAAAACCTTTCTCTTCATACACACACCAGAAAAATATTTTCAACCTGGAGTGAGAAGCAGATGCTAGTAATATTCACAATTATGACGCATGTCAGGTCATATGCTGTCTAGTTGATTGGCACATTTCACAGCTGGCAGAGACCAGAACTGTGTGAAATGCAAGGTGGGGGTTGTTGTCAGCACTTCACCACTGCATCTGCAGCAGCGGGGGCTCTACCACCAGGCACAGTTCTGAGGGATGCATTTTGGCCTCACCTATGTGATCTTTCAGTCTTGGTGAAAATAAACATTTCCATGGTACTGCATGAATAGAGAAAAAGAAAACAGCATTTGTGTCCTAGGTAGGAAATGGGGACAGGAGACAAGAAGCAGCTTCTACTTTACTCAATGCACATCTGAGCTGGGTAACACGCTGCTGCCTGAAGCCAGTGCCGTGTTGCTGACCACAGAAAAGCAGCATTCCTCTCCAGGGTTGCTTCAGCCTGTCACAGCCAGACTCCGTCTTTCCTATAGACCAGAGATAAAAATACAATTTAATGTTTGATACCTCTTGAGTTCCCAATAATTTTTTTCACATTGAGCTTTAATAGCTGCAGGACTAAGAGATACAGAAATACATGACGTGTATCAGAATCACACCATGGAACCACCTGACTTTTAAAAACTGACAAACCACACATAGAGTTGTTAATAACGATGTGTGTCTTTCTATTTTTTCTGTCTAGCTACAGTAAAACTAAAAAGCACTACACACATATAACTGCTTCAAATCTGCCTCTGCTATTTCTATTTCCATCTCTCATTTTTCAACATGAATACATTGGATCTTTCAGGATTTCATAACCCTATACCTCTCAGAGGCATTGTCTATATAGATACACAGTTATATACATCATGTGTAACTTAATTGTTCCTTAAATACTTGGTAGTTCATCTCCATTTCAGTCATTCATTGGCTCATGCTATGATTTGTAGCAGTAATCAGAGAGTTAAAACTTATAAGACAGTTGTTCTTAACGTGATGTTTTTATCCCATGGGCCACTTGTGGCATGAGTTTGATTTAATGGCAGAAAAGATCATTCTAGGTCACTCCAGTCTTCAAAACACAGCACAGGAATAAAAAGCCAGGTTTGTCAAGATCAAAGATGTAAAGCACATGAACTAGGCTTTATTTCTGAATACAAGGCTATACATTTGTTTTCAGAACTCAAACTCTTTACAAATCTGAGCACAGCTGCATGCAAAAAAGGAAATAAATATTAATAATTCAAAGCTACATACCTAGAGTCCCTCTTCATTTCTATAAGCACTCTGCACAGCACTGCTGTAAGAGACCAGAGACAAAAAACCTCAATGTAAAACGCCACAGCAGTTCAACAGAACAACGCAACACCCTCTTAAACTCAGGTGCATCTGGCACTGCAGTCAGTCCTTCCACTCATACTTATCCAGCAGTATCAAGGATTCATTCACACAGAAGGAAACATTTTCTAAAAGGTATCATATTTTGCTCTACAATTACCTAATTTGCAATAGAAAAAAGAAGGTACGTGAACCTCTGTACCTGATAAAGTCAATTGACTTCAAAAGACTTGGGACTTTACCCAGAATTTTCAAAAATATTTTGGACAATATAATATTGAGGTGAGGTCAACATTAGGTGAAAGTCTTAAAAATACTGGTCTGATTCTGTAAAATTTTCATCTTAAATGATTACATTGATTTTAGTAAATCTTCCTGGGTGAACTGCAGGATTGAGCATATGCAGATGTTGAATAATGCATAGCTAGAAGTATTATTTAGTCTGATAAGATGGAAGCTCACCAAATTGATCTACAAACACTGGTATTAAATTTAATGATGTTTCAGAGAATAGAACTTTCCTACCTTGTATACTATAATTATGTTTTCTAAATCACACGTAGTTGAAATTTTAGGTACAATAAATATAAAAAGCCTAGTAAGAATATGATAAACCCAAGACATGAAATATTAGGTAGTATTCCCATGCTTTGGAACAGGTTAATATTTTCTATATCCAAATATCAAAGGAAGAGAAACTCAGTTTCGATCAAAGCTCAGCTTACCTTATTTAATTTCTATTCCTGGGTCTGTCAATGGGAAAATTGCCTTAGTAAAGACAAAGAATGAGATCTAATATATAGCACATATCTAACACATAGCACAATCACCTAAAATTAGGGAGTACAATATCTAAATTATAAATATTTGACTCTCAAAAGAGAATCAGTAATGTTGTGCTATGTGTCTACGGGAAGACCTGTCTCAGAGGTGGATTCAAAGGGAACTCAAGAGAATCAGAAAACTGGCAGTTCACAAAGCTATTTAGAGACTGCTGAAAGTAAAATACAGAAATACTCCAGGGAGCACACGTAAAAATTCCCACAGGTCTTCCTAACGAAGTGATGCTGACTCTTGTTTCTTCTATGAGATAAATATGTAAATTATTTATCATATAAGAATTTATATATCTTAAAATAATTATGACTAACAATCAGCTGAAACACTGAAAATATGCTCCTTCCTTAGAAGAGTCTTTAGGGCTAATGGCTAATGTCCTCTCCTAAAAGAGATACAGATTTAATTCTGAAATGGCAGAAAAGGGATTTGAACCAGAATTTGTCACCTTCTAAATAAGTATTCCAACCACTAAGCTATCAACTAAAAGGGGGATTTCCTTTTTCAGACATATTTTAATTTGAAATTATATCTAAAATAGTGGCTCAAGCTACATTTGTGGGGCAGCCATCTCTTTGTTACTCATTAGGCATGCTCCTAAGGGTTCCTGCTAAATTGTTTTTCTCAGGGGTTTTTGAGCAGACATACTGACTGGATCTGGATCCTGACTGAGCTTAGATATGAGCCAGGTGCCAAGCTGCACTCTAAGTCCCTGATTTTGCCTGGCTTCCAGTGAAAACTCAGAAAGAACTTCAGGATTTTCAGCTCAGCCCTGTAAGTACTTATTCTTGCAAGCAAGGGATTTGCGGGAACAGTCCCTTAACTTTTCATGTTCCAAGTTTCACAAGCCAGAAAAATTTAATAGACCACTCTGTGGTTTTGAAATCATGCTGAATACAGACTTGGTGCCAGCAGTTTTTAAATAATTTCCTTCACTATTAGACATAACAGTGTGGTGGAAGTTTGAACTAAAACTTGCTTCCTTGATTAAATATTATCCCCCTGCCATTCTGACCTACAACCTATAAAGAAAGCTCTGGAGTACACGCTTAAGCACACATATAGTCCCATTAACTTCACTGAGCATAATGAGAAAACCAAATGAGAGTTTATGTTTCTTTTAGTTATTAACATTGTTCAGAAGGAATGAAAAATTAAATGTTTCTTTGGAGAGATACATTGAAGACATTGTGTTCAATCACATGTTTTTTTCCGCAGAGGAGACTTCTGTTTGCTTAATGGTAAGTTCTCGATTTTCACAGATATTGGAATTGCTAAAATGACATGGATTTATAGGAAGCTGTGGAGGGTCTGAGAAAGTTGAAATTAAAAAAAACCCCACTATGTGTTGATGTATAAACAACTTCACATTTAAGTTTTTACTATTAAAAATCCTCTGCTATTTGGGAGCGTTTGAACAGCTGAGATGATGGTAAAAATGCTTGTAGTCCTAAAATTTTCATAGATTCAGTAACTGATATTCAGTAGCTATTATTTAAAGTGTGGCTTCTTTTTTTCACCCTAGGGAGAAAAAAAATCAGTTATCCATTTGCAAAGGCATATGACATCACATGATGAATCCTCTATCCCATCCCAGAAACACATGATTAGCAAAAGTCCTTCATCTAATTACTTAGAAATATCACATATACCTGATATGTGATGCCAGTGAGATAATAGAAGAGAAAATATTACAATTTTAGGTTTTGATGTATAACATTTTACCAGCTTATAACTTGTGAAATTATTGTACAGAATTTCATTCAGAAGTCCTACATTTGACCACAGGCTAGTGATACAGCTCTCAACAATCTAGGATTAAATGCATCTTTTTAAACCATTTAGTCTTTCACTTATTGAAAAGACCATACAAGAGCAAATTGAAACTCATACTGTTTTGCTTAGTCATTAAGAAATAACAAAAGATCCAGTCACTGTCAGTTTTCAGAAGATTTGGTTCCTGGTCTAAGGAAGTAACTTTTTGTTTTTTAAAAAAAAAGCTAATTATTTGCACTGCACATGTTATATTTAATTACAAAATAGGCCTTTCTGTGTTATACAGCTAGCTGTAGGTAAAACTCAGTTTCTTATTGTATACTCTAGAACTTTCTCCAATTAAAGTATTTTTTGTGTCCAAGTGGCAAACCTAGGTGTGTATGTGGCAACTAGAAATAAAAGGAATTATTAGTTCAGCTGAAAGCCAAATTTCTTTGAACTATTGATAGTGACAAAGTAGCTGTTTAGCAGTAGGAAAAATGCATCTTAGAAATAATTTTAAACAAAATGGTTGTCATATTTAAATAGGATTCTTCTCCCCTCATCACCTCACTTGAGCTTGGGAATCTTAGGCTATTCCTGCCAATTTTGCCTAAGTGACTCATTCTAACTAAGCTTTTTGGATTTTGGTGTTTGTGTTGTTTTTGTGTTCCATGGTACTGTGCCATTTTGAGAGCACAGATTGTATTTTTATTAATAAAATAGGACGTATGGAGTCATTCAGTCATGTAGAATTACTCAGTGCCCCTCTGGTCTTATCCAAAAACCTAAAAAGAAATGTTAAAAAGGGGCGGGGGGGTGGTGGTGGTGGTGGATCAAGAAAGCAATTAAGTGGCATTAATTGACATGATTCTGGACTCAAAAGTGTTCACTTGGCTCTGAGTCCTACGCTTAATGAAGTATTTGTTTGCACAATCCATCTGTGTGTAAGTGCTTGAGAAAAAAAAACAGACTGAAAGTATAAACAAAGCTTTTAATAGATCCATTAACAAATAGATAAGTTGACATTTATCTTTGATATGTCAACTACAGATGAATCTCATTACTACGTTAACACATGTCCCCATAAATTTTCCTTGGGCACATAAGGCTTTTTTACCACAGTTGTCTTAGACTCAACCCATCATTAACTGTACACTTTCTAGCCAGAGAAATAGCAATTTCTACAGCTTCCTCTAAGAAGAAGAAAGTTTTCCCACATCCTCTCATGTCCATTGATAGGATGCCCTAATGCCATTGCAAAAACTGTTATCCTTGGAGATCACTATGGAAGGAACAAACTCCCACCTTAGTTGAATAAATGAATGCTTCATCTTTTCACTTGAACGTACAAATACATTCTGCTGCTGCATTCTGCCATGTCCATGTACCGTCAAGATCTATATAAAGTAGTGTCCTTGCAATATATGCATTTCTGTGGAATATGCAAAAGACACCCAGGAGTGCACATTTTCTCCATTGTCACAATACCTCACAACTGCAGACTTTTACTAGCCCTTTCAATTCCCAAAGTCTTTCTATACTTTGCGTGCCATGTCACTTGGGATTCCTGTGGTAGCTTTCTGGGAGAGCAGGTGAAAGACTCTAGATAGAATTAATAATTTATAAATTCCCCTCTACTGTTCCTCATTTTCAGAAATCATGTACCATTTTATTCCACTGAAGCACACGCATTCATTGCAAAGTGGAACTGAGGCTACTTTCACACAATGCTTCTCAAATGGTTGCAAAGCTGACTTGTGCACCTTTTGCCTTCAGGCAGTTAGTCCAAACATAAATTTCAATATTAGCCATTCTTCCTGAGGATTATGCTCCAGAGCTAGGGATTTTGCCACCCTCTTGGTTCATGATGTGTGTCAAGCAAATCTTTAAAATTCCTGCACAGTGACGTTATCCATTGCAATACCTTTATCCTTGCCTTTTGCTAGCCTTTATCTTATTTTGTATAGTTTTCCACAGTGTATATAGCTTAATGCACTGTTCTGTGACACAAACTGGAGTTCTGCATGCTTTTTGCCTAGTAATTGGGATTCCCTTTTTCATTAGAGTACTGTTCACTTTCCGCAGTCTAAGCATGGCCTGGGTCACTTCCCTCACTTCACAAATACCAGTCATTTTTGCATTGGCTTAATACTGAGTCACCTAAGGAGTGTGATTTGTCCAAGATCCCAGTGAAGGCCTTCTCCTTATCAGGCATTCAAGAAACCCTCACCTGTAAGTTGAGATTTCCATTCAAACTCCTCAGTGGATACCCCGTCAAGAACATTTGTGTAGCGGAGCAGCAAATACAGACACATCCATTCAAACAACAACTCACTCAGCTCTTCTGGAATATTCCTAAAATGAGTAACCAGTCTTGTCTTAAATAAGACTATACGTTATTCTTTCTGTTGACAAGGCAGTTCCAGTGAGCCTTGACTCGGCTAACTTCACTCTTTGCCATTCTCTTTAAGCCAAAGCATGTTTTTCAGCAAAGAGAAACCTCCTCTATGGTACACTGGTAGAGACGAAGAATCTTTTTCTGAATAGATATAGACTTAGAGCAATCTCTCTGATTTAAAGTGTTTATAGGTTTATGTAAGACCTACATGTCATGAATGTGTTCTTAAATATATTATACTGCACAGTGAAGTTAGTACAGGTGTTCTTCTGCAAAGATAATTTTGCTGTGGAATATGGAAAGTATATATTGGAGATGGCTTCATTGAACAGAAAACGAGATTTTACATGGTTTTGGTAGCTTCCTACTTTTTACATATATTCTGTGTAGGTAGATGAGCTACAGCTAAGCTGAGCTGGCTTCACATACATGAGCCAGCAGCAGTAAGGAATGTGAGACCCAGCCTAGCAGCACATGAGGCTGGATCAAGGCTGGAAGTGGTACAGGAGTGCTGTGCAAACAGCTTTTGTGGCAGTAAGTATGCCGGTAAAATGCCACACTGTACATCTTTATCTTTTCAAATCCACATCAACTCAAGGAGATTTGCACCAGGCTCCAGTGCTCAGAGTTGACATATCCTGACAGAACACAGAGATAACGTAATCTGTTCTCCCACTGCTTGTAAAATAAAAGTGAAAGTGGTCGTATATGTACAGTACGAAACATAGGACCAGAGCAAAATGGATTGAGTAGAGAGAGAAAAATGAAAATTACACCTGCTAATGGACAACAATCTACAAGCACTGACTGTTTAATCGAAATAAATAAACTGATCAAACTGAATAAATGTAATAAGCAATTTTTAAAAAGTTTTGTGTGAAAATCCAAATCTAGTCTATCTTTTCTCAGTGGGTCTTCGTTTGCAAGTTAGTCGTTTACTGTTCCCTGGATTTTTTTTCCGCCATAATTATCATATTGAACTAAATATTATCCTGTTAACATACAATGCCAAAGGGCGCCACATGGCAATGACAATTATTGCACTGAAAGTAATGCAGAAATACTGAAACGCTGCCTATTTCTATAAAGAATGCTCAACTTGCAACTGCACAAGTGAATATATATATATAATTCCATTATGCAAAAATATGCTGTTGGACATCACAGAGTCTGTGTGTACACATAAACATGCACAGAAGAATAACAATTAGAAATGCTGATATTTTTCTTACATTCCAACCTTTTAGTACTTTTCCACTGATGCATTCTAAAGAAATGAGCATAATTTGTAAGAGTCTCAGTGAGAAGTTCTCCTAGGGCTTTTGAAATGAAGTGTGATGCATAACTTTTAGGCTGTATTTTCCTTTGAAAAGAAGTTCTATTACATGGAAGCTTTCTCTTCTAAACAAGACGAACATGCTCAGATAAATTACACATTATTACAAGATGGTCACTAGCTTCTAGCATTTTTATTTCAATATTTAAGACAGCAAACAAGATGTTCAACTTTGTTAACACCTATTTTGGCTACAGATTACTAATCTGCATTAGTTAAACTATTTCAAAGTAAATTTGAAAAGTGGCATCAAGCAAATGTTCTTTTTTATTTTTGAATTTACAAAATCCTATTTTTGCTCTGATATAGAAAAAATGGGCCAGGTTTATTTCTACATTTGTTTCACTGAGACCAAAGGAAATTATGTCACAGCTGGATTGAGCTCAGATTGATCGAATCTGTAACACAACGTAGCATCCATGCACACCTTAATGTGTACACTGAAAACTGATTGTTCCACTTCTGTGCCAGATTATGGATCTGACCCTGATGTAGTCACAACAATAACAAAAAAAGCTATGAAACGGAAAATCTGCTGCAGGACTGGGTTTGGAATCCATGACCTAATTTAAAGCAGAGATCTCATTGATTTCAGCCGCATGGCCCAAAGGCAAAAGGTCCAGCAGTGTTGCCAGTGAAGTCAGTGGCAAAACTCCTACTGGGTGCAATGTGAGTTGGTTGGTTTTTGTATCAGGCTTGCATCAGAAAGACATTGAGTGATATTTCATCCCTATCAGTGTCAATAGGATTTTTGCCACTTACCACATGAGGATCAGAATTGCGTTTCTTACATCTGCAGAACTAAAGGCAAGTATTGTCTCTCTTTCTTCCTGGATGGATTTTACTGGCACTGATTGCAGCTAACATATTTCAGCATTTTTTTCTTACTTTTAAAAACTTTGCTATCTGCGAGTGTTACTACAACTAATTTTTAATTAATTTTTCTGTATTTATTTTTCTCTCTAAACCTTTTCTTGTCTGTTTTATAACACAACCTCAACCCCTCTCACTCCAAGCAGTGTGATTTTGGTTTCACACAGGGAACACAGGTTTATAGTTCAGGGAATTTAAGAAACTGAATGACTTTGGGAAAAACTCTATGTATTTCATTGTTCAGAGGATACAATCAAATTAGGATATTATTTAAATATGTCAATATGGTGTGAAAATTCACAAACACTTTTGATTAGTTAAGGAAGTAGCAGTTACCTACTGTTACAATTCGTATTAATAGTTCTCAGCTCTTCTGTAAGTACTTTCTGTCCACAGATACCAGGACTCTATTTCCTTAATATCTTGTTCATTTCTACATCAATGATAAAATTAGACCAAAACCATTTTCTAAGGATCCCTCAATAAGTGGTAGAGAAGAATAAAGTTACAGTTGTAATATTGAGGCCAATCTCTGCTTCCCACAACCCTAATACAATTCCACTATTAAAATCCATTGTATCACAAAATGACTTGGCATAGACAAACACATGGAAGTAAATTCGGTAACAAGACAAGAAACGAAAACTTTATATAGACATGGGAGGATGATCAAAGCTTAACATTTGATGATTCATTAGTGATTGTGTAGAATGTTTATAATCTGTCTCTTTTTTAAGAATCTGGGGGGGGAAATAGTTTGGTTTTTTAATTATTATGTGTCCTTTGATCAACGAGTTAGGTTTGTCTGCTTATGACATTTTAACATGTTATTCCATTTAATACAGCATTCTTTTAATGAACAAAATGCCAGTAATAGCTATTTCCTTACATCTTCCTTGTTTCAGGTTGACACTTCTTTAGGAAGAATGGAAATTAAAAATCTTAATTTTTACAATGATTTTAAAACCTTTTCTTAAAGGTTACAATTAATATAGAAATTTCTGGCTATCTGAAGACCAAAAAACAAAGTCAGAAAGATGACATGATACCCTCTCAGTTCTGACTACTATGATGAGATTATCGTTTCCTGGCATAGATAGATTTTTATTGTAATTCCAATTTAACAACTTTCATATTATGTGAAAACAGTATTTAAGCTGTAAGGATGCGCTTTACCCCCATGTGATCACCTCATACCTCCGATATCTATTTAAAGGAGCACAGCGCAGGACAGAACGCAATCTGGGTAGGAGAGAAAGGAAATACAGATGTGCAATGAAGGAAGAAGAACAAAAGAAAATTTTGAACAACTTAAGATCCCCCAGTATTAAAATCATACTTGTTTCACAACTAAGAAAAAAGAAAGCAGAAGGAGCCCACAGAAAAGCCTTTCTAGATTGAGGAAAAGAAGTGTCAGCACACTAAGGCCAACCTTCAGCCTGGCACTCCAAGCAATCTGTTCCCTTCTCACCAAACCTTACATAAGCAACTCCTGTGCAGTGTATTTCTACAAGTATAAAGGAAACATTGCTACTTTAACTATCTGAGGTAATCTGTAATATATGTTTTCCTGGCATATCAAGTAGGCAGGACTAAAAGCTTTGTTTACTTGGAGATTAACTCTTGCATTGCATATTATGATTCAATTGGACAGACATTTTATGGCCTACAGTTGGTATTTTTATGTAGAATAGCGCATGTATTAGAGGTTTAAGTTTTTTATTCATCTAAAAGAGGATTAAAATGTTTGCAGGTGAACGATGTCTTTAAAAAGTTGTTGAGGTAGGAAAATGATCAAATACCAAGCAAGATAGTTATACCTCATGAACATTTTATATCAGTGTTTTAACACTTCTGCAAGCAATAAAGCTGGAAATAGAGTGAAGTAATTCTGAACATGAATAGACTAGAAAAAAGCAATTTTACTCTAGATTCCAGCCCAAAACCTAATGTCAATGAAACCTACAGAGTTTGAACACTATGGCCCGTCCTGGGTGAAAACAGACAGTTAAATTCATCCCTAACGTAAGTGCTGAAATCACTGGAAGCCTGCCTGCTTACATTAGGTTGGGACATTTTTTTAGCTACTATGCCTTAAAGTATTTATTATCAACTGCATAAAATACACCATTTACGAACATATGGCTTGGCAAAACATCACCCTTTGCTTTAATGTTTCCGGAGTTCGAGTTAAACAGTCTTTATAAACTGCTGAAGGAAGAAAATAGCTGAAGAGTAAAATCACAAGAACCGTTTCAGATATGAAAGCATTCTTACAAGGGACTTGTTTTTAAAGCACTATTTTAGAGTACTATTAAAAAGAGTGGTAATAGAAGCAGCAGCAAGTCAAGCATATACATACCAGTTAATGTCTGCCTGGGCAGCTCACAGTCCTCCACTCACACTGATTTTTGTTGCTTTGATGACTATCTTTCAGTCTTTGTGGCAAAGCTGCCCCTGCATGGGCACATCTTCATTGTCATCTTCATCCTTGAAGATGAAAAAGCACACTTTCATGTAAGTTGTTAGGTGTTGGGAAGACATTTGTAAACAATCTCATTTTAAAAGGACAAGTAATGAACCTGAATCCAACTTCTGTTAAAGCAGTTATTTGATAAGCTTGAAGTAAGATTCGCAGGGACAGAAGAAAGGACACAGTAACTGGAAGGATATAATTCAGTGCTTAAAAAGGAACTTAGAAGAAGATCACAGCTATAATTCAGGCTAATGTTTCATATCATTTTAGAAGGGAGTCATTAGAAAATGCTTTGAAGCATAAGAATGTCTGCCCATTGGGCTTCCTGACTGGTCTAGGAAGGGAAAATCTCAAACAGTTTAATAGAAAGTTATGTAAAGATCCAGACTTCCAGATAAAAATAGACAATGTACTATGCAGAAAATTATCATCATTTCTGGTGCCCTTGGGTTTTGCCCTGCAAGTGCTTACTCACTTAAAAAAAATCCCGATGTCTCCAAACCCCACTTACTTTCTAATTAGAGTATTATTACTTACATGAGTAAGCATTTGCAGGATAAGTGCTTTTGCAAGCAGCCTGAGAGAGGCCAGCAAGTGAATGAGCACTGGAATGGAACGATCCATTTAGCTACCCAGGAAGCCCAGGTATACCCGAGTCCTGCCCGGCAGGCAGTAAATTACCTTTCTGTGAGTAAGCAGGACTTGTAATCCACAAAGGCCCTTACAGGAGAACTACATTTGCTTGTGCAATTACCGTAAACCAGAATAAATTAATAAATAAATAGAAAGCCTTCAGTGTCTGACAACACTTTGGGGATCAGAAGGTCTCAGAGATTTAAACATAAGTAAAGTTGTGCATTGAACTGCAGTTTGGATTTGGGAGCTGCAAAGAAGCCCCCACATAAAGGCTAAGGTGTGCTGTATCAAGTGGCACCCCAAGAGAGGCAGGGCCTTTACCTTCCAGTAAATCCACATCTGCCTCTAAGAGTCCTATGTCTTTATCACATTCAAAACTAATTTGGATGAAAAGTGGTAGAAGAAGAAAATATCCTCCTGGGTTGATCATCAATAATATAAAGAAGGCTATTTAAAAATCCAGAATTTACTACCAGATAGACATATAAGCCCTGAGAAAGCAGAGGGTTACAGAAAAAAACAAAAGTCTGTAACATCCCAGTGATGTTGAATTTATTAGATGGCCAGCATGGCAATATTTCTTTTTGCATCAATTCAGTTGCCTACACAAGCATCTAGCACCATTTGAGACCTCTGTTATCAGACATCTACACAGTAATGCCAAAGATGAGTCGGGGCCAATGGGAGTCCACACTCCTGGGGCAAACAGCTGGAGGTCAGGGGACACTGCAAAGCATATCAAATGGCAGCAGATGTCTATATTTAGGAGACTGTATCAAGACATCTATGACCTGAAGTTATTCCGTAGCACGGACATGCCTGACATACTAAACCCCTCTATCAAAGACAGGTATCACTGATCAAGCCATGTGAATTGGGAAGGTCAAGTATGAGGCTACCTATTCACAGCCTGGTTTAGAAATAAACAGATAGGCACTGGCTACAGAAGAGGCAGGCTCAAGTGAAGTGGATGAGACCAAGTTTTTCACTGTGCCCAAGTGTAAGCACGCTGACAGCTTGGTGTACAGGTTGTTGATGTTAACTCTTTTTTCAAAAGATGCACATAAAAGGTGTTGTGTTGAGTCCAGTAGCTTCCACTGCACTTCAGCAAGTGCAAACCAGCATCTGCTAAGGACTTTGGATGGAAATGCAAAGCACTTTAATTTCACATGGATTTCAACCCAAAATCATGAAGTCTGGCATTTCACAGAATCACAGAACCACAGAACGGTTGAGGTTGGAAGGGCCTTTGGTGATCATCTTGCCCAATTCCCCTGCTCAAGCAGGGCCACCTAGAACATGTAGCCCAGGACACTGTCCAGATGGCTTTTGAGTATCTCCAAGGATGGAGACTCCACAACCTCCCTGGGCAACCTGTGCCAGTGCTCGGTCACCCTCACAGTCAAAAAGTGTTTCCTGATGTTCATGACTTTTTTTGCCACTATATTGTCATACTGAAGTAGTTCCTTCCTCAACATGGGCACGCTAGCTCTGTCAGTTATTATCCAATCATGGCAAAACTCCCCAAAGCATGAAGTAGTGTGCCTTAGATGGACCTTCTCATACAATGCTAACATATAAAAAAAATTCAGCTCAAATTAACTTATAATTTCCTGTTGAAGCCAGGGAAGAATGATAGCCACACTAAGAGAGAGTTACTGAACTCATTATGGTAATTATTCTAACAAATATGCAAGAAAATTCGCAAAGTACACTGCACTGAGTACTCAAGTTTAGACACAAAATGAGGAATTTCAGGAGCCAGGTGCAGAAACAGTGCCACTTTGAAGATTTTTTTTGTATATTGGATACAGAAGTGACTTGTGAATTCAAGCAGGAGGTAAGAGACCAAGTCTCATTTCTCCTTCAGAATATAGCTTTCCAAACTTTTTCTACTTTCCCGTTCCTCATGTTGCACTCTCTCTTTATCTCATATACTTGAAGATGCCACCTCCTTCAATGTTATTTGATCCTTTTAGGAGGTTTAATTCAGATAATAGGTGCCTTTGCAGTTTTCTGGTTCTATTCTTGATGAAGCAGCATATGAGTCACGTAAGTGGAAAGTCCTAGACATGATCTTTCAGGACTTTATCTCAGTTCTCTCCTACTATGCAAAGCTCAGAGACATTGATTTTACAGCTGAAAAAGAAACATTATTTGCCCTCTGTAGAAAATATATGACATTTCAAACACCTGACCAGCTTTTATTGAGACCAATTCCTACTGAGGAAGCTTTTCACAAGTTCAATCAATATTCATCCTATGGCTTAGTAAGCACCTCTTACAAGTAACAGGTTGACTGGCAGAGCTTCAGCAAATTGCCAGCTCCTGTTCACTGCCTAGGATATATAAAAAGGCTCACTTTGGCAGTACCAAGGGTTTGAGAAGAACCCCAGATGCCATTTCTAACATGACAGCCAGAGCTGTCGTGCTCTACAGAGCTAAGGAGGTGTGTGACACCTCTCTTCTCAACTCTTCAAACCATGCCCATATCCCCCAAACCTGAAACAATACAGGGGAAGAGTTCAGGCCTTCCTGCTGACACCAGCACTGTATTCATCCCACATAGCTTCTGCTTGAGCAGCAGTAGGGGAAAGATGCAAGTTCCAAAGTAGAATCATAGAATCATTTAGGTTGGAAAAGACCTGTAAGATCATCAAGTCCAATGATAAGCCTAACACTGCTAAGTCCACCACTAAACCATGTCCCTAAGCATCATGTTAACACGTCTTTTAAATACCTCCAGGGATAGTGACTCAACCACTTCCCTGGGCAGCCTGTTCCAATGCTTGAGAACCTTTTGGTGAAGAGATTTTTCCTAATACCCAATCTAAACCGCCCCGGTGCACCTTGAGGCCATTTCCTCTTCTCCTATCGCTTGTTACTTGGGAAAAGAGACCAACACCCACCTCTCTGCAACCCCCTTTTGGGTAGTTGTAGAGAGCAATAAGGTCACCCCTGAGCCTCCTCTTCCCCAGACTCCCCAGTTCCCTCAGATGCTTCTCACAGGACTTGTTCTCTAGACCCTTCACCAGCTTTGTTGCTCTTCTTTGGACACACTCCAGCACCTCAGTGTCCTTCTTGTAGTGAGGGGCCCAAAACTGAACACAGGATTTGAGGTGTGACTTCACCAGGGCCGAGTACAGGGGCACGATCACCTCCCTACTCCTGCTGGCCACACTATTTCTGATACAAGCCAGGATGCCGTTGGCCTTCTTGGCCACCTGGGCACACTGCTGGCTCATATTCAGCCGGCTGTCAATCAACACCCCCAGGTTCTTTCCCGCCAAGCAGCTTTCCAGCCACTTGTCCCCAAGCCTATAGGGTTGAATGGGGTTGTTGTGACCCAAGTGCAGGACGTGGCCCTGAACCTTGTTGAATCTCACACAACTGGCCTGGGCCCATCGATCCAGCCTGTCCAGATCCCTCTGCAGAGCCTTCCTACCCTCGAGCAGATCAACACTCCCACCCCACTTGGTGTTGTCTGCAAACTTACTGAGGGTGCACTCAATCCCCTTATCCAGACCATTGATAAAGATATTAAACAGAACTGGCCCCAGTACTGGGGAACACCACTTGTGATCAGCCACCGACTGGATTTAACTCCATTTACCACAACTCTTTGGGCCTGGCCATCCAGCCCGTTTTTTACCCAGCGAAGAGTACACCCATCCAAGCCATGAGCAGCCAGTTTCTCCAGGAGAATGCTGTGGGAAACGGTGTCAAAGGCTTTACTAAAGTCCAGGTAAATGACGTTCACAGCCGGCTGATCCTTGTCCACTAAGCGGGTCACCTTGTCATAGAAGGAGATCAGGTTAGTCAGGCAGGACCTGCCTTTCATAAACCCATGCTGACTGGGCCTGATCACCTGGTTGTCCTGTACATGCCACGTGATGGCACTCAAGATGACCTGCTCCATAACCTTCCCCAGCACTAAGGTCAGACGGACAGGCCTGTAGTTCCCCAGATTCTCTTTCTGGTCCTTCTTGTAGAGGGTCATCACATTTGCTAACCTCCAGTCAACCGGGACCTCCCTGGTTAGCCAGGACTGCTGATAAATGATTCAAACGTGTTTCATGGGTAAAGCTTGATGCCACTGCAAGTTTTGAAGTCCAGAGGGAGATGGGTGTGCCACTAGCTGGCATAGTTCTTGAAAAGTTAAACTCACTAAAACGAGACTGTGGAGAGGTAAGAGGAAAGAAAGATCCATGCTTATTTTTTTGAGATAAAAATAGCTGAGTTCAACCAAAAACATCCTTTTCTCATTCTGTGCCAGAAGCAAGACCACAAAAGCAACGCCTTTCATCAAAATTTCTTAACTCATTATTATTCTGCTCACAATGTTGTAAGTAAATAGCCACACTTGTTCAACAGTATGACTGCTTATCCACTCTGTTAAGTAGAGTATCTTAATGAGCAGCTAGCAGACTGTCTTTTTTAATAAAATGTGAACCAGGAGACTGGGAGGCATTTTTAAAAAAAAATCATGTGATTAACATGCAAAAACCTCTATGCGCTCAGAGAAGTCAATGGATTCAAACCAGATCTGGATTTGTCCCAGTGCTCTCTATCATTTGCAGTGATAATTAACATATTTGCAAGGCTGGCTCCAATTCCCCAGCTGACATCAATTATGTCAACAGATTCCCAAAGATTAATTCTCTACAATAAATGGAAAAATTAAAATATAGTTGCCAATATATAAAGGTGCTCACTAAATGGTTTCCAGGATATATCATTCTTCAATGTTGTATAACTAGCCTACTTTGTTGATCCATGTTGCCAGAGTTAACTTGCTACTCAACTAATACAGATGTAAAAGAACCAAATCTCTATAAATACAGGAGATGCTGCAGCTTCAGCAAAGAAAACTGATCTATTAAGAAGGCTTTTTTCAGATGACTTTCAACAGGCCTTGGGGGTTGCTAAGTCTGGCAAAAATGAATATGTCAGGTTTCATTGAAAATCACTGCCTGGCTAAAATGGGATTTTGAAAGATGAGCCACCTGCTTTAATAACAACATCACAAGATTTTTTTTTTTATTTGTTTTATAGATGCAAAACTCTGTTCCACAGATCATTTTAAAATGTGAACAAAGGTTTAAAAACAACTGGATTTATTTTTTAAGGATCTTCCCCTTCCCTGTCATCATAAGCCTCATAAATATAAGACTTTTACAGCAAAGATTTTCCCTTCCTTCTGTTTTGGCTCCAGGGAACACCTACAGAAAAATAAAACTAAATCTACAATATGAGGGGATCACAACCGTAAAATGTGAGCAGCATTACTGGAGAAACCACTGAAAGACTAGGCACAAATCTCACAGGGGGCAAGATGACGGGTACATTAATTTATCTGCAGACCATTTTAAAACCCAGAAAAGGCACAGCACAGCATAGAGGCAAGTGACATAAGTCCATAGGCTAAAAGGTCACAATTTTAACGTACATGACACCTGGTAACCTGCACTCCAGTCCTACAGTCCATCGGAGCCCATTGGGTCAGTGGCAGGGTACAGTTAGTCACAGAGAGGTCTGCACTATTTCAATACAGGACATAGCATTTCTTGTCATTTTTGAGACTTCTGTCCCAAACCCACTAGACACTAAGCAATCAAACTTGGTATAGCAAACCCTTTAACCACCATTCAAAGGAGCTGCCTCTCCGCTAGACCAAAGCAGTTGTTTACAACTGTGCAGCAACAGTGATAGCTTCAGACTGGGAAAAGGAGGAACTAATGTTCAATTGAGATGTGGTGGGGCAATTCACAGGCAGGTATCACAGAGATAATACCGAACGGATGGGGGTGTCAGGAAACTCAAAGTGAATGTTCCCGTTCCTACATTTTATTTTCTAAAACCTGTTGAAAACATATTTACAATCTGTGTGAATGTGACTATTAGCTGTGGCAAACTCATAGGATGGATCAGAATAGTTTTGAGAAGAAGCACGACGGCTAACCTTGCTTCTCCTGTTCCTGTTTGGATCAATTAGTTCTTGTGACTGACTACCACTCACAGCAGTTTTCTTCACTCATTCATGAAATTAAAAAAATAAAAGACATTTCTTTTACCTCTATTTAAAATGTGTAAAATCCAGCAAAATAGTATTGCTAGCCACTGCTTTCTTAGAAGAATAATGGACTAACAAAGAACTATGTTCTGTCTACTTTTCCCAATTACTTATTTTTCAATTTCTAAACCATCAGAAATACTAATTACTTTATAAAACATTTATTTGTAATTCACACTTATGTACATATATATATAATCACTGAACTGAAGTCAGTATTGAAGAAAATAATCTGACAGTAAAAGAGAAGGCTACAACTCAAGAAAGAAATACGGAAAAAAGCACTACAATACAAGATATTCCATATTAGTCTGCTTTACCAGCCTAGAAATAAGGTGTGCTCCCAGAGTAACATTTGTTCATCCATCTGCCCATCAAAATACAAATATAGGTAACAACATCTTTATTCTGTTTGTTCAAAACAGTCATCTCAACCTCTGGAATACATACAACATTGTGAATAAGACACAGGGCAGTCATCACCCAGAACACTGTGTTTTATAAAAAGCATTGGGTTTTGGTTGTGAGGGAGGTACCATCCAAATGGATCAAATTGAACTCAGCTAAATTGTTAGAGTTTAGCAGAAGATAAGTAATCTTATCATCTTTAGAATACACTCCAGCAACGCGTTACAGTAGTTTGGGTTTCAGCCTTCCAGTTACTGTTAAGCCTATGTTAGTTCAGGAGGTAAAACAAGCTAGGTGATGACTCAGCATAAGTAAGCAACAGATGAGACTGAAGCTGGAATGAAGGTCCTTTTCTCTGCAATTCCCACTTTGTGCAACAGTACTGAGACCTGACAACAAGCATCTTGGCAACACAGCCTGCTCAAACCATTTACGATCTTTGCCTCTATCTCCTTTCGTCTTTCCTGTCTTAACTGGATTTCTTCCTTTGCCTGAAAAACCTGCACCTATCCTGGATTTGTTTCCCATCTCCCCAGTCTTGAGCCCTGGTTTCTGGTCCTCTCTCACATTTCCCTGTTGATTCTTGGTTCCATCTGCTTCCTCAGGATGCTCTGTCCTTGACTATGATTTCCTACTGCATGATTGCCCTGCCCCACTTCTTTTCCCCATACACAACAATAAAGGCTGTTTTGCCCACTGTCAGCAATTAATGTATCTCAAACCTCACACTACCATCTCACCTAACTTAGCAACTGACATCCTAAGCATCGTGCAGTCTCGTGGTTTAATTCACAGACCCCTAACAAGGTCTGGCAACCACAGTTTGGGAACCTTTGGTGCTGACACTTAACCAAGTTCATCAGCAATCACAAAGAAAGGAAAACTTTTCTTTAACCATCTCTAGTTGACTGATTCCCAAGGTGGAGACTGCTCTTGGAACTGCACACCTTCCCACAACTCATTGTTCCCTTAACAGTGCCAGTACATTGTTGGGACTGACGTTACTCATCGAAAAAAAAGGTCTCCCCATAAAGGGACAATATAACAGGGGAACAAATATGTGTTTAGCTCCTTTATTTAAAAGGTTCCTGAAATACAGAAAAACAACCAACCAAATACACAAAACAAGACACGGGTCTCTCTTTTCTTTGGCTGGCTCATACGTAGTCTTGTTAATGACACCTGGACTTCTAATGGTTCCCAAGGTTGGTTCCACTTGCTAATCCATTTTTTTCTTTATTCCCTGGGTGGCAATAATGTTACACTTTTTCCTGATTTCAGAGGGAAGGGTGGAAAACAAGATTTTCTATTGGAAATAGCCATTTTATTAAGTTCCCCTGACACTAATAGGCAGTTCACATAGACTTCAAGGGTCACTGATATTGCTATTCTTATTTATTAGTGGTCCACCATGACTAGTAAAAGTACGGGGAAAAAACCAACAAACAAGATATATTTTGCAGACATAATAGTTTTCTATCACTTTATAATTTCAGTCACAGCTGTGTAACATACAACATACTGAGGTGAAAGTTAGAACAGAAGATTATGATATTTGTCATTATATAACTGAAAAGAACTTATGTGCTTCTAGGGAAAAAATATTTTGAATAGTCATAGACTATGACAAGGAAAAAAGGTGTAACCAGAAGTCATGAATTAAACACAGCATTCAAATGAAGCAAGACTGCAATCTTAGTTTTGGATTTGATGCGAGTACCATCCTCAAATCAAGCACCTTCATTGTGCATGTGTCTGGCATTTTAACTGATGACACATTCAATTGAATTCTCTCTTCCTTATCTTTCTTTAATACCTCTCATGAGAAAATCTGTCTTAGCTATTTGGAACATGCTACAGCCAAGACTGATGATTAAAACATGACACAATGTGTTTGGATCTCAGAAAGCCTCTGACGAAAGTCTGATATAAAAAGTCCCTCTCATCCAAAAGATGCTGTGTTGCACTATAGTGGACATTGTATACAGGACCAATTAAAGTACAGTCAAGCTGACACTGTTCATAAGTAAATCTGCCTGTGAAAGAATGACCAGTAATGGCTAGGAGGAGAACCAGTTGATTTAACTGATTGTTTATAAATATCTTCCTGTTTTGATGCCTTGTCCCTCCTTCCCTTCAGTTCTGTATACCGATCTTTTAAAGCAGATCTCAGATAACACTTACTGCCTGCTGTCACCTAAAAAGTAATTGACAATAAGCTATCTTATTTCTTAATAGCAATCCAGTTCATTCAGCTTCTTCGGAAAAATCAGCAGAAATGAGGCACCAGTAACAATCTAATCATAGTAGACAGTGATACAGAGAACAAGGACCAATAAATACAGGTTTCACCAGGAATGTAATTATTGAAAATCTAGATCTATTTTGCAGTAAACCAACACAGAGTACTAGTATGTACATGATAAATAAACAAAAAGAACATAATTAAAGGTAGGAGAATTTCAAATAAAGAATGGTAGCACTAAAAAGGAAAGGAATTAAATATTCTAGCATGAATGATTTGGATTTAGGGTTTCTTTTGTTTTGTTTTTATCTTCAGGACAGATCTTTCTTCCTATTACATTCAAAGACTCCTAAACAATTTTGTCTTATCTTTTACTATTTAAATGAACTTTATGCTGTTAATTAAAGTGATGGGGGGTGCTATCTGACAACCTACAGGCAAAAAGAACTGTATACACAGTAATTACAGCATCTGGTTACTTCAAAAAATATCAAGACAATGCAGGCAATCTGTTCCCAAGATGTTAATTAGTTTCCACACAAGAAAAATTACTCATGATAGGTTTAAAGACACGCGATGTGGCAGAGAGGGGAATGGATAGACACATCATCCAGCTGTGGAAAATATGAAACTAACGCAGACATTCTGCATCCTCCTTTGAAGAAGACCGATGCAGCAAGCTGAGTCACATGCATAAAATTACGAGCTTGAAATAGATACTAACGATGGTATTTTAGTTTCTAAAAAAATACATTGAGGGGGGCAAAAACCACAACACAGTATCACATAGTAATATGAAGAAAAACCTCAGCTCCTGTGTTCAAAAGATCCCATTGTATTACTGGAGAAAAGTTACAGTTGTGGCACATCGGATGCTCATCTAATTCGGACATCACGGTAAAGCTAAGGCCGATGTAGTATTAAAGATTGGTACACAACAATCGAGGCCATTTTGTGGGAGCAGAGGAACTACAGCAATCACTGACAAATATCAGTTAAACAATCTAAAAATGATAATGAAGGCTGATGCGATGGCATTGCCTCATACAAGTGTATTGTTTTGTGCAAGTCCCATCCCCTGAATAAACACGTTCAAGGAGACCTACAAATTGAGAATTTCAATCAACTAGCGTTACAGCAACAAAGAGATTGTAAAAAACACACACTCAGAGAATACAAGGATAAAAGAAGGCAGACACCAGGGAGATCCTTTTTATCAGAAAAAAAAAAGATTATCTGAATATCACATTCTTCAGCACTCCTTCTTGTCATAAAAATCTTTCAGACATTTGGGCATTTCTTGTGCAACGATCATTTTGCTTTTCTGCTTAGACATACCCTGAATGCTGTGCTTAGTCTGACATGCATCCTGTTGCTGCTTTGACTGCCTCCTCATGAACTTTGGAATTAGTATCAGGAAGGTTTGATTATTCATTCAGCTTACCCACTTTCATTAATGCTACTCTGATGACAAACTATATGAGGGATTCTTCAGCAATACTTAAAGGATGCAAGAGGTGTGCAATGGGCTTGATTTGTAACTTCTATGTATTAATACAGCTGCATCAAATTCTGTGATGTTGCATAAAACTATGATTGAAAATTGTATCATTATGAATACCCATGCAATGGGGATGGAGCTTAATAACCCTACAGCACCCTACAGCAGTATGCATCCTTGGTGGGGGAAAAACCTATGCTATCTCTGAGGTCACTCATAAGGCTCTCTAGCCAGGCAGGCTGTTGAAGAAATTAGATTAATTAGGTAGTGGACTTCTTTTCCTAATTTCAAGGCCATCTAAATGTAAAAAGTCTTAAGAATCTGAATTTTCTAAGGAGAAAGGATTTCTAAATAAGAGACTATATATTGACAAAGTTGATGGGAGAAAAATATTTTGCTTCAGCTGCCCCAAACCAAATGATCTATGAAATATTTTTTGACAAAAATCAATTTTTTGTTTCAAACTTCTATTCTGAACTGCCTCTGCTTGGCAGTTTCTAGCCTTGGCGTTTCTCCAGCTGTCAAATATCACTAAAACTGAAACCTTTGGCTTAGTTTTTGCTCCTTATGTTTAATAAATGGCTTATGAAGTAATCAAACTTGCGCTGAACCCAGAAGGAGGCATTAGTTGCGAGTAAAAAAACATTAAAAGCTTTTTTGTTTTTAATTACAGTATTGGTCTACTAAGGAAGAAGTAGAGTTTGATTAATTAATAAGAGCTCCAGAAGGGTTATGCCCCAGGACACAGCTGCCTAGCATTGACAAGGAATACCCATGACACATCAACCTTTGGACTGGAACAGTCCAAGGATGCTACCTTCTATAATGGCCCTTCTATTTGATCCCTTTTGTACAATTAGTTTATATACTGCATGGCCTAGTCCTTGCCACCTTCCAGGGACTCCTAAGACATAATCAAAAAGCAAGGCATAAGTAATTTAAACTGTTCTGGCACTCACTGACTTTCCTAAGGGCTCATCAACCCTTCTCCCTGCAGCATATCCAGACTTATACGAAGAACAGTTGCAGAAATCAGGGCATCCCCAACATGTGATAAGTGCCCATACACCCATGTAACTAAAAAAGTACATCCATTGAAACAGAATACGGAGGCTGTATGCCAGTCATGGGATAGGTTGTGGCTGTGGCCCCATGATGGACACCCTTTTTGTCATCTGGCAGAGGAAGGCTGACGATGTATGTCTCCTGTGTACCTCTTTATGAAACTTGGCATCCGTCTGCTTGAAAGGTCAGGCACTCCTGCAGTACAGGTGTCAAGCAGAAGTTTGCAGATGGAATAAAAGAAGGTAGGCATTTCCTTCCACTTTCTGACTTTTTGCCAGCTAAAGCCTGCTCCTTGGTGTTAGGACTTTGGAGGAATTAAAAGCTAATCTGCAGCTGATGCACATTCATTAATAACAACACAGTTTAATCTAAGTTAAACCACTGAAATCAATGGAGTTAGGAAGGATTTATACCACTCAGTTTGCAAACAGAATCTAGTCCTTAGGTTGCTTACTATACTATTTTTATGCTGTGACCCGTTTTAGTAGTTATCTTTGGAGAGGAAGGTTTAAGTAAAGTTCATGGTAAAAAAATGTGTGTCATTTACACACTTTACACACTATTTCATTTATTAAACAGTCATATATATAGGTGTGTGTTTAATTGAATAAATATTGTGAAAATTACTAGAAAAATTGTCTAAAAATACTTGAAGTTTAACAAAAAGTTTATTCAGCTCTAGCTGGAGCCTTCAGAAGGGTTGGAGATTTTCTGTTGTATTCAGATTCCAGCTTGCTTTATCTACATGACCACCCTCTAACTTAATCCCTTCTTTCTATTTTATTATTAAGGTGAGACACTTCAGGTAACTTAGAGTATGTATATTCATACAAGACATTACAAAGAATTGTTCGTGCGTATGTCAAAATGTGGTGAATAAACTGTTTTAAAAAATAAAAAGCTAAATCCATACAAAAAGGAATATCTGCAGAAAGATCTAGTCCTTTATATGTAAGTAAACCAAAAACATTAAAAAGAATTTAAAAGAAACTACAAATATTATACTGTTATAAATATTTTTTTAAAAAGTCTGCTTATTTAAATACTGTGAAAAAAATGAAATAACAGTAAATGCAAAAACACTTCAATATTCAACATAACTCGGCTAACCAAGAGGGAAATCAAGTAGCATTTTGGTTTGGTTGCTCTGAAAATGCAGATTGCCTTCACACTTTGTGATATGTTGCAGAAAAAAAGTAGCGTGAACATTTCCATCCTATTTTAAACAAGATCTATGAATAATCTCTGGACTCATCCATCCATGTCAGACCTAAATCTTATGATTTCTTCCAAAATAGCCCAGGCCACACCAGTAATGTCTCCAGGCCTGTATTTCACACAACTGCTTCAGTCTGGCTGCAATTTTCCCCACTCAAGTCCTTCCACAGGCCTGTTAGCAGCATCGCCTCTCAGCACCTAATTCTGATCAAGCTACCATTTCCAAAAGCAAATACAAATAAAGATGTTTGGGGGTTTTTTTACATCAATATTTATCCCATCTTCTTCCTTCCCACAATCTACTCTAGTATCTGATTTTGTCACCTGCCCATTTGTGCTTCACGTGCACACGTCTCTGGGAGGCTCTTTTCTGTTTTGTCTGCCATACTCTTCTCCAGAAAAAAAACATAAGCACATAAAAATCTTATTGATACTCATATGCTCATTTTGCACATCACTGCATTCATTTTCTTACTGAGATTAAAACATTTATCAGAATTTGTTAGAGCCAGCTGTATTTGACTGGGTTATGTTTAGAAGCAAGAAGTTTGATCCAGACATCATTCTTCATGTTACATCTGCTAGTTCTTCTAAAAGGTTTTAAATATATATGCTTTTCACATTTTAAACAGCATTTTCAGTTTATTCTTCCTTTTACCAGCATATATAATGGTCAAGGGATGTTTACCATGTGCTTACTAGTTCTAAAAAACATTTCATGCTTCTTCATTCTCTAGCTTTGTAAAATGCTCTGAATCTTTTATATAATTTTCATGAGTTTGAAGGAGACCTCCGTTTTTAAATCTTTTGCACAAAAATGTGAAAAGATCTTTTTAATCTGCCGTTTTTCCTCCTGGTAAAACTCATACTAAAAATTCTTTGTTCTTTGAGAAGTGGTTTCTGCAGTACAATGAGGTATGTACGGTCAGAGTTTATTTATTATTGGAGAACAGTAGAATTAACGTTTACAGAATATTGCTCAAGTTTCAGGATTTGATTATTTTTAAAAAAATGGGAAATAAAGATGGTCTGAAAAATTTCAGTACAGGGGAAAAAAAGGCGATTAAAAAAATGCATATGGGCCTAGTTTCTACTCTAGAAGGATTCCTTTATAAAATAAACAATTGAAAAATATATTTCTGTAAATGGGAATCAAGGATTGTCATCATATTATGAATTGGCTTACCTAATATTTATTCTGGTCATCTCCAAAAATGCAACTCAGTGAGTGCTTGTTCTTTCAGACTGCCCCCTAGTGGCTGTTTTTGAAGGGAGGGGTTGGAGGGGGGCTTCATTCCTTTTTTTCTTAACCCATTGAACACAATAGATTGGACAGATACAATCCAAACACATTTATCTGTTTATATCTTATCTTCTTTTGTTGCTATTGGGAAAGTGTTGTGAAAAAAAAATCTCAGTTCTCAAAATGTTTGTGATGTGTGTATAGGTGGGATCTTTTTTACTACAGCTCTGTAGTCATGAAGAAAAACATAAGAGCCTCAATTCAGGCTCAGTCTTACCCCTTTTGTAATGACTACTCTCTAATATTGTTTAATTGCCTGCGAAGATGCAAACAGGCCTAAAATCCATAATAATTAGCTTAAGATAACTGGCTGAGGTTCAGACAAGTCATCCGATACCAGCATTTCTGGTTACTTTGCACAGTAAAAGGAGAAAATTAGGGGGGATAATCTGTGAATGCAGTGGAAAGGAAAGAAGAGTTTTGTTTGCTAAGAATTTCTCTTTCCAGCACACATTCTAGCTTTTTCTGTGTGCTGCAGACGGTATCCGTAAGGACATACGAGCCATATTCAGCATCTACGTGTTGAAATTCATATTTATGGGCTAGCTATGAGCCAAAAGTTGCAAGGAGAAGAAACCACTGAGAAAGACACAAGAAAGACAACAAAAACCAAATCCCTCCTGCCTCTCTGCTTCATGTCGGTTAGAAAGAGGAAAGATCTGTAGCCTGGAAAGTTTCCCACGTTTGCTTTTGGGGCAATGAACCACTTACCCTTTGGTCTGCTTTTAATAGGATTCTTCAAGTGATATCAGTGCATTTAGCATCACCAGTTGCTCCTGTATTCCAGCTGATAAACTAGCTAAAATGGGAGCGCGCCAATGTTTATCCATTCACTTGAACAGACACTTCTCAGAGTTTAAAATTGCTGCTGTTTTTACATTGCACCTAGAAATTAATATCAAACCAGTGACTTTACTGTATGAAAATAACTCACAGTGGAAGCATATACTATCCAGAAACCAACACACCACTTACATGCTCTATGCGGGGCTTTAATTCTGTCTATAATAAGAAACTTATCTTAAACTATGAAATAACACAGTAATATAGGAAGAAAAAAAAAAGAAACAAAAAAGCTCAGATAAAGCCTAGACAGTATTGGCTCTATTTCTGGTTAACAGAAAAAGTTTGGACCTTTTTATGCTGTTATATCCCCTCTAACCTGCCTCCAGCAAATGAGCATATGCATATCCACATGAGATCAAGAAGTACACCCTGCAACTTATGGTTTGTGCAGAAGGATCATGGAGGAAAAGCAAAGGGGTAAGGGATGAAAGACATAATGTGTACATTCAATTCCCTCCTTAATGTCAGTGTTCTGGACAACAATATTACCTATAAGGAGTTGTTGTGTTTCCCATTCCAGTCTTGAACATTCCAGTGAATATTCTGTCTGGCTGCAAAAGAAAGAAAATAGATGGAAAGAGTAACATGAGCAGCAGGTCTTTTAAAGAACATTTCTGGAATGCGTGTATGTGCATGTGTGTTTATATTTCCATGTATATGTTTTTATTTCAACATTTCTTTAAAGTTGCTGAAAATATCTTTTTTGGTGAAACTTCGGTCTTGTAAACACTGACATTATAAAAATGTATTAACCACCTTATAATTATGAAATAAATCTCAGTAATGGCTGGCAGTCATGTTTAAAAACTTATTAGATGTCTAGGATTGAAAGTTGTTATTGAATGTCTTTCACATTCTTCAATGAATTCAGAGAAAATATTAATTTCATCTCAAGCTCTTTAAATTACTGCAGCCAAGTACATACATATACCATAACATACCGTAACGTTTTGGTTTAAACAACACAAATAAAAAAGTAGCCATGGTCACAGTACATATCTGCCTTCTTCACAAAAATACATAGATGAAAGTATGGTTGGAGAAACCATGAGTATCTTTTAAAATAGTAACATCCTTAACTTTTTTCAGAAATTGTCATTTATTTGGAAAGGCAGTATGTTTGGGTGAAGCAGCCAACTTTTATTCCATTGTTTTAAATCAATTATTTTGCCAGTACCTGTAAAATTAGTGTTAAAACTGGTTCTACTGAGATTAATGGTAAAATACCCAACACATTAGTAGGTTTGGATTATCACTCATCACTTAAAATATTCACTATTTATATACTAAATTATATATGATTCTTCAAAGAAATAAAATTATATCCAACAGTGAAATGACGTTCAGTTTGTCTCCCTACCATTTGAAGAAAAGAATGCACTAACTAAACATTATGGGGCTGATTTCCAGAAGGCTACACAAGAGAGGTTTGCAATGAGCTCTTAGTTCTGCTCAGTTTTCCCTTAAACTAATCATTACAAAATCTATGAAACACACACACAATTTCATTTCTCTGACCGTTCCGAATCACCATGTAATATGCATCTACTGGGCTTCTGTCAACATAATTGGCTACAGCAGTCAGATTTTTCAGAAGAGCTTAGCTTTAGCTTTGCCACCAAAACAAATAAGATTATCAGAACAAGCTCCGCATACAAGATGCTGACTTCTTTGAAAAATCTGTGCACGTGTCATGGTTGGAGCTGCTTGATGCTGGCCTCTTCTGAACATTTGACCTTCATCTAAGTACAAAGTGGTGCCAAATCCTCTTTAGAAAGCCCATTCCCTGACTGTCTTTTCTCCCTGTAAAAATCCACTCTATTGCATCTGCAGGATTAGCAGAATAAAATAGGATATGGAAGGGATACCATATATGGTCCAATCATTCCACTTTTTACCAGTTATTCCTGCCACTCACTGTTCCATCCCACAGGAATATTTATTTTAATTATTAAAGAGCAGAAAAAACAGAAAAGACCTTCTGAGCTAACTTGTCTGTTCTTGTGAATTTCTCAAGATGGACTCAGCCTAAAGAACGAGCTTCTAGATGCTGATGTAAATTCACATTTTGATGGATTTTGTATTGATTGCCAACGTCAATGTGAAAGCATGTGTTTATTTGGGCCTGAAGAAAAGATTTTCTAAAAATGGGCATCCAGCTTCCTAGTAGGCATTGAATTCAGAGTGATGGCACAGAAGAGCCTGTTTGGCTGTGGTTTCCCTTTTGTCTTGCTAGCTTATTATATCCAGTGACTTCTACAGGTATTCCATCTTCTGTCCCTGTAAGAACCATTTAAATACAGTTATATTAATAAATATAAGACATATTTAGATCAAATTAAGTAGTCCATAGAGAGGCTTATTTTGTTACTGATTGTGATTGACATTAGCACAAAGCTAAAGGGTTTGCTCCCAGGAACAAAGAAAAACTGAAATTGCATAAGCATCGTTTGTGGCGCCTTAAGAAAGGGAGATCTGAAAATTTTGTGGAACCATGTGCCCTTTTTATTTACTACCATATCCCAGATGGAGAAAGAAGGTGGAAAAGAAATAATACAAGCACTGAATTACAGATAGAACAGGTTTAGAGTTTAACAGTAGAATATTATTCACAAATGCCAAAGACCATTGGTATACTAATTTAATACAGCTGTGGCCTCCCTGTGTCTGTCTCCAGCCTTCAGCATTTCCTGGTCAATTGAATAATGAGACTTCTGATGTGATACTTTCTGAACACACACATGTAATTGAAGCTTGCTGTTGGGATGATAGACAGTTACACTTCAGTCACACCCAAATGACCACACTCCATGTAAGGCAAGTGGCCTAAATGCAAGAGCTCAGAAAAGATTGTCTGAACATGAAGATCTCAAAGTCCTTCTTGAACATATGAAGTACAGTATGGTTGTATGCTAAATTTATACCACAGAAGAAAAGGTAAGAAATAGGTAAAGCAAATGGAATATCTGGTTGTGAGTCAGTGCACTGATTCCTGGTTCCCTCCCCCCCCCCCCCCCCCCCCCCCCCGGCCCCAAAGTAAAAATCTCTTTGTTTAAAGCTAATTATAAGTTGGAAGGGTGCCAATACATTATACAGTGTAAAATAATAGTAACACTTTATATAAGGAAAAAATCCAGCATGGTAGAAACTTGTAATTTATTATCACATCCATTTACTTTACTATGGCTGGATTTAACTAGATGCTATACAATGCAAATATTCTGTAATTTTCCAGACAAGATGCTGTAGAAGAGTGAAACAAACCAGAGACCAAGAAGGGAAAGAGAATAATTTAACTAAAGGGGATACACTTTGCAGAGCAAAGGTTTTATCTGATCACGTGCAGAATGCAAAAGACAAGAATTTTGTCTCTGTCCATTAAAACTAGATCACGTTTGCTGGAAAATACAACTTCAAGAAGTAGCATTTGAGACTGGATGGAATTTTTCATCTTCTTTGTGTCTGGCAACAAACACACACACTATTTTCTTAACATGTTTTGCTTTGACATTTTACCTATTTAAAGACAGTTAAATACAACTGAAAATGAAATGTAGTATTTAATTGTGTGTTAAAGCAAAACATCCTGCTCAGTCTGAAATCAACATATGCTTTAGGACTTTGTTTAGTTTTGTGGAAAAAAAAATAAGCATCAATTTTCCTTTGGTGTTGTCCCTTAACATTCTTGTTTTGGTTCCTCAGGCAAATTCAAAATAAAAAGGAAAAAAAGAAGAGCTACAATCATTCACAGAGCTGTGCTTCTGCCACAAATTGCTAGGCAATTTATGGTCTGTCAGTGAGGAGATGTTGGTAGGGAAATCCCTCTTTCTCAAGTGCTCCTTCAAGAAGCTATTCCTGAACCTTCATTTATGCTCATTCCTTTTTCAAATATTACTTTAAAGGTTTTGCCATTGTTGTTGCTCGTGACAGCAGCATGCAATAAATCAGTGCAGTAGCATAAAATCTGCTACCTTTTCACAATTATTTATTATATTATAGCACAGAGGCAAAGATGGAGCTTCATACCTGTTAGGGGTAGTAGTGACAAACCAGGTAAGTAGAAACAAGTAAGTGTAAAATAACTGCATGTAACTTGGACTCTGCTGGGTGAAATCATGTTGCTCCTGAGATCAGCAATGCTTTTGCCAGCTTTACTACCAACTGGAGTGGGCTAAAAAGTGCCCATCTTTACATCCTGCAAGCAATTCCCCAGCCAAAATACACAGTCATTCCTAACACAGAGGTTATGAGACAACCCATATCTTGCTTAGTGATATAAATCCCCATTCAGCTCTTACAATTGTCTTAATGTTGTTATCAAAGGAGTAACTTAATATTGCTGACCCAGTTCAACATGGTGATAAGAGGTGATAAAGTATTCATCACAGTTAGGTTAACACACACTTTCAGTGAAACAAAACTGACCCCTGTGGAGATCACTTGAAGGGACCCAAGCTCGTCTTCCCTCCTGAATCACCCGGGGAAAAAAAAAAAAGCAGCAGAGGCTCACCTCCCCCTCTGCAAGCCTCCCCCTTTCCCCAGCATTTGTTGACATGGTAGAGAGTATCTAGAGAATATCTGCACTGTGTATACTCCACTGCTGGGCATGGATTAAAAAAGGCTGTTATAACTCTCCATACAGATGAACTACTTCAGTAGTTCAACAATAATATACATATAAAAATACCTATAAACCTCTAGAAATGTACAGCAAAAGACAAAATGCAAAACAGGCAAAATATAGTGAGGCAAAAATATAATAGAAAGGACAACTTCAGCCTATCCAAATATTCCTTTACCAGGATTTTTATCAGATGGCTATTCTGGCTATTTTGTCAGACATTCGTTCCCTCTCTTTTTCCCACTCTCTTCTTTGTTGTGACTGTTTTCAATGTTTGAGAGTTGAGAAGAATTTCAAATGAAGGAGTTACATTTTCAATAATACATCAAACATAATCTCAACACATTCAAAAGTGATGGGACCCATAGTAAATTATATGTTGCGAAGCTTCATCAGCTGAAGCGATTAGTCCATTTCTTCACGCCATTTTAAAGGAGCCAAGAAACTGATGCTATTTACATTATGTATATAAATAACATGTATCTCATATTTATATAAAATGTGTGAGATGGGTGAACATTTCTGCAAGTGTTCATTTGAATTTTAACTTGAATTCATATTAGCAGTGATTGCACAATGGACACAATGATTGTACCCAACCCCTTTTGAATTTTCTCCCCTTAGGATTTCAATGAGTCTCTGCTTTTTGCGTGAGCTTTCTCAGAGGCAGGGGCTTGTGGTGACAAGTGCAATATTTACAGAGAATGATATTTCATAAAAACATTTCAAAAGTGCTCCTGAAGATGCAGCCATCTAAAGACAAATTCATTGTATTATGAAGAGTGAAAAAGGAAAAAAAGAAAAAGAAAGAGTGAAAAGGATTTTTTTTCTGGTATTTCTTTGAGAGGTTGCTTTGATTTCATTTAAAATGCAGATATAAGCATTGTAAAACTTAAAACCTTGTTCAGTAGATTTCAGAAATTTTATCAGAGACAAGGAGCGTTTGTCAGTAAAGCATTTTAATCCTGTAGAAAGAGAGATATATAAAAGCGTGTTTTTCTTTTTATGCATGTTAGTACAACTGGTAAAGATAAGTATTTTTGCAAGAAACAGCAATTAATCATGTAAGTATATAACAGCAGATTATATAGCACAGTGGGCTTGGTATATGACAGTGCTTCACATTGCAAGTGGGTAACATTTCCAAAACCCCACGCAGGAGAAAACAATGAGCCACCCACACAAAGTACTGAAGCACCTTGCAGAAAAGAAGTTTGCTTTGCGAATGAAAGCTTTATAACCAATAAATCTCACCTGCCTGGTATTATTTTACATGGTTTAGGGGACAATTCATCACAGAATGACCTTATTCCCAAAATTCCTTACCAGACCCCTCAAGGCCAGCAAAGTAGCACATCAGAGGGAGGATGCGAGTGGGGATTTAATCTGTGAGGACTCTAGAAATGGAATAGAAAAAGTAATAAAAAGCTATGCTCATTCATTCAGAGAGCAAAAACAGCACACGCTCTGCTGATGGCTGAGGAGTGTGGCTGGAATTCCAAATACTGCTTTTAATTTGTTTATTATTCAGTCTGTAGAATAAATAATAGCACTTAGAAGCAAATAGTACCTATGAATAAGAAGTATATCTAAGAAAATTATAAGCCATCCTGAGAAATTCTAGAATTATATAAAGAGGAGTTTAAACTGACTGTGTTATTCACCATAGCTATTTAAAGTTCCATTATGCAATGCCATGTCATGCCAGGTTAGTATTGCCCACCAGAAATATCACACAGGTGGACCTCAACTGGATCAAAACAGTCGCATGAGCGGGCTACTTTTGTACAATTGTGTTTTCTTCCTGGTTTGGAAGCTGTTTTCAGATTTCTATCCTCTGATACACTTTTTACTAAAATGTCAGTTAAGATTAGCTAAGACTCTTGTGACTCAAAACCACAATGGCTGAAGGACATAAACCTTGTGAAAATTGAGTTGACTTCCCAAAAGACTTCCATGCATCCCCACAAGCTGGCAATGTCAAGGGCATTTCCAAGCCTACTACAGATTTAATCAATGAAGTCTCATATGCACTTAACATACAGAAGCATTCTTATTCATGTAAAACAGTGAGGAGTCGGAACTCTGAGCTCCAGAAAGTTAAAAAACAGTATTTCATCTGTGTCTAATACTTTTGCTATTGTAATTTGCATTGAATTGGGAGTGATTTTTCAGAGCTAGAGAGCACTGCTGGCCCACAATGGACAACCGAATAATAGGCAAATAAATCAGTTTTTGAAAACACTGGCCTTAAAGAACTTTTCTCCAAAAAAAACAGCATGTCATAAAAATACAGTGAGGAAAAGCTATTTCTAGTCCTGTTGCTGAGCCCCAAGGCAACCTTTTAGCTAATATACATATGGCAAAAGCAGATTTGTATAATGGCTTTTTACAGTTTATATGCATAATACAATCATGGAGATGGCTTTGTACTTTAATTCACATTTGCCCTTTTTAAGACAGTAGCTGAAATAGCACTGAGTCTCTGGCACTGTAGAGCTGAAGGCAAGGCTGCAATGTAGCATGGCCCTGGAGCCACTACTTGTTCAGCTCTGGATCTTAAAGGGGGTTTTGGGGGAGAACAGGAAAAGATAAGAACCTCATGACTAATTTAACTTTGCATACAAGATATTCCTCTAGCACATGAAGGCAGAAGAAACTTTAACTATGCCCAGAAGAGAGAAGGAAACAAGACTGAAACGTACTCTATAGAGTCAGGCCAAAACAGCAGTGATTCCAAGTAAGGGAACAGGTTCCGAGGGCTCTTTGCAAATAAAAATTGGCAATTGGCACCGAGCCACTCTTGTAATGAGTCAGCGCTGAAGTTGTTACTACAGCCAGCACTTTGCCACTCTTGAGTAATAAGCTTTGTTTGGGGAATGTCAGTTCAATTTATTATACATAGATTAAATTTGATTTTCCACTACATTGACAAATCATATACAGACAGGCTTAAGAAAACCTCCTTTGCTGTTAACATACATTTGTTCATATTTCTTATACCTGCAGTTCAAAAAAGGCTGTGGGTCATCAGACCTGTTGGATTATTACTAATTACTATTACATTTGAAAGATAACAAAAACTACATTCCAAAAACATATATGAGCACTTGATTACTATTGCATTAGGAAAAATATCTAAACACTTAAAATACATACTCTGATGTTTAAAAAGCAACTCAGAAAAAACAAAGTTGGAGTTTACACGCAGGTCCTATAAAAAAGCTCAAATGTTTAAAATATCCCAACATTAGGCAAGATTTATGTGCTCACCTAAAATGCAGAGCAGTCAATAGGTCATTTACTTGTCTTCTAACACACTATAAATAAGGTATAAATAAATTAAATGAACTTGCTTAATAGCCAGGCTAACACCAGAAGCAAAATAGTGACTTTAAGTACCATTTCACAGGAAAGGAACACGTCAGACAGATTCTTTACAAGACACTGAATCCACCTAAGTGTGCTGACTCTGGTGTATTGTACTACATGCCATTTTCAACTTGTCAGTGGTCTAGCAGCTTTCCTCCTCTCCCCGTCCAAATCTTCAGCATTATGAAACTTAAAAAATATTCCATTTGCACTACAGTTTTCCACTATGATAGGGCTTCTTGTTTGTGCCTACCTGCATACTTGTCACCCTAAACAAATGTTGAGCCCACTAACTGATTTGGACTGAATCTGAAAGATCAAGATCAGAAAGATAGGTTGGGTCCTAGGAACTTTATGAAAAATAGAGAAAGCCTGGAAATGCCCGCGTGAGAAGGCAACTCCTCACACCTGTTCCTTCTAAGGGAAAGAAAGCTCCAGGGAGAGTTTACACTTTCTTAGACAACAAAATCAAACAGAAGAATCAAACCCGTAGGAAATCAGATTTAATTCATTTTTACAGTTATGGAAACAGCGTTAATTAAATGCCTGTATAATGAAAAAGTTATCTACAGAGAAGTGTCACTTCCCAGGTCCACCCATGCGTTAAAGACATAGCCTCAGTACAGTCTCTTACAGAAATGTAACTTGGGTATCATGTGGCTCTAGCTCTGGCTCGTCTGTAGTACATTCCCAGTCCTTTCCTTTAGAAGATCAGGATCACAGTTAGCATCAGATGAACCAGTGTTTTGAAGGGAGCAGGGGAGATCATCCATTGGAAAGCTCTAGCCAGATTAAAATTCACTTTGTGTCTTTTCAGCAGTGCAAAATAATCCTATCAAGCTAAACACCACACGTGCTGGTTTTCTTGGCAGGGGTCTCTACAGGCTGCCTGAAAGAGCCTCCCTATACTCTTGAGGCCCATGTGCTGATACTCCTGCTAAACTCTGTAGCTGCACCTCCCTCTCCCTCAGGGCCACAGAACTGCAAAACTAGTGGCATTTCGTAGGTGGGTGGATAGTCTGTGCAAAAACTTAGGAAATCCCCAAAATTAAAAACACTTGCTTTGCCAGCTGAAACAAAACCAAAAATTTTCACAAAAAGAAACTATTTTAGGAGTGCTTTGGGGCAGTGAAGCAGCTGCACATAAGTTCTTCTGTAACCCTGCCTAGTTTGTGGAAGGAAACAGAGACATAACCTCCGAGGAGATGGACAAGATCCTATGTTTAAACTGAAGGTAACTGAATACAATCAATGGGGGGTGGGGAGGGGGGTGTCCTTTTTTCTTTTGTTTCTTTCTTTTTTTAATGTAGCTTTCTTGAGAAGCTCACCAGCACAGGACAGGAAAGAGTCCTCAAGAGTGAAACGAGGCTATGCATCTCAACTTCACCATGGGCGAAAGAGTGTATTTTTTGTTGAAAAAGCCAAGTGGTGGCTTTATGGATGACTGCTACCATGATGCAAGGCACAGAGATGTCCCTTTTGTAGAAAACAGAAATTATGAAATAGTGTTGTCCCACAGAAAGACTGAGAAAAAGTGGCTTTTGCTCAAGAGAAGAGACTCCTAAGCGCACTTTCAAAGGCAATTAAAATGGTGACATTACTATCCTTAAAGAAAAATTAAGAAATGCAGTTGCTGAATGTGTTTCACAGAATATCAGAATAGCTGAATATCTGCACTGTGAATGAAGCCAAGGATGTCTGGAGAGGTTGAAAGTATGCGCTTATACTACAAGAAATTAAAAAGTCTTCAAGTCCAAAGCTGACAGCTCAAGATGAGACTAAATTACAAGCATCTGGCTGCTCCTGTTTCTCCTTTTAACAGGCAGCAGTTTAATGATACTTGTTTCCTGCCTCACTGTTCTCCTAAGTTGACAGCAAGACTAAAATGGTAGTCATGTTTGGGAGATCCGAGGTAGTGTTCAGTGAAAGTGCAAGTAGCAAAAGAAATAAGAGAAACACAACACTAAATCATTCTTTTTGTGTATTTATCTGTAAGATCTTTTCTCATGTCACGTATGATTGCTTTAAGTATTGATTCACCATCCTCTCTCCAATATTAGTAATTCTTGAAATACAGTCTTTGGTTTCAGTAAAATTCAAGTTCTAATTTGAAGGAAAAACTGCTTCTTTATTCCCAGGAGAGACACAAGTCTTCTATAATGCCCACTCTTAAGGGATTTGCTCCTTTACTGTCACCTTGTTTTTTTCCAATATTAGTGGAAGAACTATACTTCTGTTCTAAAATAGAATTTTAAATGTCTATTGAACACATTTTAAACAGCAACTGAGGTATAGGAACATACACAACACACAAATATTTCCCTAAGTCAATTAAAAAAAATAAATACATGAAACATCAGAAAAACATGGCTTATATTTACATAGAGCACTTTCCTTTTCACCTTCTGTCTTCACCTTTCACTACCTAGAGGGGTTTTTTTGACAGACATGGACAACAACTAAATGAGGTGGAAAAGTGCCAACTGTCCTGCACTGAAGATAGCCTCTTTTGAGCAGAACATATAAGACCAGCAGTGGTATTTTCTATTTATTTTGCTTTATTTAGTAGTGTCTGAAGAAATACTACTGTAAGCAAATCTACCTCATCTGCAGAAAATGTTTACATTCCCTAATAAATGCTCACTTATAACAAAAGAGTTCTTAGCCATTTCCAGTCCAATCATATTTGACCATCTAAAATTACATTTCTCCTCAGTAAACTACAAAGACGGTTAGGCTAAACTTTATAGCTACATTAAGGCATTAATAGCACCATCACTTAATTTATAACATGGATTTTTATAAACATTACTTTTCTTCCTTGGAAGACACTATCAAAATAGAGATCTAAATCAAATACTTGAAATAAAAAGTGAGGGCATCTACAAGATATTGCAGCCCCTTAGTCTCTGAAGTCCTGGAGATGCAGACTCATGAGTGATTCTGTATTATGAAACAGGTGAGTCCCACTCAAATGTGGTTCAAGTGAGTGCTCAAGGTACCCCATGCATTGCAGTGAGTATGCTCAGTTTCTCAGCACATGTGTTGTAGCTGTTTTCTGGAGGTACAGAAGTGCTGACGGTGAGACATCTGGGAAAATATTTGGTTGTCAAAGACACCAGTGCTAGGTAATGGAGCTTAGGTGTCCTTATAAAGTACAGGGTCTATTCCCTATGAGGTATATAGAGCTCTTTATGAATACTAAGTGTTTTCACCAATATCATACAATTTAGATATAATTTCCAACGAGATACATTCCACAGTAAAAGCGTTTTAATGGACTATAAAGAACAAATATCAGAAGAATATGGGAAGACTGTCTGGGGTGACACAAGTGATATTCAGCCCAATTCCTAGAATTCACATTAGGAGCCTCTAAAACACATTTTCCTTCCTCAACATTAGGAACACGCTGAATCAGTATATCAAGAAGAATTAACTCAACTGCCAGTGCAATTGCCACAGGGAATTGTCTCCATCATTGCAACACAATATATTTGCCTAGGCATATCACAGTATCTCACTACTTTTAGCAGAGGAGACTGCCAAATTACTGTTTAATTCAGTGGAGATACAGATCTAAGCAGCCTATTAAGATCTTTGCTTTGACTTACGGTCTGATTTAAAGTGACAATTCAAATCTGCTCTTGTATAATCATAAAATAATGGGATATTAATAATACAGATTATGTATTTCGTGCTAAACTAAATTTTAAGCGTATTATCAAGATGCAATGAAATATTTAAAAATTGAAGTGGAATGATAAATAAGGAGGCTGGAGAAAGGTAACTAAAGCATACAAGTTTTAAACTGTCCTTTTCCTGTGTACATTGTCAAACTTTGTTATAGGTGAATGCAATAAAACAGCCATTTTTTACCCAGCAATATTAAACAAGAGTATCCAAGCTATGACAGATCATTTATACATTTTTTACTCTGTGTATTTCAAATGCAGTGCCAAGCACTGTCTCCTTCCAAGCCTTGAGAGCAGATGCTGAAATGAAGGCAAGAGTATTAAAAAGATTAGTCAAAAATAGAGATGGCACAAATTCTAAAATCTAAGTGCTCCAGAGCTCCCATGTTGGAATACAAAACCTTCATAAAGCTTCTTATATAGTTAAGAACTGGAAGGAGGGTAAATTAATGAGTTTCCCCAAAACAGTGAAGGGACAAAAACATGAGAGAGAAATTGGGGGTTGGAAGACGTATTATGGTTCAGGCTATCTCTAGTGATATACATGCATACGTGAATGCAAGCAACTTGCAAACACCACTTAAATCCAAGCCCTGATTAGAAAACAAAGCCAGAAGCATTCATTGTGTTAGAACATCCTCATTTTCAATTTTTCCTGAGTCTATTTGGCAATAAGGGAATTTTTCCTGTGATGTCAGTGGACAAACAGATCCACATCTAAAATATTCCACAAGCTGGGCTGCCAGTGGAGAAGATTAGACCCAAGTGCATTTATGGGAAGAACAAAGTCAGTCCTTAGGATGTGATCAGATAGGACTAGTACTGGTCAATAACTATCACCCTTCAACCTTCTGTCCTGCTTGAGCCTGACATTGACCCATATGCCTTAAAGGTATAAATTTACCTTCTACGACAGTTCTTCAACAGGAAATTCTAGACACTGATGAGACACTTCAGCTCCTGATGGCAGTTCATTCTTTTTCCTCTGAAAAGTGTCCAGACAACTGCATCTCCTGTACCTCATCCTGCTCAGCATTCAAAACTTAATGGGAAATTAAGTTTGAGAAATTAGAATCTTCCATCTGTGAAGAAATATAAATCCAAACAGCAGTCAGGTTGTGAGCCTTGAACTGAGTCAGCTTTTAGATAGCTCAAGTTTTGTTCCATGTTACTTACCATGCGGGGATATTTTTTTAAAAAGAGAGCATGCAGTGAAGATACCCATGACTACTGACTATAATTTTTATTAAAGCAGAGTAAATGTTTAATCCAAAATGAATCTTTAAACTCTATGCAAATGAGATTGTGAAGTCCTTGTTTACAAGGTAAGCTCTTTTTTTTAATATTGCAGACATACACTATGACTACTGCAAATGTCAGAGCATGAAAGATCTCCTTACAATGCCCAGATTTAGATACATAAAAATTTTCACCACTCTCACTGAATGAGAAGCAATTTAATAAATCACTGAAATTCCCTCTCAGAAGGCTATGCTTCAAACCTGTCCTGTGCAAAGCATCCAGTCAAAGCTGTACAAATAGACTTTACGTATTCTTGAATCTGCTCTAGTGAGTTTAACAGAATTTATTTATTATATTCTAAAACATTTCAATACACTTATGTTTGCTAGGCTTGTTTTTCCATTCTCTAAACTGGCAAACTTTCAGGTCAAGGAATTTTCATGACTGATTTTGCAACCCTAAATTATTTCAAACCTAGTAGGGATTTAGAGATGTATGGTTATAATTAAAAGTGGCAATTCCTACGAACCATATGAAAAGCATACTGTGTTAATATCGTCCTGCAACCCTCTGCTATTTTATTCCTTGTACCCTTATAACAATTTTTTTATTATTATTAAAAATGCATTAGGGCTAGGTGCAATTGTAAGCACAAGGTAAAATTTTGAAACAGTGGTGGAAATCCCAATGCAATAGGAACAAGCTGTATATACAGTGCTTTTGTTTAAAATGTATGTAGTGAATAATGCATCATAAAAGATTTAGAGCTTGTTGCCTTTTTTTTTTTTTTAAAGTAGGCTTTCCATGCTTGTATATGGCAGTTATTTGTTACAGAAAACTGGACAGTCTGCTGATAGCCTGTCAAGATTTTGACAACAGAATAAAATCAAAGGAAAGAATTATAGAAACAGATTAGTCTAGACCTCCATCTAAGGTGAAGTTCCTACTCACCATTAGTAGTGTAAATAGCTCCCATATGAATCCTTTGGACACAAATGAGCCAATTACTTAAAGCCACCTAATTTCTGTCCACCACACGCTGTGTAATAACATCCCTTTGCAAGTAGAACCTTTTGTGAAATAAGCTTTATAAAGGGGCTATCATATATCATACAGACGAGCAAGCCAAGCTCTGGAAATGTAATTGTCTAAGTCACCCAAAATCAAGAAACAAATTAGAGGCAGAGGTGAGAACAGGATACAAGCCTTCTGCTTCTAATGCTTTGGCTTGTAATGCTCAGTAGTGGTAAGTCCATGGCAGCCCATGCTGCTCCAAGGATGCACAAATGACTAGCCTCTACCTAAAAATCATCTCAAAACTTCCACTCAAAACACAAGTGAAACCCTTTTTAGCTGTGAGGAGTTCAGCAATTCCCTGCTGATTCCAGTCTTTTAATCAGACTTTCTGAAGTCAGGGTGGCCTGGGATGCCAAGTGCTCAAGTGCCTATACAGAGAACGAGGTTTCCTACTCCCTGTTCAGATGAAGGAGGTCTGAAATAGCACTGGACTTTAAGGAGTATTTCCAAATCAAACTGGGATTTTGCCCAGGAACACTATGCACAGTGCTGCATGTGCAACCTCCCCATGGCACCTGGAAAACATCTTTTACTTCTTGTCACATCCTGCTTCTTTGTCCTCCCTCTGTAACAAGTGGTGTTCCCCAGGGGTCAGTACTGGGTCCAGCTCTGTTCAATATATTCATCAACGACCTGGATGAAGGGATAGAGTGTGCCCTCAGCAAGTTTGCTGAGGACATACCAGAAGGCTGCGCTGCCATTCAGTGTGACCCAGACAGGCGGGAGAGTTGGGCAGAGAGGAACCTTATGAAATTCAACAAAGGCAAGTGTAGGGTAGTGCACCTGGGGCAGAATAACCCCATACATCAGTACAGGTTAGGGGCTGACCTGCTGGAGAGCAGCTCTGTGGAAAGGGACCTGGGGGTCCTGGTGTACAACAGGATGACCATGAGCCAGCAATGTGCCCGTGTGGCCAAGAAGGCCAATGGCATCCTGGGGTGCATCAAGAAGAGTGTGGCAAGCAGGTCGAGGGAGGTTATCCTCCCCCTCTACTGTGCCCTGGTGAGGCCGCATCTGGAGTACTGTGTTCAGTGCTGGGCTCCCTGGTTCATGAAGGACAGGGAACTGCTGGAGAGGGTACAGCAAAGGGCTGTGAAGATGATTAGGGGATTGGAACACCTTTCTTATGAGGAAAGGCTGAGGGACTTGGGTCTTTTTAGTCTGGAGGAGAGAAGGCTGAGGGGGGATCTTATTAATGCTTACAAATACTTAAGGGGTGGGTGCCAGGAGGATGGGGCCAGTCTTTTTTCAGTGGTGCCCAGTGACAGGACAAGAGGTAATGGGCACAAGCTTGGTCATAGAAAGTTCCATCTTAACATAAGGAGGAACTTCTTTGCTTTGAAGGTGGCAGAGCACTGGAACAAGCTGCCCAGAGAGGCTGTGGAGTCTCCTTCTCTGGAGATATTCAAAACTCGCCTGAACGCATTCCTGTGCAATCTGCTCTAGGTGAACTTGCTCTGGTGGGGGGGAGTTGGACTAGGTGGACCTCTCCAGAGGTCCCTTCCAACCCTTGTCATTCTCTGATTCTGTATGATTCTGTGATTCTGATCGTCAGTGCCTTCCTTCAACATAAATTTTTCCATTGTCTCTAGGGAACTGTGCTTCATTTCAAATTTCACCTCCAAATGTTCTTTTTTTCTGCCCTCGCATTCAACTCTGGTCCTCATTTGCATCACTGTTGGAAAGCAGAAGTGCAGCATGTTGCAAAGATTCCTTTCACCTTCAGTTTGGTCATTTTCATTGATGTGCTCAATTTACAGTTCAGGCAGGGGAGATTCATGTCTGCCATTCACCTTGAAGTTTGGTTAATGAGGAACCTTCAGTATGACCCAGTCCTCAGAAGTACATCACTGAGGTTTAACTGCATTGATATAGAGATGCAGGTGTATTTCCCCCTGCCAATACAAACATAAAGATTGAACACTGAAATAAAGCAGCCAAGCCATTTCTCAGGCTGGCAGGGTCCATTCTTAGAGATATATGATCTAGTAGGAATCCCCTCTCTTCCATCTCCTGCACGTTTTAATGTTATCTATCACACCCTACAGAAATATAATCTAGATGTCATCTTGAAGACCTCTGTATACCACTCCATACAACCTAAAGAATGATATTGCCTCCAGCTTTTGTTGAGGGAGTTCCTGGCAGTGAAACTCCTTGTTCTGTTGTCTCCTTCACAGCCACACAAAAGATAAAGACAATTCTACTAATAAGCTACATGCTATTCTTGTAAAAACAACACTATGCAATGGAAAAAGTGAAATCCAAATAGGCTAACGCAAGGGAGAAGGCAAAACCTCTTACACAGGCTCTCTAGAGGGAGTGCATTAGCAGTCTGCAGCTATGTAACATTTCTGATTGCCCAGCAAAAGAAAAAAAAATTGTGTTTATTTTATTTTTAAACAGATACCTGAAAAGCATTTTTCCAATTCCTTTTTCTACTGAAAATTGAGACACTGTGGAGTCTCCAGAACTGCTGAAATTAAGGCATCACTAAATCCAGAGAAGTAAAAAATTAAGAAATAGAGCAAAAGTATTTTTTGTCAGGCTTCCCTAAATGTTTTATTATTTTTATTAATAGTCCTTTAAATTCACTGACTAAATTTTTGAGAAAAAATTTTCTGTCTAAAGCTGATCTTTTAGTTAAGATCACAGACCTACAAACATTCACATTTCAGGAGGGAAGATACAGCCCTAAAACCTTCTGTAAAAACAGAAGAACATAATTGCCACAACGAAGGCTAATGGCATCCTGGGCTGCATTAGCAGGAGTGTTGCCAGCAGATTGAGGGAGGCGATCCTTCCCTTCTACTCAGCATTGCTGAGACAACTGGAGTGCTGGGTCCAGTTCTGGGCTCCCCAGTACAAGTGAGAGCTGCTGGAGAAAGTCCAATGAAGGGCCACAAAGATGATGAAGGGACTAGAGTGTGTCTACTATGAGGAAAGGCTGAGAAGCTACAACTGTTCAACCTAGAGAAGAAAAGGCTCAGGAGGATCTTATTAACATGTATAAATACCTGAAGGGCAAGTGCAAAGACAAAAGAGCCAGGCTCTTTTCAGTGGTGCCCAGTGACAGGGCCAGAAGCAACAGGCACAAACTGAAATACAGGAGGCTCCCTTTGAACATCAGGAAACACTTTTTCATTGTGAGGGTGACCAAGCACTGGCACAGGTTACCCAGGAAAGCTGTGGAGTTTCTATCCTCGGAGATATTAAAAAGCCGTCTGGACATAGACTAGAATGGGTTTTAGGTGGCCCTGCTTGAGCAGGGGAATTGGGCAAGATGACCTCCACAGGTCACTTCCAACCTCAACCATTGTGTGATTCTGCAATCATAATGTTTCTATATCATAGAAAGGAATTAAACTCACAAGTTCATAGAAAACATTTATTTGAAAGACATTATTAAAAGGAAGACTGTGGGACTGCACGAAATCAAGCTCAACAGCAAGTTCCTGAAAGACAGATAGGGCAAATCTCCAGGAGGAACGTCCTCCCAAACAACTGGAGCACTAGCGGAAATGGTGTTGGTGCCAAGCCTCTAAAAATCCTAAATTCTGTCCCTGTCCTCTCACAAACTGCTTATGGAAGCGTATTAAAGTAATTTCAACTTTCAGCTACAACCTTACCCTCCTAGGAATTTTATGTGGACAAATTAAAGTGAGATGTTTAGAGACTGAAATGAGGAGCAAGGAATGCAAAGGCTTGTAAGAACAAGAAGAAATATCAGATCAGGAAATAAACTCATCAAAGGAGCTGCATTAATTCACTTCTTAATACAAAAGCGCGGAAAAGGAAGCCTTTACAGATGCTCCCTGTCCTGCAAACCGATCCTCCACATGCAGCACTTTCCTCTGACCCTAATTTACAAAGCTGAGCTTGTAATAGATGAACTCACTGCACAAACAGCACATCCAGCTCACAAGCGGTGACTTGTATCAGCTTGGGAGAAGGTTAGTGACTCGCCCAGGCTGATGCAGGCTCTAGTTCAGACCATGCAGCATCACTTCTCCGTGTGACTTGTTCTGCTGTCTTCCATGCAGGTTTTCCAAAGTTAGGTTTTGAGTGTGATGATGTGTGGCAGAACCTGGATGGGAATGATGAAAGATTCAGTCCAGAAAATATGAACCACAGATCCACACCAATCATATCCCATATACTGTGCATTTCAAGAGATATGATTCTGCTATGGATTTCAGAGGAGAACATACATCTATCTATGCCGGTCTTTCAGCTTCCCAAACCTTGCTCCTTACAGCACGCTGGTGGGAAATGCAGGTATACAAATGCTTTAGGAACAGGACTTTACGTTTCAGTGCCAGGGAAGTTTTTGTTTTCTTGCTTATCATTTCTGTTTTCACTACACAGAACCTGGTTCCACTTTCTTGGAGTAGGGGACACAACGAATCAGTCTCCAGGTGGGTCTGTAACATTGTGTTTCCATACACCATTGCTATAGTTCAGGGTCAGCTGTCACAAGGGTGTTAGTGAGGCTCACACTTTGTGTGCCACTTCAAAAAGAACAGCATTTAAGCCAATCTCAGGCACACAGAGGATAGTTCTCAGCCTGTCTCAGTGCCCATTTCTTGGTCAGCTGCAGCAGCAGAGCAGTGAGACTCCTGAAGTCACCCTGTCGCAACCAGCTGAATTGTCTTTGACACCACAGGGCTTTTGTAATAAATACATGTGTGTTGCTGAAGAGCTTAAAATTCAGTATGCCCTTGGGAAAAATCACTTTGCATCCTTGCGAGAAAGCTAATGGGGAGACTGGAAAAACTTCAAGACTAATTTCTAGAAAATACTTGGAGCTCTGGAAGGATATGACAACGAAATAGATAATCAGGCTGGAGGAAAGCGATAGAGCCAACATCACAATGTGCCAGTCAAACAGCAGGGAAGAACCCATTGGCCCAAACAAACTTAAGCCAACAAGAAAACACTCTCTTTAACTGCTGAATATCTTGTACACAAAGGAGGCATAGGAAATCCATTGGGAAAGCACTGCGCCAGACTTATTAAATAGCGAGACAGACAATAAGGCCAATAAAACATAACAGAATGCTTAAGAAACTGGTAAACTATCTCCAGTGAAAAAGGTAGTAAATTAACCAAAAGAAACCAGACTTCTAGTGGGAAGAAGAAGGACAAGTACAGCTCAGCCCTCTGCTAGGAAAAGATAGAAAATGCCATTTACAGCTGAGATGGAACAGTAAAACCAAGCGAATAATAGGGCTGAAGCTCTAGGGAAGCCCAGACTCAAGTTGCTCAGTCTGATCTGAAGAGCAAAAGGAAAGAAAAAAGTCCCCAGTATATTACTAAAAAGTCATATAGCATAAGATTAAATCACTAACAGTAAGTCACTAGAAGAAACCAGAGTGTTGTAGCACATATTTATGAAAAATCAAAGGGTTTCACAAAGTATATTATTCAGAATGACCCAGAAAAATATTATGCAGTTAATGCACTTTCTGATACATATTCACTCACTTCCTTTTGTGACTGAGTTTGTTATTCAGTGGACTGATCACTATGAGGATACTCCAGGTCAGAGCCACGTGAGCTTCCCCAAAGCTTTGCCCCAAATCACCAGCTTTCACCAACCTCTCAGGCCACCAGCTTGGTGCTAGCGTTTACCCCTCCCCATTGCTTTCTTTTTAACACATGAAGTTATTGAAGCTATGAAAAAAACCACAAAGTATTAGTGCAATTATGTTATTAATAAGAAAAATCTTCCACTCCACAGAAAAATAGGGAAAAGATCACGAGACCAGGGACAGAAAGTCCAGACCAAGGCAGGCTGCTCCCACTCTCAAAATAATAAGGCAGTGAGGGATAAAAAAACTCTGAGCTCAGGGAAAAAGACATAAAGCTTCAGCTCTCTAATTTTAGCACCTAGGCATCTTCTCAGTAGGAAAGGAGTCATGTTTGTGTAATACCAACCTGACTGAGCTATGTTCTCTAGATGCTACTGTAATATGAATACAGAAAGACTGAGAAGCAGTAAGCCACTTGTGCATTAATCGAGCTGTAAATGCTGCCTGAATTCCATAAGAAACCTCTTCTGGCTGCCTCCAAATCTGAGGCAGTTCACAAAGAAAGCCTCTGCTGGAATATTTTAAACACTTCTTTCAGAAAAAAAAAAAAAAGGCTAAGCTGAGGAGAAGTATGTGAAAACTGAAAATGGAGAACACAAACTAAAACAGAAGTATTTCAATCTTCTAAACAGTGTCTGAATTTTGTGAAAATCTCTGTAGGTCTTTATTGGTGGAAGGAGTGCCTTGCCATGCTGCGAAATGTATTTTTATTTACCCAGCAGATGGTGGGTAGACATTAAGTTAGTTCTCTCTGCAGATGTCAAGATGACAAAATACGTTAAAGGGCCTTGGACAAGTATACAAAAGGGAGGGGAAACCTAGAGGGCTGTTGAATCCCTCACTTGAGCAAAAGGTTTTAGGGTGCCAAGATTGGAATTGACTATAGCACAGCTTAGTCATTCCCTATAAAACACTCTCTTGAAACAGCATAACTCCACCTGTGCCTAAACCAGGTTTTTCCTGAAAGGTCTAGTGAGGCCAATAACCAAGAGCAGCAGACATTATCTTGGCAAGGAGTTATCTCTTTGCCTTAAGTCTTCTAAGAAAGAAGTTTTGTTTTGTAATAAGGAATATTCCCCAAGAACTTGGAGCACTTGTAAGTCTAGCTTCACTCTTAAAGACAATTCCTGCTGTGCCACTGAAATTGGTGGCAGCACTGTAACTGCTGCTTCCTCAGCACCCACTGCTTCTGCAAATGTGTATAAGATTTCAAGTTTTAGGAGCTTGTTTAGGAAGCTGTGCAGGCTGAAGTCTCAACAAAAAACACATAATAGAATGCAGAGAGAGTTATTGAAAGGACAGCAGCTTTTATTATACTAGGTTGCAAGCAACACACCTGTAGCCTACTAGAATAGTGCAGTGTAAACTTGAGCTAGATTCTTGTTCTGTGGACTCCTTACCATCTATAAAGATCATTAAGCTCTGGTCTGTGAAGAAAGCAGGAGGCATTCCTAGGGAATAGCTGCTCTATATAAGGCAATTCTTCAGCTGCCTCAAAGCTGCTGAAGGATCCCAGCAGGAGCAACATTAGGCCTTCAGTAGGTCTCACCAACTGAAGAAAGCCAGACTGGGCCATTTCCCACCTATTTTCTCTTAATGTTTGGTCCACACCAAGTATTGAGACAACCAGATCAGTTCCATGCTTGCTCTGACTGCAGGAAGTACCTATGAAGTGTGCTCAACATAGCCCTTTCCATCACCTGTACACTAAGGCTGTCATTCCCATTTCCAGGAAAGTCTTTTGGTGTCATATAGGACAAGTTACCTAAAACCCGGAACTCTCTCTGTGACACACGAAACAGGGCTGTTGGTGATTCTATGTCCACAAATCAACCAAAAAAGCCGCATTCCAGTGGCCACTTTGATAAAATGTGTTTACAGGCTCAGCATCATGACTCTTCAGGGACCTGAACGTTTATGTGCTGTGGTGCAATCATTAGATATAAAGACATTATTTCTCCAATTTGGTCTCTGTAGGATCTAATTGTTTAAGACAACTCACAGCATGCCCACTGCATAAAGACCACCTGCAGTCCAGCACTAAGCACAGCAGTTCAGGAAACTTTCATTAAAATCATAATTACTTTAGTACTCTCTTTTTACTGGAGTCTTCACCCAGAAATCAAAAGTTCGCTTCTCAGCCCAGCCTTAACACCACAAAGTGTTTGCTTTTGGCAGGGGGTGGGGAGGTAATTTCACCTAACTTTAAACATCTACCTGACCTTTTTTGTTAACAGTGCTAAGAGGAACATCTAAAACAGGTCAGAAAATATGTGGTAGAAGTGCCTGTTCTGTTCCTTGAACATACAGGAGGGTCTAGACAACTAATCAACATTATGATCCCAGGTAGCCATTTATGTTTTAGCTATCTGAGTTCATTGGTCATAACCCCCCAGCTTCATCGTGCATCTCTGGTTGTGACAGAAACTTTTATGCCTTCTCCTGCATAATGTTTTCTACAAGATCAGGTTTTGGCAGCACCTATGATCTTCTATGTGCTCTAGCTAGTCTGGTGAGGTCCAGGTGACAGCACGTCATTTATTGGAGACAGCATGCCAGCCCAAATTGGAGAGGATATTGTGGATTCTGTTAATGCCCACCCCTAACTTTTCTCCTACTCTGTCACTGCAACCTGTTAAAGGTGAAGGAGATTATACTACTACTAAATTCACTCTGTAAAACCTTTTGAGATCTTAAGATGAAGCACCCAATATAAGTGCAGAGGAGCCATGGCATTATGACCCTTTCAAGTATAAATTACAACCACTTCAGAAAAAGTTTCACTTCATTTTATATATCTTTATATCTGTTCCTAATTGTAAATCCTCCTCTTCGACTAAGGCTGTCTTCAATCTATAATCAACTGACCTTTCTGAGGTGTCCTTTTAAGTCAGATGCCAGTGAGCTGAGGAAAAAAAAGGAAACACCTTGAAAGGAAAGGAAAAAATACAAAGGGAAGAAAGCCGAGCTGTAGAAGACTATCACTTTCTGCCCTGTTAGCATTTGCATCCAAGACCATTTTTCATGCTGGGATGCTTTTTTTGCAAGTGTTTGGGAATTAGAGACAGGCTGAAACTTTGAAATTTCTGCTGAGTAAAAGGCAAACATAACTTTGCTAACCATGTGCGGGGAGCTAGTTCAGTACAAACCAGCAGGGTCAGCAACAGTCTTTCAGCAAAGAGCACTGAAAGAGTGCTGATTTCTCAAGACAGAAAATTAAGGCTGGCCAAGACAAACAAGAATAGTCTTGTAAAATCATTTCACAAATTGATTTTCTGATTATGTTATCATACTATCTGCTGTTATGAATATCTTCCTGCCTATAGGAATAGATCCTTCTATATTTAAGAAGGGAAAAAATAAGTTAAATGCCCAAGTGAGTCCAGGCCTAGATCATCTTTTTTTCAGATAAGAATTTTAATTAGATTTATAAGCACTTTTACATTCCCATGTGAGAGAAGCAGTGTGCTTTAGCAAGGAATTAAGTCCCAGCACGCTAATTATAATGTAGGTTTAGGTTGTCTGTGTGAGGTTGGATTATTCCAGGCTACAGTTTTTCACTATTTACACTGACCTCCTGACACACAGCAGTTCTAGCGCAGAGAGGAGCTGTAATGGAATCTTGAGGTTGACTCTAAGAAGCCATTCCCTGATAATGAGATGTCTCTGAAGTAGATGTCAAGTCTGATGCAGTAGAGATGTCAAATTTCCAGTTCTAAATAAGCTAGTTGTGTTTAAATCAGTCAAATAAGATAATTGTAATTGGTTAAAAAACAAGTGCAAGAAAAAAAGGAAAGACATTAACATATTGAATGGGTCCTTAACCACAAACTGCACTTGGTTTTTGCTTCTGGTTTGACATTTAAATTCAACTGATGCCAAATAACAAGCTCTTTCCAACCCAAATGGCCACCAGCTGGGCACCACCTTCAAGGCACAGTCCCACAGACACATTCTTCCAAAAGTATCTAGAGATATTTGGCTGCCCAGCTCTCAGGGTATGCCAGTTTTTATCTTCCATCTGTGCAAAGAAGAGGCACAAAAAAAAGACATTCTCAGATGTAGATGGTACATCTGGGACTGCTGCCTGTCTGTAAACTGATTTGATGGCAGGGAAAAGGAGGCCAGAGGATTGGGAATGTATTTCATCTTACATACAGAAACATACAAATGAGTAAAAGGTGCATCAACATTTCATTTTTAAATGCAGTCAGAACCACAACTGTCTTCATCGGAGCTCATGACAACCAGCAACTCTACTAAAACAGAGTTGCTTCACTTTCCATTTCTCCACACTGTATCCAGCTGCAGTGTCTAATTAGTGGACATGGGGGAAAAAAATTCTCAGAATTCTGATAACAAGTACAGTGTATAATAGTTAGGAGAAAGTATCCGTTTCCAGGAGGAACATTTAATGATTTATATTTTGTAGTACGTGAAATGTTTCAGGAAAGAACCATTCTGAAGCACACACCAGTGATATGAGTTTACCAGTTAGGATGTCTTTCAGCAGTGAAACCAGACAGGATATTGATGTCTAGCAGAGCCCAGAAGCCTTCATTAAGTTAAAATTCACGTCTAATTGCCCTAAGAGCAGTCATCAGGTTGAAGACTTCAAGCTACCTTTTCATGGGGCTGCACATACTGTATTTGCTCACACTAATAAAATCTACAGTGCATTCAGCTCTCAAGAGATCATATCCCCACTTATATTGCTAAGTGGTAGTACCCTCTGCCACAGATGCCAACAGCAACTTTTTCTAAGGCTTTAATCTCTCCTCAGTACAAGTAATAAAAACTACAACTCTGATTTAGACACAGAACAGCTGCAACATTTCAGCTCCAGGAACTTTCCTTTGAATGTGCTGCATTCTTCATTTTATGTGGATACTCAAGTGACAAATCAAGGAGGAGGGAAAGAGGCCAAGATAACAGAATGAGAAAGAATATACCAAAAAGGACTCCCAGAAACAGTCTGTTGTTTGTAAGTGTCCACGGATACTGGGATTACTGCATGTAAGTTTTCTGTAATGCAACATCCTCTGGCAGAAACCGCCTTTTCAGAGCAGGGGTTCCAGAAGTGCAGCCCATGGGTCTGTTTACAGACCACAAAGCATTGCTTTATAGGTCCGCACTGGACATTTCTTGTAGCTGCTTCTGACAGACACAGAGCTATAGCAACTAAAGGGTCTGTGTCCACTATGCTAGAACCAAGCTTTACATCTAGATGCTCCAGAAGGTAATGCCTGCAGCCAAAGTGACCCATGGAAGAGTCATCTCACAGGAGTCTGGGCCATGTCCCAGCCATACAACCAGATCCTCTATACTCCATCAGCTACACCTAATACTCTGCTTGGCAGGGAGAAGCTGTTGTATGACCTGTTCCAGGAGTATTTAATGTCACCCAGAAAAGAGGGAGTTTTTACTTCTGCAAGGGCAAAAAAAGAAAAGCAGTCCTGACCTGATGTGCGGACAAGAAAGTGGATTGAGGAATTTTACTTCTCCCCCAAACGAACTTCTATGATTTGGTCCTGCCTGATGAAACTTCGGAATTCCGGCCTTAGATGGTATGTAGGACCTATAAACCTCTCAGTGGAAATATAGTTTCTTTTCTGGTAAGAAAGAACAATTTACTTACAGTGGAGTTGGACTCTGCTATCAAGCACTGGTACATATGCCCTTTAATGTGCTAAGATTACCTCCTTGCTCCCTTTGTGCCAAAGGTTGTTACTGACACACCTTCATGCACACAGCCTTTCATTCTCTAGGATTCCCAAAATACTGTTACGAGCCTTGTTTGGGATGCCTTTCCCGCCTTGCTAGTACTGAATGCTTTGACTAGAAACACAATAAAAAAATGATCTGCAATGGAAAATTGTGTTGCATGACAAGAACTCTCTGAAATATGACTGTCTGAAAAAATCAAACTTTTTCATCCTTAACAAGCTGTATATATTGTGTAAAAATAGCTTATTGCAAATTTATCTATCAAGTTTAATTGCGTAAAATTGGCCCTTGAACACAGGTACGCCAACTGCCACTGCACTTAATCAATGCAAAGCAAACTCTTCAAGCATCTGGTTGCTTAGGATTTTCTTATCCTCCTAAATACCTGATTCATAAGTTCCCTCATTCATATCTGTTAATAACAATACAAACTATTCTTTCGGCTGTGCATCATTAAGGTTATCCCAGGACCATAAACCTTTTGAAACTATGACAAAGTTCCTGGAGCCTGACAGAGACAGCACTTCAAGCTGACCACATGCACTGCCTTACTGAGAGTGGTCCAAGCCATATCTTGAACTCAGATCACCCGTATTTCCTATATTTTTATTGCAATACTACTTGCAATCAAAGGAAAAAGAAACCTGGAATGCATTCAGTGTTTATTGCACTTACGTCACAAAAACGAACACAACTGGAGGTTAGGTGAAGCACTACCCTACAGTCAACACAATCTAGTATCTGGCGACATAAATAGGAGATGAAATCCTGGGAAAACAAACAAACAAACAAATCTATGTTTAAGTCAAATATCGACAGCGTGCCTGTTACTTTTTAATATCATGGGGTTTAATAATAAAGTAGCCAGATGTCTGGGAAAAAAAATACAGATTCTGGGTCATCAGAACTTTGCTAACATACAAAACAAAAGACAGGAGAATATAATTTTTATACTTTGAGCTTTATAAATGTCACAAGCATTCTGCTTCCTGAACTCTGTCTCCTGCTTTGTTCTAACGTGTATCCCAACGTATACCTGACCATGCAGAGTCTGAACTCGCTGCTGTCATGCTGTATTACCCTGTTAGATTTGTACTGTATTAGATGTGACACCTTGTCTTTGCAAGTTAAAGATATCACTACATATTGCTCCCCATAATTATACTGCTGTTTGATATCATTACAGAAGAAAATGAAAGCTACACCCTGTAGAATTGTGACATATTTCCATAATTATGCAGATATATACACTACACAGAGAAACAGTTTGTGTTAATACAGCCTGGAAACAAATCTTTTCTCAAGAATAAAGAACATGAATACGCTTGTGAGACATCTATAGGCTATCCAGCAAAACAATGTATTTTAACAGAAGGATCTACTGGTAAGAGGGACTCATAGGACGAAAAAATTTAGAACTGTGCACATTTCTTTTACATGGTCATAAAAGTTAAGCCAGAAATAATATAATTTCCCTTTGTCCTATATCCTTTATAGAAACAAAGCCATACAAAATCCAACTTTGCCACTATTATTTGCTACGATTGAACAATACAGATAAGCTGTAATATCTGTACAATAATTAATGATTGTATGCTGTTCCTTGTTGATAAAGAATTAATTCCTTTTTTGGGGGTAAAATTCTTTGTATGTAAGGGAACACAAGCAAAACATTGGCAAAAATATTTTCTCTTATGTTCTTTCCTTATGTGCAAAATGAAATAATGTAAGCAAAATATAACTTCCTTGGGAAAAAAAAAATCTGCAGGTGAAACGTAAGAAAGAAAAAAAAATCATATTAAAAATACAAATATTTGAATTATATTCCTACTACTTGTGAAATGCATTTTGGGCCCAAATAAGTTCCCACTTCATTGGGTTGGGGCTGTATCTTATTTTTCTACAACAGATCCTCTATACGCATGAAAATAGGTGCTACAGTGCAACATTTAATAAAAAATCATCACCAGTTTGCTCTAATACAACACAGCTCTATACAACTGAAGTCAACATAATGTCTGCTAAAGGTTGCAATAGGAAGAGGACTAATCAGAGAGACAAATTGTAGCAACCAGGCTTGTACAAAGCAGAACTGCATGCTACAAGCCATCTCCTTGGAAAGAGCAAAGCCATTTGCAAGGTACTACTGTGCCCCATGCAGGCAAGGTGGCAGAGTGTAGCCAAGAGCTAGAGATGGCTGTCTCGCAATGAGATTTTTACATCCTCCAAAATCAATAGCAATTCAGCTGCAAGAGTACAATCCAGTTATGTTCTACAATCTTCCCTTATTATCATCATTTTTAAGAGCATCTAAAGTTTGTCAGTTTTCTGTTTGACATCTGGCTAAAAAAATAATCAAGAGAGCTACAGCAGGCAGAAAAACAGGTCCCTCCAGCATTGCTCAGCCTCTGACACACACAGACTGCTAGCTCCCAGAATACTCCTTTTTTTGCACTGAACTTTATTTCTTGGCATATTGGAACAAAGATAAATAAGGAAGACATTTTAAATGAATGAGAGGAATACTAAGAGCATCTTTTCATATTCTGGAATGAATATGGGTTTTTTACATGGTTTCCCAGTAGTCAGTACATCATCATTTTTTAGTAGTTATGACATAAATTGAAATGGGTACCCCAAACAGCAACATCCACCTCAGCAGTGCATACTACATTTAACATTAAAATTGAGATAAACACGAATAACACACCTTTTCTTTTGGGGGTCTGAACTGCAAAAATAAAAAAATGCATACAAGGGAAAAGTTTTCTTTTGACTGCCCTCCTGTCTCACAATTGTACTGCTCTGCATTGTATGGACACTAATATGCAGCATAAAAGAAATATGACTAACTAAAAAAAGAGAAAAGAAATGATAAAACCCTGCAGTATCTACAGTATGTTTTGTTTGTCTGCTTTATGAATTAAATTGCCCAAAGAAGACCCAAAAGGTGGAATGACGACTGTAAGTGAATTCAGAGTACCAAGAATGTCTTGCAGGGAGGATGCTGAATGACAGCTGTGGTTTCAAGAGTGCCTTGATACACTGACTAGAGATGTGACTCTGCCCCACATCGTGATTTAGGCTGATATCAGCCTGAAGCCATTATCAGCCACCTGCTGGGGAGTTTATGTGAGATGAGTTGGTAATATCTGCTCCATACACCAGAGACTGAGCAAGCATAATAGAAACTCATGTGATAATGATTTTGATTTGGCGGCTAATGTGGGTTTTATTTATCTAGCAAAAGCAAATTCTGCTAGAGCTGATGCCTGGAACTGATTCTTCCACCACAGGATATGAGCAACTCCCTCAGTCAGAGTAGTGGTTATTCTTGTGTGTTAGAAATGAAAGAATAAAGCCCCATGAGACTAAACTTTATGTAAATATCCCCAGCAATTTGATTTTCCTGAGCAATTGACTGTTTGCCCCATCTTGCCTATCTCCTTTGTTTTTCCTTCACATACTTTTCAGTTTTACCGTATTCTCTTTCTTTCCTCTGGTTTTTGGTTTAGTTCAGCCTTTCCAGAGCCCATCCCTCTCATAGCTCCACCCGGTGTGATAAGAACCAGGGAACCCCCTCACCGCTTGCAGCCACTACTTTTTTCCCCTCTTCTCATGGGTTATGTTTCCTCTTCAGCTCTGCATCCACCTGCGGTGACTCATTCCTCAGATCTGCAGAAACTTGTCTCACAAAGCCCAGCCCTTGGTTTATCCTTGGGCACCTCCATGTTAAATACAGCCACCAATAACCCCATGCTCTGAACCTCAACCTCAGTTAAGAGTCACAGTCAAAAACCTAAAGGCTTTATTAAATTTATTACGATGTCAAGCAATAAAACTAGGCACGAAAACTGGACTAGTTTCTTCCTTTCAGCAAAGACACAAGAGGGGCAAGGATTTCTCCACTCAAGGAGAGGGGGGAAGTCTATTTGCAGGTTGGGTCATGTAACATCTATCCTCTTTATGAAGTTCTCTCAGATTCGCAGTCTGACAAATCAGAAGGTCTTAAATTCACCAAAACCAAAAAACAAAACCCACAAAAACTTCTCTTGTGCAATAAAAACAGGCAGTGTTAATAGACTGTGCTTCTTTTTACAACACTATTGATTCTGCAACAATTAAACCTTAAAATTTTATGGACTTTTTGATATTTGTAGTATATTTATTTGGAACCATCACTCACCATGAAAAGTATCACTACAAAATCTACAGCTGCTTCCTTAAGTAGAAGGCACTCTTTTGGATATCCTTCTTCCACTCCCAAATAGCAAGCCTAGTATTTTTATTCTTCAGTCCCCTGACTCACTGCATAACTTTGTGATCAGTTTTTGACTGCAGATTTTGCTCTGGACTGAACATTATTACTTCAATCAGGTTCACTTTTTCAGCCACAGAGAGCTAGCGATGCTAACTGCTATTGCCAGCAGTTACAGGCAAAGAGGTAGAATTGAACAAAACAAATAATTAATTCTGTTAATTTTTGTTTCGTATTTGTGAATCATCTGCAAATAAATCTAACTTTTCACACATTCTTAATTACTAAAATTATTTCAACAAATAGTTATTAACATGAAACTGACATGCATTAGGAAAATTTCCTCTCTAAGTCAGATAGGTCTTTCATAAAGTCTAGTCCACTGTGAAATCAATGACAAAATTCTCATTAACTTTGTGGCATTAAGATTCATTACTGTATACTTTGTCTATTCCCTGATTACCTGTAATTAACTTCCACTGAAACTTCCCTCACACAAGTTCTACTTTGTTGACCATGCTCTCCAACTAATGTAAATAACCAAACATGGTTCAACTTGTAAATTTTAAAATCAGACAGATATGCAATTTTAAATGTTTTCAGCAAATACCTCAAAAGCAAAGATTAAGATTTACCTTTCTTGATGCTTATTATCTTCTCTCCAGGGTAGTCCCATTAGTAAAATCTGAGTACTTGAATACTCAACATGATGAATATGAAAGATCACTGTACTGGTGAGTAGGGGAATTCTGTTGGCCAGCCTATGAAGAGATTACGTAGATATCCATCTAAAGCTGCTAAAGCTGTGCTGATTTGTTGCAGCAGGCAGTAATAACCACACAAGATAGATGAAAGGATTATATCTGGTCTTTAGGGAATGGGTAATGGAAAGATCTATAATAGAGAAGACCTGCAAGAAAATCATTGAAGCAGCCAAGCTCAGGAAAGAGAATTAGGTCAAAAAACTCAAATAATGTCAAATCCTAGAGACGAAGGGGAAATTCTGGTTTCACTATGGATGTGCTCCTGCTCAACTAGCACTAATTGTTTACAGGTTAGGTATCAGATCTAATCCAAACATCTCTGTGAAGCCAATGGACTGAAAGAGAAGTCTGCAGAATAGGATTTATTTTATTACAAGAAAAGCATCAAAACCAAACCAAACTAAACAAACACAAGAAGCTGTCAGGGAGCAACAAAAGCAGGTCTGCTGCCTAGGGGGAGTTGAGCCAGGAGTGGCAGTGGATCCCCATGGGGACCGGCAGGGCAGGGCATCTCCAGCCAGGACCCATGCCACCACCCTGAGTCGGGGAGCAGGGCTGATCCTGAAATGGTGGCCAGGTCCAACCAAGAGTCCAAGTCATAAAGCAATACCATGGTGATAAAGCAGGTCCAAGTTCAAGCCAAGAAGCCAGTCCAAAGCTTGAGGTCTACATCAAGGGAGTCCATAGGCAGGCAGGGCAACACCGTGGCTGCACTAGAGACCAGTGCTCCTCCAGTGTCTCTCAGGGCAGGGGCTAAAGACTTTAATGGGTGAAGGCCCCTAGTAAGGCTGGTCATTAAGGCCTATTAGGGCCCTGACATGAATCCAGCCTTCCACAGATTTACAAAGACAGCAAAGCACCTGTATTTTAGCCAGAAATCCAGTGCAACTCACAAAAGTGCTTAAATAGGTTAGGCACTTATCTCTTACTGATTTCAGTGCACCTTTAAGCAAAGCTAGTCCCACCATTAAAAAGTCTCAACATTTCAAAGTAGTCTAATACTTACCTGCTTTGCTCGATCAAGGGTTTTGACAGAACTGTTCAAAATTTCCCCTTCCATTTCTGGCTACTCATCTTTAGCTATGCATTAGATCAACCTGGAGGCTCGACTCCTTTTCGGTCTATTCCAACTTTGAGGCAGTGTGGGGAAATTGTCTCAGATGTTAGTTAAGTTCTTCTATAATAATTAAACAGAACAAGACTTTATTGATCATATGTCTTTCCTGAGCCATGACTCCCACCTGAACTACACAAGAAAAAATAATCACAGTGCTTTCTTGTAATTATTATTTTCTGGTTTTCTGACCTGGCATGAATTTTCTGTTCTAAATCTTTCAGTATAGCCTGGAAATTGGTCCCATTCTTGGGCTCCAAGAGCAAAGGCTCAAACTATTTCTTTTTTTCTTTTTAAGAGAGGCCCCCAATTTTCATAACCCAAAGCACATCTCCAAAATAATCTTCCAAATGTGTTCCATCTGACAGCTAAAATTTTACTGCATACTTTATGATTGGCCAAGTTCTGGTGTCATTTTCACTTAAATTCCCAGAAAGTCCAGTGGCTTTTCATGTATAAACAGGAGAACAATTTGTTTCAAGTGGCATAGTCAAAACTAGTAAGACTACATTCAACCAGTGGAGAAATGTGAATTTTAGTATCAGTCAAAGATTTCTATACTGACTCTATTTTATTATTTCCCACCAGTGTCAACAATAGGCTGGTCTGCTTATCAAACACAGAGGTCACCCCACCCTCATATCTCAAGGAGGAGTTCCAATTTGGTTAATTACATAGAGTTTGGTCATCTAACCGATTCTTGTTCTGCATGATGTCCTCTTCTAAGCATGGTTTAAAACAATAAGCTTATTCGCTTTACTATTCTAATCACTCCTAAGGATATCAGGTCAAGGAAGGGAGAGTCCCAAGAATACTTTTAAGATAGGAACTTCAGATGCAGTTCCCTTCCACCAGCATAAAGTAGGTTGAAGAAACAGCACTGTTGAGCCACTTAAAAATATTCTGTTCCACCCTGAGGTATATTTTAATGGTAAGGGGACCTGACACTTGACTCAACCAAAATCTTGTTTAAATATAATTTTAAACAAAAAGGCACGCTAACTAAGACAATTCAGTGAAGAATACCTACATATTATTAAAGTTATTGGTATTTAAAGGAATTTCTATGCTTTTGATTCAGTGAATCAATAGCAATACTCAACGGAAGTGCAATTTCTCAATGCAAGAAAAGGCAGAGAGTGGAGTTACTTGTCTTCACAACTTTTCTTTTTTAGCTTTCATCACAAACACCTCCAACTCTCCTGACCTTTGCACTAAGAAGTCATCTGCAACTGCCATGGTCTTCTCTGAGACCTGGATAGTCTGATGAGAGCGCAGTCTGGCATGGCATGGCATGTCATGGCATCGGGTGCTGTAGAAGCAGGTAACAGATCTTGCAGACTGATCTGGTTTCATTCCATGCCCAGTTTTCAGCTGGGGTGAGGAAAGAGCCAAGAGTTTACTCATCTCTTTTGAGGACCTGGTACAAATTCTGCAAGTTCTCAGTTGTACAGTTTTGACTAAGGGCCTGAACCTGCAACTGTTAAAGTCACTGGGGGTTCATGCCAGCTCTGCATCAGACCCCACTGCAAAAAAAGAAGCCAGGTCCAGATGTTTTTTCATTCAAAACACACTGTGGCATTTTCAAAAACAGCAAATGTTTCATGGTCACTCTACACATACAGTCCATATCACACGAATGGAATTTACCTACAGATAAAAGCAATTTCCATATAGTCTTTTCTCTATAAAACCCAACGAGCTTTCAGAGACTAGGGAAAAAAAACCCACCAAAAACCACTAGAGAAAAGGTCAACGTGAAGTTACAATGTCAGGCCTGGTCTTGGCTCATATCCTCAGCAGAATCTAATGCTGACACCGTTATCACCAAGTCATTATAGTCAAAATTGCTATCCTGAAGCACATAATTTTTCAGTGGTGTTTAGAGAAATATTAGCAATATCTAGAGTGGAATAAAACCAGGAGTCTATCAAATGTTGCTTTCAGCACTTGGGCCAGAGAACAGTGGAAAGACAAGGGCTGGTAAAACAAAATGACTCCTGCAAAACACACTATATTGATTCACAGCCTCAATAACCATTTCTCTTAATCATTTTAAGTCTTCCTTCTGGATTTAATTTCTTCCAAACATTTAATCTATTCTTTCTTTACTTCTAATTACTTTAGATTGGTGGGGTGGAAGCACCCTGGGGGAAATGGACTCTTCTAAGCAATTGTTCCCTTCGGACACCTGGCACATCTCTTTGGGCTCCTCCTTTTCTATCCGCACTTCATGCATTGAAGACTGTAAGAAATGTCACTAGTTCATTGAGAGGACCAAAGAGCTCAGGCTGAGTCACGGCAAGAATGTGCCAGCCAAGTCCTAGAGACCTCATGTCAGACATTCTGAGGTTTTCCTCAGATCTTGGACTCTATTTTCAGAGTGCCAGTAAATCCAGGAAAGCAAGCACGCTGTGAATGCATATCTTGCAGCAGAGCAAGAAAAGCAACAGGAACCGAAAACTGCAGAGACAGTTGTTCTTGAGAGCGAAGGGCTGAGCAAGGACACAGACATCCTGGACTCAGTTCACAGCCTTGCACAGGCTTCCTACCAGGGGTGAGAAAAGTCAGTAAAATGCTGTGGCCCAGCTACACAACAGGGTAATTTCTTCCTTTCTCCAACACACATTCTGTCTCCCTCAGTCACAGTCAGAGCCTCAGGAGCGCTGTTCCTGCCACAAAAGGCTCCTCTGTAAGAGCCTGCCTGAATGGGCCCCCCAAGGATCCACACATGTGGATGGAGGAACCATCACCAGAAAACAGTGGGTGAAGAGTGGAAAAATATGTGCCATGAGACCACATGTGAAAGTCTCCCAAGAACTGGTAAACTGAGGACACTAAGAGGCTGGCGAATGTGTCCATCAACCAGCGGTGGGATAAATTGGACCATGCTGAGAAATGAAATGGGCTGCTATATGCAGACAGAAACTACAGATACAACACACCTGCTGACAACAGGGGACCTCAAAGGAGTTTCCAAACACCTGTCTAGAAACCATGGGTGTATCAGGACAACCATCCACTTCTGAGTAAGCGTACAGCAGGGCTGGCCTCTCACTGTTGCTTCAGCTGTGTGCAGGTGTGTGAACTGTGCAAAAGAGTAAGTGAATGAATAGTGCAAATAGTTTTCTGCTATTAACAGCTCAAGTCTATTAATAAAACCAACTTTATAAAAGGTGTTCTAACAAATCTGGTTGTACTCTGTGTTGCCCCCGACTCGATCCCCTTTCAGGGAAATCTACAACACTTCATAAGGTGTATTTGAAGTGTGTGACACCATACAGTCAAAATCCTTTAAAGTCCCCAAGATGCTAGTTCTACAGTCTTTGTATTATTATTATTATTACTACTGAGAGTAGCAAGAAACGGTTGCAGTTCGGGGGGGGGGGGGCGGGGGGGGGAGATTCTCAATTTCACTTTACTATCTTGATTTATACCAACTGAACATGGGCTCTAATCTGCTTCACTTGTTTACAAGCATTTGTTCCGAGCTTTTATAAAATGGCAGTGAAATGCAACAAGCTAGTATCATGATGCAGACAAATAGGAGAACAGAACTGCGTTGCACAAGCGTTTCCAGATTCACGAATCATGCAGTTTGCAACCTTATTGCTGCTTTACCACAGAGCATGAGCCAGTATAGTTACAATAAAGACATTCTTTCTTCATGCTTCAGGTGTGTTGACATGTTAAAAATAGGTTTTAGACAACTGTAACTGTTGTGTATTTATCTGAGATAACAAAACCTTTTTTTTAAGCCAGTAAAAAGCTGATGTTTTAGAAAGAAGTTCTTGAGGTAACCTGATGCCCAAAAGTCCATGCAAGGTTCTCAAGGTCCAAGACAGAATTGTTCAATAGGAGTAAAAATTGTAGGCATCAAAAGAGAAGCTGTATCTTCAAAAAATAAGTTGGGTTCTGAGGTCCAATTCTACATTTTTGGGGGTGTGGGTTCCCGCCGCCAACCTCCCCCAAACTAATGCCATTCACGAAGTATAGCAGGACATTCAGCTCTAAATCTGACTTCAGTTTTCAGTCCTTTGCTGATACTTTCATATTTAGGTCAAAGGATTATGCTAATGCAAAATCATGGCAGATTAATTAAATACAAGGGGAAATTTTAACATGTAGCGATGCAGCTCACCATGTTCTCTGCCTTACTGACAGAACGAACAGCTAATATCTGTGCTGGAAAATGCCTGCAGTGTCATATCTACAGCAGGGGTTGGAATTTCCTGATTTCTTTATGCTTATAGCCTTATATGCTATCAGGCTGCCTTCTTATGCATAATGCTCGTATGTGTTTGATTATAATTATAGATGATAATATCCAACTTTTAAGTAACATTTTTCAGTAGTGGATTTCAAAGCATATCAGAAAGGCAGCCAGCATTTTCATTCTCTTTTTACATGTGGGAGAACAGATTCAGAATAGGAAAGTGACTTATACCAGCTCTTTTCACCCCACCAGCACAGAGCCCAAAATAGTACATAGTCAATAAAGAAAAATTTTATCATAGCAGATAATCTTTTATCAACAGCTGTTAAAAATCACAGAGAAAACACTTGGATATTGGAAAGAGTTAAATATTTGCTCTGCTCTAACAGCGAGAAAAGTATTTTCATGTCTTTGTCTGCTGAACTGATGTAAGATATTGCCCAGCTAAGGGCAATGGCATCTTTTAACCAGCAGACAGACTACTTGACAGGGTCTCCGTCCTGCTCCCTCTAAAGTAAATTGGAAGAGAAAATGGGAAGTTTCAGCAATGCAGAGACAGATAAGCCTGGAAAAAGCAGGGAGATGAAACAAAAGAGAAAACAGTATGATCGGCAACACCAAAGGGCTATATGGATCATAACACAACTGAGAAATCAATTCAGCCATGAGACTGTTGCAAGAGGCACATTTCCCTGACAAGCGCAGTCAAAAGGAGACCACGAATCTCAAACCCTCCACCACAGAGCTTCTCTCAGCCCCAGGGCTGGCCACACTCTGGTGGGGCTTGCCAAGACCACAGTTTGGTGCCGGAGCCTGTAACATACAATAATACCAGACAGAATCACTAGAAACCCAATTCATCCATTATCGTTCATATAACTGCCTGGATTCTCAAAACGCTTTTTTCCCCCGAATGTAAAAGCGCAGAAAATGTCAATGGTGGGGTCACCAAGCATGTCCAAGCTCAGACAATGAGTCCAAACAGACCATGCAGGAATCAGTTCCTGGCCAAATGAGCCAGCACCTCAGATTTAGGGGACAGCTTCCCGCCAGGCAGCAGGGGCCACCCAGACCCGATCCATGACACCGGTGGATTGCATAAAACCATGCAAGCCTGGCCTCACAAAAGCAAAGGAAAAGCAAGGCTAGGCTGAAGAAAAAAAAAAAAACCACAACCAGAAATATCTCACATTAAATGCTTGAGGAGAGAAACAGCTAGCTAGAGTGAATTACACAAGTGGGAGGAGGCATCTATTGCACGTGGTACCAGGCAGGGGACAATTAGGAGTGGGGTGTCTCTAAATGCTCTTGGCACAACCCACTCTTCCAGAGATTCAGGTACCAGAGCATGCCAGAGCAGCACTGGGCTGAACACACTGGCCCTGATCTGAAATGTGATGACATCAGTGGAAGCATTTCCTCTGGCACCAGGAGATTTTGGATCGCACCCAATATCAACAGCGGCTTTGAACTGGAACAAACTTTCATCGTTACACAGATCTTCCTTGAGCTCCTTCTTTTCCAGTTTTATTTAACACAGAATGGCAGCCTCCTTTGCAAATTAAACAGCTGGGGAACCAATTAACCAGATCTACTTACAGTGTAGAAAATTAAGAACGTAAGTTAGTTTTTTGCAGTATCAGTGAGAAAGCTCTGGAAGTTACCAAATTAAATTGAGGTTAAGATTCACCCAGAGAGCTGGGCTCACTAGTTTGTTCAGCGTGTTCACACTTCCCAGCACACTGATCACTAAGCATAGCAGGAGTACAGAGCACAGGCCAGCAACGCCCTGCAAACCTGCAGGGGGTTGTTCCAGTTGATGCCACATACACACAGTAACCTTCCCCATAGGCCTACACTAGTTTAACTTGGAGAACTTAGAAAAAGTCAGTTTAATAAAAAGATGGAAGGAGAGGATGGGAAACACGTGAGGTGGGTAAGAGTGAAAGGAGCACTCAGTTTCACAGAGGAGTTACACGCAAAATTAGCATGCTCACATTTATTTGGTGAAATACAAATATGTGAAGAATATACCAACAATGTTTGTAGTCTCAGATCTTTTTTTCTGGACAGCTTCCACCAGCAGACCTTTCAAACATCTTTACTTCATCTATTAATACAGTCTTAGAAAACTCAGCACATCAATAATCGAAACAAACAAGCTGAACCCCCACTGGAAATCCCGAAGACCACAACATAGCAAAAGGACCTGCAAGACAAAAGAATGGGAGATGCTGGGCTGTGGCCACGGTTTGGAGGCGCTCACCTCCATCCCTGCTCCAAAAGTTTGTTCCCAAACATATTCCCATACCTAAATCAGTTCTCTGCACATTAACATAGGTACCTAAGAAGTATAATGTGGATTTTGTTGTTGCTGTGGTTCCTTACAGTTTCATTTCTTCTTGGCCAATGGCAGGAAGATGACATAAGGCAGCAGATTGAAAAAAAGACAGAGGCAGAGACATTCAGGAGTGAAGGTGAAAGTAAGAATGTGAGGCAAGGAAATGTCAGGGGTGGAGCAGAAGTGAGAGGTCTGGATGGATAAAGCAAAGAATTACTGAGAAAGAAAACTGGATCTGGAAAGAAAAATGCGATAAGAGACACTCAGTATGGAAAGACAATACCAAGTGAGAAAAAGACAGGACATGAAAAAATGTAGTACATTATCACTTAAAAGTTGGCATAACATATACACAGAGCAGGGCTGAATTAAGGATTCACTATCAATGTTCTTTCTGTCATTGCCTAAGTCTTCCTGGCAAGCACTTAACTTCGCAACCGTAATTAATGTCCTTTTAATGTTATTTTTGTGTGCTTATAACACCTTATCCGAGAGGCTGACATGTACCCATCACAATTGCCGTTTTCAGATTTAAATGATTCTGGAGCAACCAGAGCATAAAAGTGTGTCAAAACAACCCTCTTCACGCCCAGCTCACTCAGAGCTAAAATGGTTTTCTTTGAAATCCTCTGAAAAAAATTCACTTCTGAGAGGAGAACAAGCATGAAAAATTGCACACCAGGAAGTAATTTGGGGGGTTGTTATAAACCGTGTACAAAGATAAATTAGAATGAAAGAGTCATCATGTCTGTGCCATTTAAATTGTGGATTATCCCCATAAATACAATGCATTTATCAGTAATCCTCAGGGAAGTCATCTCCAACAACGGATTTCACTTAAAAGATTAAAAAAGAACCTTCACAATGTAAGCCACGGTTTGGAAGTCTTAGGACTTAGGAATTGCACTACATCCCTTTTTATGGATGGAATCCAAACATGAGACATCTTACGTAGCATCAGAGATCTCCTGTGCTCAGTTTGGTTGGATGTATTCCTGGATATATCTCTGTAGATCCCTTTGAAGGATGCTGTGGCTGAAAAACTACTGCAAATAATTTGGATGCTAGACAACTTTAAGAGCTGCCTCCAGCAGAAGCAGTTAAAACTTGCAAAAAACGCAAAGACCTTAAGTAGGCCATTTCATTAGGAGCAAACACCCTATTTAATATTTATTTATTTCAACTTATCTTTCTAAGTTTGACAATGTAGACAAGAATTTCCAAAGTCAGCTTATAAAACACTCTTTTATGATGGCCTTTGAGATCTTTTCATGATATCACGTCATCTATTCTTCTTGATCTTCAGCATCCTCAACATATATTGTTCACAACCCCAGTTGCAATAAGCATTGAGGGACTGTTTTCTTCACCTGGAAGGTGAAGATCACAAATCTCAAATGACAGAGCAGATGACAAACATTCAGAACAGATGAGAGCACCGAGTAATGCATGATCAGCAACCTCGGCACATACAGCATCTGATATCTTTTGAGTTCCTTCTTGTGAGCCCCTCGCTTTGATCAACAGCCAAGACTAGTTACGTAGCTATAGTCATTAGGTGACACTGTACACATTGCTCTAAAGAAGCTGATGGAGCAAAAAGGGTAGCAGTACATTAGTTTAGACTGTAATAACCTAAAATCTGTAGCCCCTTGGTCATAATTACTCTGAATCCTACCTTCATTTACTGTTAACATTCAATTAATAAGTATATTCTAACGATTTAATTGCCACAATCCTTATTCTAATGATTTAATTGCCACAATCCTCATTCATTACCCTGGAAGAAAGTTGCACTTTCTAACTTTTTTTTTAAGCAAATATTTAGCCTTATTTAAAAGTTTATTCAAATAAAGGCCTTCTTGTTTCAGTCAATATAAACTAAGGCACTTGGTGCCACCAGGAGTAGGCATTCAGCAGACAAACAACATCAGTTACTTACATGAGATAAGAGGTTTTCTTTGTTGCTTTTAATAAATCTCTGCATTATAGGCATCTCAGATTATTGCTAAAGGTTTGTGCCACATCTGCTGTTCATGAGATACAAGACAAGAATCCACACTTAGCACTTTTTAAAGTGCTTTTATGTCATGCTTTTAATTTCATTTTTGCAAGCTTGGATAATTTTAAAATTGCTTCATTTGAGCATTTTCTAAGTTTTGAGCAGCCAAAAGGGGAGATGCAAAATAATCCCATTCACTTGCCATGCTATTTACAGGAGCTTGGCAGCGTAAGCTGTTGGCTGGAACAACTGACATTAAAAGAAGCATCTATAAATTAATGAGATATCACCAATATTGCTCTAGCACCATACTCAAATAGGTGGAATTCTCCATACCTGTATCACTTCAGTTGTCTCCAAATTCTGCATTCTCCTTGGAAACATTCATGGCTCAGACTGATACATTGCTACCTCTGTAAAAATCAAGATTCAGCCAAACAGCATCATCAGTAAATGTTATAATGTTCCATTCGATTCATTGTTTCAGATGTGACTTTCAAGAGCCTACCAAGACTACTTATAAAACAATGTTATTAAAACCACACATTTTTATCTTTCTCCATATTATTTGTATTTATTAGAAAAAGGAAAATAAGTACAAAAACCACTAGTGGCATATTGAAGAGTAATAAATTAAATCCCCAAATGTACGAAATGAAAATACTCTGATCCTCCTAGTATCAATGCCTCCAATGTACATATATGGAATAAATTTAGCTGCATATTTAAACAATACAACTGATAATTAAAGCTACCCACATATGCAGGGTAGGGTAAGACAGTCATGTCAAAATGAAAACAGAGTACCTTGGGTTTTCATTTTCTGGTTCTTTTTCTGGATTTCTATTTGTAGGCTTGAAGTTTCATTGGTATATATTTTAGTTTTAACATCTGTGCATAAAGATAGATAAAACATATACATACACGTGTGTATATGTAAGTTTTTTATATTTATAACTCTCTAACACAAAGCATATACAGAGCACTAATAATGCTGCTTCTTTCCCAGAAAGAGGTGTAAGTTCTAAGAGTCTGGTCATATCTCAAGGATGACATATTTCAGTCTCTTAGGTGAAAGGAGGCAAGGAGGTAGCCAGCTGGCTCATGTGAAGTTAAACCTTCCATGCCAGCTGGACAAGAAGTAGTATGGCTATTAGCTTTGGAGGCTGCTGCCTGTCTACTAACTACAGGGAGAACAGAAGAGTTAAGAAGCAAAATCTACATGCAAACAATTTTCCATTCCATACGGAATTGTCATTATCCCTCTGAGTACAATTAGGTTTGCCAGATTTACAGTGCTGTATGTGGCAATATACTGAATCAGACTGCTCAGCTGCTTGCCACTCATGCAGCATTTTTAAGTCAAGCCTCGTTACCCTCCTGGCAGCGAGCGATGAGAGGAAGACGACACATTAGAGCTCTTGGTCCTAGAGGGAAGCTGGCAAAACTCTTGAAAGAAGAAAGAACAAGACACTCAACAAATGTGAAATATGGGAATGCTTCTAATGCTTCTGCTTCCTCAAACCCAGATAACTGGTTATGGTCTTTCAGTCCAGGTACAGCCAGCGTATCTGCCACGAGATATGACTTACCGCAAAGAACCTTAAAAACCCACTTTCAATGACTCTCAGCTGCTGAACTTCAAGGAACATAGAGAATTTCTTTTTTTCTTTTACTGACTTAATATAATCATTGCCACATTTTTGCAACGTTGCCAAATACACCTTAACATGCCACTTGCTTTGAAACCCCTGAGGCAGAGGCCATGACTGAAGTCAAATGGTAAGGTGTCATGGACTGTTAAATTGATGATGTGTTTAAGTTTTGTAGACGAAGAAACTAAAGGCCAGAGTCTGACCCACACTTATCCAGCAGATCTGTGGCAGAGATGAGAACAGAGCACACATGCCTTGACCTCAATCTTGCTTGTAAGCCAAATGCAGTGTCTCTTGATTTAACCTGTAAATCTAGTGAAGAGACAGTTGCTAGAGTTATGGTATCTCCTGTTAACCAAGACTATGAACACACTGGGTATTTAGAGCAGCTCTTTCCACAGTTATGTATGAAATATTAAGTATAATCTCCTAGGAAGAAGTTGACTTGTTCAAATAAAGTCACCTTAATTCTAAATCTTCATTCCAGATATAAACAGACCCCCCCCAAAAAATGCCAAAAAGGCCACCTGAACAGTACTATATTCTCTACCTGTCCTCTCTCCAAAGAAAGGAAAGAAAACACACTGACCAAGGCAGATTTTAAACTATTTCATATCTAGCCAGCAATAACATAAAGAACTGCCTCACACAAGATTTCAGCCATACTTCTCATCCATGAAAATGGAAGCATCTGTCTAAATCATACCAAACCACTTACCATTATGAAGATAATAAGTTGTACTGATGACATAATAGGGCGATAGCAAAAATGCAGCGAATATAAGTGAGGTAAATGCAATAAAACTGATAAAATAATTCACAAAATAAGCATGGGCATTCCAGATTCTGCAGCCTACAGTCCTGTCCCTTGATAGTTAGGAACATGACCAAAGTGCACTGCATCTCTTCCCGCCTGTCCATTAGGGCTTTCTTTCCTTTCAGCTGGGAAACGAAAGGCAACATTAAGTCTCATCGTACAAAGTCTTGGCATATAACAAGGATTTCTACTAAAGATTCAGAGTTTACTAGCTGGAAATGCCTGGTCACACAGATTGCAATGACCATGAACCATAATTACAGATGTGGAAAAGACAAATGCAATCCTATGACACATCACACATGGTGTAAGAAGTCAGAGCACTGTGTTTTACCTCTGTAAGACCTTCTCTAGAATTAAGCTTACAAATTCCAGTTACCTGTTTTCATGATGAATTAAGACTACTACAGGTCAGAGAAGGGCTAAGATGATTGGAGGAATAAAGGTTATCTTACATGAAAGGCACAAATTTCAGAAAAATAGCAGAGAGAAGTCATCTTTGGACCGCTGTATATAAATACACCAGGGTATGAACATGAGAGGAAGAAAAGAGCTGTTGAAGTGCAGTGCAGACTGAAGAGCCAATGGATATAACCAGACCATAAATAAGCATAGATTGGACACTCCATAAGACAAGTGCATTTCTAGAATATGCTATTCATGCAGGTAAGAGGAGCAAACACCCTAACCAATTTTGATGGAGCTGGCACATTTATAAATAGGGTGATGTGACAATATGCTTAGCACAGCAGCTTGGATTTGATGGTCTATGAAATCCTTTTCACTTCTGTCATCACATCTTTCACTAAGTGATTACCCTAGTGATTGAATAAGGAAAATTCACGTTATCACTACAACAGCAAAACCCACCATGGGCTGATGCTAAACAAAGCAGGTCTTGTCAATGTATTTGTAACAGTTTTATTTTTTTGGAGGGGGTACACCTTTTTTGTGTGTGTGTTTGTTTTTCATTGGGGCTTGGGGGTTTTGTGGGGTGTTTTTTTTTGTTTGCTTTGAGGTTGTTTTTTTTTTTAGTTTTGGGGGGGGTTGGTTTTCATTTTGGTGTGGGGTTTTTGGGGTTTTTTTTGTTTTGTTTTTTTAAGATCCACATCCCCAAACCTGATTCCACAGCTTCTAATGTAGTTTCTTTCCATATGGTTTAAAGGAAGGTTGTGCAGAAGGAAAGGAAGAAAGAAACCAGAGTCCTTTGCAGCTGCTGTACTACACACAGACCCAGAACCAACATGGAATGAAAAAGAAAGCATTCGTCATTGCTGCCTAGCAACAGCCACATGCATTTGCTATATGTCTACCTCTCCTGCTCACTTCACGTCGTCAACAACAGCCCTCCTGCTTGGGCTTCACTCACTAAGCTGCAGAGCAGCACTGGTGTTGGGGTTTGAAATGCCCTTGTTGCCGTGACCACCATCACCGAGACAATAGTTTTGCCAAGAAGAACATTTGCTTCTTACAGACACTGCTTCCTACAGACACCTTCTCAGATCACGGACAGCCCCAGGCATCCAAGATGCCTTCCCAGACAGCCAACAATACTTAGATTTCATGATACCTTCAGAAGAAGCTAAAGAAATCATCACGACTGATTAGCTATCATATCTGTCCCTGTGAAAGCAATTTCAGAGTTAAATTACACCAAAGACTAAGCCCACATAATGGGATAGGGGTGCTACCTCCCTCAGCTTTCTTCCATCTAATGCAGTCAGGTGGGTTTTTTTGTTTTGTTTTAAATAGAGACTTGAATACTGAACCATCCATAACCTCCAGCTTCTTATCAGGCAGCCAGATTCCTTCCTGGGGTAAAGTCTCATACCCACTGTCTTTACATTCAAGAGGATATTTTTATTGTGAATCAGTAAGGAGGAAGAGCATCCTCCAGAACACAAAGCGGTCAAAATCAATTTAACAAATAACTCCCCAAACAAAAACATACAGGTGGATCGGAAGATTCTTATCCTGGATCAACCAACAAAGAGTTTGTGTGTCCAAAATCTTCATTTCTTTTAACTATATAAAGCTGATTCTTAAAAAATACTCTTTCTTCTCAAACTTTACCAGGCTGATAAACAATGCACTATACCCCTTGGTCTCTGACCCAGCCTGACTTATTTCTCCCATGAGAAGTTGGAGGATAGCAGAATCTATCTTTTAACTGTTTGAGTTATGTATAATAACATCAACCAGCTGCCTTTAGAGTGGCAGAACACAAGACATGAATGCAAATTGAAGATGAGAAATTTGTCACCACAGTAGAAACAATTTCATTCCAGATAACATGGGTGATATACACCTATTCCTCATATTTTAGTTCTCCTTGCTTTGTTCTATTTACGTGCCATAAAGCTGTAATTCACCCGTGAAGAATGAAACACTTTATTGAACATCTATACAGTATTTACACTCCCTGCATCAGATGCCACTTTTTCATTGTAATGGGACATATTGGGAATCCCAGACCTATGAAGATTCATGGACTTCTGGACTGCATTGGCAAAAATAGAGAGCACCATGAGCAGGCTCTCGCAATGAGCCCAATCTAGTAAACTTTCATATTAGTTAGAAATCTCTGGAGGGTTTATGGTAACAATTTAAGTTAATGGGAACATCATTCCCTGTCATCCATCATTTCTGTAGGGATAGTAATAATGTAGGAAGAAAAGAAATCAAAATAAAGACAGTGTCTGAAAAAGGAATTTTGAAATGTTGCAATCCTTTCAACTTATAGGTTTTACCAGAAGTTGTACCTCCCAGAATTTATGATCAGGTCAGCCTGTACCATATTTTTTGTTTTCCACAGCAGTGACATTTCTAATAGGAAAAGCAATTTTAATTAAAAAAACATAAAAATAAAGGAAAACATAATGCCACAGGGAACTGATAATTGACAAATATCTTGCATCCAGAACATCATTAGTGTTTCAGGTCAAACTTCAAGCCAGTCTCTTGCAGGTATTTAGATATAAGCTTACGCGTATGCATGGACAGACCCATTTAGGACAGCAGGGCCATTTGAGATGAGTCAGGTTAAGCCAAGGCCTGTATCCCTGGGGTAACACAGCCTTAACTACACCAGAAAAAACACGTGTAAATTTTACAGTGGAGACAGAGCCCTTAATATATCAGCTGCACTGTGCTCAGTTCTGACAGATAGGAGCAAAGACAAAGGCAAAAACTGCCTCCGAATGTGGCTGGCAATTCACCACTAAACCATAGATGACCGCTCACGAGAGGTGGTTTTAGCCAATGCTGGGTGAAACCACCACAGTTTAAAAACACACTTGCACCCAAAATTTATGACAGATTAATTGAATCATATCTAGATGCTCAGGAGAATCACCAGGGAATTAATTTTTATGCTTTACTACTAAATATGTTGGTACTTCTTCTCTGTTTGGTTTAGTTCAAAAGGAAAATCCACATTCAAAATTTCAGATTGTGTCAACTTTCTGTTAGACAGAACTCATTTCCACAGATGAAAATTTTTTTGTTTACTTGTACTAAGTTTCAAGAGTCACAAAATGTGAGAACATAAGTGTTATGTGGATGTATCAAAGTAACTACACATATGCATATCTAACTAAAACGGCTTCACGAAGTCTTAGCTGTTTGACTTTCTTGGCCAGGTCCCATACATCAAAATGGCGCTGTATCTACCCACTATTGAAACAGAATAACAGGAATGAAAATACTAGAGAAGTTAGCAAATTACCCTGTTGATAACCCTTTCTCCAGAGCCAAGCTCCATGTTATTTAGAATCTTTCCAGGGCTGCAGATTAAGACAGGCAGCACATGTCAAGAGTGCCTGAAGTGAAGTAGAAGTGTTTGTTTTGCCTAGAGCCATCTCAGCATATTGGAAGTAGCGAGAAACAGTTGTTTGGCTAACCCAGTTTGCCTCACTTCCGTGGAAAGACTAATGATGGCATAACAGAAAGCTTAATTAGTTATTAAAGCACGAGCATATTTATTTCCTTTTACCATGAGAGCACTGTGAGAGACTAAAAGCAAGCTGTGACATAACAGAGGCAGAATGAACAACAATAGGTCAATTTAGATTGAAATATTTCAAAGTTATGTGGATCATGTATGGTAACATCATTGCAGATAAGCTGGATTGTAAAATCCAACTTCAATTCAAGCCTTGCTCACTCAGCCCATTCACAGAGAAATGCTTTCCTGGGGAATTACACTGATGATTACTTATTTGGTTTCCCAGATGAGATATTAGGAGCAGAAGAAGGTGCTTCATACAATTAAGCATCAGGGAATTTTATCCAGAAGATTACCAAAAAGGGCCTAGAAAAACAAGACACAGCAGGACAAGACTTAATGATTGACTCTCAAGAAAAACTCACAATGGGACTGTCATGGCCTTTGGTTGTACAACTCAGGAAATTTCACAATTAAAAAGAAGCAAAACGATCAGCTAAGCAGTGATTGTGGCAGGTTGACCCTGGCTGGACACCAGGTGCCCACCACAGCCACTCTATCACTCCCCCTCCTCAGCTGGACAGGGGAGAGAAAATATAACAAACAACTCGTGGGTCAAGATAAGGACAGCAAGAGATCACTCAGCAATTACAGTCATGGGCAAAACAGACTCGACTTGGGGAAATTAGTTTGATTTATAACCAATCAAATCAGAGTAGGTCAATGAAAAACAAAACCTACATCTTAAAACACCTTCCCCCCACCCCTCCCTTCTTCCCAGGCTCAACTTCACTCCCGAATTCTCTACCTCCTCTCCCACAGCGGTGCAGGTGGATGGTGAATGGGGGTTGTGGTCAGTTCATCACACGTTGTTTCTGCTGCTCCTTCCTCCTCAGGGGAAGGACTCCTCACACTCTTCCCCTGCTCCAGTGTGGGGTCCCTCCCACAGGAAACGGTCCTCCAGAAACTTCTCTAACACGAGTCCTTCCCACGGGCTGCAGTTCTTCACGATCTACTCCAGAGTGGGTCCTTTCCATGGGGTGCAGTCCTTCAGGAACAGACTGCTCCAGTGTGGGTCCCCCGCAGGGTCACAAGTCCTGCCAGCAAACCTGCTCCAGCATGGGCTCCTCTCTCCACGGGGCCACAGGTCCTGCCAGGAGCCTGCTCCAGTGTAGGCTTCCCATGGGGTCACACAAGAAGCCACCCCTGTAGCCCCCCCGCTACCAACACCTTGCCACACAAACCCAATACAGTGATTAATTATGATTATTGTGGTATTGATAAGCAAAAGAAAAGAAAAAAGAACACAAACAACAGCTACCTCATTTACACCTTTTTTTCTGAGAAAGCCTTTAGTCACAGACGAGAAGTCTGACAATGAGGTTAAGCTCAACCTCAAGATACTTAATTCTCCAAAGTGAAATATGTGTTAGGGTACATCCTACATAAAGAAACCTTTAGAAATAGGCAGGGAAATCTCACTAATCTGTGGAAGGCCTCTATTCATTTACCATGAAAAACCTAACAAGTTATAAGCGGCAAATATCTGCGGTTGTACCCGAGTCCTATGACATGAGATAAACAAAAACATGTCTGAATTTGTGAGTCATTCATTAATATGCCTATTAAACTCCAATCAATTTGTCTTGTTATTTGTCAAAAATCTCAGTTTGATCTACAACTCCTCTATAGGACCATATTTTAAGCAAATTTACCTTAAACTGGTTTTGCCACTGTTACAAGTTACAATCACTTTTCAGTTTTGACTTAACACACTATCTTAACAATTTTAATTCAGTTTCCTGGTGGAACTTCATAATTTCAGTCACGACCATGTGGTCATTATGAGGTCACCACAGTGCTGAGAAGGTTGTTACCAGTCTTCATGCTGTATTGCAGAATCTATTCTTTCTGGGCTTTCTTACCTGTCTGCTTGCCGCTTCCTTGCACAAGAAAACAGGATATTCTTCTTCAGCTCATGAATAAGTAGTCTGCTAGTGCTGAGTAATTTGGCAATATTCTTGTAGCAGTAAATTCTCAAAGCATCTTTAGAGTTCCTCTTTCAATGCTAAACAGGAGATACCCCTGAAATATCCTTCAGATTCATCAAATTTAATAACAATTGTTACTGTTTCAAATAAAAGTTATTCCTTCAGCTCTTAAATCTCTCAAGCTCTTAAAATAGTTTTAAAACTTAATTACTTAAAGGGTTCTTTGAATCTAAATAAGCTTTCAAGATGGCATCATATCTTATGAATGGTCTTTAGAGAGGTAGATCTTTAAGTTTCTCACAGAAATTTGTGAAGCATTGCCAGATCAATACATTCCACAAAATATATATTCAAATGACTTTTTATATTAGTAACCAGTTGTGGCATCATATAACCCTGCCATATTGTACCTAACTCATCTCACTGTTCACATAAGGAGGAGGAGAAATATTACATGAGAGTTTCTATTAAGATATGTTTGCAACACAGGTCCAATACAGGAAATCAATCCTGATTGGAAGTATGCTTAATAGTTTGCTTCAATCCACTGCAATCGAAGCACAAACTCAAGAGCAACAGTCATTACCAAGCAAAGTTTATCATGGCTCAAGTATTTTGCCCTGACTGGAGAGTGCTCAGTGTGAAATAGTTAACCACACTTGATAGATGACTTTGAAAATAAGGAGTAATTATCCTTATTATTCACTTATCTTTATCAGTGTCTCAGCTTTCAGAGCACAAATGAGAAGCCTCACCAACAACTGCAACATTAGAAAAAAAGAGCAGCAAGCACTTCATTGCATTAGCAGCTCTTTTCATGCCTCAGTTTCTCAGGATTTTCAGCTGTCCATTCCAATTAGGAGACAATTATGGGAGAAACAGGAGCAAAGGGAGGATTGAGACCTAACAAAGAAGTTTTGTTGGAATATACAGGTACGAAGATGTAACATAAAGCTAACTGGCTTAAAACACAGGGCTTTGCTAGCAGCCTGCCAAGGCTCCGAAACAAATTCCCATATGAATTAAGGATTATCACAAATGACATCAATTCTCACTCCAAATGCAAATCACTCTTCTTCTGTCTATCTTGCTTCCCACAAGCAGAAAACAACCCTATCAAAAACAGAGCACTCCTACTAAGTATCTAATTCTTCATGTAGGGAAGGAATGAGCCAAATATGACAGATGTTAGTCACCTCACATACCATAAACTTGCAAGGTACTCATACTTCACAATGAAAGCAGAATGAGAACCTATGTAAAATAGAATAACATACAGCAAGAGCAGAGCAGCACAGGAGGGAGACTGTGACAAGGATATCATTACTGGGAAAGCAGGATACAAAAAAAGCTACTGAAGACATGCTGCTGCAGCCGAATTATGTAGAGCTCAAAAAGAACAAGCTCGAATTTAACACACTGATTTATTCTCTGTTTCTCTTTCCTCACTTATGACGCAGTCATTAATCAGCTACTTCTACAGTGAGAGAAACTGATTTTTGATTAAATTAATCATGAATACAGTCCAGAAATAGTTCCATGCAAGTATTCTTTTGAGCAAACACTTCACTCCCACAGCTTTTCACAAAAAGCTCTGCAGCAGATAAAATAGGTGCAAACATGATCTAAGCAAAACTCTATTTAGCAATTGTCAAAACACTAGTGAGTAGGTTTCCTCATTATTTGCTCAGCTCTGCTGGTACCTTCACAGTCAGGGCGCAGATGAGAACCCTTTGCTATGCAGCAACAAAAGCAGGAGAATCAGAGAAAGATTTCTAGCTGGGCTGGAAACCTCTCTCCTCACCTTGGCGTTATGTACATCTGAATTTAAGGGCCAGAATTGTTTCTGGCAATTCTCAAGAGACAGAGAAGGAGACTGCAAGCCAAAGAATGGCTTTTGAAACAGAATAGAGCTCCTGCAAAAGCCATTTCCTTGCCTACAATCACTCTTTCATGTCAGGCCATTTGTCTGATCAAAACTGCCTGACCTATCATTACTAAATAACATTACAAGGGCAGTTCTGTTCGGTGATGTTTAAAGGTTTCAGCTTGTCTCTAGATTAAAAAAAAAATATCACTGTTCTGGAGGGATTCCTGGACAAAGCTAGGAATGGGAGTCACATGCTCAGTGCACATAAATGTGTTACCCTTTGAATCAAAATTGTAGCTCCTTTACTGCAAGAGGCTCCACCAGTATACTAACATTAGCGCTCATTACTCTAATTACACTTTCAGATAAAACACCTGGTTTACAGATACAATGCCAACATGTTATACATGTTTAAAAACAACAAAGTCCACTGACTAAAAGATCTGACAATTTGCCTGGAAGCTTGTGTATAATAGCCACTTGGAACAATTCTAAATTTAACCAATATGCTATAAAAACAAAATGCACAGCACTTCATACACTTGTCACTAGCACTAATTTAAACCACACTGTGGAATAAGCTATTTAAATGGGCTTGTTGACCTACATTTTAATCCCAGCTTTTGGGGAAGAAAAGAAGTTACTACTTAAAAGATTGTTATTTCCCATAAATCATATTTTTGTATGGCTCTTACTACAGAGTATTTCATTTTATGAGGGTTTTTTCCACTGAATGCAGATACAGATTAAGCCACAGAATGTTAGGAGATGGAAAACTATTTTAATTCATTATTGCCTTGAAGTGATCCTTATTGTCTGACATTTTGGAAATAATTTTGCCCATAATCAGTCTTTTCTCTGTCCTCTCAGTCACTTCCAATTGAAAAGAATAAGACCATCTTAAACATTAAAAGGAGCTTGACACCACACAGAACTACTTACAAGGAGGGATAAAGGGACTTCATTAAATTTAGTTCTTTGTCATAGAAATTCTTTCCTCAAGATCATTCCAAACAATTATTCACTTCTCTTTAATGTTTGTCCCAAGCATGTATTTTTAGGTTCTCTACTGTTCTGTTACACCCTGTACGTGTAAGCTCCGTTCCAAAACATTTTTCTTAGGACAACAGTTGTTCTATATATTTCCATAGTATCCAAGTTATTGAGGTGAACTAAAATAGGTCAAGAAAATTTACAGTGCAGTTCTCGCCAATACCTATACACTGACACATGGAAGCTGATGAACCAAGTTAACAGAACAACATGGGTGAATGTAAGCATTTGCATTTTTACGGGTGTATGATTAGAAACTGAGTGCAAAAGTGGGTATCTATGGCTCAGCATTTGTGTCAGATAAGTAAAAGGTACAGAAGGAGAAAAATACAACAGGTTTTTGGTAAAGAAAAACTGTACAGCTGGCACGTCTCCCCAGCTTCTGTGGACTTCTGTCAACAGGCAACTGGACAATAAAGTCCACCCACAAGTTGGATGCACAGGAATAACACAGACAAAATCTGTCATGTTTATGACTTGATTTGATGCACAGAAGAGACCATAACATAGCTGAGAGCTAGAAAAAATGGCTTTGAACTACTCATTCTGTTAGACATCTAACTGTGCAAGCTGGACTTCATTATGAGCTAACTGACCATACTTCAGGATGTTCATCCACTGCTGCAGTTAAGTGACACAATGCAAAGAAAGAGAGCAAAGGACCTACCAGAACAGAATAATCCTTTTCCTTTGAGGGACAGACAAAAAGGAAAAAGAAAAGATGTGAAAGAAATCTAATTATTCTGGCATCATGCACATCAAACAGTAACTGTTAATACCTTTATACGAGAGGCCACTGGAAGTGTGCACATCCATAGGACTGAAGCCTTCATCTCAGTAATAACTAACACATTGTCAATCTAAATTTTTCTAGAAACCTATCTTTGGTAAAGAAGGAACACATCCTGCTTTCCTTAGGACATGTGAATTCCTTGGTGGTGTGCATGCTCACACTTGACAGGAATAGAGAATTGTGAAGACATGCTTCTTCCATTCAGGAATACAAGGATGGCATTTTTACCTTTAATCATAGTGAAGCAACAGTAAAGCAATCAAACCAAGCAAGAGGTGCAGAAACGATAGGGTTAGATTAATAAACAAGCATTAATAAAACTAGAAAAATCAAAGCACAAAACAATTTATGTGAGGGCTGGCAAGGCAAGATGGGATGAGAAAAGTTTATCCCTTTTTCTTTTGCATAGCCTCCAAAGGGGGAAAAGAAAAAGGTGGCAATTATTCACATAATTTCTGCTGCTGTGTTAAAAAAATATATGTATAAGTAGTAAGGTGACTCCATGCAGAGCCTGGCAAATGTAAACCATCTTTATGTGTGCAAAGTCATCAAAAAATTGTAATCTGAAAAAGGTCAAGAAAGAGAGAGTCTAGGGAACAAACATGTAACTGGAAAAACCAGTACAAATGCAGAATTTTAGTTACATTTAAGAGGAGTCAGATGGGACTGTATAGACAATTATATATCACAAACCTACAGACCAAACAAGCGCCTTAACTTTAGTAGAAGGGAAACTGTAATGAGATATTTACAGAGAAGCTTACTGACCTGGTACCCTTGCTATTTCATTGTCTGCAAAGCTTTAGTTACCAGAAGCCTCAGGCACACCTTCTCTTCTTAGGAAGGGGGAAGAAAGAGGGGGGGGGGAAAATTGTTCTAAGTCAGACGCATTTCAGCTAATCATAGCCTGTCATATCATCTTGCCAGGAGAATCTTTTCTGCCTGAATTATGGGGGGTTGGTTTTGGATTTTTGCTTGTGAGGTTAAAATCATAAACAGAAACCTGTCAGGAGACACAAAACAGATCTTTTACTTACATTTTAAGAAATATACATACAATTCAAGTTTCACATCAAAAGTTAAGGTGACAATTTAAATGGGTACAAATTGCATGCAGAAACAACCAAAATTACTTTTCAAGAACCTACTAACAGTCAGGACTGGTAAAACTTGTAAGTACTCTTTAGAAGAAAGATAGCACTGAGGATTAAAAGGAACACTCGGTGAACAGATTGACTTAAATTGTAGTTTTATTAGTATCTAACATAGTGTATCTTTCAGAAGGCTTTCAGATAATCAGCTTGCCTTAAAAAACCACATGTCAACATTTTAGTCAATATCTCTATACATCAATGAACCAAAGCAGAGACCATTTTCTTTACAGCAGGCAGTACTTCTCTCTTTAGTGTAGAGCACACATAGATGCAGCAGCTCTGGTGGCTTTCTTTTAGCGTCAAGTCTCTCCAAGTGAACCTGGCTACAGAGAAGACTACTTCTTCAAACTGAAACACATGATCAAGAGTGGTGGAGAGGAGAGGTACAAAGGTGCAAGGGAAGTTTTGCCATGCAGAGCATGGAGCTGTGCCTCCTTCCTTCTCTGCTCCATTGACTCTGCCCACATGGCATATGCTCTACATCACCTACAAGGCTGCAAACCTGCCCCTTCCTTCAACACAATGATAAGGGAGAAAGCTTTGTATGATCTTCATGGTATGCTGCTGACATCAGGCCCAAAATAAGTGGCATTTTCCAGCAGCCTCATGTTTAGTGAACATGAGAAGTTATAAACCTGAAGCCCAAAAGACTCCTCAGGGCCTTTGAGAGCCTGCCAGATTTCTCCCTTTGTAGTCTTTCAGAGAATAAAATACAGGAGTTATATCACTTCCCTCAGTCAAGGCTCAAAGGAAACACAACAACATATGGTCCACGAGAGTCAGGCCTTTGACTTGCATAGTCTAGAGAAAGGCTTGGCTTTTTGCCAAATGCTTGTGTTAACACACACAAAGGATATCCACAGGTTTTCACCTCCATCAGATGCTTACCACACCTTTGCCAGCAGAGGTGCCCAACACCACATACTCATCAACGTTATATTTCTTTAAAACAATATGGTTTTGGGATCATGAAGTTACCATTCCTATTCCAAGGAACTTCCAAGACAAATTAATCTTAACTACAACTCTAATGGAATTGCTTACAGCCATAAAGAGGTATTGTAATGCAACATCTGATTTTAAAATAAATATACATGGTGGGTTTGATACTCATTTTTCATAGCATTCTTTTTAAGATTTTCCCGAAATCTGAAGGCAGGCCTGAAAGCTAATGAGGGGTAAAAAGAAAATAAGTTAATGCCTTTAAGGCTGTGCTTTCTTAGGCTAACCAGGAGAAATCTGAACCTACAACTGTGGGACACAGATGTGACACCTGACTCTGTCCAAATCCCCCTCATATCCCAAACCAAAACCTTAAAGCAAAATAAAAGCAACCCAGAGGTAGCAAGGAAAGTGAAGGCAAAGGAAATCACACATGTTGTGACTTCATGCAGAGGATTTAGCCAGCCAAAGCTATGCAGACATGATCGACACTTCTTCCTTTGGGGAAGGGAGTTACTTCAGAAGACAGAATTTTGTCCCTGAGCTATGTCAAGCAGAACAAATTGTTTAAGTTTGCCTGCAGAAATTAAGTGGCATACTACAAAGAACAAGGGACCAGGTCAGGAGAACTAATATTTAGCCACATGGGCAATAAACCCAGACAGGGGCAGCCACGTCTGAGTGTAGTTTACAGCTGCTCTTCAGAGGTGACACAGCAGGTAGGGATGGACTTCTTGCAGCCACTGGTAGCCCAAAAGAGCTAAATGACTACTGTATTCCTTAGCAAAAACTTTGCTAACTACATCAGCTCCTACAGAAAATCACAAAGTACAGATTTTAGATGGATGTGGGATCTTTTCCAGAGCTCTCCGAGGTAGCTACCAGACCTTTCATGGCTATCAAGGCAAGAAGGTGAATGCATCAAAGTGAGTAGTGAAGAACAGCAATTTATCCCTTCATTCAGACAGATCTGGTTATCACCCAGAAGTTTCTGTATCTCTGAATAACACAAGAGACCTGTCCAGTAAGCCAGACAGCAAGAGACAGTCATGCCATAGGGATGCAGTTTTTTTAATAACCAGAATTAGGAGCTGTCTCAGAGTAGTACATCTAATGAAAGTAAGGATTGGGGCTGGGGCTCTTACTCTCATGCAATCACTTCCCTCCATCCTTATCCTTCAAAGCCAGCAATGGGATGAAAACAATCAGGGGACCAGCTTTGATGAAGTGTGTGAGGGAAAGGGAGTAATAGCAGTTCTTTATTATTAGAGAAAACCATTAAAAAAGGAATCAACCTTAACAGTCTGTTAGCTAGTTCCCAATACGCTAATTCCCAAGTAAGTTGACGAAAATCATGACATAACTTCACCAGCTCCCTTTACTCTAGTGGTTTTCCCACTGGCCAGATCATACACACATCCTTCCAAAGCTGGGAAAACACAGACAACCAATTATTTTTCTTCAGGAGGACAAAATGTTTTGTGATGACTGTAATGGAATTCATTGGCACTGAGCATACACGTGCAGAATAGGAAGACATGTAGCACAGAGTGCATTTAATGTAACAAAACTTTTCTAAACAAATTTTAAATAGTGTACCATTGCACCTCTAAACAGTAAGCCTTTTATGCAGTATCACAGAATCACTAAGGCTGGAAAAGACCTGTAAGATCATCAAGCCCAACCATCAACCCAACACCACCATGCCCACTAAACCGTGTCCCACAGTGCCTCGTCCACATGTTCCTTCAACACCTCCAGTGAGGGTGACTCCACCACTTCCCTGGGCAGCCTGTCCCAATGCTTCACCACTCTCTCAGTAAAGAAATTTTTCCTAATATCCAGTCTAAACTTCCCCTGGCGCAACTTGAGGCCATTTCCTCTTGTCCTGTCACTAGTCACTTGGGAGAAGAGACCAACACCCACCTCTCTGCAACCCCCTTTCAGGGAATTGTAGAGAGCAATAAGGTCTCCCCTCAGCCTCCTCCTCTCCAGACTGAACAACCCCAGTTCCCTCAGCCGCTCCTCATCAGACTTGTGCTCCAGACCCCTCACCAGCTTCGTTGCCCTTCTCTGGACACGCTCCAGCACCTCAATGTCCTTCTTGTAGTGAGGGGCCCAAAACTGAACACAGGATTCGAGGTGCGGCCTCACCAGGGCCGAGTACAGGGGCACGATCACCTCCCTACTCCTGCTGGCCACACTGTTTCTGATACAGGCCAGGATGCCGTTGGCCTTCTTGGCCACCTGGGCACACTGCTGGCTCATATTCAGCCGGCTGTCGACCAACACCCCCCCAGGTCCTTTTCTGTGGGGGAGCTTTCCAGCCACTCGTCCCCAAGCCTGTAGCGTTGAATGGGGTTGTTGTGACCCAAGTGCAGGACCTGTCACTTGGCCTTGTTGAACCTCATACCATTGGCCTTGGCCCATTGATCCAGCCTGTCCAGATCCCTCTGCAGAGCCTTCCGACCCTTCAGCAGATCAACACTCCCGCCCAACTTGGTGTCGTCTGCAAACTTGCTGAGGAAGCGCTCAATCCCCTCATCCAAATCATCGATAAATACATTAAACAAGACTGGCCCCAAAACTGAGCCCTGGGGGACTCCACTTGTGACTGGTCGCCAACTGGATTTCGCTCCATTCACTACAACTCTCTGGGCTCGGCCATCCAGCCAGTTTTTTACCCAGCGAAGAGTGCACCTGTCTAAGCCACAATTCGCCAGCTTCTCCAGGAGAACACTGTGGGAGGCACTGTCGAAGGCTTTACTAAAGTTCCAGTAGACGACATCGACAGGCTTCCCCTCATCCATTAGGTGGGTCACCTGGTCATAGAAGGAGATCAGGTTGGTCAAGCAGGACCTGCCTTTCATGAACCCGTGCTGGCTGGGCCTGATCCCTTGGTCGTCCTGCACGTGCCCCGTGAGCACCCTCAAGATGAACCTCTCCATAGTCTTCCCCGGCACCGAGGTCAGGCTGGCAGGCCTGTAGTTCCCCGGATCCTCCTTCCGGCCCTTCTTGTAGATGGGCGTCACTTTGACAGTACAGGCTTTTAACACACTCATCACACAACCCTTACACACCCGTCTTGCATGTTGCTGTTGCTGGATTTCTGCATTTCCTTTTGGCAACCATACCTAACCTACTTCCAAAAGAGAACTAAGGCTGTATTCCCGGTTAAGAGCAGCACAGTGTTGATCAGAGAAGTCTATCACAATAGGAAAAGACATGGTTTACAACATGAAAATGGGGAGAACCAGTAGAGTGCAATTCTAGAGCAATTGCTTTTAAGCTTGTATACATTTTTGATACATTTTACCTCCTGTTGTGGATGAAATCAATGGGGCTGCACTGTTTTTCAAAATCTAAAATAGGCAAGTCTCTTTTTCATGACTTAAAAATATAATTTAGCCTTTGCTGAGCACACATTTCTATACACAAAGCATGCCAGTCAATTACATCAAAACAATTTCATTCAGGTCACTAAACATCAGTAGGTAGCGTGATTTAGTGCCAGGAGTGTATTATACAAGAGTACGGCAGTTTTGAGTTTTGGAATTGAAATGGAAATTGCAACATGGATGAATACTGACAGTAAGCACATACAGCAGCAGGGTGCATCCTGCACTTACCCAGGGCCATGTGACCAACCCATTCCTGACTAGGAATTGTTCTCCCACATCATACAACAACACTCTATTTTCTTAACTCAAGATATTTTCTAGCATTTGCATGCAAACAGTTGTACAAGTGTAGAGGAGTCACACGTATGAAGAAAGTTTAAAAAGTGAAATTTTTACAATTTCATAGTTCTAGATTTATAAAAAATATTTTATTCGCTTCCATAATTGAAGGCTTTTATTTAAAACTGAAATAAAGAAATATTAGGTATTCCTGGCCCCATTTTTTCCTCTTTGAGGAAGAACTAGAATTGGTGATGACTCATGTTTATTGATCCAACACTTCCAACATCTTTGAAACACAACTCTAACACACTGAAAGGTAAGATGTCTTGTTTTGGCTATTGTTCATAAAGGCCTTTTTGATACCTGTCAAATAAAGGATTTTGGTATTGTCTTACAAAAATGAACAAAATACACATCAAGTTCTCATAATTACAAGCAATTGCTTGATTATAAAACTGACCTGGCATCATATCCTCTATAATACATAGAACGTTTCTGGAAACACTTTGGCTCCTAAAAACAATTTTGAAAGATGAGTTCTACTTTAAAAAATCCTGTCTCAATCAACCATCACTACTTACCTAATTCAAAGCTGGCATGCTCTTTCGACCAGAAGGCAGCAGAGAATTCCTCCAACTACTTGTGTTCTCTGTCCAAAGTGGGTTGTTTTTTTTTTTTACTATTCAAAAAACATCATCTCTGAGGATGATGGCTATTTCTTAGCTGTGATTATTTCCTGTTGGCTCATATACTCCAACAATCAGAAATAATACAGAGCCTTTCTTTTCCACATGATGATTTCATCAAATGCTCTCTATCAACTACCATCATGTTACACCAACCAAAGATCATCTTTCCTCTGAAAGACTTGGGATTATGACAAGATTTGGCCTCGTTTAAAAATGTGGTTAAAAGCAGTTCACTGCCTCCACACTGCTGCTTTTGTGCTCTATACACTGGCAACAGAGGATCACATTTTCACTTTCAAAGGCCAAAAAATCAAAGACCTAAACATTTTCCAATTCTATTCTTCTAAAAGAATGTCAAAGGGGAAAACAAATGGCCCATGTCTTGGGGAACATGGAGTGCTCCCAAAAGCAATGATTCTCTTAAGTGGAACCAGCACAAATCCTTTGTGTTAAATGGATATGAATTACAGAAATATTTCTTTCACAAGTTCTTGTTAACCTAAATCACACTTTTTCAAACTCTGCTTTTCATTAATAAAGAAAAAAGAAAATCAAAACCCACAAAACCTAAAAAAGGATTGTTAGAAAACTTTTTTCAGAAATAGGAAGATGCTTAGATGGATATGCCTTGTTTTACTGACTTAGAAATCTCTGCTGGCAAATAATTAACCAAGATATAAACCACCACCATGTCAATCACCGAAGATCTTTAGGTAGCAGTGTCCAAAACAACTGTCACATATTCTGAGTGTGCATGTTCCAGTAGAGGCTTTTGTCATTACCATCATAAGCCTTGCACAGTTTAAGCATATTTTACAAACTAGAAGATATGTTACTAATTTATAATATCTAGCAAATCTAAGAGAATTATGTATTCACTAACTCTAAGTAACCATGAGTTCATTATACCTGTGAAACAACAAGCAGGATAATTTCAGAAAATCTGAAGGTATATGCTCAGAGGGCTGGACACTGCTCTAGCATTTTCCATGAAGTTTGAATTAGGCAAAGGTATTTGGATTTGAGAATTAAGAAGTGCAACAGGCAAAACCCAATTCTTAATGCAGTAGCTACAGTTTCAGTCAAGTACAAAAATCAGTGATGTGGGCACTTAGCAGTGGTTTAATATAGACATAGAATTTATGAATCATGACAATTAAATAATGACTCATCAGGGGAGGCAAGTAAGCAAAATCAGTTCCTTTAACACTGCATAACAGAGTTCAGCAATTTTCTTTTAATTTTTAATTGCAGTAACATTACTTTTGAGGGCCAACTACAATAACTTCAAAAACCTTTCAATCCACATAGACATTTCCCTACATTATACTTTTCTCAAACTGATTTTCTATTAAGGACCATGTCCATTTACCAAGAATATATTTGAATATACAGCTGTGCTCCTAGGCATTCCCAAAGCAAGCCACAGTGTTTCATGGATGAATTTTAAAGCAAGAAGTTTCACAGTATTCAATTCTCTGAAGTATAGGAGATGACTGCAAGGACATGCCTGACTAGCAGCACAGAGTGTTGACATTTCTCCAGTCACACTCTAGTCGGAACTGATTAGAAATTAGGTTTGATTTCTATTTTGTTGCTTTTTTTTGTATTTCATTTTATAACTTAGGGAAATAGGAGTCTGCACCACTTTTACTGTGAGACTATGTTATGAAAAACAAGGATGTTTGGGCAAAGGGGGAAAAAAAAAAAGAGGAAAATAGCGCACTCTCCACTCCAACCTCATCCTCCCAGAACCCTTACCTTAGGGTTCTCTCCAGTATGAAATCTACCATAGGGTGAAGGAGAGAAACAGGCCAGTTACCTACATAATACGTGACATTTTTCCCCTAATGAATCAATAATAGAGTGCTTAGTAATATACATCTTCCCTATAAACTGTAAACAAAATTAAAATGGGACTACTTGCCTTCCTATGAAGATAAAAGCTCCCTCTTATTTTGCCACTTAACTAATTCCTGCTGTCTTGGCTTGATTTTACCTTTGTTTGGCACGGTGTTTCTGTTACTCTTCCAAGTAGACGTGTCACTTCCTAAAGGGAAATTATCAGGGTAACAAAGCTGTAAGTGCCTCCTAATAATACATGGGCACTTGACAGACCGACAAAGGAGCTCAAGAAAAGGGAAGGAAAAGAATCTTAGAAGTCCTAACATGTCTGAAATGCAACACATAACATGTTAGATGCAAACGAAGACTGTACACAGCAATTAACTTATATTTTGTTGCAGGGGAAGATGTACTAAACAAAACAAAAACAATTCTTTTTCTACAAGGACCCCGAGTCACTTGGGCAAGCTGTTACTAACCATTCCTTTCTCTGCTTTCCCCCACCTCCCAAACCGCTACCACCTATATATACACTCTAATTTTAAACATATATTTAAAAATTGCTTTCTCATTTTAGCTACTCCACCAGCAGGGATTAGGATCCTCCAAGAGACCCTTTCATTTACTGAACAATCAAGCAAAATAAAAGGTTAATAGTTCAAGAGTACCTACAAGGAAAATAGATCAAAAGCCCTGCCTGGGATAACCTTATTGACTTCATAGACTCCATTTTTACTGCATGTTTTATACATCGCATCATTGAAGTAAACAAAGCATAAGGGCTTTTAGAAGATGTTATACATTGTAATGAAATGGATCAGAATAATTACTTGTTTTAAGCACATTACTCTGTCTCAACTTCATGATTTAAATAGGACACACTAAAGAGTAAATAATACATATTACAAGAGTAGTAGAGTCTGGCCTGCTTTCTTCAAATGTAGATGGATGGCATTAGGCTAATTAGCTTTAATGCTAGGGTGAAATTTCCCTATTAACTGATGTTCCTTTCATTGGTATTATATCCCTGCACTTACTCTAATATGATTTACTGAATTAAGACACTACTGACAAAATTTGAATTGGTTAGATTTTCCTGTGCAGGAAGAGGAAGGACAAAGACATACCAAGTGATGCCTCAAGCCTTCAAGGTAGCTAAGAAAAGAAGCTAGCATTCCATTAACAAAAACATAAAAAAAAGAAAATAGAAAGAAAGAAAAAAAAAATCTCGCTATTTGGGTAAACTACACAGCTCTGAAAGAATAAGGCATAGCTGGAGTAGGATCTTGCTTGCCAGGAGGCAAGTTTCAAGGGCTCACTGATGTAAGGTCACGTTGAAATAGATTGCATTTGAGATGGAGTCTCCAGTGATTTAGCTGAACTTTCTGTTCCAGATATCTTCGTGTAAAGGTGCACTTCCGTAACATTTAGGAGCAGTGAGAGACATGTTTTATAACCCCTTTGTTTCTGTAAAGGCCCTTACAGGAAAGGATTTAGCACAATGGAGATTTTTCCGTATTTCCACTTTTGCTGTAGAATTGCTGTTAGACATATTTATTCAATAAACAGGTACACCTGTTACATTTAAATACAAGAAAACTGAGTTTATTTGCAAGAACCCACTGTGTTCACAAGAAATTAGTTACAGAAATTGGCTTGACAAACTACAAAAATTATGAAGCCTGGTGACCTTTGTATAATGCACTGTATGATGTGGCACATTCATGCAGGGGGTTGTGGATGGGACGAGCAGTGTCATTCAGTCAGTTAATACATTTGAGGGGAAAAAGGGGCAAGAAACAGTCAGATATAATTTACAAGGGTGCTTCCCAAGAAAGTTCTCCCAAAAATACTGTCTCTAAAAGAGGCACACATTGTGGTTTCTGCCCTTTTCTTATAAAAGCACCGCTATGTATTATCACTTGTGGTTACAACTGAGGCCTCTGGGCATCTGCACTTGAGCAGCTCTCTCACTCAGAGAAAAATTTATTAACTTCAGTATGCAGCATCCTAGCATCTTTCTGTTAGTTGGCCCTTACAGAAGCAGTATTATCACACACCCTCAACTTGCAGGTAGTTTGATCAGGATATCACCACAGGGAGATTTAGACACAGAACCATGGATTATTTTCTCTTCTAAATAGAGGTCAGGAGATATAACAAATATGAAATATAGAAATTAAGGATATCTATTTAAAAACCCTTTGTTTAAATGTTTATTACAGAGCATGTGAGGAATAATTAAAGGACAGCTATATTTCTTTGGTCCACTGCCATAACCAGAAAGGAAGGATAGGAATTTGATAAAACAGGGTAATTTGCATGGCATAAACTATGGTAATGAGAAGAAATTAAAAGTAGGAAATTTCAGGCTAAATATTGTAAAATGCTAACAGTTAGTCATACCTGTTCTACAGGGGAACTCTATTAATTGTGACATAATACTAGCAAGTCAAAGCAATCATGAGTTTGTGGAAAACACAGGTGTGAATTAGATACTTTAATATTTTTAGCCTCATCTCAGATTCTTCGGCCACAGGTAAATTAAAAAGGGGCCCAATTAGTACTAGCAATATTTCTAGTATCCGCCATTCTTTTTGCAAGCAGCTCAGTTTGGGAAGTTGCAGTCCTCTGAATACAGGCAACACTATTAAACACATATTATACCTTTAGATGGATATCCATCCCTTCTCTCCCTCACACAGGTTGAGAAACCATTAAAGAGAACAAAGCAGAAAGGCACAGCCCGTCAAACTGCACAGCACTAGAAAGGTTATCGTAATACTGTTGCAGGCTGCTGTCTTTTCCAGGCTGTATGACAGATGAAAAATTTCATTCTTGTGACAAAAACGGTAATGAGGATAGAAAATGGCACAACATGAATCCAGCTTTCTGACAGGGTTCGTAATGAGAATCAGAATTGTGCAAAATTAATCTAATCCCATCACAATGTTAGAACTCAAGTCTCAGGGGACTTAATGTATATGAAACTATAGATGTAAGCTTTGTGCTCCTGAGATGTTTATGTGGAATAAAAGATACAAAAGCAGCCTTTTGAAGCTGAAGGAGGCTTGCACTATCATAAAATAATGGGGACAATCTGATAGAAGACCAGCCTCAAGCCCCAGCTTTGTAAATGCAGCTGATTGCACCATCAGAAGTGAATGCGTACTGGTGCGCAAGTGACAAACCACAATCTAAAGGCTGATTTCCTCTGATCTAGAGGATGGACTATATAGTGGCTTTTTGTCATTCATATGCATAAACCTCACCATTTCAAGAAAGAGATGTACTAGTATTCATTTAGTAACTGAGCTCACATTACACAGAAACACTGTATGGTATTCTTCACATAATAATAAATTCTTGCTATTATTTAAAAAGTTTTACTGACTTCCCAGCTCACTTTTGAGTCTTTAGGGACTGTCTTCAGACTAACATCTGTCTTTTTCAATCAGCTGTCATAAATGAGATCTCAGAATTTTAAGTGCATAAAAACAGTTCTCTAAATAATGTTGTGTTTCTAGGACATGTTTCTACATAATGCACACAGAAAACACTGTAAACAAAAATACTGTAAAATCAGGCATTAGCTGGCAGACACATCACCAAGACTAGAAACATTCTTAATTTGGGGAAAGAGTCCTAATTATCACTGAGGGACCTCCATCTGATATGCATCTTCGAATTTAGAGAACTTGTGCTTCAGATACATAAAAATATCTGGGATAAAATTCTCTTTCATTACTTTCCCTCCAGCCTCATTACTCAACCAATACAGGTTAACCTCTTCTCAGCTAAAACAGCACAAAACTACATTTACCTTGCATCCTAGTAAGCTGCATCAGGCAGAGTTAAACATTAAGTCTACACAACATACCAGGTAGCAAGCTACTTTGACTCCTGCAGTCGGAAGTAGCTTATTAGGCTGGGCTGGAAGTTGCACAGATTCATCCCACTCCTCAGAAAGACACCATAATGTGCTTGTCTGGAAGAACAATTGGGCTACTTCCACTCAGCACATTCTTCATATGTGAAAAGAGATGTTACTCGTAGGATTGTAAAAACCTAAGTGTCACTATTTAAATATATATATCTTTATAGACCATAAAAAAATCCCCAAAGTTCTTTAAAATTGCTCTGAGAGGATACATGCTGGAGGCATACATGTATGGCAAGATCTTGCATGACTAAGTTATGACAAGGCCAAGCAGAACTCATTGTTTCATGCCTTATCTTTACAAGATTTAGCACTACTCAGACAAAATGTTGTTGGAGAAAGAAAACATTTAACTTCATCCACAAGATTTAGTCTAGGGCACCTATAATAAAAAGCATAAATTATTTTTAGTAGTTTATTAAATCTATTATTTGCCTATTGTGACATTCACTCAAACATCTTCATATATCACCTTTGAAGTCCAGTATGGTTTTCCTCTTGTAAGACCATGTTCCCCCAGTACAAGGTAGCCCTTCTTGTTTCAGAGAATAAAATTTCTCCAATTATAAAATACAAAAGAAAAGCCCAGAGTACCATATTTTCAGTTATTTTCCTCTATCTCTACTTCTGAAGAGATTACTTCCATGACTCCTTCCCCCACCATAGTCAGTTGTATAGTTTAAGCCTATAAATTAGCAGAAAAGCTGGGACAAAACATTTTTACATACAAGAAGGATTCAACTTCTGTTACCAATATAAACACTGATTATAAAGTTATGGTGGATGTACCTTTGAAGAAGGGTAGAATGCAAAGAAAATTGTGACAGAAAATGACTTATTTACAACCCTACTTTAAGGATAGCAGTGTTCTCTTAACTGCATTGTCAAGGTTTTGAGTATCTCATTAATTTTTGCAGCAGTAGAAGGCTCAAAGAAAAAAAAAACAATAAAAGGAGCAGAGACGGACAGAGCAACTTAAATGACAATGATGATAAGTGCGTTATTAACATCTCCCCGAAGACCTAGAAGCTAGTTGCAGTCATTTCATTCAGAAGATGCAGGCACAGCAGAAATGTTGTGAGAAACCAGACTGAGAAGGAAGCCTGACTTAACAGCCCATCACACTACTGCTTCAACTAATGGAGAAAATGGCTGTACAGTACTACCTACAATGGTTCTAAAGCTTTTTCCTCCTTACACATCTTGTTTGTACTTCTATAATCAAGGACTCAGACCCTTATTTTCCAGGACACACTGGTGGCAGGAAGGCAATTTGTTTAAGCTCTTCTGGTGTAAGAATGATAAAAATTAACTTTAGCAAGCCTGAGGAATGCTATCTTTTTTTTTTTCCACATGAACTCATTTGAACTGCAGGAACTCTTTGGGTACCAGTAATAATATTGTCCCTGGAGCAAGAAGCAAGCACTGGGAAGACAACCTGTATCGCTCTCTAGTTCTTCCAGAGGTTTACAAAAAGCACTTGGCACAGTATCAGCAAAGAGCAATGGTGGGTGAAAAATTCCACACTCTTGAGTTGCCCATGTCTCCATAGGTTCTTAGTGAACTTGGGATATTTCCACTCCCAGCTAAATCAGTAACTTGCAGCTGGTGCTTTCCCACATCCCTCCACAAATGAATGTTCCAAGATTTTTAACAAAGATGGAGTCACAATAGTAGTATAGTCAAAAAGAAACTTTCATACTTGTAAATATACGTGTAAAGTTAATTTTTCACTGCTTTTACCTGACATGTTAAGATTTTAAGTAAATTGGTCATTGTAGCAAGGTCTCAGCCTGTAGGATTTCTGCACTAGTCAACAGTTCAGTGTCATTTTTACATAACAGAATATCACATGCTGAGCAATGTGAAAGTTACATTAAAAGGTCAAGAGCTGTAGTATACAGACATACACAAAATTGGAAGCTTCTACTTAGAGTGTCTCAAAAATACCCAGATTTTTTTTATTAATCATTTAAATTCAAGAAAAAAAGACATAATGGCAGGGGCATGTCATGAGTGGCAGCAGCTGCTTTGTCATAAAACTGACAATCAACAATACTAATTTTTGGACAATTATGTTCCAGAAGCACCATATATAGATGCCAGCATAACATTCAAATTATTTCTTTGAGTTTTCATGATGCACTATGCAATAAAATATGAAAACTCAAGTACATGTATTGTTGTGCAGTTTAAGTTACATACATATGTTTTTATAATGGGAAATGGAGTAATTCTTAGAATAAATTCCATCTTTTCCTGGAAGTAAATATTCAATATATGTGAAAACATCTGAAAGCTTCATTTTGCCAGGCATAGAAGACAATGCAAAAAAACAACGATGTAAGGTACCAGCACGTAAACCCAAACCAACTGACTGACCTCAGTGCTTTTACTGCAACTGTTCCCATTATCCTTGTCTACCAACTTCAGCCTAAAAATCACTCTGTTTTAATTTTTTTGTGGTACAAAACAATGATGCTTTGAACACCACTAAAACCCAAATGGTGTTATATACCTAAATACTTTAACCTTAGTCTCATATGTTGGCAGGCTAATTGAAAACAAATTGCTTTGCCTGCTTGTCATAAAACAAATTGCTCACCTCATTATCTTCATTTCTGCTGGATAGTATCAGTTTGGACTTCAGAAAAGTTAGCGCGTCCATGGGCTGTTTCAGACTATCTGCTGCTAGATTGCATTAAAAGTGAATGTTGATTGGTTTTGGCGTCCTGCCCAAAATCTCTCTTAAAAATAGAGAATACATAGGAGCACTTAGTTTATTTTGCAAAACTAATATGAACATGCATTTATGTTCCCACCCAAACCCTCATTACAAACAATTTATGTTTGCTCATTACAAAATTAATTTGTGGAGGAAGAGGGAGAATCTTGGGATAGAGGAGGGAAGAGAAAAGCCGCTGCCCGTACAGGCGTACCTTCCTTCCCCATCTACTTTCTGCCACCCTTCTCTGCTTTAAGGACAGTGGGCCTGCTGATTTGCCTTAAATTCCTCTTAAGGTTTAAATTGTTCCCTCTACTGAGCCTCTGGGCATGGGACAATGGGACTCAAGTACTTTTGGAGACCTCCACAGCTACTACAAGTGCCTGCTCCATTAAGCAGCGGATCTCACACCTACAAGGAAGAGCTAACATTTTCATAGCAAGGATCAGAAGCAAATGCAGTCCTATTAAGTAACCTTGAGGGAGGAGGAGAAGCTATCTCAAGATAATGACAACATATGAGATGAGTCCTGTCAACCTCTGCAGGATACATTAAATTCCTGTTAAATATGGATTAGATGAGTACTGCGAAATCTTATAAAGGGTACATCCTTTTAACTATCTGGCATCCACTGCAAGGCCAGAGCAATAGCAGGCACTTCTGGAAGAGATGTACAGGTAGCAAGCAAGGTCTATATGAAGGTCACAGTTCTCAGAGTATCATTTCTGAGGGAGAAAAATTCACATGTATATGCAAATATTTTCATTATTTTAAAATACCCAATGAGTCCAAGGAAGCTGTATGATTTTAAGAGCAGATTAACTAAAAAAAACACATTATATACAGACAACAGTTGAGTAAGGTGAATGTTTTATAGAGAGGGACAAAAGAAAATATATGAAAGAGTATTTATTTTATATTCAGCTGCTATAAATCCTTAATTTTCTGCAAGTATAACAGGGCATAACTCAGGGTTGCCACAGCTGTGCTGGATTCTCCAGGGTACAATGCTGAGTCAGTGGCTGCAGAGTCACTTACTCTGCAAAGGCAGCAAGAAAAATATTGGACGAGCAAGGTTCCTGAACACACACTTAAAACTGGTAAGATAAGTAAACCTGAACACAGATGAAGTGTCTGCTCTACTATCTGCTCTGTAAAAAGAAAGTTTCCTCTTGGTCAGAACTGGTCAGTAGCAGCAACTGAAGCGCTCAACAGACTGGCAGCAGGGGCTTAGAGAAAAACCTACAGCAGAAAAAGTTTGTGCACTCACCTTAGCTGAAGGGTCCCTTAAGTTCTAGTGCATTAATTGCAAGAAAAATGTTCAAACAAGTATTTATGGTGCACACACACAAAAAGAGTGTTCTGGAAAAAACAACATATGAGGAAGAAGTACATGGAAAGAGTTACAGGAAAGAAGTATCACCAACAACATGAATACAATTAATTTCTTTCTGTAGGGCCACTGTGCATTTTTAGTACAGAACATAGAATGTGTTCAGAAAATCCAAATGCTGTACATTTAGCCATTTCAGATAATTTTACTTGAGAGCTGCCCTTGGATTTTTATGTGCACTCTCTCTTCATATCTTTCTTTTGGGAAAGAGTGAGGGAGGAAGATATTTTGGGGCACGAGTAGTTTGTTCTCCTTGACTCTCAGTTCATACCCACTGTGTTCATCATTCAACGATAGCTTCTGTGGCCTCCTATATTAGTCTGCTGACTAATATATTACTACTAAATCCATTCATCAACCACGTGATGCTCAAGAAAACAACTTTGTGTTAATAACTGACCAGCTTCTGTCAAATTATTTTACTAGAATTGCTAAGCTTGCTGCGCTTTTCTTCCACATGAAAGACTGGATGGGTGACTAAACAAGGAAAACTACTGAGCTGTTTCACCAGCAGTTGAGTGGAGCATTCACCTAAAGAGCAACAGTACCACTCATGCTCCACAAGGCAATGCCTCTGTTAACTTAAAAATGCTGGGAAGACAGACAATCTTCACATGCAGTAATTAACCTGAAGCTGGTAATTTGTTTTGAGCAGTACACTCACTGATCCCATAGAAAAACCTCAGTGTTTAAGGCACTTGACCTTTTTTCCCTCCAACTAGTTTAACACACATACTAAATTCTCCCCTGCTGCTGAGATTTCTGTAACAATTTCCTCCCTGTTCCTCCCATAATCTTATAAATTTACAGACAAATTAGACTTGTAACTTGAACAAGACTATAGATATTATATCTTTGCTGTAAATTTATAACCCCATTAAAGAATTTAAGACATGGCCAAGATCTACAAACAAGCACTTAAATGCAAGAGAGAAGAGTTTCTTTACTGTGTTTGTGGGCTGCCAGTTTCCAGGTATGTCATTTGATTTCAAATCACTACATGGAGCTGCAGCAGAAGAGATAGGGAAGGGGTAGAGACTGGCACTAATCTGCTCTTTGGAGCAGATCTGTACATTCAAGCTACAGCACAAAAAGCTGAGACCATACAGCAAAGCCAGGAAATAAACCACAACAATTCATCACCAAATGGCATATAATCTTTCCCTTCTCCCTACTATTTCTCCCTACTCCCCCCGAAAAGGATTAGCCCCACAAAAGAGGGGCTAACAGCAACTCTCACTATTAAACAAAGGTTGATCCAGCTTATGAGTCTCTACTTCTTTGTACTGAGGATAAGAGAAACCAAATCCTTTCGCCAACTGAAAAAGTTCCAGGTTTGTTTACGGACCCTTAGGTGAAACCCAGCATCTTGAACTGCATCCAGGAAAGTCCCAGGCACCACAGGTATCACAATCATTTTTCATCAACTTGAGGTTGATTTAAAAGATTTAGTCCAGAGCACAGCATGTGTGTTACATTAATCTAATCTGGATGTGACAGAGGCAGGCATTTGAGTTAACATTTGTATTCAGAAGCAGTCCTTTCCTCCTTTGTTATTTGAGAGGAAGAAAGGCAGGTTGCAATTGCTGCTGAAAAGCCAACCAGGACCTCACTACAGCTAGGTAGAACCATGCCTTTTCATATCATCCTTGCTAAAAGAAACCTGGGTGATCCATGAGTCTTAACACGTTTATTAAGTGGATAAGAATACTAAAGAAATACTTTCTTTCCTTTTCAAGAAATAAAACTGTATGGACTGAAATCAGACTTCTAAGTGGAAACCTTAGGTATTTTTGAAGATTATTCAATTTATGTTACAAAACCATCAAGGACAACTTTACCTTAGCTAAATTCAGAGTAAGAGAGAGTTGATTCAACCACTCGTAAAACAGCATCAGTTTTGGCATTTCTGCAGCCTACTATAGGTCAGAGGAATCCCCCGAAGGCCATGGAGACAGCGAGCACCAGTAGAAGTCGGGGTACTTCTATCAGGTCCCATCTTAGCTAAAGTATTCCAATATCAACTGGTGATGGGATCAAGAAAACTGGTACAGACATGGACTTTGACTGGCTTTGCTGATGGGAAGATTACAATTACCAACCAAGAATTAGGAAGCAAAGAGTTAGGACATTGTGAGCAGATGTATCTAAGTGACAAAGCACAAGCTTAATGCAGCCAAAAAAAAAAGCCAGTATCTGTTTTTAGCTTAGATGTCACCTGCCTTACATCTAATTTTTTTGAAGCTTGATATAGTCTTTACGTCAGTCACATCTTATATTAGTTAGTTCCACAGACCAATAATACATTTTGTCAATAGGTCTTGGCAACTATGCTAGATTGCAATAGCGCAAGCATGGACTAACTGTGGAAACTAATGGATCTTTGTATTGCTTACAATAATTTAACTAGGAATAAGTTATCTAATTTTGTTGGTGTAATAGAACTGTTCTTGCAAGTTAAAGCTGCTTTTATCAATATTGTCTCAAAAGAGTTAACTTCTGGTGTATCCCAAAGGTAGCATTAATCCAACTGTGAACTAGATTCTTGAATCATGTATTAAACTAATGAGCTAGACAAAGCCTGTCTTTTATTAAGAAAGCCTACGTCTTACTGACCTTTCTCCTATATATACACACCAAACAGTACCTTTTTTACCCATTATTATAAATACATTTCTCTGCATTCTAAGTATTCCTTTAGATTTTTTCTCTTTTGTAAAAATGTATCAATAGTACATTTTCATACTTGGGGCTCTTTTCAATCACTTACCACTATTAGATTTAGGACATTTGTCCTAAATCTATCAGAGGTACTGATATAGAAGTGTCATCCATGAGCTAGTCAGTCAAAGGAAAATTCTGAAGCAAAAAAGTTATGACATTAAGAGATTTTGGTTTTGTAATGATAGAACTGGGCAGGAGACAGCATAATAATTCTGCTTCCAGGATTTTTCTTCAACATTTACCTTATCCACATAGAATCTTAAAAAAAAACCTCCTGAAACTCTCCTTATACACTAATTCACACATATATGTATAACTTATCATTTGCAAAAGCAATATCAGACTCCATTTTTCAATCACCTTTCTCTTCATACAAACTTCTGTTTGTTCTGAGTTTTTGTATAAGTCATTCACACACAGAAAACAAGCAGTAACACTTAGAACAGCTCTTCCATGGCTGCTTTTATAATTACACAATATGCTTTCAGCAGAATTTTGTTATCCTTTCTGGTCTGAGGAAATAGAAAAAATATGGGCTTAGAATGTTATTTCAGATAATAGAAAAGCTGCAATGAAATGGAGTATATTTGGTTCAATCCTCTTTATTGGCATGAACAAAGTCTTACTTTCTCAGCTCAGAAAAGCATCTGAAATAGCTACCCTGCTTGCATTTTCACACATCCTTTAGTCAAACCTGACTGAAAAGCCCTTTCTTCCAGCATCCCAAATACTGCTGTTGAGGTTATTTGCATGTTTTTTCCTCCCATTTCAATGCTCCAGAAACATCCAGCTGCATTTTGGGTATGGATACAATTTCAAGCTTATTGTTTCCTTTAAAGAAGGAATCTTCAAATTATCTTAAATGAAAGATTCTTTTATAACTTATTGAATCTGTATCAGATACAAGTTTAAAATGCCAGAAAAAAATAAGTGCAGCACAAATTCAGGAATGGCATTATGGGATACCACAAGTCAGAAAGTCTCATATCAGGCCACCTTTTTCTTGGTAAGAATTCCATGCTCTCAACTTGAAAGTCCTAAAAGTATATAGCATATGCCTTCCTTTCCCCAATATGCCTAAACGATGGAGTGAAGAGATTAGGGTTTCAGAAAGCATTTCTTCTTGCTCTAACACCATAGACAAGATACATCATAATACTAAACCAGCCCCAAGCATCTTTACAGAATAACTGTTATAACAATTTATTTAAATAAGGCCACTTTTCCTGACAAAATACTGTCTCCAAAAGCTCTAGCATACTGCTGCTCATACTCTACGTAATTTCAAAGTACAAGCACATGGAGCAGAGTAGTTTGCAGTAAAAGCTGATCCATTGTGGCTCCAGGTTACAGGCATACTTTGCAGCAGATCCTACATAACTCTTCTGTAGCACAGACTGTGTATATAACTTGTTAAACTGGCTCCTCTCATTTTTCTTGGACTGACTGTAGCACTTCCAAAAACCCTGGCCAGAAGGGGTAATCTCAGTAAGCGAGAACAGCCACCAGCCCTCCAAATTCTTTTCTTGGTTTCTCATAAAGCATTCAAGCTTCAGGTACACAGCCGAGGCTTGGCACAGCAGAAGTTAACCCAGTGTTGTTCTAAACCATCCTTCTGCATCCCCTGATGTTGCCTGAATCAACACTGCCAAAGCCATGAGCTAAACCAACCTAATTGCTGCTGCAATTATACCTCAGTTCTGGGTCCTTAGAAGTGAATTTTATTTCTTGGTACTTTTAAGTACACACCAAGTAGCCTGTAGTTCTGCAGCACTTGTTAAAGCATAAGCACCAACAGCTTGCTATGCTGCAGCCTCTTTAATACATGGAAATTCATGGTTTGACTTTCAAAACACTGCCCAGAAAGCCCAGATGCTTTTGCAGAATTCCTTTTCCAGCTGAGATCATTCCAGGCCTCAAAAGTTGAGATCACCTGGTCCTGTTGTGACATTACAAACTAAAAGACTGTCTCAAAAAGTTAGGAAAAACCCTTTCTCTGTAGGAAGCCTGGGGATATGGCATGCTGTCCTAGATGGGTTCACAGCACTCACAAGTACCAATGCACCTCTGGGACACAGCCCACACAGTAATGCACCAATTCACAACAACTTCCACAACATTCATGCTGGAATGTTTCTTCAGAATGGGAGTATTCTTAGATACAAGACTATAAAGACTATGACCTCAAGGAGAAACAAGATTTCTCCTCCACACACTGTAATGCTAATGACAGCAGAGTCAGTTGATTAGATAAGTAAGTGGAGGTGAAGCATTTCCTCAAATTAAAATATTATCCTTCTACACTCTTCAAACACTCTTTTCCAAGGAATCATTCTTAATAAAGACTGGCAGTTTCTCCTTATTGAAGTCCTTGAAGATAGCCGAAAGAGCAATATTTTGTAGTCCACAGGGAGCTTAAACCCCAGTCTGCTTTCTGTATATACAGTCTCGCAGAATGAGGTGCCAAACAGATGAAAGTAAATGCCTGATAAGGCCCTGCTCCTCATTCCCTCTTGGACTTATTGAGCTGCCCAGCTGTGCACCTTAAAGAAAGATTCAGAAAACAGATTTTGACTTTAAAGGCTGACTTCACTGGAAGCCAAAGTCACAGATCTTCAGTCTCATTTTGTTTAATTTATTCTTAATATTCTCTGAATAGCATCTGAAGAGTAGTTTCAAAGACATGTAATTTAAGCTTTCATTCACTAAATAAATACGGAAGAGAGTGTATTAAATGTCAGCTTTATTATTTTCAATTGTACGTGCTGCAAAGAAACATACGACCAGAATACAGCACTCATAGTTTGAGTTGTGTTATTGAAACAGTTACCGCACTCTGCAGCTGACAGCAGGATACTCGTATCACATGTTAATAGGCTTTAAGTATTCATGAGTAAAGTGCTTCCACTGGACAGCTTCGTATGAGAAAGTTTAAAGCAAAAATAAAAATATGTGCAATTTTAAAGTCTAGTAATATTTCATGTCCTGTGCAGTTGGATTAATGCAGCTTGATAAAGCAGGGTGCCCACTGTAGCTGCCATTATGCATACCACAACATATATTTCTTGGACCAACCTAATTCCCTGTTGAGCTCAGTGTCACTTAAATAGTTTATGGCTACAGAAGTAAAGGGTGTAAATGTGGCTTTGACAGAGGAAGACAACACTAAACTTCCCATAACAGGGACTGGAGGAGATGTTGAACATGTCTTATCTTAACACATTGGAAGTGATTCTGATCACTGGATCTGTAGTGATACTCATTATTGAATAATAGCCATGAAAGCCTTCTTTCTCCTTGAGTTTTATTCATTCTGCCTCCCCGAGACATAGTTTCATTTGGTTCAGGGCTTTTCTGGCAAGGGTTTTTATTTTATATACTTATTTTAAAACAAAACAGACTTTGACTTTATGAATTCTCTGGAAGCAAGACCAAGACATTCATTTGTCTGCACTTTTACCTACTTCATTTATGCAGAATGAAATATTTACTATTGCAGTCAAGAGACCAAAATATGTAATTGTTTTTTATTATTTCAGATGTCTTGAGCCATATTACATCAGATATATCACCCTCCCACACCCCAGTCCACTGTGCTACTGGAAATCAATCATTTAATAAGTTTTACAGACTGAGCAACTTTCTCAACATATTGGCAAAACCTGAAGTACAAGGATTGAGAGTGTAACAGAAGCACAACTACTCTGGTTCATGTAGAGCTTGTCCTAACGATCTGTACTCACCATTCTGACTATCAGAGCTCCAGTCTTCTCTTGCACATATGCACACATTACTGCTACCAGGAATAAAAATAATTCTGGGAGGAAAGAGGATTAAAGTGGATAACCCTATTGCCAGACAGCAGAACATGCATAAGCAAACATACAGGGGCCATGGTCCTTATGCCTAGGCTCAGTCCAAGAACATTCCTCTGCAGCTCTTTTGGCAAAGGGCATTAAAAAAAGTGACCTCTCCTCAGGCACTGGGAAGAAAAAGATCTGTAATAGAGAAGTTCTATCCTATTATCCTCCATCTGCCAAGCGCTTTTCTGGCACACTCGAAAATAAAACTGCCAAACCAAGTCCAAACCAGAATGCTTCATCCTGAAAGTTTTCCTTACTAATAATCCTTGTCCAGTAAAAAAAGCGGGCCTCACTTAAGCACGTGAGTAGTCTTAAAAGTCCATAAAGAAGGAAGAGTTAGTAGTCAGGGTTTTTCATTGTAGCCCTGTCTTACCAGCTGACTCACAGTACAGGAATAAATCTTGGCTGAGCATTTGACCTCACTAATCATCTCTCTCCACTGCTGTATAAAGTTATCTTCTCCCAACCAACCTCATTTTGAGAGGTTTATGGTACAACATACCTCTTCTAGGGTTTCTGTTTGTTTGGGTTTTGGGGTTTTTTTTGTTAAGCCAGGTTATATCACACCTCCTTCCTTTCCTGTCTTCATTTGCACTTAGAGATCTTTACTCTAAAGAGGACAATTTTTCTGAAAGCAAGATTCTTATTGCAATTTTTCCCTCCAGGCAATAAAAGAATATTACAGCAAGTTAGTCTAGTCTGTAGCTGTACTAATTTTGTATAAAACTGTGAAGAGTTTTTCCCCTTTCGCAGCAAAAATGCACTTTTAAAATGATGTGTAGCTCCATCTTTTGGATCAGATGTGTTTCTGTCCACTAAATCTGTAATCTACTCTGTATATTTTATATACTACTGAAACAAGGTGTTATGTCAGACTCCCAGGATTGCCATTTCATAGTTAATTTAGATGAAGATATGCTTATGTTTTCCACCCAAACTTAGCTGACAGGTTACTGTCCAGACTATTTGTCCAGAACCAGTAGTAAGTTGTAGCCCCTTTCCATCACACAGTCCTAAGATACTTCTACGGTACTCTTGCCCCTACTAACTCAATGACCAAGTAAATAGCACTTTGAATCTTTTTTTCTAAATTGTGCTATTGTGCAAGGACTGTAACTCTTTGTTAACTGTCTTCAGTTATAAACAGGTGCCAGTGAAGCTTATGTCTAAAAGAGGAACAATACAAGTCTATACAAGTCTGTACAATAGATCAACTGTAGGGACATCTGTCCAAGTGTTTGTTGGTTTGTTTTGTTTTTAAAATAGCATAGCATTAACAACAGGAGAAACATTCAATACTGTTAAGGTTCTGTGCGGCAATGTATATAGGTCCTTTTTAATGAACATGTTGAAGACTAATAAGTTATGTTTGCTAATCAAGCTTTTTACACACATATTATTCAGACACTGTCTGGAAGATATACATAATATGTTTACCATGGGCCAGTTTACCTTCACACCTAATCCCTAGAAGAGATACCATAGTACAATAAGAGACCAGAAATAGGTCATGTCATTTGGTCTCTGCTTTTTGACCTTGTAGATGCCCTAAAACAATACAGGTACTTGTACAAGGCTGCTCTGCGAGGTTTGAGTTACTCAAATGGTTCTCAAAGTATAGCTTAGCGTAGAGGAATTCATTATATGTCTATACTGCTCCAGAACAGCAATTTTGCTGCTGGCTCACAGCTTCTCCATCTGCTTTGTCTTCCTCCCTGACCTCTTCCCAGTGCTCCCCAGTTTGCACACTAGGTATGCCCAAGATGTTGTCACCCAGCTGTATAAGCAAGGCATATCCCCATTTGCTTTCTCTACCCCTTTAAGCTTGGATTTGAGGTATTTCTACATGCTGCTGAGTCACAGTGGTGGCCAACATCAAGGCAAACATGGACTTTTCAAACGAGTCAGAATTCCAGTCTGAGACAGACTGTTCACAAGCACATGCCCCAGTACTGGTTCCCTCAAGACCCAGCAGAAGAAAGTGGACTAGTCTTCCTCACCACACCACTTCATTTTCACTAGCTAGTCTACACAGGCAGAACAATTCTCAGCTTGAAGCACATCTTCCACATACCTGCTGGCCTGTCCCACTCATGCAAATGCAAGGGAGTTGGGCTAAAGAATATTATTTCTTCTTTCAGCTTCTAAAAGGCCTATACCACCATCTTGCCCTTAAGAATCAGTCCATTACTCCTGTAATATCATTTCTTAGGAAAACAGACACTTCTTGCTGACTAGTGTAACAGGTACACAGGTTTTTCTCAATCTTAATTACGTTTAAGAAAACACAGTCTATCTTACCAGTGCATCCTTCGCAAACTGTATTTACTTCTGCAACCAGAGCCCCAGTAGTTAGGCATAGTGCACCACCTCAGCTCCAACCAATCACAGGGACAAGGAGCCTTAACAGATTGAGGTATCTTGGAAAGGCCCATGAGAATGCCAAGAGATGAACTGCGCCATGCTGCTCCCAGCAAACCAACCAAATTTGGGTGCTTCTGCAGAGCAGAACAATTTGTGACTAACCTGGGTGGCTACATTTACTGCCCATTGCTGTGCATTTCACACAGTCCCTTAAGACTTCTGTTTTCAAAAGAAAGAAAAACCCACTGGAAGAAAAAAACACAACCATTTTTTCCCTCAAATTTTCATATTCTAAACATATGAAAACTCACTAGAGTTACCATGTGACAAATTAAAAAAGCAAAACAAAACCACACCACAAACCCACATTTAAACCATTTCTTTTGATAATTCAACAAACAAAAAAAGTGTTAAGTAATCAAAGTACTTGTGTCTGACCTGCAGAGCCTGAAGGTTTTTGGGTTGCTCTGGTGCCCTACTAGCTTTTACTAGTCAGCAATTTAGCCTCAAGAAGATGCTCTTGCAGTAATGGAAGACAACCATGGATTCAAGGGATTGTGAAAAATGTACTAATAGTCAATAAAAAGGTTCTGTATAAGTCATTCTGAAAGCATTTAAGGCAGCACAACATTTATAACTGTCAAGTTATTGAATGGAAACTTCTCAGACTACCAAAAGAGGCAGTAGTTTCTCAATACTTTATACTGTGTTCTGTTATCTTTACCCTCCTCATCCTCCCTCATCTTAATTAATCAGCTTCTAGCACATTTTCCAGCCTGAAGTGCTATCATCATAAATGAAAAAGAAAAGGACATTTAGATGACTTCCATTCCCAGTTTTATTTTTGGCTTTCTTGACCTTCTGGCAAGTTGTTTTACTATGAAAATTTTATTAAAGTATCTATTAAATTCAGAATGGAAGATGGCAAGGAGGATACAATCCATTTTAAGGGCATTAATAACTATAGAGAAGGTAATAGTGTGACTGTTCCTGTATCAAAACAGCAAGGCAGTAATAGCTTTTTGCATTATGGAGCATCTTCTCTCCCTTACTTAAGGGAGAGCACTGTCTTAGATTATTAGTCATTTCTTCATATGTAAAATTAATCTACAATGATTCCACTGAGCCGAGGAGGTACAACGCTACGGAAATGAAATCTTGGCATAAAACCCTCAAAAACACTAGCATACAGAGAAATGATCTTATCACATGGTCTGACTGACTGCAAAAAGAAACCAGCTGAAATTTGTGCTATTATTCCTAAACCATGTTTCTACCTCTGGAGGGACTACTTTTATTTTCAGACTTAATGAAGTGAACATTTCTGACCCACCTGTCACAGTCATATATGTTCTTTCCATATGTCTGTTATCTCAAGATGTCCTACAGCCATGCAGCAATTTCCAGTTGCCTTTCACATAAAACTGGTATGGACAGCAAACTAGCCATGGGACTCCTTGAAGTCTTACTTTTCCTCTCCAAATTAAAAGATTGTCTGGGACACTTTTTTCACTTTCTCTTCTGGGGAAGGTCTGTAGGGATTAAGTCCAGAAAGGAATATTAAATTCTGGGACCATGTGTGGTAGGAAAGCCACTGTCCTGTATAACATCAACATGTTACACAGCAAAAGAACACACTTGCAACACAACGTAGGGCTAAATTACCAATGTACCACCAAATTAAATTTACACAGAGACTGATTTGTGTACCCACTTTCAGGGAACAAATACAATCTATGTCTATACTAGTAAACAACATAAGACACCCCTTGTTCTGTATACCTGAGGACAAGTTGCTCAGTGTGGCTTGCATCCACACAGTTAAACTATGCTCCCTTTTCAGTAGGGTAGCTTTGTCCATAGAGCGTAGTTTATTAATGTAGACATAGCCCTAAAGGCCGGAACATCAGTAGAGCACATATTACAATATACACTGCATATGTCAGTACAAGCAACATTTGCAAGGTCAGGGTTGCAGAATACAGGGACAGTCCATTTCAAACAAGTGGAAAACATTAGTGAGAATGACATACAGAATAGCTCCAAATTCTTTAACTGTTTTAATGGAATCTGGCAAAAAGTACTCCAATAAGTCGCTCAATCATTTATTGAAAAGGCTGCACTTCAAAAATAGCTATACACTATTTTAAAGTTTCAATCTAAAAATTGAAGACCAAGAAGAGCCAGACTAGGTTCAGTGATTCTGGTTAAGAGAAGAATGTGACCCATTACAAAACCCTCCCAAAACAAAAACAAATAAATAAAAGGCTAGATAAAAGGATCCTTCAAGGTAGTTGGCAGAACTAGAACTCAGGTAATACAATAATGATCAAAGGTTATATAAATAATATAATAATATTTTTTCTTCAAAGCCCACTTCTGAGATGGGCCTGTTACCTCTTTAACAGCTTTGTATCTTATGTATTCTGATGGATGTGCTTAAGATCAAAAAAGAAAAAACACACCACACAAACAAAACACCATGCACATCAGTAACACCGTGACCCCAGCTAATACTAATTGGAGGATTAAATTGAAAGCATGTTAAAAAAGTCTTCAAACTTTTGTGACAATAGAAACCTGGGAGTGGTACAAAAGTGTTCTCAATTTTAAAAAGCTCACACAACTCATGACACAATACCATTACTTCATCCCTTCTCTCTTTAACTGTGAGCTCAGTTGGCCAGCCAAAAGGTTAGAGTAGAATAATTTGTCTACTCCCATTACTCAGAGTTGGTTCTTTGTTTTCCCAGAAACCAAGTAGTTCCTATATTCCTCCGGGAAATTTCCTTAAAATCACAATGTTGCATCCAGAAGTTCCATAACTACACATGTAGAAATAAGAAACTTTGTCACAGAGCACAGTTACACATGATTGGACTATTAAGACTTAAATTTAAAAACTGAATTGAAACTGAGCTGACCCATTGTGGAAGCCATACAGAGGGCTCCTCCAGAAGCCAGGATGGCTTTTGTGTGTATACACATATACATGAAGTCTAGAAGCATACAGAATCTGAGACACAAATATACTTCAAAAATGGATACAGAGCATATTTGAGATGTGAAAATAGAATTATGATGCTATGAAACCAGCAGCATTCCCTGTCATTCTGTGGATGGCAAAACATTTTGCCTAGAGGTTAAAGAACACAAAATAATTTCAGAAGGTTTCTCTGAACGTGGTCTAATTGGTTGAAAACACTGGGCTTCACTAATATGTTTTAAAGCTTATTTTCATGGGTTTTTGTGTTGCATCCATGAAGAGCTTTAGAAAAATATTCTTTCCATCCAAACATAATAAATTTCTTATGTTAGTAAAAACAAAGTTGAACAGTTTGCACAGATTGAGTTATTTTAGAAACTTGGGAAAGGTTTTATATCAAAGACCTGTAGTGTATCTAAATAGCATTTTAAAATTGGTCAGTTAATCCCAGCACAATTATTTTAGATGGATGACATTTGTTACATGGCAGCGGCTGTAGCCAGATTCAGAGTATTCCCTCAGGCATATTCTAACTTAGCACCTAATGTCTCCAGGAGAGCCTCCAAGAGTCACATAGTATCATAAGCAGCAGCAGCAAAAGCAATAGAAATAAGCAAGCCATGTGCTGTTATGTTAGTTAGGAAAAGACTGGGAGCAAAGAACTTTAATGACAAATACAGTGCTATACAACATACGACAATTAATGTTCTGATATTTCAAAGGATCATATTATACAACCATGCAGATGGAGTACCATATTTTGCATCATGCAGGAATATCACCTTTTAAGGGATAATACTTCTCTTTAGGATACTATACTGAAGCAGCTAAATCATCCTCCTGAGATACCATGTGTCTTAAAACAGTCTTGTAAGATGCAAACAAAATCCTGCTGTAGACCAGGATGATCTAAGCAAACAGAAACCCCTTTCTCAGGTTATCCAGCTTGCAGGACTTGCTTTCGAAGGGTTAATAAATTCCATTTTAGGTGGTGTATTTTGTTTTTTATTTCTCTAGTCTGTGCATTTCCATTACCAATATGGACACAAGATTTACATACAGCTGCTGAATTTTAGTAGGTATGTATAGCTATTATTTCAAAATAGCACTTGATTTTATCATAAAATAAAATTTTTTTCTGTTAGATTCTCACTGTGTCATCAAGTTCACTCAGAAAATGTCCATCCTTAGCATATTCTGTCTGTAATTAGAAGTAGTATTTCAGTAAAGTACTAGGCTATATCCCTACCTATTAGCTTTTTAAAAGCAATATATTTCACCTAAAGCCTCCTTCTTAAGTCGAGTGGGCCCTCAAGTCACATCCCTGGACCAAGTTGAGAACCTTTTTGGGTTTAAAGAAAAAATTAACTTTTCTAGTAAAATCTGCAGCTCTATTTCTATCTTCTAGTAACCCTGCTTAAAGAAAAAGCATCAAAAGCAAGTTAAAATTTTAGGTCAAAGCACTTGACTGCACTATAATTTTAATTATCTAAATATTTTAACTTAAGACTTACTACTAGATTTTTCCTAAACCTATTGATACTCTTATCACTTCTGCCTCATGTTTAAGATAAAAACCTCCTTCTGAGAGTTTGAAATCAGATGGTAGGGAAAAGTGAGACTTTCTGTGTAAGAACCTGAGAATTCCTATTCATTGAGTGTATTGGGTATCTGGCTCCAAAGGCAACACTGAAAGAAGATAAACCTCTGACTGATAAGGATGCTGGTGAAATAGATTAGATAAATCACTTGACCTGAAAGACTGCATTGGCCCCTATCTCCAGTGCAGAAAGCTTAGGAAATTGCTCATGACTGAACTGCTGATAGTTTAGTAGAAACTCAGAGAAAGAGACCCTGTCTAAAGAGTGCTACTGAATGGACACACAGGAAGAAATCCACTACCAAGTTAAGCTTCCCCTTTTGGTATCACTCAAACATATATTTACACACAAGGGCAGGGGAAATTTTGATGGTAAAAGAAAGGGAAGAGTGGCCCGTGATGTCTAGAAGTTTTAATTTGTTGAGCTTATCTCACAAGAAATAACATTATGTGACTGGCTTATTAATCTGGTGTATTAACTTAGACAAAACATTATAAATTTAAGAAAATTGAGGACATTGAAATATTTCACTGAAGCGTTTATAGAATAGGACCACAGTATGAAATTGTCCTGAAAGATCAATAAAAAATCATTCTGCTTAGAAGGGAAAAAAAAATTAGCTTTGCCCATAGCACATTAGGCAGCACCAGGTCTGTGCTTGTTGCTCATAATTACTTTTTGCAGCAAGCATCAAATCCTCCTTGCTCAAATCAGCAGCCCTTTCAAAAGTAATGAGATGACAGTGTTTTCCTACCTACTGCTTAATAAACATGGTTCTTTGTCACAAGAGGACAGGGGAACAGCAATGCCTGTCACCATCACCAGATGCCATGCTAGGGTAAACAAGACCAAAGGTGGCAGATCTCAGCAGCATTCAGGTATTTGCATACAGCAAGGAGGGAACAGGGCAGGAAAGCAGAGGTAATACAGAGTTGTCCCTCTGAGGTGACATGGAGGAGGTATGCTGAACAGCTACCATAACAGACTTTTTTGTTTCTGATTCACCACCTGGAGCATCAGGTCTTAAAGACTTCACAGATTGGAAAACAAGTAAATGGAGAAATAGCATTTGGCAGGGACATAATGGCCAGGGAAGCCTTGAAGGAGAGAAGTAAAGTCCAAGACTCCATTTACGTTACTTTTATGTACTGCACACCCATCCTGCAGCATGGTACTGATATTTGATGCTGCTTTCCCAGGGAGTTGGCTTGCTGATTTTTCTACCAGTTTAATCATCCTCAGATTATCAAGTAGGCTAGTTACACAACCTTTCATCATCTAGGTTTGTTTTACTGGTGAGTTGTTTTGAACAAAGAGGCAGCAGTGCAGTTTCAGGATTTCACAAACTAGATTTTCTATCTCTTACTTGGAGGTTACCAAAAGAAATCCTATCTAGGAGGACCATTACTGGGCATTCTTGCCAATTCTTAGATAAAAGCCTGAGCTTAAGAAATAGGGCTGAAAACTCTCAACAAATTAATTCCTATTAAGTTTGTGTGGGTCTAAGTGCCTAATTCCCCTTGGTAATCATTTACTTAATTTTCTTTTTGAAATTTAATATTTTTAATGCACTTTAAATTGATGGATATTAGTGTGAAGGACTTTGAATTAGACGATAGGAATTTGAATATGCTTCCCGTAAAAACCTTAACAAAGCCATCATCCTACATTTGATGATAAAATGTGCAAATATGCACACTTGCCTTACAAAGTGCTTATAAGATTGCCTGAGTGCTATTTTTGTCAAGAAAATTGTCTGAAAATACTAAGCCCATTACACAAAGTATTTACCTCAAGAATAACTACTTCAATAAAATGTACATAACAAAAAATCTAGTGGGACAAAATTATAAACAGAATTAAATAGATTTTGCCATGGACATGGGTCAAAGAGAGGTAGAGTTGATATGTGCCCTAGAAAGGCAATAAGCAGTACTTTCACACCAATTCTCTTGTCTGAGAGCACCCATTTCCTTGCACTAAACTGCAAGAACCATCCTGCAAGTAATACTAGCCTATCTGAGCAAAACCATACCATCCCTCAATCTCAGACTGGCCATTTTTCATGGTCTGGATGTTGCAGTCTTGTAACTCCCTTTTGAAAGAAATGTCAATCCTGCTTTTGCTGCAAAAAGCATCCAGTAACGAAACAGAATATCATGTTTTTTTAAAAAAAAAGCTAAGCCTGTTGTTATCTGCTGTTTGCCTTCACGTTAGCTTTAGGGCAGCTTTCCTTTTAGATAGCTTCAGGTTAGAAAGTCCTACAAGAGCTATTAAATGTGAAGATGTGGATACAACCTTTGACTCTGAGAGTCCCTAAGCCACAGATTGCTGAAAGCAACTGGTGGAGTGGGGAAAGCCTCAATTTATGCCTGCCTGCTCTCATATTCTTTCCCCTAAATGTCAAGAACTGGCAGCTCTCCAATCCACTAGAAGTCTGGCCCACTAAAGTGGAATACATACACCTTTGACCTCTTCTTCCATTCCTGTATTTCTTTATTCAAATATTTTATGCTATCAAACATGTCAAATAAATATAATTATGATCTCTCAAGGTAATGTAGAAAGAAGGTTAGTGTTAAAGGACAACACTAATGAACCATTTCTGCAACATATTTTCAAAGTAAGATCTTTTGAATCTCAGTGTTTCTTCCTTCTCTCACCTGTAAGCTTAACATCATCTTTGCTAGGAAGAATTTCTTTCATTGTATTTACTTGATTTTATTGTTTTCAGGTAGAAAACTGGCTATTACAATAACCATTTTTTAGGGGTTAAACAAAAAAGAACATTAAGCTTGTACTTTTCTCTAGGGATCATCACTACAGAGTCTTTATTATCCTTGATCATTTACACAAAACCAGCCTACACCCTCAGGTGAGGTAGGCAAGTCATTTTATAAGATGACTGTTTCAGAGATGCATTACCAAAGAGCCAAGAAAATGAAGGAGTCTTCAAAGGACCTAGTGCTTTTAAAAACAAAATAATGTTCTCTTCACCTCCCTGAATATATGCATACATTTAGACTAGAAAGCTTCAGAGGTTTTTTTTGTGAAAGAAGTACAACTGGAAAATGTTAAAGACTTCTCTTGAGCAGCTTAAGTTATAGCATATGTTTCAACTGTTAGTCATATATTCCTATCAGAAGTGTAGGAGTCCCAGTGGAGGAATCCCAGCTGTAGCCAAGAGAAGATCTGAGATGTTTTGCTTTCTTCGCTAATAAACCAGCTCCCAGGAAATGGTTAAGCTTGGGGTTTATGTAAAGTACAGACTTTGTTTGAAGAGCAAGCTAGGAAAGATTTTTGCTCACTCTAAGATAAATTTAGGAAAAAAAAATTCTACTACTCACAGATTTATGTAAATATTTTTCAGCATCCAAGTTAAAAATAGTTCATTGTAATTCCATCTGTATTAGCATGTCTAATGGCTTATGTAACATAAAATTGACTATATACCCTGAGCACAACATCCAGCATCAAATCTGAACTTCCAGTCTAAAAGAGACAGAGCCTCTTACCCAACACAGTTTAGCTGCAGCCACTTTCAGTGAGGACTGTATACTATGTATTTTTATACCCTGTAACACCCAAATAGACAAGGACTGCTAGAGCAAATATATATACAAAGGTAACATACATGTGGCTTCTTCCTGGAATAGTATGTTTAGCACTGCATAGACAGGGTTCAAACTGGCTGTGTTTTTCTTCCTTCAACTCCTCTTGTCTGGATTTTAACAAGCAATCTAAAGTTAAAAATAAAAACAATAAAAAGCAAGTTTAACTAAACTGTGAAGCTCAGATTACCCAGGTCAAACAGCAGAAATCAATCTCATGCCAGAACCTTTGCAGGTCTGTCACTTCCTTATTTCCAGAAGAAAACTGGCTCTTGGAAAAAGTTACACAGAAGAAACTATACCTCAGTTGGGAAGGGAACATGTCAGTGAGTTGGAGGAAATGGAAAGAAGGAGCCCTTGTTTCCAAGAGAGTCCATTCATCAGGCTTCAAGCTCCGATGCTGCTGCCTTGGTTTACACCACACTCGCTGTTATAGGTTGTTGTTATGGGACACCTGTCCAGGCATCTCTTGCTATGAGTAAAGTCAAGTCAGAATGTCCCTCTTGAACCTATATCAAGAGGAGGAGGAATAGTCTAAGAAACACCTTCCATCCCTAAGTTTCAGTTGAATCCCTTCTCCAGGGGAGGAGGAGCACCCTACCATCAGTCTAGCAAGAACAGAGCCCAGGACCTTGTTGAAGAGCCATTGAGCTTGAGCAACTGTGTGCTACAAAGACCATTTTGCCCAAATCTACAAAGTATGGGGGAAACGATCTGTTATCCTTAAACATCCTATCCATTATGGCTTAGTTGCCAACCCCTTCAGCTTACCCCTCAAACTTGTAAGAGCTCAGGAGATTAAAAGATGGAAAATTCTGGCAGATGCTCCCAGAAAGATCACTGGCAGTTTAGGAGGGACCATGCCTCTGTCCTCTATTCAGGATGCAAAGTAGAGCTACAGCAAAGCTCAACGTACAAGACCTTCAGAAGAGCACCTTCCTGAACAGCAGGCTACAAGTTACATTACAGCCTGCTTTCTGCCTTTCTTTAATGAACAGGTAAATCCGTGTCAGTGAATCTCCTCGTGACCTCAAATAATTAGAACCTATATAATAAAATCAGAGGTCCAAAAAAATCATAAACATCAAAAAAAAATCACTTTCTAGTACACACTATGATCTTGGCTATAACTTAATTTTGTTCATTAGCAAATGAATAGTTAGTAAGAAAAGGAGTTGTTGAGCTCATCTAAAGGAAAGCAGCAAGCTTGTATATAGGCTTGAGGCTGCTTCTGAAGGAGCTCAGGTTCAGCTTTTCAATTCACTTTTTTTGTTTTACAAATGCAAAACCAATAATGTCAAATTGAGCAAGCCACCTCCCTTTCCCACTCTCACTGCTAGTCAATCCCCTAAAATTGAATTGAAAACTTTGTTTTAAACAGACAGTGTTTAAGAGGCATTTGGACAATGCCCTTAACAACATGCTTTAACTTTTGGTCAGCCCTGAAATGGTCAGGCAGTTGGACTAGATGACTGTTGTAGGTCCCTTCCAACTGGATCTATTCTATTAGACCAATTAAAATATCATTTAATAGTTAGAAAAGGCAGCCAGTGAATTCAAACACCAGAAAACACTCAAGTTTTCCCCATGCAGACCTAACTCTGACCTCTGGATTTATGCACTATAACATGACTAATTTGCATGAACACACACTGTATAATATGAAAGGGATCATGGGCCTGTTGTAGTATGGAGGAAATAAGGTGGAGTTTGGGTTTTTTTTTAAAGCTAGGACCTCTTCCTCATTCAGGATTAAATCATTCTGTTTAATCAGTGATTTAGCAAGGATGGTGTAATTCAAGGAGAGATCCTCATATTTACAAAGCTCACCCAGCTACACAAGAGATTGTATCTAATTATAGTCATCCCTTTGACTGACACTTCACTACCTCGTTTCTCATCCCGAATGTCATTCACAATCCCCCACCTTTTTCTGAGCTCATCTAATCAGTTTTCTTATTTTTCCTGCATGCATTAGCCCTCCACACATTTACCCATTATTCTTGCTGCCTACTACTCTGCCTTTACTATTTAAGTGTCTTTTTAAAAAATCTAATATTATGCAGTGAAATCTGACAGCAAAGCAGCAGACAAGCAAGTCTGAGGGACCAGTGCCGTAGCCACTGGTGACAGAGGCAGGAGGAATCTGTTCTTTCCCTTGCTGTTTCCCAACTACTGCAGAGATACAATAGATGCACCTGAAGGCTTTACCAGAGTAACCGAACTGACAGAGAGAAGCTGCTGAGTAACTAGCACAGTGGGAGAGGGTGTTTTACTGCCTGGCAGGGGCACAAGACCAACAGATAGGAAGTTCAGCAGTGAAGTTGGCTTGATGCAGAGAACACACAGAGTACAGACCTGTTAACTGAAGTACACCTGCTGCCACAAAAGAGAAGTGACACTGACCCGGAAAGAACGATCTCAAAATCAGCAAAGTCAGAGGTTTGCAAGTAAGATTTTGAGCATCTTTCAGTTACTGGAAGCAAAACTGTAAGATTAGGTACCTAAGAAAAAAAGCAATGCATGGAAAGGAAGATCAAGTTTTACGTGGCCTGGTGGAACAAATAACACGCTCAACAAGAACACAGATTACCTTAGCTTCTGTTTGAGGTCTTGTTTGCTCACATCAGGAGCTTCTGGTCTTTCACGGACTGAACACTTTTCCTGTGTGGAATAACATGCAGTATTCTGGAAGAATTAGGATAACAAAAAACCTCGTATATACTTCAATGACACTATGCTAAAAATTGAGCATTTGGCAAATTGGCTAATTGATAATAGAGACCAAAATATTTCTCTTGAATAGCACACAGAAGGAAAGTGTTTGACAGTATTAACCTAATTTTTTATTCACAGGCAGCTTGGGGCACTGGGCCAGATCCTCTGTTCACATCAGTTTCAGTAGTGTTGTGGCCAACTACTGTTCTGTGCCATAAAAGTTTCAAGTCTCTGATGGATGGCAGTAAATTAATTATAAGCAGGAAAATATTTTTCATGACCTAATATCCATATTGGTAATAGAACACAAAGGACTTCAGCACTTATGCACTGCAAATGGATAGTCACACAAAGGAGGACTTCCCAAGTGCCTTAGTGTATCAAAGCTGGGGGAGCAAATGGAGCTATATCACCCTATCACAGCCATCATGGTCAAGGAAATAAAACCTTATTTATGCACCCTTTCTCTGTTGACGTTTCCCATTCTGCTTTTAAAAAGCAAGCAAGCCTCTGAGAATACATCTCTACCTCTTCACATCTAGTTCTCGCCCTATACTGCATAGGGTTTACTAGTTAAAGGACCTAACCAACACTCAATGGAGCCAACACTAGTTTGATTCCTAAAGCAGGTACAACAGTCAAACATCAAACCTGAACAGAATTTAAGGTCCCCCTCTTTATAACACCGTGCACTACTAGCATGATCCAAAGAGCATGGGCATTCCCACTCCTTCCAAATTACAGCAAGCTTCACATCAGGCTCTTCATACTGTAAATATGGCCTACCAGATATGATGGGACTACCACACTAAGAGCTATACCTGGACCTCAGGTGAGGCTCAGGCTGTCATCCTCATTCTAGCTTTGGAACAAAGGTGGTTCCTCAGCTCAGTTAAAAGCAACACCCATGCACTTTTAGGTTAAGGGCAAGTCTCAGGTCTAAAACTAGACTAATCCCTAGATTCTTCTGTCATCATTTAAACTTTAGTTCTGCAAAAGAATTCCATAAGCTTGCAAGCATCCCTATAGCAGTCAATAAGATTATTTGTCCATAAAAAGTGTATCTACCAATAAGTATTTATAGGATCAAAGGCTATTTTACTTACAAAGTTTTAATTTATCTTAATTTATGCATTCACTGGTTGAGATCTCCTGTGCATGGAACTTAGAAACTATTTAGTTGCTAAATTCCCTGCTTGAAACATAGTCCTGTAACCTTCAGGTCTCCATTAAAAATATAAGACCCTGGAATTCATGAGTGTCAGGAAAATCATGCCAAACACCATTAAGCCAGCAAAGATTCTTTACAGTTAAAAAGGCTAGGCTAGATTTCTTAAATTATCCTGTTGATCTGATGAGGAAGCATACCCTTTACAGCAAACAACAATTCTAACAAAGCATGACTTTTTGTCTACCTATAATGTAATGATTTCCTCAAGCACTTTCAAACAAAAATAGTTCACCCACAGATAATTAGTCCAGAGCTCATGATAAATCTGTTTTGCACAAATCAAAACATTTGACTTCAATCAAGCTAAGTGAATGCATATGGTCTTTAAGACAGGTAATCACAGTTACAACACTTAATACTGTAAAAAAGCAGTTAAGACTGTCTACTGAAAACAGATGCAAGTTTTAGGGGAAGGTAAGAGGTACCTTTTAGTTCTAAGAAAATTCCTTTTATTTTTTCCCTAAAATAGATGGAACACACTCATTTTTAAGATCTCATGTTTACACTTACAGCACAAAAGCCTAGAAGAGCACTTCACATGGACTTGAGAGATTTAGACCCTGTTACCACACTAGATACTGCTCTCTTAAGTGGCATCAATGAAACCACTTTTGCCTCCCCACACCTTGGGATCTCCATTTATAAAGGAGAATTGTGATATTTGTCTCCTTTATAAATTACTGAGAGCTACTGACAGAAAAGTAGTATGTAAGAATTCAGCAATATTTTTATAAATAAGTACATGTTCTTTTTAAAGCTATGTGCATCAGATTTGCTTTAAATATTGATTTTAAAATAGCTACCCTTCTCATTTGCTTGGATTTCAGTCTTGTCAGACCACGATGAAATGAGACTTGGTCACCACTTGGCTATGACATTTCAGCATGTACAAGAAACATAATACAAATGTAGATTTGGCTTTCTTTTAAAAAAATAACTTGCCAGAGTTCCCCTGTAAACTATAACACCACCTACATTAAAAGTTAATTTCCCCTTCTGCCTTCCAGATCCCAGTAACTATGATCCCTCTAATATATAGGTGATGGGGATGACTATCTCCTGAGACAGATTTATTTCATATGTGCCACTGAACACATCATTTTCAAACATGAATAACTGGAACTTGAGCACAAAGCCATAGAGTACCAAAGAAGCTTATTTCTGAGTAACTGTTGAAGAAGGTCCCCTCACAGCAGTAAAGCTTAGGCTTGGTAATAAGTAGCTGCATAACCAAGTCTCCAAAGCAATGACCTCATTCTGAAAGGCTCTGCTTTCCATAACCAGACCTGGGGTCCATCCATTCATATCCATGAATTGTCTCAAGTCTTAAAAAAATCCTGTAGAATATAGCTTTTTAAAGGCTGCTGTAGGTGCTAAGTTTTCCTGACAATATTAACAGCACTTACACATAGAGTTGTGTATCATGTTTCTCCCATCCATGGGATGAAACACCTGCAGACTCCAGCAGCACATCTGGCAGGCTCTTACAAGATCCTGCCTTCAGTATTGAAGAGGTGGCAACACACCAAGCAAGTCTTCCCACATTCATGTGCACAACTGGCTTTTTATTAAGTGCACTGAACTGGTAGCCTTTAACAAAACCCCTTTGATTTGTGCAGAAATAAATCCAAAAGATGAATAGGAACACAGGTTGCTGCATCACTCCACCCTCCCTAGATCCTGAAGGGGAACAACTATTACCCTGACTGACCAAAACTGTGTTACTCTTGTGAAGCATGGAGCAGATTAGTGTTACATTGCAAGTCACTGCCCTCAGGGCCTTGACATAGACATGAGAAAAATACAGTCCTCCTCTCCAGGAAAAATTACCGTTTAAAAACAGCTGACGGCAGCCACAGAAGAATGAAAACAAACAAGTTTGAAGTCTTCAAATAGCCTGTGAACAGGACTTTTATACATTACAGACAGCCACTCCTGAGCCTCAGATGAACATACACAGTGTTTTCTATCACTAATCTGAAGTGAGGATGCTGAGCCAAAGTGAATGCCTCTAATTATAAAGCTGGGACTTTGCAGTTTAATCTCCATCCTATCTGGGAGCTTTCAAGCTGTGCACTAACAAAATCATATGCAAAACAGTTAAGAGATGTCTTACTATTTGATTCATAATGAAGTCTACTACTGATCTGACCTCTAATATAGCAAGCTGCAAACAAGTTCCAGCTGACCCTCAGAGACAGTTATATCTGGCTGCTACACCAGCACAAATCCAGTGACTCCAGACATGCTTAAAACAGAGTGCAACATTTGTCCCAGAAAATTTAGGAACGAGTATGAAGTCTGTGACACTTCCAAGATTATTGTTTCCAAGTTACCACCAAGAAATTATCTTTTGAGTGCTCATTGCTAACAAACACTGATATGGCTAAACTCAAGCAGAAATTGTTCCACAATACATGACCTGTGCTTAAAATATGAACCTTGTTAAGGGAATTAACATAAAGAAGTTCTGAAGTGTGTTCCAGATGTTTGCAATAATAAACAGAAAATCCCTTATGGTCTATTAAGGAAAAAAATGGTATGATACTATTAATCTCCTTTTTTTGAAAGGAAAGGGAGAGAAAACATCCAAGAAGTATCTGTGTTTAAGTTTAAAATAGATACAAACAATAATTTTACCACTTTAACAAGCCAGAGACTGATCATCTCTATGTACTTAATTTACATATTAAGAAAATAATAAATGGTCACCAAAAAGTAAATTCGGGGGGTTGGGGGGATCCAGAAAAGCCAGCAGAATGTACAGATATGGGTCTAGTCCACTGAGTACTTTCAGTATTTTACAGTACTTTCAAAAGAGAAGGAGAGAGACACCTTTGAAAAACTGAGACTTGTATTGAGATCTCCCACATGAAACATTTCAACTTCACACTTTGAAGCTTTTGTCTCGGGTAGATCTATTTTTAAGGTTAAAATGATTAAGTAACCTCAAAACAGAAGAAAATATTGTATTGTCTTGATCAGAAGTTTTCTTCAGGTAAAATGTTAATAACTGACATTCACTGACACCTAATGCCACCCAGTGCCAGACAGTAGATGAGAAGGGGAGGGAGAGTAGTTATTAACAACTGCAGCAGCACCCAGGGACTCCCACCACCACAAGCCCTGTGTATATTGCTTCTCCTCTTCATCCTTTCATGAGTCACACTTTTGCAATAGCTATGAGGAGAATACAAGTCAACCCTACATTTCTCTGTCCCGTGCCTGAAGATGATGGATCTGACATTAGGGCTGCCTCCTTTCTTCACCTAGCTAGCAGTTTACTTTGCAAGGATTCCCATTAAAACCTCAGAGGGCTTTTCAGCAATTAACACAGTGGGAATGGTAGTAATCAGCCCACAACGGGGTCATGCAGCAGCCCTTTTGCCTACAGGAATACAGTGCAATTGCAATCATTTACCAGAAAGCTTTGGAAAGGCTTGAAAGCTTTCCAAGTCCCTCATAAGGCTGTGATTGTGTGCAGCTCATGGCTAGGAATCCCTACAAAGCTGCATAGTACCTGAGCAACAAACACAAAACACACTAACCTCCAATGCACTAGCCGCAAACAATTATCAAGAGACCCCCATTGCCTTTAAGAGACCTCATGCAACCCTAAGTTTCCCATGTCTGTTTTCATCTGTATCAGCATTAAAGAAGTGAGCCATTGGTGTGCATTTTATCCTCAGTCTTCATTTACAAACATCAGATTCTGAACAAGACCTCATCATGTGTTGTGATTTCCACCCCCACCCCCCGCCTTAGCAGCATCCTAAACCAAGCTCCAGGGTAGTCATTGGAAGTGTTTTATTAGCATAGATGTACCTACACTGAAAGTATTTACCTGAAAGTTTTCAATACTAGAATAACAATGACAAGAAACTAGTGGTCTTGTATCTACCAATTCAATGTTTTGAAAAATAGGAATGGTACTTTTTAAACTGATTTGAAAGGGAATGTAAGTCATATTTGTTGCAAAGGAAGGAGAAAAAGGTTGCATTTCCTAAAGTCAGGCTTATTGATTAGACTTCTAAGTACATTATAAAGCTAAAAGCTGTATTCACCAGCTGCCATGCATTTGCTGACACCACAGGTCATTTCAGACAGCACAGCTTATATCTTTACCATAGAAGGGACCATTTTCAAGGTCACTGGAACTATTTCTGTTGAACTTTAATACTGCATCTGCATGTACTAAATCCTGGATATTACACTATTGACTTATAGAAGAATGACTTTTTCAGCTTGACTACATCAGGTTCACTGAAATTTATATGCTTTGCTTCAGCACCCTTATTGGAGCTATTCAGCAAGAAGAAAGTTCTAGATGAGTTTTAGAAGCATCTACTTGTACAATCAAGCACAACTTCTCTCATGCGTATTTCAGCTGCTTTTCTGTGCTAGGTAAGAAATTATCAGAGCAGAGCTGTTTCATGAGATTCCTCCCAGACTTGACTCCCCACTGCCCCTAAGGACACACAAGGGGACAGATTTTTGCTGGCAAGCACTACCTTTAAAATAGTAACAAGAGCATTACTCTTACCTGAGAAATTCACATTGCTGGCTCCACCATGCTCTGGCTTTGAAGAGGACTAGAGCAACCCCACAGGAAACTATAATCAGTCCCTAAATATCCCCACACCTGCAGCAGTCACAGGAAGAAAGAACCACCTAACAAGAACCTCCCTGGCATTAAATCCCATTTAAACCAAAGTACCTCCCTGTGTCAGGGCCCTGAGGGCACCTGTAGGCTGTGATTGCCCTGAGTGGCCTCAGCTGGGACCCCTACCCACACACCCCTGCCCACCATCCAGGGCTCCATTTAAACTCAAACCCAGCAGCCAGGTCTGGCCTCAGCAATGTTGTAAGTATGTCTGTCTGCTGCCTAGACCATCTCCACTCCACCCAGGGCTGTTGATGGTCCCTGTTACAGCAACTAGTTCTGCCCTGTATATGTGTGTACCTCCCCACATACCCCCTGACTAACTTGGAAAAAAAAAATAATAATATAAGGCTTATATTCTAACCATTAAAACTCAATCTCTTTCATCAGCTAAAGTGAAGTGTCACTATCAATGTCACTGCTCTATGTGAGTGCTTAGAGACTGATCAAATCAATTCTTTCTCTTTGGTGAGCTACACAGAGTAACTTTTGGAGACCTTTTACTTTAATAATTCTGCTTAGACCTTCATAAGAGGGTCTATCGTGGACTTCAGAAATAGAAACATATGTTCCTCCCTGGAGGAGGTGAGGAAAGATTAAAAACCTTGCTACAAGGAAAACTTTCAACAAAATTACACACAGGTTTTCCTCTATTGTCTGCTCCATTTCCGTGGGCTGGTACAATCTCCCATGGGCAGGTACAATAAGGATTTTTCTTTTCAGCTCCACGGTGTAAATGATGGGGCAGAAATGGGCTGTGTGTTGACTTAGAAACATTATATTTGCTCTAGTCACATGATCTGCACATCACCATATAGCCCTCACCTCTTTCCCTGTCCCCTAGCTCAAGACTGCATCTGCATCTACCCTGTACAGACGTTTCCCAGATATAAGATATAAGATATTTTGTATTGCTGGCTGATATATTATATGCTATCAAATGGCAGCAATTTGGCTATTTTGCCTGAAGTCAAGTTGGTTACAAAGATTGCTCTGCTTCAGAAAATTCTTGACACGCCAATTTACTATCTCATTATGTTCCTACTCTCTTTAGAGATAATACAGTCACATTAAATGCTCATTAATGTTAAAATTAAGAAAAAAAAATCAAACCCTCATCCTACATCTATCTCTGTTTCTTAGATAGCTCATGTCCTAAACAGTTTAATTTTTATCTCATGTACTTGTCAAATAATCATCTTTGGTTGAGTAGTAAGGAGAACTGAACAATGTTTCTGATAAAGCTTATTAACCAGACAGGCCTTCCCTTGGGAAATAAATCACAGAAATGCTTACTTTATGAAAAGTACCTTTTTTGAGAGGGAAGGCAGGATGGAAGGGGAGCAGGAAAAAAATTTATAGCATTGGGAAATAATTAGTGATCATACACATGCCCACTTTTCCAAGAGAACTGAGACTAAATAGTATCACAGCAGTCACAAACTTCATTTCTTTGCAACTTTCATGTGGATGCTGGTCACCTTATTAACTTCTGGCTGATCACATGTACACGCGCACAACTTCCATCATAACCCTGGGCAGAAACTACAGCAGGCTGATTTGAGTTTGGAAGGGAGATCTATTTGAGGAAAACTCTGAATACATACACTTATATAACCTGTCGTCTTCATGCACAAGTAACTCCTTGTCCCCTTCTTCAGCTATGCTTCCCAACAACACACTGACTTGGCCATTACCTCCAGCATGACATGCTTATGGGTTATTACCTGCCATCATTAGTTTTTCTACACTGCATAAAGGCATAATTTGGCCAACTACTTCATCCACAGTCATACTCTGTCTGGCTCCTTAGAGGCCAGCCCACTACACCAGGTATCTAGGGAAAACCATGTGGTCCACAGCTGCACCTCCAACTTCAGCCAGAGCTGTGGTCAGTGCCACAGACTGATCAGGTGGGCAGACTCACAGCAGCTTGGCTGACAGCTACCTTCAGCATACAGACCGACCCTTCAAACAGTAGAGGTAAGAGCCTGCTGCACACTCCCACAAGCTGCTGTGCCCAACAGGGAATATCCACGCACAGGATGAAAATAGTTCCAGAGGCCCACTATCTCTTCAAACAATACGACTCACAGAAAAAGAAAAAAAGACTGAGGGATCTTGATATCCTATACCCAGAAGCATCCTTCTCCCTGGACACAAAATATTTCTAGCTGATATACAGATACTTCTTTCTGTGACAATGAAGGTATGGTTTATCATTTCAGTAATGTGTCAACAGTCTGAATTACCTTTACTCGTGCCTTGCAGCAAAAATTTTTCTGCCAGTCATCTGTGACTGAAGAAAAGACAGTCATGACAATCTGCATGGTTGTGCAACTTCTTTTTGTAGGCTATAGAATATTTGGTGGGTTTTATCTTCAAACCTGAGCTTACTGAATGACTACGTCATCCTCAAAATCCTCTTATAACTGTGAGGGAAAATATCTGGGAAAAAATGTAAAAGCATTGGTATCTTTGAGCAAGTGGAAACAACAGAAAGCAAATTGTCAAATTCTTGTTGCAAGAACTTCTTGTTCTTGTCTTTGTCAACTTCTTCACCTCATTTCCAATGTAGTGATCAATCTTTCCTAGTACACACTAAGTACTGTTTCAAATGTTTACGTACTGGAGGTCCTGCTTTATGTAAATCAGGTTGTAAGCCTTAAAATCCTTGATTCAGCAGAGCACAAACTTGTTTTTAAATTTATACATAGGAAGTGAAAATTAACCTTATCTTTAGGATACTTTGGAAATAGAGGGTGAGGGAGGAGTGGTAAAGAAAAGCCATTTGCAAAACTTCTAGTTGCTTTGAACAGCACTGGGTTAATAAATTAAAAAAAAATTATTATATAGAAAAACACAACCCTCAGTTTTTACATGAAACAACATCAGGATATTTTATCAGCTCTAACAGACTTGAAATAGCACATTGCCTTCCCAGAATTAATTTTTTGCCTACCAAATGACTGCCTACATAATGAATTACACACACAATTTTTTTTTTCATGAGGTCTAAATCTGTGTAAACATAACCATCTTTCCAAACAGCACTCAAACACACAAAAAATATTCAACATGCAGTATTCATGTATTGGGTTATATTGATGTATTTCATTATATTTTCTCTCCCCTGTCCAGCTGAGGAAGGGGAGTGATAGAGCGGCTTTGGTGGGCACCTGGTGTCCAGCCAGGGTCAACCCACCACAGTCCTTTTTGGTGCCCAATGTGGGGCATGAGGAACTCGAGATAAGGATCGTAACTGGGAGAGTTAATGGGCAAAACACGAACTGAACAGTGTTAGAGAGTGGAATGATCATGGGGAATTTTTGTTGTTGTAATTGTGGTGAAAGGACGAGGGGTGGATTGTGTGTAAATTGTCTACTTTCATTCAGAGTTCTGATGATGTTATTTTGATTTTGGTGTGGGGAATTCTTTTTGTTGCTGTGAGTGAAGTTTGTGAAGGTTGTGTCATGAATGTGGATTTTAATGATAATTCCCAAATATGTGATTCACAGAGGCGAGGGGTGGAATGCATTGGGTTTGCATGGCAAGGTTTTGGTAGCAGGGGGCTACAGGGGTGGTTTCTGTAAGCTGCTAGAAGCTTCCCCTACGTCTGACATACGTCATATTAGGCCACAGATACAAATAAGCCAAACAGGGAGATTAGAAAGCAAGTTACCTGTTTGGCACAGATTTTCATTGGTGTGAGACCCTGAGGACTAGCAAGGATTTGCCACAATAGGCTGCTGACAGCTTTTCTTCTGCAGCATATTGTCCTGACTTAATAGCACAAGGTCAGACTGAATGTCTTTTTGCTGCCTTTCTGCTTCTCCTAGGGAGCAATTGCTTAGAAAAATATCCCTTTACTTGACAGGTTTGTAACGCAAACAAAAAAATCCATCCTGGTTGTGGTTATTGGACTGAGTGCTTAGGAATCAAACAGCAGAAGACTAATAGTGCCATAGTCACTGAGCCACCAACCACACCAACATACACTTAAATGCACATGAATGATAGCTGACTGGGGATAGCCTGGAACAATAAATGAAAGAACCTTTTTTTTTATATCTAATACTCTCACCTCATTATACAACTAACAATCAATTCCTTCTCCTTGCAAAAAGCAAGCCAGGATAATTAACTGCAAGAACTTCACACACACACCCTGTATGCAAAACCTCAAGTCATTCTGCAGAATATCATCTACAGTGACTGTGATGGAAAAGGAGACAGCTGCTTGGAGATTTTAAACCTGTTAACAAATTACAGCTATCTCTGTACGTTCTCAAGATGAGCACTTTAAGGCTGACACTTTTATGTATACAATAAAAGGGGATGCTCTGTGGAAGGTACTGACACACCAAGGCTAAGAAAGAACATCACTTTACATTAAAACAGTCCCTATAGACATAGCAGTCCCCTTTTAGGATACATCTGGAAACAAAAGAGAATGCATGTTTATAACTTAAGATCAATCTATTAGATATAGAAGTTTCACAAAGAGGCCTCCCCTAATGCTCTGGTCTCTTCTGCTCAAGAGGAGGATCCAACTCATATAGGCATCTGCTCCATACAAGACCTCCTGAGCAAGCATCTGTGCTGGTTTTGGCTGGGATAGAGTTAACTTTCTTCAGAGCAGCCAGTATGGGGCTGTGTTTTGGATTTGTGCTGGAAACAGTGTTGATAGCACAGGGATGTTTTAGTTACTGCTGAGCAGTGCTTACACAGAGTCAAGGCCTTTTCTGCTTCCCACACCACCCCACCAATGAGTGGGCTGGGGGTGCACGGGAAGTTGGGAGGGGACACAGCCGGGACAGCTGAGCCCAACTGACCAAAGGGATATTCCACACCATACAATGTCATGCTCAGCATATAAAGCTGGGGGAAGAAGAAGGAAGGGGGGACATTCGGAGTAATGGTGTTTGTCTTCCCAAGCAACCGTTACGCGTGATGGAGCCCTGCTTTCCTGGGGATGGCTGAACACCTGCCTGCCCATGGGAAGTGGTGAATGAATTCCTTGTTTTAATTTGCTTCCTTGTGCGGCTTTTGCTTTACCTGTTAAACTATCTTCATCTCAATCCATGAGTTTTCTCACTTTTACTCTTCCGATTCCCTCCCCCATCCCACCATGGGGGGAGTGAGTGAGCGGCTGTGTGGTGCTTAGTTGCCGACTGGACTAAACCAGCATCCATGCCCTCAGTGTGGCTGTCAGTATGTCTAGGCATCAGGGCTTTACAAAACATAAGTCAATTGTGTTCAAATACAGTGAATTTTCTGAGACCTCCAGAATAAACCCTGTGCTATAATCCCACAAGTGTACATAAATTATCCTTTTAATTTAGACGTGCTTTACTTATACACCATTAAGCAAAACATCAAATTGTCCATTATTGTAAATATCCTATATATATTAGAGCATTATTCTTAGCAGACTGCCAGAGAAGGCTAGGCAGGGTACTTCCAGCAGCAGCCCACCTTTCCTGTAGGTTCAGCTCACCGTACACTATCTTGCCCCCCCCATAAAACATGTACAGTACATGATTCAGGTGGTGTTACTGAAGAAGGCTGTCCTCACTGGAGCTGCAGTGCTTGAACTCTAGAGCTGAGCTCCTGAAGGATGTCTACCCAAGGCAACCTTATGGGGTGAGATTTGGGTGTGTGACAGGGCACCCTGCCCCACCAGTGTGGCAGAGCTCTGACAGTCCCATGCGGCATTTGTGTAGGGCTAGCTCTGTTGTCCTCCCACCCTTCTCCTGAAACCGCAGGGAGGTCTAAGGGTGTAAAGGATACTTTCCCACGTCTTAGCCCCAGCTGGCCCTGGTCCCTTTCAGGCTCAATACAGCAGGTCAAGCAAAGCCTGCAGGGGAGGTGCGATGGCAGCAGCATGGCAGCAGCAGTCCTTGAAGGACAAGGAAGCAGCAGAGGCAAGAGCCAGGGTGCAGGAAGAGGGACTTGGGGCAGCCCACACTGCCATGCCACACCAGGGGGCTTGCCCACAATGAGCCAGTTGGGAGCCCGTGATGAAGGTTTTCTGCCTAATCTATGATCCCAGAGGTGCTTTTCATGCAGAAACTTGCCTTTGCTTTTAAATAACGCTGGATTTATGATAAAATAGATATTTTTTTTACGGGGACTTGTGCCATGTCTTCTATCTCCTTAAGCAGGGTCCCCATAGTCTTTCATATCCTACTGTATTTTCCAGGATGAAAGATGAACATTAGCCTCTTTACATACATTTAAAATTGTCACTTTGTCAGAGCTTCTGCTGTTGGTACCCTATGTCAATAACAGAATTGGGACATCAATACAAAAACATCGTCTTAGCAAGTGCATTTCAGCTTTGCTTCTCTGCTTGTTTTCTTATATTAATGACAAACATGCTGCAGATGTTGTTTTGGAGATAAATACTCAAACACTATTGTTAATTTCTCCATGAAAGCAAGGGTATAGGTGATTTATGACTATGATGTATTTTTATTAGATAAATAGAACTGCCTATATGAACTTTGCTGATGTACATTTTTGGTTTTAATGTCACCATAATGCTACTATTCCAAAAGGATTGACAAGCTGTTGACAGAATGCAAAGTACAAGCCCATAACATAATCTAGCATTTAGCTTGGTCAAATTTAGAGAAAACTAATCCATGCAATCCAGTTATATTGAACTGAAAACAAAATCGGAATGCAAAGTGCTGAATGTAGATCTATATGAGAGATTTTAATAGATGTACTTATATTTACTGTCTTCAAATTAGTCAACCAAAGAGTACAGTAATGATGGTGTTATAGGCACCACAATTGATATTATCGGTCTACTTGCATTAAAGATATTTAGAGGTTTACATTGGATTTATATTGATCCCTGGCCTTCACGAAAAACAGAAAATGCAGGAAAATAAGGGCACTATGTAGTGACAGTATACAGCTGTATATTATCTCTTCCTGGTATGAGAAGAAAAAGGAAATCTAGGAAGTTGGCCAAAATACATGTCCGTCACAAATATTCTGCTAACATGCTTTCAATTATGCACTCTCAAAGGAATCAGAAGGTCCTAATTACAAGAATGAATGATAAACCTGAGCAAAATCCCAACAAGGGCGGCAGCTCAGCCTGTGTTTCTAAGAGATGCTGACACTCATGCTCCAGGGAACAGCAGATGCTCAGCATAGCTCGCTGCTGGGCCTTCAGTGAACAAGCAGATTTGGGATTTGTTTTCCTGGTATTTTTCTGGGCTTCAGAAAATTTAACAGGTTTTGGATTCGTCTTCTCATTTTACACAACACCTGTGTGAATTCCCTGTCTCAGACTCTCAGCTATGCTGCATTTGGAAATAATGAGGAGGCTTCTCCCACCCAGTTTTGGGCAGGATTATGGCCAAGTAAGGCTCTGTGGTGAATGAATAGATTTTTGGTGGATCCCAGGCAGCAAAAATAAAGAGGAGAGGCCTTACAGTAAGGACATGTTTTCCCCACCTAGGCTATACCAACCACAGATAAGATGCCTCATTTTTCTACAGCCCCATCACTCCTAGGCTGCACTGGTACCTGCAGCATGAACACTAGGGTCAGAGTATTCACAGCTGAAATCACCAAAGGTGAACTGGCAGCCACTCTAAGAGCCAACTTGCTGGTACAATGCTTAGTCACAAAGTGGATAGGTTTGAAACATTCCTCACCACAACCATATGCAACTAAAAAATGGGCTCAGCACAGTCCTGAGGTCTGAAAGGAGTGCACGCTCGTGTCTTGTATTCTCACTCTCAATAAAGAGCAGATATTGGCATCCCCAAATCAATCTATCCTGAATCAATGATCATCAGCTCCAGTTAGCCAGTTCCTCTGTTCTGCGTTATCAGCCTGTCTGTCTTATGGAGAGAGTTTATACTTATTTGTAAGCAGCCCATGTCCCTGTTAGAATTTCTGGTTCGTTCCACTCTCGTTCCCCCTCCTCCCACTTTTTAATTTTAGATCTGCAGATGTTTTCACATACAGGGAAAATTTTATTCCATTCTTCCTCTAGATGACCTTCCAAAACTCTAGCTTATCAGATGGTGTGCACACTTACATGCAAAAAGAAAGAATGCAAATGTGAATCTTGTTTTTAATACTAATTAAATGCATTAGAATAATTCTGTAAGTTTTATGCTCTATCTTGCATAATTTTAAATCAACTTTAAGCAGTACCTGACTACTTCTACAAGCTACCAGCATAATGCACCCAGGTTATCATCTTCACTTACCAATCACTGACACTCACTGGGATTGCTTGTGGCAGGAAAGGACAATGGGAACATTAACTCCGCATTGAACAAAACTTCCAATAAATCAAAAATCTATTTTTATTCATATAACAGAAACAAGTTTAATTAAAACTGAGGAAATGGAATGGAGGAAAGAGTCTCTAAGTTAACAGGAGACCCCAGCCTAATGAAGGAGAATTCAACCTTAAAGGTTAAATTGAAATTTCTTGAGTGAAGATGGAAATCCACAAATTTTGTACATGATTTTATAGTGTCAGCTCCTGTCAATCATTCACAAATACAACATTAGCAAAGAAACACAATTTCAGAATAGAACCTGAAATTAAAGAGGCATTGAGATTTACTATTACCTTTTGAAACTTCTTTGTCATGTTTTTTATGACACTGATCTTTGCAAAGAGGTGTTGAGCAACAAGTCTCAGCAACAAATAGCTCAGTCCAAGGATAGTGGTGGTGGCAATGGAGTGACATAATGTGCAGTTCCTTGCTAGCAACCATTTCCCTCTGAAGCAGGATTCTCTACACCCACACAAAGAAAGGCCTCCCTCCTGCCTCAGCTAAGTCAAAAAACTCTCTAGACACTAGGCTCTGATTGCAATTATCTACGAAAATTAATATTACTTTGATTTTGTCAGCCTATAAGAAAAGGGAAGCTCAGTCTCGCTAGCTGAAGCAGCAGCAGGGCAGAAAAGCATCACTTCCCGCATGCCCCTGGCTTCTGCAGAAGGAGCAGAAGAGCAGGGGGAAAGGAGCAGCCCTCTGGGCAGGAGGAGGGAGGGCAGGGATGACTGCAGGGGGGCAGGAAACTGGCAAAAGGATGAAATCTAGCTCTGACATACCCAAAGCACAGCTGGTAACATTAAGATTTTATGGTAAGCAGTGAATAACAATAAATATGTTTTCCTCACTATCTTCTTGTATCAAAGTATATGCTGCCTGGCAAGAATAACAAACACTCATACTCACTTGCTTCTTTTTTCTCTCCAATTTTTCCATTGTCCAGTTACTTAAGATCAGGAATAGTACAACTTCACTGCCATTAAGCCAGCTTCAACCTCACTACAAGAAAGAAAAATATTTGGTTCTAATTAATTAATAATTATTATAATAAATTATAAAATAGGGTGAATTATTAATTATCCAGGTAAAAATATTCCAGATGTAAAAAGTATTTGACAGCAGTAAAGACTTGCTTACACAGAAAGGAGTTATAGGTGAATCCACAATAATGAGTTCCAGACCACTCAGACCATAAACATTCATTCTGGAATAAGAATGAGAAGCCCATGCATGGAGTTCCCTAGGAGTTCCCTAGGAGTCTAATCAGAACTCTGAATTCAATCCCCTCCTTCCTCCACTAGCTCTATAGTGCAGGCAAGGCTATATATTTAAACTGCAACACAAAGGCAGGAACAAGTCGCAAAATTGCTCCTTAAGGAATTACCACAGACTTTTTTTGTATTATTGTAACTATGCATAACTCTCATAATAAGCATTTAATCAACTAATCCAATCACCCAGCACTCTTTCTGTCCCCTTTCCAGAAGGCTGGGTTACTATTTACTCGTATCCAGCAAGCAACTTTATACACTCCATTAGACTTTGTGTCTCTGGAGCCTGGTTCAAACTTCACACACCTTACTCAGCCACCTTCAAAGCACTTATATGATGGTTCATCACACCCAAAGCTTAGTACAAAGTCTGCTGAAGGAAATCAGGACTCTTCAGTTTACAAATTTCCACAAGTCGGGTCCTTGATATAGCTGGCGTTTGCTCTGGGACCATGTCATTTGTTCCCCAGCAAAACGCTTCTTCCAAGTACCAACAATAGAAATTTGAACTCCCAAAGGTGACAGCTGAGAAGAGGTCATTTTGATCCATGACAGGATCCACGACAGTGACTCTGCTGTGTACACTCCTTCCTCAGATAGGGCACACAGATGCAAGCAGCAGTAGCTATCTTACTTATTCTGAGACGTTAAACCTATCAAAACAAACACTGAAGAAGTGCAATTGCTATCCATAATTATAATGGGAGACAAACCCTGAGAAGAGAAATTATGTGTTGAAATTCAAGTTCAAGGTGGAACAAGAACAAGCAGGCATAAAACTAGCCACACGTAAATTTGGGGTGAAAGTTAGAAGGTGGCTTTTTAGCCAGTATAGCAGGTAACCCACTGGATAGAGTAGAGGGCACACTGGACTTTCCGATTATATGACAGCACTATTAGGGGAGCAGGAGTTTAATTCAAGAATTCATAATATCTTTTTCAATCTTCCCTTCCTGTGATGCAAATCAAGTAGTTTTTCATCCTCTGGACAATTCTGTGTACCCTTTCCACATTTGTTGGTGATCTCAGGCTATGAGATAATGTATTTTGACACAAGAGACTGTAGCTAGAAAAGTACCACTCACTCTTCTTACAGGTGGGCAAAGAGAGGCAAGGAGAATACACAATGTGGCGAAGGGCAGGCAGGAGGACTGCAGAGGAGCAGGGACTTGGACAGAAGTAGGTCAGGTTTAACCAGGGGACTGAGAAGACAATTGGCCAGGGTAATGACTGCGTTAAGAGTGGCACTGTGTACAGCAGCATTTTGCTTGAAGAGTGTGTACCTACTTGGTCACTTCTAGACTTGTTAGAAGAGATTGAAGGGACCATTGAAATGGATTTAAGGCCCGCTTAGAATTGAATGTTTTTTTCATAAGATGGAGGTCTGCCCTGTACCTTTTCTATAATATCACATAAACTTTGTCTCCTTCACCACCCACCTGTCCCCCCCACTCCAAGGCTGCTTCTTCAACCCCAAAATCTCAGAATTCCACTCGGTGTTTTCAGGCAGAAAAACATGACTTGTCATTGCATGTGAACACATGGGTTTGTTGTGGATGGAATGTATTCAGCTGGTCATTCTTGGAGAATTACTAAAAAAATAAAGATACCTGAAAAAAAAATTTGCATTTTTTTTTTCAGTTAGCAGCTGTTACTATCTGATGAACTAAGGGTTGTTTGCAACAGTACAAAATAGAAACGTGACCACAGATGTGGTGAGTACGGAGTGATGTTGTTATTTTAATTTCACCATGTTTTGCTCCTTGTCTCACATTTTGGCATGAAGTTATAGGGTATTTATGACACTACACAATTTCTGTTTTCTATGTACATAAGGCTTCTGAGGAAAAATCAGCTGCTGAAAAAGTCCTGTTCAGTTTTTCTAAGACAGATCCAGGGAAAATAATTAATAGGTGCCACTGCTGCATTTAAAAAGGATAAAGGAACAAAAGGCAAAAGGAGAGGTTAACTTTTTCTGACTCCCTATCTGAAAACAACAGTCACAGAAATAAAAAGCTCTTAGCTTCTGATATCACTGAAGTGACATAATCTTATCCGATAGACCTGTCAAAGTGAATTTCTAACATACTGAATCACACAAAGCTATGTTGAAATGGTCTGCCTTACACTCATAGGAGTCAAGAAGTTTCAGGCTGAGGCTAGAATTTGTCTTTAGCTCCCCCAGTTGTGCTGGATATTAGGAAAAATTTCTTTATTGAGAGAGTGGTGAAACACTGGAATAAGCTGCCCAGGGAAGTGGTGGAGTCACCATCACTGGAGGTGTTCAAGGAACGTGTGGACGTGGCATTGTGGGACATGGTTTAATGGGCATGGTGGTGTTGGTTGATGGTTGGACTTGATGATACAGGTCTTTTCCAACCGTAGTTATTCCGTGATTCTGTGCTGAGAGGGCAGTCGGCACATTATGCTACATCCCCCTGTTGGCTGTAAGTCTAACCTGGATCAGAAACACCTTGTGTTGGTGGAATTAAGTCACTAAACTTTACCTGAGCACACCTGCGCAATTTAACAGACCCAGGTCTTGATCCAGCATCAGCACATTTCAGAAGCAAGTTTTATGTTTAAACTAATGAACACGAACAGGGGTTGATAATGCAGATACTGAAGGGCTTAAAATTAGTGTTCACATACAAGAATTACTGTATGTTGCTGCAGTCAACACAGCTGCAGCTTAAATTAAATAACATAAATGTATGTCTAGACAAATGTGAAGGTGGAGACTTGGTAACCTTAGAAGAAAGACTATTTTAGAAAAGAGCTGGAAAAAAAAAAAGAAAGAGAGAAAGCCCTCAGACAAAGCTCAGATAGTGAATTCCCTTCACTAGCTACTTGGGATATTCCACAGCTCTGCCTGTTCTTCCAAATCATACTTATTTAACTTTCTCCTGCCATCATCCACACTAAGAAACCCTGTCTTTAAGAGTTGATTCATTCAAAATAGTTTTTCTAGTGTTTGCTCACTGCAGAACTGTTGGCAGGCCTGTGCTAGGACAGCAGGTTTATTAAGGTCCTCCCTTCGGAAGAGCGTCTTTCTCCTCACATAGATGGGATCTGCTGGGGAAGATCTCTGCTTTGCTCTTTGTATGAATAAACCCAGCCTGCAGTGGAGTGATGGCAGAGCCATTTAAACCACCATACATCATGTGCACATTAGGTCCCTACGCTGCTGCTTTCTCACATGTAAAAAGGCACCGAATTGCACAGCAGAATGGAAGCAGGGGCAAAGCACATTTCTCATCTTTTCAAAGATCTATGTGTGGTTTGCAGGCTTCTACCTCAGACACTTCACAGACACCTGTGGAGATAAGAGGACTCCAGCTCTCCAAGGATACTTTGTAAGTTGTGGCTGCTGCATTTTGTAAAAAGTTCCAGCGAAATAAACCTCCTATCTTATGTCAACTGTCCTCGAATTTATTGCCCTAGAGTTAAATTCAATTTAGCTCTGGGTACCCACCTGATCTTTTGCAAATGACATTATGCCTCTTCATATTAATTTAATGGCATCTGGTTTTAAAAAACATTCCTGTCAGGAACCCATGATGCATAAGCAAGAGAAATTTGAGCATGGTAGGCAGTCTCAATTAGAAAAGACTCAAACCAATGACAACTTTGAACACAAATACAGAGAAATGTTCCTGACTTGCATTAGAATCAAATAGCCTTTAATTTTAACTAAAGTCCCTGGTCATATTGAATATTAATGTTCATGGCTAGAAGTGGCAAGACTGAGACAGTCACCTTCTCTCTTCAGGCTGCTTATATTGGATTCATTAGCAATTTATCATTGACGTAAAGGCAGAATTCAATTCCAACTGCGAGCTCCAAAGCACATAAGACTTGGCCTACCTGATGAATTGCAGATGAGCAGGAACTGGAGTTACCATAATAGAGGTTAAAGGCTTCTGGAAGCTGCAACAATTTTATGGTATTATGCAATTTGGACAATAATTATAGTTGTCAAAGGTAGAATTTAAATAAATCCTCAAAGGAAGCAGTTGCATAAACTTGGAAACATGCTACATCTTTTAATCTCAGATATCAAATTAGAAGATTGTTTTAGGGATTTCTATCCACTTCAGACATAATTCCTTTAGATTTTTTGAGCTTCAATTTGATATTATTCAATTCATATTTAGTCCTAAATGTGAAACACAATCTTAACTGCAAGCATTGGGCCAGGCGGGGCTAGCAGAACAATATGTTAAATGGTACTTAGAGACAGGGAAATCAGCAAGGCACTCAGAAGACATGAGTAGCAGGGGAGCAGTCTGGCCCATTATGGGTGGATTTGTTTTCCTTACATACACACAGTTGTAATAACACGAAGACTATCCATTCACCTTTCTCCTTTGCACAACAAAAATTATGTGAAAGAGTTGTTTGTGACAAATAGCTTACCTAGCAGGCTGCCCCAGTAAGATTGTAAAAGATGGTGAGGTACCACACTGTCTAGAATTAAGTAGCAATAGTGTCTTTTACTAAATAATACCAGATCCTGTCTTTAAGGTTTATTATCTGACCCTATCTATTATCAAATGCTCTGATGCCTAGATGCCTAGGCATCAGGAAATTATATGAGGAGAGTAACAGTAGGGGATACAAATAAATTAATCAGACATATCATGGTAAAGCCACCTTCTAAATAGAAAATCCCTCCATCAGTACCTCTTTCTCACCATTATATTACAATTTAAAACAATTAAAAACAATGGCTGGGTTTTGCACACAAGCATAAGCAGAGAGACAGACACCACATGCAATGTAACAGGGAAATGGAAACACAAAATATTAACTCAAGCTTGTGATCCACAGTTAAATGTGCGTGCAATAAAATGGAAATGTCATGTGCGATCATGGTTTCTCTATGTGTGTACATACTTTGATTTCTGAAATTTGAGAAGCATTAGTTTGCCCTTGAAACTAAACTAGGAACTAAACCTGTGGTTGTATAAAGGTCACTGAAGTGTAAAGATACTTACCACTCTAGAGCTTGACTCTATGCAAAAATAAGGAGTGAAAAGCCAAATTCAACTGAATTATTTATAAAAAGTATTTAATATAGTATTTTTCTCTTTGGAAATTATTATTACCTTATCAGCCACTGAATAAATACTTTACACGCAGTTTCATGAAATGGATATAAAAGTGAAAACACAACCTGCTTTACACATAATGGAACAAGGAAACATAAAAATGTGACAGTGAAGGAATCACAAAGTTACCAGAGTAGTAGGACCAGAAAGCCCACACTATCCTGTCCACAACTCCTATCTCTTTTCCTCCCACCATTCCCACTGAACCTTTATTCATACATTAGTCTTCAAAATATCCTCACATGGAAATCACATATGAAGCAAGATATAAATAAGAGTTTCATGTTTAAGGGTCCATTCTAAGAGTAAATTTCAAGGCAAGTTACTGCATCCTACTACCAGTATATTTCAAGCAGAGAGGAAAGATTGCTTCAAATGGAAAAGAGGGATCGGCATGGAAGTTGGGGAGAAAATTGAGGTTAATACCACAGGTGTGAATAATACAACTTACAGAAAAGCACAGAGCTGTAAGGGACCTTAGAAGTCAGGACAAAAAAAAGCTTAAGTGCAACACAGTTATCTTCTACCTCCACCCTCTGAATGGCAGAGGAGGAAAATAATTTCAGCAGCTGCAATTTTGAATGCAATGGAAGTGAGCAGAAAGGAGTAAGATGCTGTCATCAAGAGGGCAAATGAGAGTTTATTTGCGTTAGATTGAATCAAAACCTGAAATCCTTTTTTTCCCATTCACAGAGAAGCATGTTGAGTCAAAGGCATTCTTCAATCCAGCACTAATTTATCTGAGTTATAACTCAGTTATGTTACTAGTGATTGGCCACTCATTAAACTTTTTCTGTGAGATACAAGCAAGGAGATGCAAGGATAGTAATCATTTTAAATATAAATGAGATACAAAAGCTAATGTAACACTTGCAAGTGATTAAGAGCTGAAAAGGAAAAAATAAAAAATGAATGGGAAAGCTCAAGCCCATCTGGGTATTATCTAAAATTAGAACAAGTGATTATACAAGCAGCCAGAGAGTAAGTACTTCCCACCAGTCCCAAAAAAAAGAAAGCGAAGCAGTAATGGAGCTCTAGAAAGAAAGTGTGAAAGAGAGAAAAACAGTCAGGTAATAATGGATTTCAGACTGTGTTATGTAAACAAAAAATGTTCTACTTTCCTTTTTCTTCTTTAAAAGAGAAATGTGGATTTTTTTAAAAAGTAGAATCACCATACTTCCCTGTGATTTGTTGTGTTCTAGTGTCCTCCAATGGATAGTTTTGAAAGTACTTGCTCTATAATAGTGTATTAGAATTACAGCTGTAATGGTTTTGTATGGCATTTATTGCAAGATATTGGGAAGGGGGAACGATATAAGATCTTACAGACTTTTCATCTTTTTTCCTATATATAAACAGACATTGGCACTACCAAATTATCTCATCTTCAAAAAAGGAAGGAAGTGTGACCTTCTATCAAGCTGTAGCAGTGCCACCTGAGAACTCACCAAGTTCAATTCATCTTGTGAACCCACAAAAGAAGAAAAAACAACAGAATAATGAGCATGTAGGCAGCCCTCAGGAGCCACGTATAGAACAAAGACCCCAAAGCAGGATCTAGCAGTCTCTTGATGCATGGCACAGCTGACAGTGAGTCTCTGGAGTCACAGCTTCTCCCCCTTCTTTCCAGCTGGTAATTTTGAATAAAACACCACTGAAGAAACATTCAATACTTTCATGGCTAAGTGAGAAAACACTGAAGTCAGCACTCATTTACATTGATTTAGTCGATAACATACTTCTGTCACTTAGAGAAGTAGCAAAAATAGGAATGGTTTCATTTCTTTTTCTTTTTCAAGATCTAGCTATAAAACTAGCTCTTGTAATTTATAATCTGGAAGAATGATGCTCTAAACAGCTTTTCTGGGTACAGGGTTTTGTTTTAGTCATTTAAGGTTTCTTTACATGGCAAAGTTAGTGCACAGTAAGTTGGTGTAGCAAACTTCTGTCCCTGGATCAGTTGACAGCTCCCACTAGCCATGGCCTTCCTCTGCTCCTCATCACCAATCCTCATCACTGTCAGTGTCTTCTCCCAGCTGCAGCTGTCTTAGTCCTGTCTGCCCCATTCCCTAATCCAGTCCTTGCATCAGCCATCTCCTCCTGGCTACACTCACTTCTTCCAAATACTTCCAAGCAACGTCTTTCTTAGGATAAGCTTAAAAGCCATGGATACAGGGAATGAAATAAATCTGCATTTGTCGCTATTTACATGGAAACTAATGATGCCTTTGCGCAAGGTGGATTATCCTGCTTCCAAAGAAAAGGAAGGTACTGGGCACACCTAATATGTACTAGGAATATAGAATCATAGAATAGTTTGGGCTAGAAGGGACCTTTAAAGATCATTTAGTCCAATCCCCCTGCCATGGGCAGGGACATCTTCCACTAAATTAGGTTGCTCAAAGCCCCATCCAACCTGACCTTGAACACTTCCAGGGAAGGAGCATCCACAACCTCTCTAGACAACCTGTTCCAGTGTCTCACCACCCTCATAGTAAAGAATTTCTGCCTTGTATCTAATCTAAATCTACCCTCTTTAATTCCACTACCCCTTGTCCTGTCACTACAGGCCCTGGTAAAAAGTCTCTCCAGCTCTCTTACAAGCCTATTTTAAGTATTGAAAGACCACAATAAAGGTCTCCCTGGAGGCTTTTCTCCTCCAGGCTGAACAACCCCAACTCTCTCAGACTTTCTTCATAGCAGAGGTGTTCCATCCCTTTGATCATTTTCATGGCCCTCCTCTGGACCTGCTCTAACAGGTCCATGTCTTCCTTGTGCTGGGGGCCCCAGAGCTGAACACAGTGCTCCAGGCGATGTCTCATGAGAGTGGCATAGAGAGGGAGAATCACCTCCTTTGACCTGCTGGCCAATCTTCTCATTATGCAGCGCAGTATACAACTGGCTTTCTGGGCTGCAAACACACACTGCCAGCTCATATCAAATTTTTCATCCACCAGTATCCCCAAGTTCTTCTCCACAGGGCTGCTCTCAATCCATCCACCCTCCCAGTCTGTATTGATATTGGGGATTACCCCAGCCCAGGTGCAGGATCTTGCACTCAGCTTTGTTGAACTTCATGAGGTTCACATTGGCCCACTTCTCAAGCCTGTCAAGGTCGCTCTGGATGGCATTCCTTCCCTCAATCATACCAAAACGTGCAAAAGAGCAATTAGCACAGAGTAGTTAGTGCAGTGTAAATTCACATCCTAGTTTATTTTGTGCCAGTCTACCTATCAGACACAGCCTTCAAAATCCAAATTCAGTGAAAGCAAGTCAAATGTCGCCATCCCACTGGCTCCTGTCTCCAGTGATTCATGGTCCTCCCAGCTGAAGATAATCTTTAGTTCCATTCAGACATCATCCTTACACGCATTCCTGTGCAGGTCCTAAGCAGGGGAAAAACTGAGAAAAAGCTTAAGAACTCAGAACTGTTATATGCTATTGGCAGCAAGCATGTGGCTGATGATCTCTGCCAAACAGAAGATTTAAGGACTTTAAAGAAGTATACTTACACCCTATGCTCCTGCGTCATCTTACACCTTTCAGCTTCCTCCTACAATACATAAATTCTTGGATTTTTCTCTCTCTCACCCCATCTCTCCAGAAGTTTTCTTGAAATATTACAAGACAGAACATCCCTGCTGTAGGTTACAAATCAGAAGTATGATCAGTGCCCAGCAATCAACAGATTTCTAATAGCTTAACATGAAAACACAGCTTTCATTAGTCAAAATGCAGAAAACCAAGGCTCAGCTAAATACACAGTTATATTGAAGAGGAGAATCCATTTAAAGTTGAAGAGCACAGCAACCTGCTTAACTCAGCACCTTGAACAACCATGGCAGTTTCATCACTATTATCTGGATTTAAAATACTAAGTGATAAAGAATTCCATATATCCCATTGACTGATCCATTCAGTCACCATCTTACATGCTTTCTCCATAAATTTCATGTTGCTATTATACATAAAAAGGGAGACTTACTAGGTTCTCTTTACTGTAAATTTAGTAACCGCAGATCTTTCACTACTGCTCGGTGTGCTTTGAAGCTGTCTTTCACACAAAGCTATAAAACATCCTTTAATTCCTTCAAGTACAAAGTTTAGTAATATACTTCAAAGTCCCCTTATACACAGAGATGTCTGACACATTCTCAAATTCCCTGAAACAAAGATCTATACTTTCATGTCTAGCTCCTTCAAAAGAGAAACTGTCCAACAGTTTCACATTCCATTAAAAACTAGGGGAGGGGTTATATGTTATAACATCTGCTACTCTTACAGAAAATCATTTCTAGTTTCAGAATTCTTTAAACAGTTCTTTAATAGTTTGAATTCCCTCCTGTCTCTCATGTCAATCTTTTCTTTTCTTTTTCGTCAGCAAAGCCAATCTCTGATTTTTTGTTGTTTTTTTTTCTTCCTCATGACCTGCAAGTAAACAGAAAGGGAATAGAACACAAACACTGTAACAAGCTTTAGATGGTTTTGGAGGTGTTGCTCAAGAACCTAAATCTCAGAAGTGATTTAGGCACTGATGTTTTCTCACCCTCCCCAGCAGGATTTAAGATTTTAATAAGCCCATAGTCACATAAAAACTTTTACAGAAGTGCAAGAGAGCAAAATCCGTTAGCAAAGAAACCAATTCCTTTTTAGGATCTAGTCTTCAGAGGAGAATGCAAGGTGGAAATCCTGTTTCTTGGGCACAGAGCCAGATCTTACTAATAACGTGAGTCAGTAGATTCCTACTGGAAAAGTGTCTGCCCCAGTTTCTTCACTTGCTTTTACAGGTCTCTTCTTAGAGGTAGTAATCAGCAGGCCCCCAAGCTTCCAATATTTGTATCCTTGAAATCCCGTTTCAAAAACCTTTCTGCACAGAGGCTAGAAGGAAAACCCCCAGTGGTGTTGAGAAGGAATTTATGCTCAGAGAATCTTTTTTCCTTTTCCCTTATTGCAAAGGTACAGAAAAATAAGGGCTAGTCAGCACAGCCATATGAAAGCATCACTGAGGGTGCAGGGCTTGTCACATGCCTTACTGCTCAACCCCAGCAAGGCTTTGCGCCTTGAAACCACTGGGAAGGGTGTCATACGTGAGCTTAACAAGTCATCCTGACCAAGTCAAACAACTGAAAACCATTCCAGTTTCATCAATTTCTCTTAAAAATTGACAAACAGCTTTAGTGGTAGCCTTTGCAAGAAGCCCTGGGCAAGGCTAACAGGAGACACCAGAATTGACTCTTGGACCCAGTGAAGGAAACAGTATAAGATCACAAGACTTCCAGACTGACAGAAATGCTAATCTAGACCTGCTCCTGCTGAATAGCCTGCAGGTCTCAATTAAAGGACAGAAAGGAAGGAGAGAAATGGCAGCACCAGAGAAAAAGACAACTAAAACCAATATACTGTGACCTGTGACAGCACACTAAGTACTCCAGCGCCAAAAGGCAGTCTTGCCTCTATTTAAATCATAAGCAGGGATGTAGGCAGCTTTACTGAAAAAAATATTCAAAAAAGCCTGCCTAGTGACGCTCTCTTTAAATGCATGGGTTTAGTTTTTTCTATTTAAAGGAAGCAACTGTTCTAGAGTAATGGTTCCCAACTGGGACTAAATTCCTACACACAACTTCAGCTGAGAAAAAACAACAAAACAACACAACACTCAAAAATTTTCAACACACCATAACCTCAGGTAAGCTTTACCTCTGTATATATTTATCTACAAGAGCACACACACATGCATACATGCAAAAAATATTTTTATTCACTACTAACTGGAGAAGAGAAACAAATGTAGAGACTTTGCTCCAAATTTTCTGAAATTCTCTATGGCTACATAAAATATCCAAGAGTTAGTCTGAAATGTATGATTTCTATGTGCCCAAGCAGGTAGAGTTTTTTGCAAATCCAGAAAATTACCACCTTGAAAAAAAACTGTCAGAAATGTTCAGCGCTATTCTAGCTTTACTCCCACTCAGTGGCAAAATGGTGTCAGTGAAGTTGAGAAGAGCAAAATCAAGATAAATGTCAAACTTTTTTGAATCAACTGTCTGATGTAAAGCCTGGTCAGTGGCAAGAAAGCTGTGCCTTTCAAGAATGAAAAAAACCAACACAAACCTCTAGAGACCACTCCTGCTCACAGTATGTTTTTCTGTATAGCTTCAGATTATTCTACATAATAGAATCATTCCCAGATGAGCTATCACTATCTTTTTCTTTCCTATTACTACTAGACCTGCAAGTATGATAAGACAGACTTGACATAAACTGATTACTTTAATATTCATTCCATGACTCTGCACTGGCACTAACTGATTGCTCTAGGCCTTGAAAGAATGCCAGATTTATGGCCTGTCTTCAATAACTGCCTGTTTTACCTACATGAATTTAAACAGATGTATTGGATAAGAAGTTTAACTATGCCCAATGTCATAAACATGACTCATCTTTGTAGAAGTCTTAGTATCACAGAGCAGAGCTCTTTCTGCTGTTTAAAAGATTACACATCAAAAGTCTGGGATATGCAAGTAGTGCATAATGATTACAAAAGAGATGCCCCTTGAGAAGCTTTACAATTGATTGGTATAGAGATACAAAATGTTTTGGAAGGAAAGTTCTCTTCTCTTTTAGTTATCGGAAAGAATGCAAATCTGGATTTAAAGATTTGCATGCTGTACTAATGTAAGGTGATGCAAACAAGGAGCTGCATTATGCTTGGATGGTGTGAAGAGAGACAGCCAAAGGACTCCACATCCACTGGACTAGCCAGAAATGGGCATTCCTTGACACATACGCTGTATCTTAGCTCACTTGCATTATCTCAAGTTTTTAGAAAAATTAAGTATTTCCTATCCTTGAAACTGTGTAATAATAAGTTTTCTTTCTGCAGAAACCATTTTGTCTTAAATCAGTTCACAGAGTGTACTTACAAACAAAAAAAGATGGGCTTGCAGGATAAATATATACAAATTCTTGATAAGCAAACCTCAGTGTTTTCATTAAAATTAGTTATTGACGACCAGAAACATTGGTTAAGAATAAAATTCTCATCAAAAGCAAAATTATAAAAGCATAGCATAATATTTCTCTCTCTTCATTTGTTCAATCTGATATCAGTAAAGGCAAATATAAAAATTCCATTGCACAACTTACTCCAAAGCATATTCAGGAGGGAATTGGAAGTCCTGCAGTGAACTGGGTCACAACAAACTGCTGAAGATGTAGAACAAAGATACAGTTTACAACCTGAGTCCTCATGTGACTCAAGTTATAAAATTATCCCTATGATAAATCACCAGTACTACAGAGCATACAATATTAGAGAGGGGTTTTATGGTTCACTTGATATAAAAGCTGTAGTCCTGAAATACTAAAAAATATTTTCTATTGAAAATCTGAAAGAGCAACGTATAAAAAAGATATTCCATATATTAAAGGAGAGCATTACAGTCATTTTGAGTGAGTGAGGTGATGCTCACATGCAATCATCTAGCTCCCTGGATTTGGTCTGCCAAACAGTGAGCAATCAAACTGCACAAGATATTGTTGCTCGACAAAAGTCTGTTCATCTGTCATATTTGGCAAGTGTTGGTTGTGTCATATCTGTTTCTTCCTCAGAAAAAAAGCTTCTTACAATATAAGCAGAAGCCTCCTGCCCTAGTAAGAGTCAGGTTCTTTTCCTCTCCCCAGAACTCTGCTTTTTAGTGTTGAGGGTAATTTGCCGAGGGCAGGATCTGGTTGCTGCTGCACAGCTGCAGCTGTGGGCCTGTCTGCGGTCACTTACTCCACCAGGAACATGCTTGGCTTCCTTTCTATTTTATATAATCAGCGTACAAAGTGTTTTCTGAGTAGACACAGCAAAGTTCACACCATGGATAGTCTTCAAGATCGTGATTCTGCAAAACAATGAGCGTTTCAGACCCAGTGCAGTAAAGTACACATGTAATTTCAGGAATGAGGAGTACCACTGACATATATACTGTTAAAGTGTGTGGGAAGACACCTGGAATGGCATCTTTACCTTACATGCCTGTGAAGTGCTTGGCATATGATAAGTAGTTTGTGTGAGCAACAATCGATGCACACAAGAATTTTTCATGCCTCTAATTATATCCAGTACATTCAACATCTTGCAGGACTAAACCCTCAGAGGCAGCATATAGAAAAGACAGGAGAGGGGGAGGTTTTGACAGAGTATCAAAGGGATACAAAGCTGGATTTCTGGAAACTGGAATCACACGAAGACTAAAGCTGACTGAACAAGGGCTTACTGGAAGCATTTGAAGAGCACAGTCATAATACCCATAATACAGCATTGTTAACTCCTAATTTTGGCATGTCTCTCAGCCTACACAATGTTTTTCTTGAAAACTTATTCTGAAAAGGAGACACGCAGACAAGGTTTTGAAAAAACTCTTAGCCAAAGACAACTCCTCACAAAGCAGGTGCTTGAGGATGACTGGAAGGAGGCAAGGAAACTTTGAAAACCATCCCATTTCTTGAGCACTCTGCTGGATCTGTGAGGGTTTTCTCATTTCCCTGCTAGACCAAAGTGTGACAGTGGCTTCCACCCTGCAAATCGTTCAGGTGCAGTTCCAGCTGAGCTTTGTGCTAGACTGCTTGGAGAATTACAACCTTAAACAGCACTCAAAGGGGCAGCTGAAACTTAACCACATGGTAGAAAAGTGCAAATACGTGCAGCCTTTCTTTGAGTTGAGTGAAGGCATTTGAAGTGAAAATGTGCAGGTTTAATGCAAAGCCATTCAGCAATTAGTAAAGAAAATGAGTGTGTTATTAATGTCTGAATAATCCTCTGCGTTAGTTTTCATAGTGTTTTGTAAGTACATATGAACACTAGAAGGAGACAGAGGACAGTACCTTGAAAGATGGCTTTCCTAAGGCATTTCATCAAAGCAAGATTTAAATTTGGGAGCAAAGTGAGATCTCATTCCCAGACAAAGAAAAAAAATTGCAGACTGAGAAGTTATTTTAAAACCTTTTCTCCCTGCAATGATCCTTATGTATTGTATTAGCACTCCACATGCTACAACTACTTTAATAGGCATTTCAACCTGCAGGGAAGTTAAAAGAATACCGCAGCTAGTGAATGTTATTATTCCTACTTCTCATCAGTGATTATAAATATTCTAATCATGCATTATCTCATCTAGCCTAAGAGATATCAGGGTAGCTCCTCAAACATATTTCTGGTGCTTTACAGATTTGGAGAGCTTTATTCTTCTCAGTCTGCAAATGTACTCTTCATGCAAGTCTATTAGGGAACACACAGTTAAAACATCCAAATAAATTTCTGGATTTTTCCTCTCTATTCTCAGGCACATGAATTTGAGGATTAGGGCATCAGAAAAAACACCTTTATTTGAAAAGGTCTTGAACGTTCCCTCCCACAGTATCTAGGGACCATCATTCACCTCTGAAAACAGCCAGATCAGTTATTAAGGATCTATATTTAGAGACTTAAATTTTTAAAAGTTTTGGTCATTCCCTCTCCCACCTTATAAAAGGACTACTCCTGGTGTTTCATGCAGTTACGTGGATAAATACAGTTCTCTTCAAAATCCTCCAATATTGTCTCCCCCCATCTTAAATGTAGCTTAAGTGTCCCATGACTGTACCAGGAACTCTTGCATGGCTAAGGTGGGGAGCAGCACTGACCATACCAAGCACTCCTGTTACCCAACTCAAGGTGCGTAACAAGAGTGGGAATAATCTGTCATCCCCTGACAGCCTTGGGACATCCCGTACCTGGACCATAGCCTGAGTGGAATGATACCAGTGTTACTGGAATTCCAGTAACTTTCCAGTAACTTGCTGATGACTAAAGCAAATCTTCTTATGAACCTATAAACAGTGGTCCCAAGTGAGACCCTCTGAGCTCTCCTGGACCACAGCAGGCTGCGACCAGCATCTCTGCCTGAGTGGGACACCTCTCAGAGTTTCAGGAACTCTCCAGTTTGTGAAATTTGGAGGACCGCCGCCAAAAGCTGGCGGGATGAGACTTGGGCTAAAACCCTCTCCTCCTTGAGGCTCAACCCCGGCCCACTGAGAAATGCTGAGACATTTGAAGTGATTATTTCATGGAACTCAAGGGGAATTTTTAACAGGTATACCTTTTTATATACATATATATACACACACACATATATATATTATATGCGTATATCTATATATATACACATATATATATATATCTCTGTGTGTGTGAGAATCAATTTGAGTACTCAACAGCAAGTATAATACTATCATTCCAAATCTGTAATCAAGTCACTGTTGTGCTTGTAGTAAATTCTATCAACTCACTTTGTAAATGTTAAACTAACCCATGATTAAGTGTTGCTAAAATCTTACGATTTACCTTAAACTGTGAATGAACTTCAGATTGCTGTTAAATACATATAATCCTTTAGATATAAACTGTTGACCGAGTCTGGGTCTAGGATTAAACCTAGCCACACTTGGACTCCTCTCTGAGAAATTTAGAAAGCAAGAGGGTCTACTCCGAGCCTCGTAACTCAACAGAAGGGTCTTCCCTACTCTTTGTATCTCTTCTACCAGATGTAAACCGTCGTCCAACTCTGGGACTAGGAGTGGACCTAGCCAGTCTTCTCTGAACCTCATGACTCAACGGGAGGATTTCTTTGTCCCTTGTACCCTTCCTTTCCTTTAGATATGAACTGTTGACCAAGTCCGAGACTAAGTCTGGATTCAGGTGCACCTAAACTCCTCTCTGAGAAGTTCAGAAAGTAAGGCGGTCCATTCTGAACCTTGTGACTCAACAGGAGGGTCCTCTTTACCCTTTCGTTTCTCCGGTCTCTCTGTATAAATCATTCTGATTCGATTCTAATTTTATTTTCCTTTATATGTTTTAGTAAGTAATAGAGTGAACCTCGCCATCGAATTCCATTAGGTCGCATTTTTACAAACTTCTATTAAAATCACTTTTGCCAATATCCTCAACGGTGATTCTTTAAGCAGCCTAAACCACTCATTCATGACACCAGAGCATTGCCTTGCCATAGAAGTAGAAAGTACTACCTTCACAGTCTCCAGTCACCAGTAGTTCCTTCCTTTGGGCAGGGTGAAGGTGTTTCTAATTACCTTTACATTTGAAATAGCAATCTTACCCATCTCTTGCTTTTCTGGGGGATGTGCTAGACTGGGGATGGAGGGATGCAGGACACAGAGATGTTGCTAGGCGAAATGGAAAAGGGGGCAAGTCCTAATGACACTTACTTGTAGCTCTTTAGTTCTACAACCAACAGTCTGAAGAATGACAGAAAGGCTGAATAGGAAATTGAGTGAAAATAGATTTTTTTATCCCTGAAGAGTGATTGTATAAATTTACAATCATACAGGTTTTCAAGACTGCAAAGTAACAAACTTTAAAAGACTGTAAAAAATTAGGTAACACCTGATTTTTAGAATGTGAATAAGATGGTTAAAAGAGAAAATTAAAAAAAAAAAAGCCAAGATCTATTTATCTGTTCAAGGGAACAAAGAGATATCATCCTCTTTTTTCCTGCTGTATTTCCAAGGTCAAATACAGCCCTTTGCTGTACAAGGTAACAACCACAAGCACACACCTAGAAAGCCGCACCGTGGCAACACAGTACCTGCAGGTAGGAATTCTTGTTGCAATCCTCTCAAAATCACTGAAACTGCTGGTGTCCAAGATGTGTAGCAGGCACAGAGCAGGTGTGCCAGGCTCTCCAGCTGGACTGCAACCCTTCTTCAGCGCCACTTGACTCCCAAAGAATGGAGGCCTGGGGTAAAACTCCAAATTTGGCAAAATATGAACGGAAAGCCTTGCATTCATGCTCCTCTCCAAGGATCACAAAAAGCCTTACAAACATTACTTAAAAAAAAAGAAAAAATAAAAGGTTTTGCAAATCCTTCCAGAAACAGAAGGATAGCTTTTAACAGCCATAAGTTTGGTGGCTGTTGCATCCAACAGCAATTCTATACAGCACAGAGAAACAAGGCATAAATCAAGTGTAAAGAAGTGAAAAGTAATAAATGAACCTGTAGTAGGAACTTCAGTAGAGATTTTAACTGCTTGAGATGGATTGTGTCTGGAACAGAAGCATTAACACCCTTATTCTTAAAACTGGAGTACCATCTTTACTAACCCCAAGAGATCAGTGCTTTTCTCTATAAAGCCCAACCGCAGGTCATTAGCACACTACTATTTATCACAAAGCTGTTTCATTAATGACTTGCTCAAAAGGGTCAGCACAACTCTGCTTTTTGAAAGATCCCTCAAGAATTATCATATTTGAAGACGTTCAGCATGGAACTGAAGATAAATTCTTTAACCTGAGAGTCATCATGGGCTGCTTAAATGATTGAAGTAAAGAGAGAAGGGTTTTATGAAGTTCTTAAATTTATACAGTATAGCTATATTGGGAAAGCTTTCTTTCTTTTAATTAGATTAAACCGACAAGAAGCAGAGGCAAAAGGCACTTCCCTGGCCAAAATCTCCTCACTCCTATTCCCCATGCAATTCCACCAATGCAAATTCCTACCAAGTGAAGTGGAGCCCTCTGTTTGCTCAGCTGCACACTTGAATCAGTTCAGGTTTCTGTAGGGGGATCCTCCAGCCTAAACTAAGGTTTCTAATATCCCAGATCTATAGAATTAGGACTACCTTGCATTTCTTGGACGGTATATGTTACTTTGTCTATTGTTGCGTCTTAATACAAAGACTGTGTATTTTAATCAAAAGAATGTGTACCTTTCCCACAATTTTTTATTATTTCACTGGAATCCAGCAATAAAGTTTGCATACAAGTTATTTTTAAAGTGTACAGCAGTTTGCAATTGCTGATACTGCACACTTTATGTTCCACCCCTAGCAATTCAAAAACATATAATTTATCACCCATAACTGCTAATTTATAACAGGTTCTGTGCTATGTTGCTGCATTTACCACACCTTTAACCAAATTAACTTACTCAGTGTATTTGCTAATATTGCAGCAGGTAGATAGAAAAAAATACAAGAGCACAAACATAGATTTTGTAGTATTCACATTCTAAGCCCAAATTCCAATTTGAACTCTTGAATCATATTTAGTTTATTAGAAGTGAAGTTTGCTTACTCACACCCATGGCCAAGAAAACAATAGCTTACACAAAACATCTGGATTTCTAGAAGTGATTCCTACTGCCACTCTTCCAGCTGAACTTTCAGCAGCAGCAGCTACCCTTGCAGCCATCATGTGTGTCACATTTCTGAGCTATTTCAGACAGTAAGGTCATGAGCTGGTTTTGTGCTTAAAATCTCAGGAAATAAGGCAAGACATCCCTGTAAAACAAGTTGAGAAATTTAACATTCTTCAGAGGCAAAAGTTGCAACTAACGTAATTTATCTTAGCCTTTCCAACCAAAGATTTACAAGACACAAAGACTTTCAGAGTTATTTATAAATTTAAAAGTTAGAGATTTTTTTCACCTATCTGACCTGGGAGGAAAATAAAGCAATTTCAAAACATACATTAATCATCAACTTCAGAAGACTGAGATATGTAGTTTTAGTGTATCATGTTACAAAAACTTGCACAGTAACTTAAAATGAACTGGTAAGCAGCAACAATGGCTACTTTAAACTACCTTTGTCTCCTGCAAAACATACAGGCTGCTGTTTCCCTCATGAGCTAGCTGCAGGAAGTAGAATTGGCTGGAGAACCCCAAAGCTCTTCAGGCTTCTGCTATTGCCAGCATGCAGTGCCCGAGCTGAGACCACCGACAGGAGTAATAAAAGGAAAAATGCAGAAGTTCAGATGCACCACAGCCTCTGAGGTGGTTTCTCCCTTCTAGTGTTGTAAAATCACTGAATTTAGTTATAAATAGAAATAGAATGTTAGAATATTGGTATGTTTTGAGACTCGTAACCATAGGAACCTCACCAGGTAGTCACTGTTTTGTATTAAGAAACTAATTGCAACGAGAGGGAACAATGAAGAATCGAATAGAGAAGTTTCATCTGAGTCCCATAACTATGGGGACCTGATATGCACCAGTGATGCTGCTTGGAAATCCCCTTACCCTTCCCATCTTGATTTGAGTATCAAGAACACCAATCAATAGATATTAATAGAAATAACCATTGATTATTTTAAGTATGGATGTTGATAGAATTGTATAATCAAGAGACTAATCAACAAAAATTAAAAAACCATGATATATTTTGTGATAAATAATTTGTGTAGTGGTAGCTAGGTATGATTTATCTATGATTTGATTATGAATTAATTGTTAAACAATGTAGCTTTGTAGATAAGGAGGATATAGCTGTCAAGAGAATGATAAGTGGTAGGCCTGGTTAGTAAAGCTAGAAAATCTTCTGGAGGTTCCAAGATTAAAGGGGAATGAATTTTGCAACTAAGCTGAGCATGCGCAAAGATTGGGTTCAACTAGCGGACACAATGAGGAAGACTATGAACAACCACCAGTGTACCTGAAGGTGCATACGTTATGAACATTTACATATATTAATGAGTTCTCGGAAATTGTATGAATATGTTAATTGTTTCTTGGAAGTATGATGAATATGTATACTTGGACTGTATATAACTTTTGTAGCGGAGTAACTAGGCACACACACTAGGTGGAGTGATCCCCTGTGCATCCAGCGCTGCAATAAAGAAGTGCCTGCTTTCTAAACTTCAAATTAAGTCTTAGAAAGCTCTTGGTTTTGCCGACTTACGGTAACACTAGGAGCCTCCAAAAGCTTATGTGTGCCTACAGCACAGAGCAGATGCCACAGCTGTGCCAGTTGCACACCTAACCCCATCAACAGCACAGGTAAAGGGTGAGAATTAAGCGGTTATACTTTACGGGAAGGAGAGGAGTAGTAATAGTGCGACAATAATTCAGCAGTAAAGACTGATAACAAAAGGAATTAATCTGAAGAGAGGCTGTGAGTCAAGTTTGTATTACTGTGAAAGGAGGGAAGAGCCTGTTTTCAACCAGAAATACTCAGTGCGAGGCAGCTGTTACAGAAAATGAAGGCCTTGGACTAGTGTTCATTGCCAGTCCATTGCCCATCCCCACCTCCAACCCAGCACCTTGCTGTGGCCAGCTGTGTCCCCAGAGAGCGGACGGGTGAGCTGCCCTCACAGGCACTCCCTCACACACATCAGGCAGAGCCACATGGATCAGCTAAAACTGGTACTTTTAAACTGAGGCAACAGGTTGTGAAAACGTGGCTTTAAGAAACAAGCTGCACATGGACCCTCTAGCCTCTCTCCCATTCCCTTCTGCAGGATCCATACCACATCTCATTTCTCTTTTTTTTCTAGTTCATCAGAGCTGATGTTCTCTAGTTTACAAGTACTATCCAGCCTCCATGAAAGAGGATGAGGCTAGGGAGCAGAAAACAGGGACCTCCTACCCAGCCAGTACATATCAAGGTTGTCCAGCTGGTCAGACCAGGACATGCACAGCCCACAGCCCCCACTCCCAGGTCCATCCACCAAGACAAAGACCTGCCCTGCTGGTCACAACCAGTCCAGGGGCTCCACCTGCCGCGGGACTGATGTGAGTTATTTTACCTAACGCAGACAGATTTTCCTGAAGCTAACTAGGGAGTTTTCATATAAACTGCTCCACTAACAGAGCCCTGGAGTTAAAAAGAATCTCTTGGTAGGACAGAAAGGGACTGAAAATAGCTGCAGGTCAGTGACCTTTTATGTCGGCACAGCTGCATCGGCGAGCTGAATCTACATTACTTAAATCTAAGATGCAGTATTGCACAGTAAGGTAGGAATAACTTTTATCAGCAACTTCAATCGTTTTCTTTCCCCTTAATTAGTCCTATATGCTGTAGCAGGAGGAGGAGCTGTGGAAGCAGATATGGAAAACTGCAGAAAAGTAATAGTTCAGAGAAGCAAGGGTTTGCACCTGTTTAAGTAGCTTTGAGGTCTTTGTGATCTATACCACTTACCAGTTGGAAAGAGTATTAACACCAACACAGGCCAAATTATGCTCTTACCCATAACTGCTACAGAGTTACAGCAACCTCATCCACACACCCAGGGGCAGACCCGAGGCCAGGGCATTCCCACGGCTTACTTTTTCAGTCCAACTTGACCGGGCAATGAGCTCTCCAGGCGGCAATGGTAATTCCTAACCTGATACTTGAGCTCCTCCATGTGGCAAGCAGTAGTCTTTATCTTTCCTGTGTATAACAAAGAACTTCCTCATTCTTCACAGCGTTTTTCCTCTCATCATTTTCTTACTGAAAATTAAATATTACCAAAGATACAATATTACACTATGGGGCAAGAACGATTAGTTCTGAGGATAATGAAAGGAGAACAAAGGCAACATTACTCTGATAATTGCTATTAGTCACGAATGGGTACTTTCATAACATGATGTAGTTAATTTGCATGTTCGCCAAAAAAACTGTTCTAAGTTCTGATACAGATCAGCTGTTTTACACAATCAGCTCTGGACAAAATCATACATGAATTCAAATAGCCTCTTGATTAAAGTAGTGCCCTTCCCATGGTGAAATGTCTAGCAAAATGGATTCTATTATATTGAAGATTTACAACTTCTGGTCTGTCAAGCTAGAAATAACAAGACATAGTGCAGGTTTATTCCTTGAAAAATTTATAAAGAGGTTTTTATACTAAACTGCAACCAAGGGAGAATCTAGCTGCCTTTTTTGAGAAATATCTGGAAATTATAGATGACATTTTGTTTAAAAGAAAAAGGCTTATGATACCAAGCGCATCAGTACAAGAAAGCTATTAAGGACACTTATTTTTCCCAGCCATTTAACTTATCAAGTTGTTTTGCATGCTGTAGAATATCGTTCAGTCAGGTTTAATTCTGTGCTGAAGGCCAGTATCCCCACCTATTCCTGTACTCCTACATGGCAATGCCAGTTTACTCATGCATGACTTAACAAGCTCACACACTTGCTTTTCCACTGACACTGTAAGAAGCAATGGTGAAACTGCTCAGTTTTAAGTTCGCTTGGTTTTTTGATACACAGTCACTTCTCACGTCATAAATTAAGTTCTTTAATGAGTATACGCAAAAAATATTTAGGTTGCTTATGGGTAGAGCTCCGATCTTGTTTTAAAGAAGTTGCCTTTTCTTAAGAAAACCTTAACTTCCGCATGTTTTTGATTGTTTGTTCGTGGGTTGTTATTTCTTTCCACACTAGCATAAGAAAAATCAGCAAGCAGAGGACATGCATCTGAGCTGCTTCAGTGGCAACTAGGCCACAGGAAAGGAAGGAGAGATGGCAGAAAAAAGTGTGATCTTCCCTGAAATACCTGTATGGAATCTACAAGCAAAAGTATTTCAGGAGACAGACACGCAGACATATCTACCTCCAGCATCTTTCCCAGGGTTGCATGGATAGCCCATTTTCAAAGTTCCTCATTTAGCCCACATAGACTTTGTAGAAGTCAAATGCAGTGGACAGCAGGGAAGAAGAGGAAGTGAACTAAACTCACCTCCCCCCCAAAAAAGTAAGAACTTAGAAAAGCTTGTCAAAAGAGGAAAAATAAATGCTCACTTTCTTTCTCTTTTTTTATTCAAAAGGAGTGCATTCTCCCTAAAAGTTTTTAGCTTTTTGAACTTCATGCCTTTGTCAGGCAATCATCCAGTTATCCACAAGATTTCCCAAGTCTGAAATTGCACAAACTAGAAATAAGTTGATCACTCAGTGCTTTGGCTCTTAGGAAGATGAAGCCATGCTCATAGAGATTTCTGTTCTTAGTAACTTTATTCTAACTATCGGAAACTCATGAGCAATCATACATTCCCCTATAGCCACATCTTAAGATCCCAAATAATGCTTTCAAACCTGGCTCTGCTGTTGCCCTTGCTTTATCAATTGTTACAGACAGAGGGAGCAAACTACTAATCAGAGGAAAGCGAAAGGGCTCATTTGGTGAAGAAACTGCTCTAAGAGGAATAGTCCTACAGCACAGGTGGGAAAAGGATGGCAAAAGACCTGTTCATTTCATAGAACTGTTTCATTTCATAGAACTGTTTTCAAAAAAAGTCTGTTTTCTTCAGCCTTAGACCCACATGAAAGCCAAGAGTCAGACTGTGTTTCCATGTTCAAGCACCATCAGTGAACTGCTTTTGTTTGGTGCACGGGAATGCTCTTGCTTCGTTTTCGATAAGAACATGAGGCAGGAAATGGGAGAAGCAGGGAGATTAAAAAAAGGAGGGAAAAGAAAAACAAGGGGGGAAAAGCATTCATATATCTTGAGGAGGTTGCATCTTACATAGCATTATTTAAGCTGATTCCCACATATAGCCATGTGGCTAACTAACACAAATTCTGTGGCATTTGCTGTTAAAAAACCCTCCAATAATTAAATTTTTTTTCAGTATATTTAACTCGGGTTTTTTGAGTATATTTATTTGTATTATGCATTAGAAATCCTGTGTTTATGTTCCTGAAATCCTCATTTTCCACAGAACAAGCAGAGCAATGAGAACTTCCACATGCCAGCCCATTCCTAAGTCATACCCTGGAGGGACTCTCAGCTCACTAAGTCCTTCTCCTACAGCAATGCCAATGCCTGTGGTGGGCACCAGGTCACAAAGCATTAAGCTGAGGCCTCAAGCTTACTCATAAAGACCACAAGCCACCTAATAAAAAGGAAAAAGCGTTTCTCCTAACTACAAACCACGTCAGAATTTGAGCTGATGTTGTTTTGTTTTCAGTGTGGTCATGGCATATTTCCCATATGAATCATTCTGCGCAGCCTCTCCTCCCATCACACACACAGACACAGAGTCCCTCACACTCTGGGCCAACCTCGCTCTACAAGCGGCCGCAGCATCTCCTCCCTTATGCTCCATACTATCCTCTATGGCCCCCAGCCTCCGCCATCAAGCCCGATTTTTAAAAGCTAGTGTATTAGAATAGCGATAACAGCTTGTGGAAGTAGTTAACAGGCAGTTCAAGAAGGCAACTGGGATCAAGCTTTCTGAAGATGAGGAGGTGGGCTCACATAAGACCAAGTTTGTGCAAGAAGAGAAGGTGGGGGAAAAGGCTTCACTTTTGGGAAATCTGAAGATGACTCAATCAAGACTTAGGAGCAAGACAAAAAGGAAATCTATTGCAGAAAGGGAAATTTTAGGAGGATAGAGAATGGTATTTACAATGATCACAGAGATCACAGATATTACATTCCAGAGAATTCCCATGAACAAATTCCATCCATTACCTGCAAAGATTGCTCAGTGCATTATCCCATCTCTGTAGCTCTGAGTTCAAGTCCCCTCCTCTCCATATTGCTTCCCAATTTTTTAGGTTCATTGACATTACAGAGCACCTATCTGCTTCATGTACTGAGTGGAGAGCATTCACTGTAGGCGTGACCACCTATCCCCAGGAGTAGTCAGCAACAGCCTAGAAGTTGACATCACCCTTTAAACATGAATGTAGAATTTAACAGTTATTTTTTTTCTGTTGGCAGGGGAGAGAGGAGGAGAGAATGTAATTAAGTGCATGAATGCCTAAGAGATCATTTTTATTCCAATTTATCTAAAGAATGCAGGAAGTTTTAATCTTGATTTGAGGAATTCAGATTCAACCAAGCTTCGGGATTAGCCCAACTACCATGTAATTCTCACCACAATTACAAGATCATACACCAGTTCTCGGGTCCTCCAGCACCCCTTCCCCACAACCACCCCCCCTTTTTTTTTTTCTTAAACACCACTGCCTTTCTCCAGGTTCATCTATAAAAGTCAAGGGACTTACACCCCTTGAAAACCATTATACAGCAATAGATCATGCACCGAATTTAGCTTATAAACCTATTCACCGTAACAATAGAATGGAAATTAATGGCCAGATCCTCAGCTGCAACCATCAGCTTAGCTCCATTAAAATTCACCCTGCGGCCTGACCCCTGAGCACTGACCTAACTTTGGACTGGCTGACACAGTTTCCACTGGCTTCATGGCAAGCAGGAAATAGCTGGGGTGTGGGAAAGCCCCAGCCATGCCTCCTCCTACCCCAACTGGGCTCCTGCAGAGCTGGTGCGAGGGCTGCACGGCTGGCTGCCAGCCCGCCTGCCAGCCCAGGAGGACCCTGGGCCAGGGGTGTTCCTCCCAGACAGCCACGTTACCATGCTGCAGCCAGCTTGGAAGGCGTCGCTTTGGAAACTGTCATTCCTGTCCATGGTTGTATAAGCAGCCACAATTTTGGATAGAAGCTACAATTAAGTGCAAGGAAATTTAGGGGAAGAGGAGCTTCATTCTGATTCCACAGTAAAATTTGGAAATTTTTTTTTTTTTTTAAAGTTTTCAACCGGACGTTAGGATGAGAAGGAAAGTAAACATGAGGTAAGGCTCTCAGAAAAAGCCTAACATAATTAAAGGAAAAAGGAACACCAGTGTCTCAGTCCTGAAGCAGACAACTTGGAAACTTTCCCTTTCCCTCTTGAATAAGTCAGTTCTCGCTGCCATGTGTGTTTTTGTGGAAATACCAAAGTCCAAAGACATACCTCTATGTATGCTAAAGAATTCTGTAAAAGTTTGTTAAAAAAAAAGTTTTTAAACTCCAGTGCTTTTTAGGTATTTTAAATTAGGAACTTATGCTATTTAAAATAACAATGGGATACTTAGTGTATTACCGATCTCTTGATACAAAACTCGTTCATTCAGTGTTCTCTCTACACTTGCTTTGCTTTTTCCCTTTCCATCAGAAAGAATAGTACCCAGCATGCAATAATTTCTATCTTTCTATTACATTTCTTGGTATTCTGCATCGGGTTTAATTTGGAACCTAATGCCAAGGAACTAGGGGAAAAAAAAAAAACCAAAACCCAATTGTGAATATTCCAACCTTGCCGATAAAAAAACCACCAAAATCCTTGATTCCAAGTTTTACTTTATATACCATCAATTTCCCAGTAGTCCCATTTCTCAATCAGAATTTGAATAATCTTTACAATTTGTATTCCCCAAAACTCAAATTTAATGAGTTAGAAGGTATAGAAAGAGAAATAACAGCTGCAGCTTATCCCGCTGTGCTATTCAGTAATGACAATGTTATACCACATTAGCAATTGTGACATTAATAAAAAGAAGCCCACAGGATTAGCCAGAGACAGCTGACTTTAGTCAAATGTAGGTCATGCTTTGTTTGCTCAGAGCTGGGTAATAAATTTCCAGGTAAGTGCTCTCATGTGTCATACATATATGCCAGGAGCATAATTTCAGCTATACTAAATGATCCACATTCTTAAATTTCTGTAAGCCGTTTTTGAATTATTGTTAAGCATTTAATTCCACAGCAGCATCTTACAGGCTACTTAAAGTTATTAACTCATATGACATTATGGCATGTTTTCTTTCTAGTGGCAGCTAATAGCATCTTGATCTGGTTTCCCTTTCACCTTAAGGTATCTGCAACTCTGAATTGTGAGTATTTAACAAAAGATACTTAGCAAGGAATCAAACCCACTACATTTTGCAGCTCTAGCTAAAGGGGAAAACAGTATCTGGAATCAATCCAAGCAGCAGCAAGATATCTTCCACCACAGAAGGGAGGCTTTAAAAAAAATTTAAAGGAAATAAAGGCATAGCCTTCAATTAATAGTACAAAAGATCCTATCTCAATCTCTGCTACTTTGGCAAGCCCTCAAAATTTGGATTGAAAGCAGACCTTTAAACATATTCATATTTAATCTCAGCACAAGATGTGCATATTGTACACTGAAACCTTAAAGGCCAAATTCTGTGTTCAGTAACACCCTGGCAGGCTTCAGTGGGAAAGGGTGAGTGTAATACAGCAGAAACTGACCTTGAGGTTGTAATCTTACTTTCACTATTTTTTTTTTAATATTGTGGTAATAATTAGAGGCACCAAACAAGATCAGGACCTTTTTGTACAAGGCACCATCCTGACATGCAGAACAGAGAGGGGAACTCTAGTTATGAAAAGCTCAAATTGCAGCAGGACAGACAAAAAAATGTCTGATTATCACCTTTTTACAGATGGGGGACTGATCCACAGAAAGGCTAAATGACAGATCCAGATGGCTTTAATTCCACCTAAGTCTCTCGCCTAGTGGTTGCTATGGCTTTAGGCAGCTACTCATCCTGCCCCTTATTTTAGGGGCACCAAGCTCCCTCCTTGCAGCCTGGGTGTCACAGGGACTAGCTGAGCCATGCACCAGGTGCCCTGTTACAAGTCCCACTTAGGGGAGGCCCATGGCTGTACCTTATTACATGTACCAAGCTAGTGCCTTCTCATCTTATTTACAATTAATTAGTCCAATCGTTTCTGAGGAACAGTAGTTAATTTCTTGACTCCCTTCTATTTTTACCCATGTCTTTGCTAAAATGTATTTACACATCAGCCAGTCTTTGGGGGCTTCTGAAGCATGTCAAGTGGAAGAGCTGACATGCCTATAATTCCAGTTGATTTTTTGTTTGGTTGGCTGTTTTAATGGCATATATTCTTGAAATAGAAATTAAAGACCATGTAAGTATTTTTTTTCTTTATTAATTAAGAATTCTTGAGATCAAAAAGGGAATTTTTTGTGTAGCAAACTAAAATGAGAAGGCTTTGCAGTCTTTCAGCACAATTCATCAAGTAACAGTTTCTTCAAAGCAACGATGCTTACTGGTCTCTTTCTTGAAGGCTGCAGTTGTATCTTTATTACCCTTCATTGTTATCAGTGAAGCAAAATGCCATAGCTACATTTGAGGCAAAAGAAATTCCCTTTGTGAGAGGCAATGATTTCCAGAAGATCCTGAACACCTTTGTGTTTGACTTCAAGGAAGTAAAGGTGGTCAGCATTCTCTGACAAGTCTGTGTATTACAATGCATTAGAAATATGGGCTGTTTGAGGTAATTCCTGCTCAAAAATAATTCACATACACAAAGAAAGAAAGAAAGAAAGACCCACAAAAAACAGGAGCACAAATGACACCCTGAAAAACTAATGGGTAGGAGCAAATTTGTCGTGGGGTCAGAACCATGCAACTCCAATCAATATTGCATACATGTATCACCCCAGAGCAGCACTGGCCAGCCTGCCTTTTACTGATGATTTCTACCTGCTTTGCAGAGGGAGGGAGAACCGAACTGAACAGCACTCAGCCCCTCACACGTAAAGGCAGATGAAGCTGATGGAGCTCTCTCACATGCATAAACATGCACACACCACACACAGAAACATCCTCTCTTACAGAAAAAGGTGTTAGCAAAATGAAAGCATATAAAGAAAATATTTTGTCTGAAATTGTCCATATTTTTCCCCAAAATAAAAATGAAACATTTTCAGTGGGGGAAAAAAATTAAACAGAACATGTTTAAATAAGCAGGTTTTCTTTTTTTTTTTCTTTAGCAAAGAGGAAAACAAAGAAGACCTTTTGGTGGGAAAAATCAATCCCTTCACTGATGGGCTGGCTGTCTCCCTGTCTGCAAAGGCTGATTCTCCTTTGTTCCCAGCCCCGTTCCCCAGCCTTCCAGCTGAGCTGGTGCCTCAGAGGATGCCTCCCAGCTCCCTCCCACCGAGCACAGGCCAGGAAGGCAGCTCACTGCCCACCCTTCTCACCCCCGTTGTGACTAGGGCCCAAAACCCCTCTTCCCACAGGACACAACGCTGGCAGAAGTGGGACTTTCCAAAAGACTAATTCTCCTTTCCCCTCCCTCCCTACTAGAAAAATATCAAAGTGAGCATTTTGTTATTATTTCAGGGCATTTTTTCTTCCCTGTTACAGCCTATTTACAATGCAACACAGAAGTACTGCCAGGGTGGCAGGCGAGAGATGAGTCTTCCTCATCAAATCATTTGCAATGGCAACTTTTGTTTTGGATAAAAGCTTGAGGCATATTGACAGCATCAAGGCCAAAGGTAGAAAGATATTTCACATGGGCAAGAGTGTGTAGCTCACCAGAGCTGTGGGGTAATAGGGACCATTCAACAAGGAAGAAGCTGGATGTAGAGCTAAGGCTTGCGTTGTCCCCACCACAGCTTGTGGCAGCTCCAAGCTGCCTATCTCCCTAACACAGCCTCAGCAGCACTGGACTCAGTGCAGTCCCCTCAGGGCTATGCACTCATTTTCCACCTTAATCTCCTGTCCACCCTTCTGAGTCCGTCCCACACACGCTGGCATTGGAGGCTGGGGCACACTGCTGCAACTGGGGGCCACCCTGCACAGCACCCAGCATGTCCATCAGTCACGGGCACTCACACCCCCGGACCTCATCCCACATAATTACACCACTTATTTCAAGCCCAAAATGAACTTTCTGCTAGCACAGCTGTACGGCTGAAAGCCCTCTCAGACACCTTGATGGAAACAACAGTCAGCAGAGCCAACTTCTCCATAAGCTTACCCAAAGCTACATTAAACAGCCCAGGAAAGGCACAGAGAGGCACTAAAACCGAACAAAAAATCCAGCCTCCATCCACTGCTCTGCTTGCACGTACAAACAGGTTACAGACTAGAGGTGCAGTGCAACAGCTTGCCCTCTGTAACTGTACGTGGTGTGCGACCCTTGCCTCGCATCTCAAATCGAAAGCAGTCACAGAAGTTAATACAAATACCATCAGGACCTTTCTAGGGCATGCAGTCATAGCTGCACAGATGAACAGTAAGATTTTGCATTTAAAAGAAAAGACAAAAAAAAAGGAGGAATTCCTGCTAAGTGTTTCAGCTCGGGCGTTTAGGGGGCTTGGGAATCCCTCCTCAATTTGTGACACACACTTTGTCACTTACGTTCAAAGACCTACAAATAGTGAGAATAAAAAAAGCAGACAGAAACACCAGGCAAAATCATTCCCTACCTCTAAACCAAATACCATCTGTAAAATATCCTTGTATACAAGTGAGAAGAAATAAAACAGCAATTTATTCAACAGTTATGAGGGCGAGATCTGTATCAACTACACTACAACTACGACAATTCCAAGTCGTCAAAAGCCATAAGCTCCCCCTCCTTTCCTCAAAAACATGAGCAATCTTCAAAAGTGGCTGAAGATACTACAAGTAAACTGTTTTCAATCACATTTCCAGATGAATACATCACCCTGTTACTTTAAAAACCACTCTGCGTCACTGGAAAGACAGAAAGCTGGTGAAGAGAAAACAGGAACCAGCTTTCGTGTGGCAAGGAAAAGAAGAGGAGAAAAAATTGCCTAGATAATTACAAGGACCATTCTTTAGGCTTCGTCACCAGGACTTACTCAGCTACAAGCCGCTGAGCCATCCCCCTGAAAAAAAAAAAAGTGTTTTTCCTTCACTGGAAAAACAAGCAGCATTACATGTAACCACTGCTACCTGTCAGGCTCACTGACATCAAAGTGTTCTTATGAGAAGTAACATTGGTGCAATATACTTAATCAACAATTAAATTACCCCTATATGAAAAAATGCACAGGTGAAGGAGACAAGGAACTTGAGGAGAAACCCAGCAAGCCAACACCATCGATCTGAGGCAAACAGGGACACAGTGAGAAGGGAAATTTGGGGAACAGGTGGAGAAGCAGCAATTATACCAAATGCTCCCCATGGGGGCCCAGCAGCCAGGGCCGGGCCCATCGCCCCAGCCAGGAGCAGGGCACCCAGGGCAGCCCTGGACATCAGGCATCTCCCTGGGGATGGGCCTAAGCTGGGTCAGGCCGTGGGCCTGCAGGTGGGCCCAGCTCAGTGGGGCCCACGGCCAGGCCAGGCCAAGGCTGGGGCAGGGGCTGAAATGGGGGGCTGGGCTGGGTAGGGGGGAGCCCTGGAGTGCTGGTCAGGGACATAAACGGTGCTAGTGGCCTCAGAGCCTTGACACCTGGCCTATCCTGGCTATGGCCAGCTGAAAGCAGAATATAAACTCCTCTTGCAGAGCCAGTAGCTGCTCATGATGTTGGGTATAATGGATTATTTACCTTAAGATCTGTTGCAAAATAGAATTATTAAGCAAAAAAAGGTAACACTGATCTCCAGTACTGCCAGGTGATGGTACTTCACCAAAGAAGACCTGAGATGTTAGTCAGCCAACAGATTTAAAAAGGTGAATCTTCTAAAGAGAGTTAAGAAAAATAACCCATAGTGACTGAGGACCAAATTCTCTACTTATCTACAAATACGAAATTTTCACTGGATTTTGGGAAAGTTGCAGGGAACCACCTGAGAGCCAAACTCAGTCCCAAGAGTACAAGACTCAAAAAAAGCCCACAAATAGGGTGCTTCTGTGTGTTTGTTTAAAGTACCAAATTAAAGGCTGCAAATAAACCCAAAGTAAGATTAATCAGAAATCAGATGTTGGACTTGTTACCATAAAGTGCTATTGCATATGACTAATATGGTTGTGTTACTAATAACAGCCTGTGTTAGACATTTTAAAAAAGCAAAAAAATGCACTAAGCAATTCTTAGACAAGAAGCACAGAACCAGTTTTGGAGTGAGAAAGGGTAACACTAAATTTCAGGCTTCAGGGGGAAAAATAAAACCTGCTCTCAGTCAGACACCAGACACAGTCTCAGAAACTAGAGAATCAGAAAAAAAAAGTAATTGTTATCCCTACTGTCTGTCCAAATCCCATTTGTGAAATAACACATGCACACACACACAAGTTTTGGGAGGTTGATGGAGGAAAGGAGAAACACAGCTGCTCTCCTGCAAAGCAAAGAAGAGAAAGGGTGTCCTATTCCATGAATATCCAAGACCCTCTATTTTGAGGAATAAAATATAATAAAAGAAAATATCCCTGTTCACCTTTGCAAGATGCACAGGCTCCACCTTGACTGCTGCTCTCCTGTGTCTGCCACATCACACCGACATGCACGCTATCCATACATGTGCATTGCAGGATTCAGCAGGAAACAACAGAAGAAACAAAACTCTGCCTTGAGGAGTGAGTACCTGCAGGCTTGCAAGTAGCATGTGAGGCCCAGTACTAGGTCTGGCTGACATCATTCCCAGTCACCAGTGTTTGAAGGTACTTAAATAAATTTTCATTGTGGATTCCTGCTGAGGACAAGTGGAGTACCAAGGCTCAGCAGAGCCGGTCTCAAGGATAAAGCCAGTAGGAATTTAAAAAGGATGGGAAACAGTTCTGTAGAAGCCAGGCAAATATATGGCAGACTGATTTCTAGGGATTTGTCAGCATGACGGACAAAGGCTGGAAGTTTGTTGGCCCGCTGGAAAAGTGGAGTAGGCAGCTTTAAGCCATGTAAGCACGGACTATTGCTGCAAACACAAAGAAAAATGACTGTCCCTTTTCCCCAGTTTTCCAAGAATTTGTGTAACCTTCCTAAAATTTATCTGAAAGGAGAGCAAAATTCTCCTTGAAAGCTCCTAGACATCTAAATATAATTATATGCCTTGGGGATCAATTTGGACACCAGTTATTGGGCAATACCTGATATTGCTTCCAGTTTAGCACAGACCCTGGAAGTCAGATGTAGGAAAGAAAATTCATACTTTTGGGAGTACTGCAGCAACAATTTACACAACTATTTATTATTAAAATAAGAACATACAATTCAGAGAGACTTCTCAATCATTAAAATCTGATATACAGTTAATGTAAAATTGGTTAAGTCGGGTACAAATTCATTGGGAAACGATGAGAGTGAGGAAGACTCACGTTGTTCAGCTCAGGCAGGTATTTTTTAGACCTTCAGTATAAACCAGAATTGCTGCTGTAAGATGGCTCTAAATATGTGCCATTGTGCTGTTATCCTGCAACAGCAACTCCTCCAGCACAGCGCCTGGAACAGTTTCTGCATAACGTGTCACCACAGCTGCTGCTGTATATTTGGCTTGAAGTTCCACCTCTAGGGAAACCCATGCCAAACTATTTATAATAATGGGCTGCAATTTATGTGAAATGACTTTGCGCCCTTCCTACATGAGAAAGATTCAACATACCAGTCCATTCATTAATGCCTCATTAGTTTAAAGGGTGTCCTTTGTAAAGCAGTAATATGGATACTTTGTTTCTCTATGGTGTCTTTCTGCAAAGAATGTCAAAATGTTTTCCAAACGTAACCAAATATTTAACAGCCTCCAAAATCATTGTCGAAGATGGGGAGAGATGATTATGTCTGTAGCTAGCATACCTTCATATTACTGAAAAAGGAGGCATTTACAAGTCAAACGACTGTGAGTTCCTGCCAGGGCTCTCTGTCCTGGGCTTCACGTTACACTACTCCTGGAAAGAAGAGAGAGAAAGGCATGTCACAAGCAGAGCTGTAACACAGGGTCTGGAAGGAAAGATCACCCTGTCAGGGGAATCAAGCTCACCAGTTTAAAAGCCGTGTGAAATTCTCTACCTTGTGTGTGGGTTGTGCAGCTAAGGTTTTTTGTCTGCATAGCTGATGGATGGCTTGCAAAATATTACGAGAAAGCTACAACCAAACCTCAAAAAGAACCACAGGTTCAAGTCTACAAAGCACTTAAGCAAGAGATTAGCTTCCAGCATGGGAGTTTGAAAAATTTCAATTACATTGAAAAATATGCAATGTAATCTGTTGTGCTAAGTCAGGGTGTAAAGTAAGAATCTGCTGTCTTATTTAATATCTGGTGGGGGACAGTGAAGGCTGGCACGCAGATACACAATCCTTCCACAAAGTTTGCTGTTCGCTATATTAGCTACCTGAAAGTGGCCAGATTTAGACTCTCTCTCCCAGCTGTGAGCTCTGTTCTCAGACAGAGGTCATCTCCAGCTTCACAGTTTTGAATGCTGATGTGGTTTGAGTGTTGCCAATTTTCCTGAAAGCTTAGAACAAAATGCTCTCTACGCTGCCCATCTCTTTCAGCATTTTCCTCCAAGGAATAGTGGAGGCTGATAACAGGAACTTCTGGATGGAAACAAGTAGGGAGTACAGCAAACCTCCACTCTTCTCCCCAAAGGTAGTCCCATTACTTACTTTGCTTATTTTTATTCATGCTAAAATAAAGTGAACCACTAAGTAACGTAGTTTCCATGAGCCAGACACCCCTGCCGAGCAAACTCACAGCTATCTAATTCAAGTCATATTTCCTCAGAGCCTGCCTGTGATCTCCTACTGAAGCTACAGAATACGTTGATTCATCTTTGTCTCAAACTGACAGTGATAACTCAAGCTGAGCATATGGTCATCTTTCCTGGTCAGGAGATTTCCTACCAAATTCCTTCAGCCCACATATCTAAGCCACTTCTTGCTTTTTCATTCAGAATATCTTGATTTCTCTCTTTCTGAACACAATGACATTTACATCCTTAATGTCCTTGGCATCTTCTGGAATGAGATAAGCAATCTTCTATGTAAAACGCCCCACAACAAAAAACAACCAAACGAACCAAAACCAAAAAACCAACTCTACCTCCACAATACTTTGGCTCTTTCCTATGTAATTGACCTTTCTGTCTAACACACACTCACGATTCACCCCATTTAGGGTGAATTATTAAAATTATTAATCCAGTGCTTAAGCTGAAGGTATGAGAAGGAGACCTGGGCCATCTGTAAAGATCACCAGGAATCTGCTGCAAGCCTGCATTTTGACAACACGCATGTTCCTCACAGCTTAGATAACCGAACACTCTGCATACAGGCATCTTCCCTAGGGGGTATGCTGCAGAAAGGAAAAATACAACCCCAGACTGTAAACCCTGCCAAGTACAAAGTACTCCGCTCATCCATTACTCCACCTTGTTCAATTCCCTACCTCCTCCTCACAGGCAGAGGAGAGAGAAAAATCCTAGGAGGAATATTAAAATCCACAGCTTAAGTCTGAGTCATTATCCAAGGGTTTACTTGCCTAAATAGGTAGCTATGTAGTATTTTGCAAATTATGTTGTTCCTGGCCAACACACATGCAACACGTTCCCTGTGACCCCCACTGACCACAGGACACTCCATTACACAGCAATTTCATGAAGGCAATCACAAGTTTGATCTTCTGTGTAGTAAAGTCTCCAAATCATCACAGCACCCCAATAGCAGAATACAGTTTAAAGGATTATGCTCAAAATACAAAAATGCAGTTAGTTTTTCCAGTTAGCCAATTTTTCTGTAAGTAGTATATCATATTTTTGTAAAATTGTCCGTAAGTCTTTCTCAGTCCCCAACTCAGTAAGGTTTACAAAACATATGTTAAGTCCCATTTATTTTACTGGAAGTAATCCCATGTTTTCAGTTAGCAATATTGCCAAATGCAGGTATTCAAAAAGATTGAGTCAAGCACTACGTTCCAAAGTAATAGGGCAGTATTTTCTTTAAGATATTATTTTTCCTTGGACTCTGATTTTCAAGCTGTAGTCCAGAACCACAAGGACTACAAAATTGGGTTTTAATTTAAAGCTGAGCATTTGAATCTCAGTTCCCACAGCTAAAGCCTTTTAAGATCAACACAAAACACATGAGATGGCAATACTGAGTTACATAGGCACATGCTTAAGTGATTTGTGTTGTTCCCTTCATGAAGGGAAGGGGTTTGGAGGAGAGGAGACTCAGAATTTTAACCTCCAACCCTTTCACCTTTGAATCCTTACTCAAAAGCTTTCAGGAAGGAAAAAGGACTTTGCAGCATGTCTGGGAGTTTAACAAATCCAGGCTCTGGTTAATCAAATAGAGAAGCCCTAGGGCTGTACTAATTCCTAGACCCAATGAGGCCCCTCAGAATAGAAGGAAACTGTGAGCATAATAGGTAGTAGAGCTGCTTGAGTTCATTTACATGACATATCCCTGGCTCCTAAGCTATTCTAATGCTTCTGACTGAATAAGCAAAAGGAGGTTTCCCCACCCAAAACACTGATCTGGTCCACTCAGGGCACAGCTGACTACCGTGACCCCTGGATTTCATGCACTACAAAATGCAGTATATATTATGGGGTAAGTAAGGCTTCAAGAAATTCTCTTTTGAGGAAGCTAGGATTATATTTATGAAGTGCACTAGTAGATAGATGTGTGTCCCAGATCTGACACTGCCTCTACAAAGGCAGAGATTCAGCAAAACAACATGTGAAGTAGAAAAAAGTTAAACTACTGATTACAGAAAAATAGATACATCACAAACAATTTCTTGCAGTCGGGTTTTCTTCCTGCTCTCTCAAAGGCAAGCTTTTCTATTATTTCATACCAAACTCAGTTATAACTAGCAAGCCATCATGCTTTACATCAAGATCTCTTTGGTAGCTGGGAGTTAGAGTTTGATGCAAGGCATCCAGAATTTAGAAAGCAATTTAAGGATCAAATGATTCAGTGTAATGTTTCTGCAACCTGTAATTTAAAGGGCTAAAAGACTTTCTGCAGCTACCAATGCTTTCAGGGTCATGAGTGTATTTTTACTCTGTTATTTCACTTGGTAAATGGACTGTAGGCGTTTCAGGGGATGGCTGATACTAAAACAGGAGCTCAGCCTTTAAAAAATGTTCATCGTGCATAGTACTTTGGTTTGCAGAATGAAAAAGGAGGGGGGAAGTGAAACTCAGTTTTGACTATTGCCAATTTCACACATGTAAATAAGAAATTTTTGTAATTACTAACAGACAATCTGCACTAGAGAATGTAGCAATATTTTTAAAAATTACATAATTAAGGTTCACAGACTTTGCAACAGAGATGAAGTTTCAAGTCTGCAATTTTATTTATCTAAAACAGATCCTTTCTTACCTCATAACAAAGAAAATCAAAATTAACTAACTTGTTTACTTCTCTTCAGAAATGTAAGCAGCCCAAACTCAGAAACTGAAATGAGAAAAATGAGGAGCTGATTGGACTCACTATTGTAGGATGGTTCAGTTACATATTACACTATGTACATAGATTATTTTCTTATCTTTTAGTAAATAGCTCACTAGTCAGTCTTGACTCTCATTAATGCCTCTCAGTCACAGATTGGCTGTATATTTCCAGTTAATAATTTTCAGCTCATTGTTTATTGCGAGTATCTAGGATTTGATAACTATTTCATATAAATATCTGGAAAAAGAACTGTAACACTACAATAACGAAAAGTACCTTGCAATTAACTTTGAGGCAACATTTTTGTCACACTTGCTGAAGTTCTTTCATAGTCTGGAATATAATGAACCCCTGAACAAAAGCAAACCAGATCCATGCTTTAGTTTGAAAGAAGAAAATTAGACTTAGTGAGGACAAAGGCTACTTACAAAAAAATCCACATTTTAATTCAGGCATTCAGTAATTTTGCTAACAGAAGGAAAGTCTGAGTAGCTCAGAGTTTGGTAACGATAAGAGATGACATCATTAAGTTGTTAGTTCAACTTCAACCCACATTATAGCTATTGAAATTTATTGCAGGCTGTGGCTGCTTGATCAACCTAAGTATGCAAAGCAGAATTTTGGTTTTAAACGTGTTCCTAGTTGTTCAAAATTTGCATGAAAATCAATATGATAGGTATTATTAATTGCTCTGTTGCGACCTGGTCAAAGGAAATTGTGAGGTGTCCCCTCTAAGTGAGGGGAGAGACCCTACTAGCACAACATTTCCCCAAAGCCATATGGTACACTATCACTGTTTATTTAAAAAAACAAACAAACAAACAAAAAACCTCCCACTGTGAAGCAGTAATTAGAAAAGATGAGGGAAGCAGGAAGCAAAAGCTCACAAACCCAAGTATTTTTCACCTCAATCTTAGTTCTGTTGGATTTCAGACATTTCAAAACCTTCCTGACACTTTTTTTTCCATGCTGACTTAGAAGATGCGTGAGTGCTAGAACAGCCAAGTCATTAATTTCTCTATCATCATCTGATTTAATTCTAATTTTCCACCCCTAACGTAAAGCTTTCTGGATGTTTCTGCTCTTTAGAGCAAAAGTTGCTTAGTTAAATTTCTTGCAACACACACAGATATGTAATCATTTGGATGACAGAGTAATTCACCCAACAGATATGGACATCGCACAGTGTCAGACACGTAGCCACATGGGGAACTGCCAGATTTATCACTTTACCTAGATCCCTTCCAACACCATTGTATGTGCATGAAGTCCTAAAAATTCATAAACAAAATTCTGGAAAGTAATTAAGATGCCTTGAGGGTATTCTGTTTGTACTTAATTGGAATATCTTGTTAGTACATTAAAGGTGTTTTTAATTGTTCATATGTTGTCAACATGAAAATAACCATATCTTCAATTTATAAAATGTGACGAGTGTTTGGGAACCCACAGAAACGATAAAGCACAGACTCCATGTAAAAGTGAAAATGAATGAGGGCTAATTACAGGCCTTAGCTCCATCCAGCAATTCTAGCAAGAAATACCAAAAATAAGGATTAAATTTCTTGAACAATTACCTGTTTTCCTTCTTTCCAAACGAAGAAGAGAACCAGCTCACAGAGCTTTCCTTTCCCTTGGAAATAGCAACAGTTGTTTGTTTTGTTTTTTTTTTTCTTTTTCAGACACTAACAGAGTATCTACTGCTACCAGGGCTGGGATTTCACTTCAGCCAGCAGCTGAACTGGTTCTGAGCCATTTCCCACCAGTGGAGGTTAATATGTCACACCCATCAATTATCACATTTCCTGGCGTGGGCTGCCATGTGCTTAAATAATAACATGATAGTGCACGCACATGCTTCTGTATGCAAACAGCAAATTTACACTTGTATCCTGAATGATTTATTTTGTATGAAGGGGAAAAATACTAGAGTGGGGAAAAAGGAAAGAATTCTGTATTGCCTGCGCAACACACAGCATCAAACCCTCATTCACAAAATGGCACCTACCCCTACCGACAGTAAAGACCCTGAAATTTAAAGGTCTGATATGCAGAAGACAAAATCCTGACATTTACACACTATTCACACCTTTATTCCATGATACCAAACAATATTTGAGAATGTTGTTACTTTTGAGAGTGTCGTTACTGCTTTTAAATATGTCAAAATCAGCAACTCCTGCTGCATCTGTGCTTGGCACAGTGCCAGGCTATAAGGGGCACCTGAGCCACTCCAGGGTACAGAGCTTTAACCACAGTGTCCTTGGGTGGCTACGGGCCCTCGCTATTTCACAAGAGAGAGCTGAAAATACTTCCTTAGTTGCTAGCAACATACAGCTGGAGCAAGGAATGGAGTGAGGCTGGATATGAATTGTAAATAAAACTCACTCACTGATAGCTTGAGGTTTTCTCTTGGCTTAAAACACGCATGTATACACACACATACAGACTCACATACAAATAAAGCCAGGAAAAGCCAATATGATCATTTATTCTGACCTTCAATTAACTTCAGTGAAAAAATAATAAAACCATTTCAGTTTGCACAGAAGGCCAAATTCTCAAAAAAAGCACAGCACATATAAGACAGAGTAGTCCTTTTAATACATCTGCAAAAAGCACTGGCTCATCTACAAACTAATGACCATTTTCCTACCTTGCCTTACTGTTCTTAGACATGAATTACTTTCATTTTATCCGGATCAGTTTGTGACACTCACTGCCAAGAGGTCCTGCCTTTATAGTGCAGGGAGGAGACCAGCCTGCCAGCCTTCATCCCACCTTCAGTCAGAAGAGGGGAGGATAAAACCAAACTCAATTACCCACCAAAGGGGGAACAAGAATTGGCTTTGAAAGTCCTTGGTTTTTTAATTTTCTTTTTCCTTTCAAGGGAAAGCTGAGATAGCTCTGCTTTTATTTGCCCTCACATATGAAGCTTGTTCAGAAAGGAGAGGTGCCCTAGGCTCAAGCTTCTCGCCTCAGATGAAAAATGACAGGGGTCAGGAAGGGGGAAGGAATGATCTGCTGCATTGGGTTTGCATGGCAAGGTTTTGGTAGCAGGGGGTTACAGAGGTGGTTTCTGTCAAAAGATGCTAGAAGCTTCCCCTATGTCCAATAGAGCCAATGCCAACTGGCTTCAAGATGGACCCACTGGCCAAGGCTGAGCCCATCAACAACAGTGGTAGCAGCTCTGTGATAACGTATTTAAGAAGGCAAAAAAACTGCTGAGCAACAGCAGCTGGGAGAAAGAAGTGAGAATATGTAAGAGAAACAGCTCTGCAGACACCAAGGTCAGCAAAGAAGGAGGGGGAAGAGGTGTTCCAGGCACCAGAGCAGAGATTCCCCTGCAGCCCGTGGTGAAGACCATGGTGTGGCAGGCTGTCCTCCTGCAGCCCATGGAGGTCCATGATGGAGCAGATATCCACCTGCAGCCCATGGAGGACCCCATGCCGGAGCAGGTGGATGCCCAAAGGAGGCTGTGACCCCGTGGGAAGCTGCGCTGGAGCAGGCTCCTGGCAGGACCTGTGGCCCCATGGAGAGAGGAGCCCACGCTGGAGCAGGTTTGCTGTCAGGACTTGTGACCCCGTGGGGGACCCACACTGGAGCAGTCTGTTCCTGAAGGACTGCACCCTGTGGAAAGGACCCATGCTGGAGCAGATTGTGAAGAACTGCAGCCCGTGGGAAGGACCCATATTGGAGAAGTTCACGGAGGACTGTCTCCTGTGGGAGGGACCCCACGCTGGAGCAGGGGAAGAGTGTGAGGAGTCCTTCCCCTGAGGAGGAAGGAGCAGCAGAAACAACATGTGATGAACTGACCACAACCCCCATTCCCCATCCCCCTGCATCTCGGGGGGGGAGCAAGTAGAGAAAATCGGGAGTAAAGTTGAGCCTGGGAAGAAGGGAGGGGTGAGAGGAAGGTGTTTTTAAGATTTGGTTTTATTTCTCATTATCCTACTCTGATTTGATTGGTAATAAATTAATTTCCCCAAGTCGAGGCTGTTTTGCCCATGACTGTAATTGCTGAGTGATTTCCCTGTCCTTACCTCAACTCATGAGCCTTTCATCATATTTTTTCTCCCCCTGTCCAGCTGAGGAGGGGGAGTGATAGAGCGGCTGTGGTGGGCACCTGGTGTCCAGCCAGGGTCAACCCACCACAGCTGCAGTAGACATTTGGAAGGGGAGGAGGTGTATTTTGTTTTCCTTCCTGCCTTCCACATCTTATTGAGGTATAAAGAAAAAGGTAAGAGCCACACAAATAAAAGAATTTGGGATGTGTGTCTTTCCCAAAGGGAAATAGGAGAAGTGAGCAAAACACAAGCTATAGAAGCATAAGCTCTGGTGGTTTGGTAAAATCACTTCTCTTTTGGAGGGGGCTATGGTTCCTAAATATACTGCTGTTGGCCTTTTCCATAGTTTTGCTGAGCTGGTAACCACCAGCAGCCTGTTCCACCCTCTCCCCCATCTCCCACTGGAGGCTTCATCCAGCTATCTTGACTAATACAATTTAAAACAGAAAATGTCTATTCTCACAAAACTCTGCTGGAATGAAATTACACATTATTGAGCTCCTTTATCAGAAAACATATTTTAAAATAAAGAACAGCTTTTTTATATTAAGTTAGAAACATATTAAATGAGTTATTTTTAATATGCTAGCCAATTTATATGGAAACTATGAGTGTCTTCTCATGCTTCTGAGTCCTACACCGAATCCAGGAATGTGTTGTAAAAATGGGTGAACACATTATCTTTCAAATGCTATACAGAATAATAATCTAGAGAAACACTTATACGTTATAATTATGTGCTATTTAGAGTCCTGAGCTAGGTAGGCAGTCACAGTGAGGAGCTATAGATAGTACTGTTATTTTCAGTGTAAGATCTTCATCTCATTCAGTTTCTATGTGATGTGATTTTGATCATATCTCAGAAACCTGATTTGTTGGAGGTTTTTATCTCACGTTTCCCTGTCAAAGTTGTATTTTTTGTTACTAAGATGATATTTGCTATTCAAGAGGTCTGTAAACTTCCCAGATCAAATTAATCAACTGAGCATCTTCCAGAATTTTAAATATGCTCCCTGTGGCAATAAATAGGTTTCACTTCTGATTTTGATTTACAAAAAATAAAGTAGATACTTATTTCATTCTACAAATTGATCATGACAGCCAAACTCTACTACATGGCATTTTGGCACTGTCCTGTGGCTCTCGTGTATGAAAAGCATATCACATATGATGTACCTTCTAAGAAGTTAATGTCTTTGCTATATAATGTAGCAATGTTGAAATATAATGTTGTGCAGACCAGGGCACAAAACAGCTTGGTTTAAATATCTGGGAAATGAAATCGCTTTGGATGACTGTCAGAACCAGTCTGCCTCCATTATCCCAAGACAAGACCTGGCACATTATCATTTTTATACATAGTTAAATACCCAGACCCTGATTTCATTAATCATTCAGTTAGGGCTGCAAACTTATCAGGCAGAGGGCATTCCCTGTCTTCACATGAAATGTTATTTACTAAAATACTATAGATGTATTGCATAATATAATGTCTGATATTTAACGATAATAATTACACTTGAATCAAAGGTGGTTTTTCCCTTCAGTTCCCCTTTAGCCTGCATACATTTTCATTTCTGCAATTCCACTCCTCTAACAGAATCACAGAGGGTTTCTTAGACCAAATCAGAACAAAAAAAGATTTCTTTTTGAGCACCTCACCCCACTTTAATCACAGGGACTTCCAGAAGTGCAGAGTTTTGTCTCCATCACATGCCAAAGAACCAGTCCTATTTCCTTAAAAGTCAAGGAGAAAATAAATATCCATTATCTGCAGAATAAGCTGGATCAGCCTCCAAAAGGTAATGCTAGAGGATTAGAACATCCTGTCTTGCAAAATGGATCCACTTTCACAACACTGGAGATCCCACCTGTCTCAAGCCAAGACCATGGTCACACCACAACTCTTCTGTAAGCTGACTAAGCAGGTGCATAAGTAGTCTACTCAGCAACACTCATTCTTCGTTCAGCATAAAACTGGGCTCTGAAATTTGGCAGTTGAGTCATTATCAGTCTCATATTTATAACATAAACTGTGATTAATTCCCAATTTCTCTCTTGTTCTCGGATTTCATGCCAGAACCAACTGGAAGAGATATGCCCTTCCACTCTTCCAAGATGTATTGCAAGGGGCTAGAAAGAATTTTGGAGTCCTGTGTAAGCACTATACCAATATGCAGGGTATATATGTGACTATCGTGGCATTGTAATATTTTCCATTACTAGCAGGTGAAATAACTTGTATGCTATTTCAGGCAAAATTTCAAAACACAGGCCCATTTTCATTTGCATTCTTTATGCAAAAAAAGGTACATGCAAGCCTGCACTACAAAATTAGGTCATCGCAGTCCTTTATGGGTACAATCAGATACTTTGATGTTTAAATTAAAAGAGAAAAATAATTACAGATAATTGGTATCATCTGGCAGAGGTATTTTGTGAGATCTCTTTCTTGATAGCCAAACTAACATCCAGACTCGTGAAGAAATATTAAACTGCTACTGGATATAAGTTTGGGGGTAAGATAGTTTATTATTTTAAAACTGTTTCCTGTAAAGGAAATAATCATTGTACCCAACTCTATACTCTGACTAGGATCAATTCTTGTGATTTTCAGGAAACTAGATCCTGGAGCTATGCTAAGATGCCAATCATAACAAAAATACACTTTTAAAAAAAGTTAGATCTAGACTATACACACTGTTATCCCAGTCTGCATCTGCTATTGTTAAGCAGACACAATGTGCTTTCCTCCAAACTGGATGAAGAAACAGCTATCACTGGTAATCACAACATGCAGGTAGGGAGTTATGGTTTAAGGTGGGTCTGAAAACCGAGCCTTACCATGCAGGAGCTCAAGCTGTTGATTATTTTCTAATTCCCACTGAGATTCTCCCACTCCTCTTTCCTTGACGTTCAGTCTCCTTGTTGAAGAGAAATCAGCAATCCATAAAATTAAATAACATTGCAGCCAAATTTTACTTAAACAATGGCACTATTCAGGAAAGTAAGGCAAACAGGATTTGGCCCTAGCTGTGAGTGCAATATTGATCCTGGATTGCGCATATCTTAACAGGCTAAGGCTTTTGGATGCAGTCACTAAAAAGAGCTCAGAGTAGTGATGTGTCACGGTGTCATTTTGCTATCACTGGAGGTATATACTAACAGCATTCTCCCTTGACCCTCTCTCTTTCTTTTTCCAGTTTACTGGATGTCCTCTCCTACTAGTATAGGTTTTTTCATCCAGGCATCTCCACTTCCTTTTGAACAGTTCCTTTTGTGATCACCTAGCCCAGTTAATTGTTTCCTGACTTTTCTTCCAATCCTTTCTCATCTGTTCTTCTTTCCGAAATCCTGGCACAATATAATCTTTTTTTGGATTCATTTCCATGCTGTTACCAGATAAGCTACTTGCGACTATCCCCATCCTACAGCATCACAGAACAGGCTCTGTTCACCAGGGCATGCAGCTTGGAGGTAGGACACTGGGACCTCCAGGAATTCATTCATGTTAAGAGTGAAATTAAATAAGGGTGTTCAAATAAAAAAAAAAAAACAAAACAAAAAAAAACCAAGCAGTTTGCAGACAAAACTTTCCTCAGCAAATACCATTAGGGTATTTGTTCTAGCTCCAGACATATTTCTCACATAAACATGACTGTCAGTCCCTTGGTGGATTTGTAAAGTAATCATATTGAACCTGCCAGGGGTAAATAATTTTTATTCACAGGGAGTAACACTCAAGCAAGTTTTCTGCCTAATGATGATCCAGAAACATTTTGTAAAACACCTTGTAGCAGCCTACATTGAACACGTCAGTGCTGGATCCCTGATTTTGAGCTAAGAATCCTATTCATCCTTCTGCAGTCCCATTGAAAACCCTCTTGGCCTGGACCGTGAGGTACTGCATATGCTGCAGAGAAAGACATACCACTTTAAAAGAAACAAACATTTGAAATAGTTGAATCTTACTACTCTTAAAATGTCTCAGCTTTGTATGTCCCCAGGGTCTCTCTGCTTGCATCTACTTAAACAATACAAGCCATTATTAAGAACATGAATAATGTGGCATGCTATCATATTAGGTTATAATTAAAAACAAGACAGCTAAGCCTCAAAGCTGTACTGAACATACCACACATATTGTGGTCTTCTGCATTTGTTCTGTATTAAAATCCCACTTCTTACTTGAAACCTCACCTCTGTTTTCCTCACACAGCAGCTAGTGCCTATTGGACAACATCCACGTTTGATAAAAAAGCTATACCCACAGCTCGGGGCGGTGGGGGGCACCCACCTGCCTCCCCAAGCACCCTCCCTCTCCGGCTGCTGAGGAGGGCTCAGGGAGCCATGGGAGCAGGAAAACCTCACTCCTAGGAGAGCACCCGGTGGCACGGTTGGACTGACATCCCGCCAGAAAACCCAGCCCTGCCAGTCTCCCCTGTGGAGGCAGCATATCTGCCCCCTCGCTTCTTGAGGCGTTAGCTTCCAGTCTGCAGCAGTTTCGTGGGGGCCTCTCCCACAGCAGAAGGACTGAATGTGCAACTGTGATCATAGCCCGGACTTCCCCAGGACCATTAGGACCGGTATAAAGCCAAATTAGGGCATCCATGCCTTCTTCCATCAAGCACTCAGTTCTCAGAGACAGTTTTCTCTCACTAATCTACTTACCTAACCTCAAATTTTACGCTGCAAGCCAAGAGCATGTTGACTCAGGAACATGTTGGCAGGTGACCTAATTTTACCCAACTATCAGCTGACTCAGAGCCAGGAGTGATGCCAGGCAAGCATAGCCTGCTGTAAGAGCCAGTGCTTCATGATAACTCCTCTTTCCCCCCTCCCCTGCTGTTGCAGCTGGTTGGCACTACAGAGAAAAGCATGCAGAGGGCTCTCTACCTGACTATAGGCTCTGTGAGTGCCCAATATGCTCTGCCTGCTGATTTTAACTCACAATTCCTCCCTCTCCCCCATCCTGAAGAGTAACCAGACTATCTGCCTTAACCACTGTCCACAATGTTAACCTAAAACTCCGTAATCTCTTCAGACTTGTCAAACTGTGAAGAAGAGAGCAGGGCTTTGTTGGCCTGGAGAATGGAGACCCTCAAGGATAAGTAGGAGCTCTAGGAAGTTTTCAGAGAAGAACCTGGTCACTGCCCTTCTTCAGCCAGGAATCAGGAGAGTTCAGAGGCTTTGGGGATGGCTGATAGAACTATTTGTTGTATTCATTCCAGAAATATGTCTGGAAAAGGTCTTCCCAGACCTGCCTGGGATCATTTCCAAAGCCAGCTATGGATTCATACCAGACCTGAAACACTGGAAACCTGCTGAGCAAGGATGGAAGCTGTAAACAGTTTAGGTGCTTTGATGAGTGTTTTCTGTCTAGCTTTTCTTTTGCGGTCTCATCTGAAGGGATGAGTGAGCTGATGTTATTCTTTCCAGGTAAAGTGGCTCAGCACACAACCCTTTATCTAGTCTGAAGGCTAACCTAGAAAGACACAATGACCTATTGCCCCCTTTGACAGGATTCGGAGCTGTTTAAAAAGAAATGCTCTTGGAGTAGAGGTACAAGTAATACTGGGGACTCCCAACAGAGGGGTTTCTAATGCCTTTCCTTGCATTCATGGACTCTTTTAGTTCAAGGGCCAGGCAGCGAAGGTCCAGCTCTTTTTTAAGTGCTAGGTTACCCCAAATATAGCCAGAAGATCAAACTTCAGTCAGGAGCCTTGAGCAGCTTCTGGAGGAGTATCAGACCATGAGAAAGCCTTCCTCCACACACCATGACCTATATCAACGAGATGGGGTTTGGTAGGGGAGAGTGGTTGTTTTGTTTTGGGCAGTGGTTTTTGTTCTTTTTCAGTCATCAAAGCATTAGACTTCTCAGAAATAAAATATATGACAATTGATTAATTTTTTTTGTCTCCTGTCATGCTGTTCTTAGCATGATCTGCAGCTCAAAAGATTTCAAATCTATGAACCTGTGCCATGGCCTTTTGGATTCTTGCCAACTCTGATGAACCCATAAGCTTTAGCTAAGGAATACTTAATCCCTACTTTATGAAACAGAGAGACCATGGGCACAATGGTATCTTCTCACCCCAGGATCCAGGAGAAGAGACATGCCAAGCTGCCCATTCAAGCAGAGAGCAAGGCCTGTTTTCAGATATGAGTTTTCAGATGTGGGTAGAGACAGTCTGTGACAGAGTAGTAAAAACTGTCAAGATCAGCTCTTGACAAAACTTTCTGCCAAGTCTGTGCTGCTGCTACAGAGGCAATTCTTGGAAGTAGGGTCAGTGTCTCTTTTCCAGAGCTTTCAAGGTTTACCACTGGAAAGCAAAGCCTGACCTACTGTTCTAAACGTTGTTCCTGCCTCACCAGGGCAACAGCTTGTTACTATCTGTATTGGTTCAGCTAATTAGTCTATTAATGATTCAGCTAATATAGTTTAATACAGGAAATGTACATGTCACATCATTAAACAATTATTTATGTATTCTAGACCTTTAACAAAATCCATCTTGAAATGTGTTAATTTATTTCTCCCCTGGTGTTTATAAGGTATGACATCCTGCAAGCAACTAATTCTGGATCTCCGCTCTCTTTGAGATTTAATCAGCATTTGAGACTTATACCTGGTATTATGCCAGCACAACTAGAAAGCAACGATGAGCAAGCTTTCAAGCATTTGGCATTTCCTTTCAAACAAGCAGAATTTGAGAAGTTGATGTGAAACATATAAAAACTTTCAGAAACTAGCAGTTCTTTCTCACTTTCAAAAAAAAACAACCCTAAAATGAATAAAACCATTGCTTATACAAGCTTGATTGAAATAGTGCTTGAAAGTTCATTAACAAACCACACAGTTATATTCTAGTTTCTCTCAAATAAAAGGAAAGCTAAGTGAAACTAATTGACTAATTGCTCTCAGTAGCACAATGCAACTGTGGATTGGTGTGTTCTGGGTAGCTTAAAATACAGATCCAGGGAAAACATAGTCAGAGGCTCCTTTGACTGAGAAAAAGAGCTTGTCATTTTACATCTCCAGATAACCGAGGCCATGGAAGTGTCATGGATGATGTGTTAGAGAGACTGACTTCATTATTCATATTTTCTTATATATTTTATTAGTCATATTAATTAAGATCAAGTTGAATAGCACCTTAGACTTTGAAATTTACGTATGACTCAGTTCAATTATTTACAGAATAATTGCTAATTAAATAATGTCATTCATTTAGAAATAGACACATTTGTAAGGGCAGGTAGTTGCCACTTGGCAATGAAGTGTTCTTTTAAATTTGAGGGACAAAACAAATGAAAGTGAAAAAAAGAGGAGAAGAAACATCAAGGAGGAGACACAGCTTAGAGAGACACAAATATTCCAGCTGAAGTCAAGAAACACTGAGTGCAGGTTTAGTAAGCTTCTCTGGTTGAGCTTCTGCTAATAAGACTGGCCTTCACACTCCAGTCTTAAATCATTAGATGCGTTACCTGGCAGTAGAGAAGAATTCATTTGGCTGTAACAGCTCATAAAGCCATCCTGCTCCTTTGAACCTCCACACAAAAAGTGTTAATTCGGAAACCTCCTACCCGGCGCCTCCCATATTTGGGTCTGCAGCTCCAGGTTTGATTTAGCCATGTGACCTACCCCATTATGTGTCTTGGCTCATTTTATCCCCCTTGGGAAGTAAGCTACATAGGCCCCAGGTAGCAGAGGATCTCTCAAGGGACCAACCACCACGTTGAAACCATTTACATAAACATATATATATATACACATATGTCATATAGAAAGGGACCAGAGAGCTGGAGTGTGGGAGATGTGAAGAGAGGGTGGAAGGTTGCAAACTTTTTAGAAACTTGAGGTGTTAGAGAGATCACAAAAGAAAGAGGGAGAACAAGGTAGTGGGTACCGGATTAGGGATGATGGCACTAGCAGGGACAGGTGTCTCTGGAGGTCAGCAGGAGGAAGAGAAAATCATGGTGTGTGCAGGATCTGAAGTTGTCCTAGTGGAGATAGAAGAGACTGGAAAGTGGAGGGAAAAAGAGAGTACTGAACCATCAAAGATGAAGCAAAACAGATCCAGAAACAGGCACAGGAGCAGAGATAAGACAGTTCAAAGTTGTGATTGAGACGGGGGCTGTGGTAAGAGTGAGTGGTTGGTGGCTGGTAACCATAACAACAACAAAATTGTTTGAAAAATAGTGTAAAGGTACAGCCCCAGGAGGGCCCTCTGCAGCTGGGAGAGCATCACCCCACCTGCAAGGGAGCAGAGACGGTAACTCAAAGCTTCTCAGTGAGCTCTTCTGTGCTTTAGTGTAAGCTTTTCTACGAAATGTAAGGCATTTGATCTCCACATAAAAGCTTCACCTAAGTCTGATAGTTACAATTCTGGATAATTATGTGTCAGACAGCTGGCCAAGAAAAAAAGAAGTGGATTTAGCATAAGCAGGAAAACAAAAGAGGGTCTGTAAGTGTACTCTACTTGCTTATCCATTCTAGGTAATTTACTAAGGAACAGGACTTCAGTGGATCATTTCAAGACCCACTTAAGGGAGTAAGCATTAAAATATCAGAGGTACAATCAGAGTATTATACAACTGCAACACAAAAATTGTAGACACAGATAAAAATCACACAAACTGCTATTTTACTGTGCAATTGTAACTGGTCAGATGCAGTAGGGCATGACAGTAGATGACAGTAGTCAAGGCTCACTGAAAGCAATTACAGTTACAGGGTAAGGAATACGCAAAGTACATTTAAACCTGAGTCAAATTCAGCATGAAGCAGACAGCCTTCAACAGTTATCCTATGCAAAGAACAGAATAAAGAAGTCAGCACTCAGGAGCACAGAAATTTTTCATTTTGTTTCCAAAAAAACTCAGCAGAATCCAACCACTCTCCACAACAGGAATTTTATGCTAATTACCAGTGTGAAAATGAGAGTACAAAGCAGGTACTTTATTCCTATAAGCAATCTAATGTGCCACCAGACTCTTTTTTTCCAAACTGGATTTACCTGGCTCAGTGTGAAACAACACATACATTTCATTACTAGCTGTGCTTTATCTGCATATCAGTGCAGACATGAACCAGAATACGTTGTTGGCCCACTTTTCTCTAGCACCTGTTCAAACCTGTGCAGCCAACCCTTCTGCATCCTATCACTTGCTAAAACACCAAATGCGCAAGCACACCAGTCAGAGGGGAGCAGAAATAGCTATGGGTATGATAGCTTCAGTTTCTTTCTTAGCACAATGCGAACACTCAACACATGTGACTCAGATGTGTTTGCAAGTTCTCTCTTCCCACCCACGTTTAGGTCAGATGTGCCTGTCCCAAACAGCTAGCCCCAGATAAAATGTCAAACATAACCATTTTTTCTTTAAGGGGCACAAAATTCAGTGCTTTTCTGACTTCAAGATATTTCTTTGAAATAGGAACTGGAGCAGCTCTATTCCTTCACAGTTACAAAAGTCTTTCCTGACCTTAAAATTCACCAAGGACTTATTTGGATGGGGATTTTAAGGCATAATATTAGGTCATGTTAGCTATCTTGATCTAACAAACACCTTCTAAAAGCTTGAACAAAAGTAAAAGTCAAATTTTACCAGTTATTGAAATGGCTCATGTGAAACTTTGATTCCACCCTATGGCTTCAGAAGTTTATTATCCTCACTTTGTTTTAATTAGAGTTTCAAACCAGCACTATTTAGGCTGAGCAAGCTGAGTCTGGTCCAGCTGTGCCACATCTAGCACACAGGTTGCTCCCATTGCACAGCTGGGGCAGGCGGTATTGCCCTGCCTGCTGGGCTGGCAGCAGGGATGAGGGACCCACTGCAGCCTGAGAAAGAGCAGGTAGCGGCAACTCCTTGCCTGGTCATCCTCTTCTGTGCTCAGCCTCATCTGCAGCAGCAGTAGCTACTCTTTTGGTCCTGAGCCCTATTGACTGTGCTCCTTAGATGATTGTTGCCGCAGCTGTAAACGCCAGAGGTGCAGAGCAGGGAGAGTTAGCAGCAGTGAAATAGCAACCCCACAGTAGATCAAACGGTGGGACAGGCCTGTGTACTCTTCTGCCAAGGATGAGACAAAAATCAAACATCCTCCAAGGAAGGCTTTGCAAATCCCCCTGAAGGGCCTGTGGCTTTTCTCCTTCCTTCCCTGGCTTGCAAACTCAGAGGGACTGGAGCACTTCATGCCCCTTCACATCCTGTATTCCTGCATCAGCCCACAAGCATTCCCTGAAACCACCATCCTGCCTACAGCAACAAAAAGCTGAGACCACCTGGGACTAGTCAGCACCCTCTGTTACTCTAAACTTCAGGCTGAACACAGTTTAAAACTGTTACTCTGTCCTCCAAAAATACTGAGTACACCAAACAGCTCCAGAACTCGTCCCTAGAAGTAGCAGCCTGACTGCTCTCCAGCAGTGTAAATCTTCTTCATCTTAATCCTGCCCTACAAGATGTTCACACCTATGGAAATTATGTGTTGTGTAGATTACACAAATCTGCCTGAGGGGTGGCCTGTCTGAAGTACAGCAAGACTGTCTAAGTGTAGTGGTAAGTCTTCTGTAGCACACTTTGTTCCACCCAATTTTTTTTTAAGTGACTCAAATCCTTTGACAATTTAAAAAGAACAGGAAAAACATAGCCTTATGTGCACCTTCACTCAGACTGCAGCAATTTAATACTGTATAAAATAATAATAATGTAGTAAAACAGTCTCAGTTTTTCTAAGCTCCTTTTTACCATGGTCTGCATTCTTCCCACTGCAGGTTGTGAACTCATTGGCTCTCACAGGGTAATCATGAACAGGTTGAGTTGGTATTTGGATAAGAAATCCACAGGGAAGCCATAGCAGTCTTTTAGATTACTCAGTTACGGAAAGAATACTTTTCTCTTTGTAGTTATAAAAATTCTTCCACATATCTTAGGAGACAGCCCTGTCTCTCAGATAAAGATTATCCAAGAAGCTACAGGCCAATGATTTTCAATTTTGTGGCTCCACATTTATTTTTTTTCTGTGGAGGTGTACAGCTCTGTGTAATGGATGGAAGTCTACAGACACAAGGCTTGATAAGTCAGCTTTTATAGATCTCTTAGTATTCCATAAAATTAAAGGTGTTTATGGACTGAATGTTACTCCCAAAAAAATCACCATTTCAAGCCACTTGTGGTTGTCAGTGTTCTTCTCAATCTTGGTATCTGAGTCAAATCCAGCTGTTGAAAACTACATTTTGAAAACATAAACTTCCAAGAGCTATCAATAAAATGCTATGTACTTTGCCCTCTGCGTGTGTGTTATGGGATAGGATAGTATTGTTAAGTCTGATTAAACCACTGCTATTTATTTCCCAATGTAGATATCCCCAGCATGGGCTGCATTTCAATCATCAGGGCTGCCTACCTTTTTTGAGAGTTCAGAATCAAAAGCACTAGAAAAGGAAAAATGCAGATCTCAAACAGCTACCGTATTCAAGGTTTCCATTCACTTGATGGAAATCTGGAGAGACAGCAGCTAGGTAAAAAGCATTGGGCTGTTTCTACTCTTTTTACTCAGAGTTACCTGGCTGCCAGGCTGGGCCTCTGAACAAGTCATAACTTTGCCATTTGGCCTCTTCATTGCTTGAGAATGCTGCTATAATTTACCCCAGCTGCCAATAGAAGGCCAGCAGGTAGAAACAAACCCTAATGCAAAGGTATTTTGGTCATACCCTTTTTTCTGAAGCCAATACTCCTACACTGGTAACCAGGATAAAGGAATAAAGTAGCTGCCACCATGTAACTCAAGAATCTACTAGGTGCCAATGGCTGCATCTGCCTATTTTAGGGTTGCTTTCTTCTAACGGAGCAGAGCAAAACCAGACCCAGCAGAGCAGAGAATGAGAACCAGTTAATTTCAAATCATTAATATGGAATATTCAGGAAAGCAAATGACGCAAAACATGAAGGAGTTATTTGCCTGGGTTCGGTACAGTGCTGAATAAAAATAAAATTCTCACACTTATTCATCACTGAATTGAACAATCACTGTCAATTACTACTTGCATTCAATACTTAATAAAATTATTTTACAGTTCTCTATCTTCAACATTACTACTAATCTTATTTTGTTTAATGTATACACCATCTCATTCAAATTCTGCCACTTCTGTTAAGTGTTTTTTATGACTTATTGATGCTCCATTGTTTTGCATGTACTTCATTCTTTACTATCTGTGACAAGATTTTTAATCTTTATATACAAGAAACCAGGCTCAAGCAAGAATGACCTGTCAAGAATACTTACGGCTTTGTGGTTAACTCTCTCTTGAGTGCGATTTAATCGACGTGGTGCTGCCTGACAACATACAAGATTCAGCAACATAAAATCTAGATGTTAACCATTTGAGACCATCAAAGAGGAAGGTATAGAGGTTTAAGGATTTGCAACAGCACAAAAACTTGGTCATCTGGGATGTCCAAGTTTCTTCTTTAACAAGTGGGCTTAACAAGTGGGTTTCAACTGTGTTTTAGATGGGGCAACTGCAAGTTCGCATTTTAGAGCTGCTTGATTATTCATATTGGTATTATAATAGACTGTGAACAGCAACAGCAAAGATTTCCAGGTGCAGTTCTGCCACTGGGCTTTATCTTTATGGGAAACAATTACTCCATAAGTCAGATCATTTTAAGTCATCTTTTCAGGCAGTCTTTTGACCTCACTGTTGAGCAAATGTGGCACTTGCTGCAATGCTCATTTACCCCGTATAAACTGAACTAGTGCCACCAAACCATACAGAACCTAGAAGACAGCACTTGGACACTGGTCCAATAGATATTTCAGGATAGATGCTGTAGGAAGGAAACTCAAGGAAGCTATGAATGTGGAGCCATGATAGGAAGAGACATGGGCTACTGTAGTGATGAGGAATAGGCAACTTGGGACCAGGTAAGAAACCTTCTGCAGTGCTTATGGAGTAAACTTCTTCCAGCCTTACATTCTGCTCCGTTCATCCCAGGCTCGGCTGCTTTATCACTGAAAGCTACATGCCTCCTGTCAGTCTGGTCCACCTGGCAATGGGACCATGCTCTCCCTAACACACTAGTGCCGACCTCGCTAAGTCAGCTGAAACACTTCAGTCATTTAAGTCCATTTTAAATCAGTCCACTAGCTCTCCTTTATCCACCACATTAGATTTAGACCTTCTGCTCTCTCCTTCAGTGCCCCGCATAACTGCACACTTTCTGTATATAGAGGTTTGCTCTCTCCACTTGCCATTGACATCAGTCTTGACGTCCCACTTATCTACCTCTCCTGCAAGCTTTTCTGTGTCATTCTGTCCTGTTTGTGAGATGCAATGCTGATTCTGGTTCACTGAATTTGAACTTTTCATTCAAATCCCTCCTTTTATGTTCATTTTGGTGGTGCCTACAATTAGTGGCTCACTGATCATAATTATTTTAAATAAACCATTTAGTTAAGCAATCGAGGTGTTTACAAGCCCCAACAGCTTAACAGCTTGATCTTACTGCTGTAATGCGTGAGGTAGTTCCTCACTCCATCTCCTCCTGCTGTTTATTACTCTCTTTCTAATCTAAAGTTAGATGGTAAATTCTTCAGGGAAGTGATTATATCTTTCTTTTTGTTCAGTGTAGTGCCTGTCATGTTTTAGGGCACAATAAAATGTAATACAGAATGTGCACAAACTGATACCTGTAATCCAATGCAGACTCAAACTCGTTAATACAATTAAGAAAAAGTAAGTCTTAAAACCCAAATGTCACAGTATGTGTTCAGTGACAAATAAGAATAGCAGAAACCCGTAAGAGTATAACCATCTTGAGTGAAAGGCTTAATTTACGAGTCTCCCTAAAGAAGCAATGCCACACTTCAGGAAAATCGGAAAAATATTCAACTGAATAGTTCTACAGGGGTGCTTAAAACTCAGTAGATTGAATGAATGTGAACTGCCTATTTTAGTCTATGTAAGCAGCCAAGAATGTCTGTCTAGAAACAGTTTTCCAGGACATAGCTGTCACATGCTTCTGATGAATGTTGTGCTTGCTTCTAGTAGAGCTGAAGTGTATGACTTAATCTTATCTGTTTAACATCCAAGAATCCAGTTTTAGATTTTTGGCAGCAAGCATATGCTCCCCCTGTGGCAACTGCATAATAACATAATATAGTTAAAAAAATCCAGCTCCTTTAAGGCTCAATTACCTCATGAAACTATTTTAAAATTCAGGGCAAACAAAACTGCAGTATTTCAGTTTACAAGCATCATTTTAGTTTACAGCTGTTTTAAAGGACCCATTCTAATGTTTTATGTCTTTCACCACCTGCAGAACTGAATGAAAATATTTATTCTGTTTCGCAGAGGATACCAGAACCAAGAAAGCAGAACTGAGTGAGAAAGAACAAAATATTTTAAAATAAAGATAAGATCCAGGATAACTGACTTTATTACCACTCTGTAACACTGAAGATAGGTTAAAAAATCTTGCAAAGCCAGAATAAAAATAACCTATAGGCAAGTAAGAATCATTAAAATGGCCCATTGCCTAAATGAGTGTTTATATTAGTACTTATAATCCTGATACAACCAAAATAGATTTTTAATATTTTTAATTACTGTTTTTAAACAATGTATATACATAAAAGGATCAATCTGTTTAACCTGTGGAATCAGTTCACCTACATTCTAAATTTCTTTGAGTGGGAACTCTCTTTTCAGTGACTATCAATACCAGCTGGAGGCTCCGTTTTAGTACAAAAGAAAGAATAAGAACGGGAGGGTAGAATAAGCCAGACCTTGAAAGAACACTGCCTGGGGCCAGGAGAGGCAACCTCCTCCCTGAAATAGGAAAGGCTAAAGAGAAAGGATATCAATCACAAAAAGCAAAAAAAGAAGAAAATTAAGCAGGTGAAAGAACAGGGTGAGGGGCTGCAACAGGGGAATAGTGGAGAGGGAAGGCAGGCAAGACAACAGAGTTGAAAGGAATCAGTCTCTGGTTTGGGGTTAACTAAAGGCATTATGCTAGCACTGCAGGAAAGGGAGTTGAAGGTTTAAATAAATGTCCTGGACTGGGATGCCAGGCAGAAACCCCAGGCAGTGCCAGCTTCGCTGCAAAAGAATTGAAGGATTCAGCGAGCGATGCCCCAACGAGCTCTGCCCAAATGCAGGAGAGAATTAGGGATGGAAACAGTGGGTGACCTTCCCCACCTTTCTCTTTGTGAGCAGTTAAGGGATGCTAAAAGTTGCTGCATGCTAGTTTTGTTCTGACAGCACAGCAGGTACAGGTGTTGCCCTTCACACCATAAAGTTCGTGCTGCTCTGCTAATGTCTATTAATGGCAGCTCATACCAGAGGGGCCAATTCCAGTACTAAGTGAGCAGGCATGTCCATGTCCTTTTCTCCTCTTTGCAAAGATGGCCCTAAGGTAGTACTTGTGGTTTCATCACCAGTGTACCTATTTACTAGGAAATGATACGAGACCATAAATACACTTCACTCAGAACAGCTGTCTGGCTGCAAGGCTTTCAGAAGAGCTGGGGAAACGATGGGCAGAGGGGAGGGAATTTCTCTATGAATTATGGAGCTGGCCAAACACCAGAAAAACTGGTGTGTCAAATAAATGATATGAGGAAAACCAGCCACATTCACTGAACAGTGAAGAGTTTCTTCACGTCAGAGCATATCCATCTAAATTTCCAAGCTGATTCTGAACGAGACATAATTTCCATTCCTTCACATCTCTTCATAGCAGGCACTGATAATCTTTTCATAAATAGTTTTAGACCAAGAATTATTATGTGAGGAAATGTATGAATAACTTTGAATTACAAGTAAGTTAAAGAGTTTCACTCTCTGTCCATGAACTATGTACTAGTGAGGAAAAGCAGCTATCTTCACTGAATAAATAATTTGTTCAAAATTATTTGCTCAGTCCAGACTTACAGACTTACCAATTTGGCCTGGATTCAAACCAGTCATTAAGTGAAAAACTGTTTCATGAAACTTATCCAACAAAAAGGTCAATTTTCATAAAACGTATATGTATTCAGTTGCTTTAGATAAAACATGATTTTTTGTAAATAGCTCGTCAGCACCATAGGCCTGAGCAGTGATGTCTGCCTGCATCTGCAGACAGTCTGGATCATTAACTTCGGGAGATGTGAAGTGCGCCATGAATCTCAATAGTGTGTTAACAAAGTGCTCTTGGGATCCTGTCAACAGCCCCTCAGGAGGAGTATGTATGTGACGAGCACCGTGACAGGTCCGAGCCAGTCACCCTAGAGAGGGTAAAGACTGGGAGGCTTATCTACAACCTCCCCTCCTTCCAGGTGCTTTTCTCCAGGGAAAAGGCTGCTGCTACAGCAAAGAGCCCTCCTATCAATCCTGCAGGAGCTGTGAAAGGACCCTCTTGGTACTCCTGCCCCACAAAAGAGAAGAGGGACCCCCTTGCCACTGGCACTCCAGTTGGGAGCAAGGCCACAGTTATAGACATCCAACGTGTTATTTTGTAACTGAAGCCCGTTTCTTTTGGCAGCTATGCCAAATTAGGTAATTCCTACTTCTTGATCCTGTAGCATGCCTCAGTTGGGTCAATGCAAAGGTTTGTCTGGCCATATGGTGAACCAGATCAGGGACTGACCAGGAGCTAATATAACCTGGTAAATAAAAGGGGGTTTTAACCAAAATTGGAGGGAATGGGGCAAAAGAGCTTTCAGTTGCCATAGTTCACTGCCTGCCTTCTGGAGTCGGTGAGAAACCAGTGTCCACATCCTTCCAGTACCCACTGAAACATACACAGGGGTGCACTATGGTGAAACCATCCTCAGAAACACGACAGGGACAGAGGCCATTCAGTCCTTCTCTATCCACCTCCCCAACTCCCTTCTGCACCTTTTATCCATGCTGGAGAACCAGTTCATTGTTTGAGTTTCATACAAGTGTGCTTGACTGGTTTTCCTTTTTTTTTCCTAACTCTCCATTTAGTTATGTGTTTGCTTAACTATTTAAGAAGGTTATTGAAAACATATTTTTATTTACATATGAACTGTAAAATATTCAGTACAGCTATGCTTAAATAACTTGAGACAAAGTGATAAGAAAATCAAGTATACGGTTGACAGCTGTGGAAAAGGGACAATTTTAGAGGTACATTTTAGCAAAAACAGTGTTAATGTTTTATATCTTCATTATACCCTGTAAACACTTACACACTTGATTAAACATACTCCTATTTAAACCAAGGAAGCTACTCACATGCAGAAAGTAAAAGGATACATAAGAACATGGTGGATTAGGCCTAAGTTGACACAGAATGTAATAACACATCACACTTTAATAGATTTACCCGACCAAGGGCTCTGAGTGGAAAAATACTATTATCATCAGAATGATAAACATTCCGCTAATTAACTCTGGTTTTAGATTATCCCTAGATATATCTCATAAAGAGACTGTGAGATTTCCCAAGTCTCTCAGAAATAAAAAAAGGCCTCCACAGCATTTAAAAAAGAGATTATATTCTTCAGGTTTTTTTAAAACAAGGTTGTACAACTAGCAAAGAGACCTGCTAATAATTATGTAAATTATTTTACTCAGTATGAACTTATTTGTTTAATATGTACCATGCTGTTATGCATATGATAAGGTTCAATATTAAAGTGTTGAAGCAATAGGAGAAAACCTGATTTCTTAATGAATCTGAACACTGACATTCACTGACCTGATTTCTTAATGATTCTGAACAATACCACACTGACCAAATATAACTAAGTTTCAGTGCAAAGCTGCATAGATAGAGGAGTTTAAAATATGATTCACTGACTGTGGCTCTACATGAAGTTGACTTTAAATGACTGTGTCAATACAAAAACTGAAGGGCTAGCATGAATGAAACTGCAATACTTGCATAAAAAAAGTGAAGGACCAAGCTTTAGATATATGCATTTTCCCTAAGTGAGATACCATCCAGCTGCCATCAACAGAAGTTTGTGTGAGGTGCTTGTTGCCCTTATGACTGCCCAGCAGGAAGGCTAGAACAGACACAGTGCAATTCCTCATCCTCTGCTCCCCATACACAGATCATAAATGTCGCCCTGGAGACTGAAGGATAGGACAGCAGATAATGGCGATACTGCATAAACCAGTTGCAGGATAAACAAAAGAAACAGTGGAGAATAGGAAGATTTGCCAGTCGTAATTCCAGTATAACTTCACTACGCACCAAGCATTCTGCTAATGCCAGCGAGCACGACGAGTTAACAGAGTATTTTAAAGACCACTGTGCTGTTTCCACAAACCATCAATGTAGAATGCAGAAATACAGACAGCTTTCCGCCAACACTCATCTCCCTCACATGTGGTGGTCGTTTCTGCACAACATAGTTTTGTTCCAGTAGTAATAGCAGCACAGGACTATTCACCACCTGGTCCCTTTCCATAGTCTACAACTACGTTACCAGCTATTGATTTATGTCAGCTCTGAGCTATGTCATAAATTTATAGGCAGGAAATAAAAACCAGTCAATCAAAAACAATCCTTTGCATGTCTCTACCTTTTTTATGTAAGAAATATGTATATTTTTAAAATAATCGGAATAAAGTGTATCACAATCCCTCAGCTTGGCATGTAGTTTTCAAGAGAATGGAAGAAGCATTATTACAAAGCTTCTAGGTCTTCCTGGAAGAAATAGTGCACCCCTGAAGGTAGGGAAGGTGAAAACCTCTGAAGCAGCCAGTTGGGATACCTTGAAAATCTACAGTGAACACTGGGAACTCAAAAGACACTCTGAACTCCTGGCAAATTCACATTTTCATGGAATTTTTTTTGTGTGTGTGAATCATTGTGTTGGAGTAGCAGCCTCCTTAAATCAAAGTCATGGATACTGACTCAACTACAGCAAAAGTAAATTTTTGAAAACCATGAGATAGGATTATGTCAATGAAATCCTGGCCTCTTTCCGGCACTTCTCTGTGTCATGTAAAGCAGCCTCTAGTGAGGAGTCACCCTAAGTCACCTCTGCAATTAGGGGTTAACTGAACAGATGCAAAACAGAGTTAAATAAAAGACATTGCAAAAGAAGAAACAGGTTTTTGCCTACAAACTTTGATTTAACCTTAGACTCAAATCCTGGCAGCAGCCATAGTAACACAGCTTGGTAGCCCCCAGCATTCAAAAACAGTGAGGCAAAAATCACTACTTTGGCTTGAAAAGCCTGACACTGGGGGTGTGGGGGACATGTGCTTGTACTGAAGATTTTGAAACTATAGGATTCACTTTTTCAAATCTTTCTTTGCGGTTTATATAAATCTGAGATTCTCCCCACAGTCTCAGAACATCTGGAGCTGATGACTTCAGGAAAGCACTAAACATCAGTAAAAATGTTAATCCTCATATTGCCAGCTTGGCTCTGCAGTGCTGCCAGCAGAAATCTTCTTTTGGGGCTGCAGGGAACTCGTTCAGCAGCAGAGCAGCATGGCAGGAATTCCTGCAGGCAGCAGAGGAAGAGAAGTGAAGGGAGATGGAGCTCCTCTTAGCACCTCCTGGCAAAGCGCACACATCATTGCCTGTGTGACAAAGGATGGTTACGCTACTCCGTGTCCCCCTCTCATGCATTTTACATCAATATTTGGTTCTGGCTTGAAAAGCTTCAATATTTCAAATCCAGCTAAATTGAGTGCCCTGTGAAATTTAGCTGGCAGCGATGTTTCCAGTTTGATTTACAACCAAATTGATATCACTGGACAAAGGTGACAAGAAAGCTGAGGCACGTGAGATAAAGATGGACTAGGTACAGTTTTACAGTGGTAACTGAAGTGGATTTTAAGAGGATTGTACCACATTTGGCCATATTCTCTGTCCCAGTCCTCATCACTGATTCCTACTGAGGTCCAACATCTGTGGTGTCTCCAGGAAGATGTTTGGCAACCCTCAACTGTCTGATTTGTTCTGCTTTTAAAACAAACATTTCTGATAAAATCATTGCCCATTCTTCAGTTTTTATTAGTATTTTATAATGGCTTTCCTCAATAGAGATTTCTTGCATATTGCAGGTTAAAAATTACATGGCATCCGGTGAGTGTGAAAAGCCATTTTAAATTACATATTTCAGTCCATATGACTCCGGTGGTGTTGTGTCAGCCACCCTCATTCCTGTAGGAAATGCCACATTCCTGAAGAGCAGTTCTCTCTGACACTAGAGAGAGATGGGAGGGAACAAAAGCAGCAAGTGGTTGCACATTGGTTTCCCACTGACCTCCTACATTATATTTTAACTTTCTGTTTCTTTCCACATGTTTCTTCTTCCCTCCATATCCCTCTTCCTGCAGTTGGATGCCAAATTAGCAAGGGACCACTGGTTAGCTTCCAGTTACAATAACAGTCTTAGAAAGTGGTGAGAAAGTAAGAGCCAGCACACAGCTTTCGGGCAGGGGGCTTCTGGTGTGGACTAGGGGACCTAGACAAACTGCTGAGCACAGTGCTTTTCACGGGGCAGGCGACTTACCTCCTAAGAGCAATAAGGAAGCACACAGGAGAACAAATCTCTGCGTTATGCCCCAAAATAACCCAGAGTAGCGCTTTCCAGTAGGTTTTAGGACGAGGCAATCAGTCCCATTATTATTTTATTGCCATAAGGGAGCTCTCTTCAAATGTATGGTGATAGAGCAATAATCTACAATGCACATCCTTATCATCACTCGTAAGTGAATCATATAAAACTCCTCCATTACCATACACCATAAAGATTAAGCCACATGCACATTTTAAAAGGTAATTATTGCATCTAAAGAAATGAAACCACATTCTGAATGATCTCAGTACCTTATTTAGCACAAGAGACTGCACCAATTTATTTTTTCTCCTATTTAAGCAGTTTTTCATAATTCCTTTTTGTTAGAAAACAAAAGCTTAAAGCCAAGCACAGCTGCAGAAAAGCATTAATGAAACCTGTGTCTGCGTAGCAGAATCAAAGCAGTAGGAGAGGTGGCAGCTAGCCACAGAAAAGGGCAGATGAGATAGGGAAAGCAGTAACAAGGGAGGCATAAGATAGTAGGAGATAGCAAAGATTTACAAATGAGTTACTTGTTGCCATCCGTTACCATCTATATCTGCATCAGGGAAAAATGTACTTTAGAAGATTCACAGTTTTGAAAATGTCAGTGTGTTATGATAATATCAAAACTGAACATCAAAATCTTCAGCATGACTTACAACCGCATTATATACAGCAGGGTGTACGGGATCTGGTTAAATCTAAATAAACATGCATTTGGAAACCATCATTTATGTGGCTGGGTGCTTTCTCAAAGGCATATGTATAGTCTGTTATTAATCTTTGGAAATAAACTGTGTTTCTTACAAACGCAAATTAATATAGTACTTTTTACATTTCCAAATTAAGTTATGTAATAAAATGCATCCTTTCAATCAAGGTAATGCAAGCTGACATGTGCTTTCCTTTGTGAAGCAGATGTTTTAATTGTTAGATAAGCTCCTAATAGTTTGCTTTTTTGAAAGAAAAATGAAAGTATTGAATGACCTCTCCCTCCCCATGGCTTTCAGAACAGCTACTTTTGTTGAAGATTAGGAGTCTCTTGGACTCCAGCCCTAACTCCTCATGTATCTACAAACTACAGTCTGAATTAGTTTTCTCCTTTAACAAAAACTCCTGCTGTGTTGGAGAATCTCTCAATTACTTTTTAAGCTTCTCCTGTTATTGTGGAACTCTACGAAAATCTGATTACAGTGCTAACAAAATGAGTGAATAACACTTTTTTCCATGTCATCTGAAGGCTTCAAAATGCAAAGATACTCAAAGTCACATAGCACGATTGCGTTATAATATGCATAAATATATGAATGGTGCCAAACAAGAACTTTATGTCATCAGAATGTAACTGTGGGAACTATTCAATCCACATCCGATAATGTAAAGTATTTAAGGAACAAAATTTGACAATTCAGGTGTTCAGAATATCAAGGTAGTTTATTTAGACTGAAGTTTTGTCCCCCCTGAGAGCTAAGAAAAAATAGTGCATTTCCCACAACCTTTAGCAAAAAAAAAAAAGGGACAGAGGGAAATCTTGGGTCCAAGAACCCCCAACTGGTTTGAACTTCTACAGATGATAGTGGTGCTTCAAAGGCCACCAGCAGCTTCCAGTCTGCCACCAGACATAAAGATTCTGAACACACAGTCAGAGTTGCTTCAGTGGGAGCTGCTTTCCTTTTGATAGCAAATACAGACTTAAATATCTGCCCAGCCAAAATTATATAGTACAAGGCCGAAAAGGAAAACAGAGCTCTACAGCAGGGAATTGCAAATCTGTTATGGTTTAGCAGGTGCTCAAATAAATCTTCATCTCTTCTCTATCATACATCTTTATCCTGGGCTAAAAATTTCTATATCCCATACCAATGGCAAAGAAATTCACAAGCCTCCAAACCACAACTGAGGTAATCTGACTTGAACACAGTGGGCCAGGATAGAAGTGCCTCTTTTTTTTAAAGATACTGGTGTGTCTGTGGGGGAGTTGAAGAAAGCTCCTGCAGAAACAGCCCCAGATGATGAGACCCTTCATCGCCTCATTGGTTTTGTCTGTGAGGGAGCTCCTTCTCCATTACTTTCTTTTTAAATCGTCTCCTCGAGTCAATTTGGGATGTGCATTCCTCCAACATTTCTTGCTTTCATGGTAATTTATCCTTTGAGGGGAGTAGCTGGATATACAGGAAGACTTGTGCTAGCCAATATTGGAAATCAGTGGGGAGACGATAGAGAGCATCACCTTAAAAATGCATGTGACCAATCATCATAAAAAGCATAACAGCAGAAGGGTAGTATGCTAGATTTTGGAATTGATGATGCTGACATGAAACTAGAGAAACATGGCTGAATTCTATAGGGTTTTTACTTTATTTTTAGAGAAAGTAAAGTGAAGGGATGGTGCTTCAACAGGATAGGGTTCTGGACCTACACGGTGATTGTCAAACCAGGCTGCTCTACATTGCCTGCAGGAATTTAGCAGGAGCTGAAGCCATTGCCTTGCTGGGAGCAGCTGATCAGCTGCATCCAACCTCCAGGCTGAGCTCCTGCAGGCACTCTTTCAGAAGCCAGACGTCTGCCTTCAAAAATGGCACTTCAGTGTTATTCAAAATAAAGGAATGAAGGCAAAGCGTGTAACTCTCTTCAGGCATCAGGCATCTGCATATATATGGTGCCTGCACTCTCACACTAGTCCCATGAGTTTTATGCCAGCATTCAGCCACCGCTCCCCTGGTACTGAAAGGTATCTAGGTGCATAGGCTGCTACATGCAAATTATTACTGCTTGGAAGAGCAGTAGCTTCCTGTCCCTCCCCATGGAGAGCTGGGCAGCTTTTCAGGGGCGTTATACTGACTTTGGCTTCTTGCATTTCTGTACTAACCGCAGAGCCCTTCTTCTCTCCCTGCCAGCCCCAGGTACAAGGAACCGTTACTGTCACACGGTATCACATCATAGCCCTCTCTCCTGCCACGCGGCATCTGCAGGCACTCTTTATATGAAGTCACTTCTGATACAGCTCCACAGTCCTCGGCACACAAGCCAAGGCAGCACGGGGCTCCCGGTTATTGTTGTTTAGTTCTGAAGATGAAGTGGAAAACACGTGTAAACACTAGTGTTTTGTTAACATTTAAATCTGTCTGCTAAAGCTAATGTGCCAGAGGAGGGGGAAAAAAAAGTGAAACAAAGGCTGGTTGCTGTGCTGGCTGTTTGTCCTCAGGAGACTGTTTTCCTGACGTCACCAGCACCAGCACGGGCAGAGTCGAGCGTTCCTCTTTTGGTTCTTTTGCTGCCGTGCAGATCAGCAGTTCACTGCTCGATACGCTGCTGTAACAAATGGGAGGCAGAGCACTTTTTTACTTTTTTTTCTCCTGTAAATTCAGAGTAAATTAGATTTGGTTCTCCGCCAAGAACAAAGTACTGTCTACTATTGTAAGGATTGCTATGGGCCAGATCTTCAAATCTTTACTACTGGCAAAGTGTGTTTGTCCAGCTATTGAGTTAGTAAGGATCTCTGATTTGGCCCAGTATCTTTTACATCTATGCCTTTAACTCTCTTTCCTTCCAGATCACACAACTGAATACAGTCTTTATAATAGAAAAAAAATTCGATCTGCTTAAATAAGGGGTTCAGGATTCCCTGCTATGACTATACCTGGCCTGGCTAATTAGAGATCTTTGTTTTAAACGGTGCAATTAGTTTCTATAGTATACAAATATGAGCTCTGATGATCCCAACATTATTTGCATGGGTGGAATAAAACGAATCAAATGTGAGCACCCAAGAAGAGAATGGAGGTCTAAAGAATGTAGTATGTAGCAGCCACAATAATAACTGCCTTGTGGAAAGTTGGAAATTACTTCTGTTTTCCTTGCTGCTTTTTCTAATGCCTGTAATTTTTTTGGTTCCAAAGCATCTTAGAGTCTGAATAAAATAATACTTACGATATTTGTTAAAATTTCAAAGTGGATCTGTCTACAACTCTTTCATGTTGGCTTTCTGTAAACACTGCACATTTCTAGCCAAAATCTCCCCTTTTGCACTTCACAAAGGGGACAGAGCAGACAGCTTAATCTAATCCCAAAAGTGCAAACTTCAGACTAATTTATTTTTTGATGAGTCTTGCAAGTAATTTTAAATAATTCCAAAATAGCTTATACGTGTATGATATATGTCCAGACATTAAAATCCAACAAGAAGAATTCAGTAAACAAAAGTTTCATTATAATTGATTTGCCTATCTCTGTCTCACAAAATTTTCCCAGCATTGTCTGGATGCAATGATGGCTGCTGTCATGAATACAAATTACATGGTTTAATATCTTCTCTTTGCTGTGAAAAAGTGATTAAAATATAATTTTGAATGGAATCAGTTTATAAAAAGGTTACAAGTTATTAAAGAAAATGTATTTTTTCTGTAGAATTATTTTTAAATGACAGGATATGGGATGGAGAGGCATTCTAGAAGGACCAGAGAGTGGTGGAGGAATTCCATTGTTCTCATGTGAAAAGCCTGGTGCTTTAGTAATAGTCGTCTTTGATAATGAGATTTGTTTTAATTAATAGTCTGTTTAACATGTGCATTCCATTATCAGGAATTATTGTGCTTCAGAGACCTCTCAGTGGAAGTAAAGACAGAGTGGATGGCGGTGTAAAGACGGTTGAAGTAGGGGAAGCCACACTGGTTCCACAGCTGAGAGGAAGAGATTCATATTATCGTGGTGCTGTGAATGATGACTTTTGCCAAGGACTGGTTTAGCTTGGAGATAGAGGCTCTACACCAATGGGATCACCCATGCCAGGCAAACATTACCCACTATAAGATATGGACAAACCCATTTTCTACCAGAGTAGAAAATAATTTGGAGTCACGTTGCAAAGTAGTATAGATGACCAAATCCACAATAGCCAGGTTGAACTGGGTAGCAGCTAAGAGTAAAAAGTTGTTGAATTGTTTGTTTGTATAAAAGGGATAGAAAATAAGAAATGTTACCTTCTTTTTCATACCCTTTCTACTCTTACCGCTTCCATAACTGACCTCACAAAATAGTCAGACTAGACACTAGTTTGCAGCTATTTCTGCTGTCTTAATGCGTTCTCAAGAGACTTGAGGAAAGAAAGGGTCAAAAAAGCTAAAGCTTACCCTACATGAAGGTATAAATATTGGTAACTGATGCCCACTGGAAGCAAAGCTGAGTGCTTCACTCTGGCAGAGGAGATGCCAAAATCACTCTGCTATTTTCTTTACTGAGAGCACCATCCTGATGTTAACTATGATGGCATGTATGTCAATGAGTCAGCTAAATTAATCTGGATTTAATCGATTGTTATATTCTGCTAGTCTTACTGATGCTGAGATGTGTATTGCTTTCCTACACCCAGATCCCTCCAGCCAGAGTGTTTAAGAACGTGTCCTTGTACCCACTTTCTACTACCATTAATTACAGAGATATTAACTGTCCCTGAGTGATCATGCTAATTTCCTTCAGTAAGTGGATGCAGAAGAGTGCTCAGCCTACTGAAGGTAATGTCAATCCCATCAGAGTTTACTGAGTTTATGTGTTAAATCACTTTGTGACTGCAGAGTATTGACTATAAAAAGATTGAGACTCTTCTGGGTGATCACCATCTGGGATTGCTGATCTGAGACAAGGGTGTGAAAGCATGCAGTCTGTGTGAATTGCCTGTATCCTCCCAGTTGCTGCGGCTCTGCGTCATTCTTTGAAGTATTCCCCAAGGAACGACATACGACCCAGCTGAATCAAGCATGGTTAAGGCTTGCCATAATATCACATTTCCCAAACTGGTCTATTTCAGCTTGAAATGAGCTATGTGTCCTTTGTTTGTGTATCTAAACCTAAAAGTATTTCTTTTACAGAACAGAAAGAATCCCGCCCCCCGCCGAAAGTGTGCTGAAGGAGATGTGACTGATCAATTAGCAATGAGACAGGGCTAGCTTGTTCAAACAATTCTCCTCTTGACCTATGCTTACTCTGTGAGTCTCGCTGAAATTTAATTAAAGAATATTCCAAATCACTGATTCTGGAAATAGATTGGTTTTGTTCTGCATGTAAACTGACTTTAAGAAATCACTTTATTATGGCTCGAAGTTAAAGGAAACTCTTTCTCAGTATTTCACAATGTCTTCCTCCTTAGTAAGACTGATTTATCAAAGCATCCCAGTTCAGCACTTAAATGGTGCCTTGGGCTAAAGCATTTGTGCTAAACTGTAAAATTACAGCCTGGGTCATGGCAGAACACACAGGTATTGCTTGAAGAGTGGTAGAGAAAAAGACCCAGAGAGGCAAGTGTCCTCATTATTTTCACTGCTCTAATACTGCTGCCCTGTTCAGTTTGCTGACCAGTACATTGAAGGGAGCAGATCCTAAGAGTTGAGACTCTTCTTGTCTTGGGCAGTGCCCAAGAAAGTATTGAAAAGGTAAGGCAATTACCTTTGCTTTGGCCCTTCAGATCCACACAGCTCAAATCTAATGTATAGTTTATGTCAGGCCCATTACCCATATAACCCCGTAATACTATAATTAGTTACAAAAGATCCTCTTCTGACAGTACTATTCCTGTTTTAATGAAACTCTCCCCTTTACAGTACTTCTAATATCTTTGGGAGTTGCTGCTAATCTAGTGATGTTTTCCACTTCTGAAATCGGTCATTAATGAGACTGCTACTACTGTACATTAGAATCCCATCTATAGGTTTCCGGATACGTTAAAAGTATGAACCAAGGCCACCATGATGTCTTCAGACTAAAAAGGAAGGCCACCTAGTCATAAATGCCGTATTTTGAGAGGTTGAGGGGCCCTATATCACTAGACTATTATATGCCCCAATATAGAGAGGGCTGCAATTTCAACTACTGCCTCAGATTTTTAGGAACTCTGACTTTTAGTGTGGATGGCATCTTAGCAGAGTTCATGCAGGGAGCATAAATATCTGCTCTTACTCACCACTGCACAGATCTGTACCCTCATGATGTTATAACACATCTACAGTCATGCAGGAAATAATACTAGATAGATATCTGATGTGCTTTGTCTTTGAAGGTAGTTTAGACACTTAATATCTGGAAGAGAACAGTTCTCTCTAATTAACAGCCTCCGAATTCGTCATCAACCACCTGTCTGTGAGTTACAGCTTCTGAAGTGAGGGACTAAGGCACACACTTACACATCTGGAAGGAAAAAATGCACAACAGATTGGATTGGGGGAGGGAAGATCATCCAGGGACAAAGTCAAGAAAAAGAATGAGTGCAAAGAGACAATGGAGAAAAATAGAGTGTCTGGAAAAGGAAAGGGAAGAAGGGAGGGAGAAAAATAACAAGCAGTTCAGGTACAAAAGCCTTATTCAAAGAAAAACAGGGAAAAAGTAGAAGGTAAAAGTAAGTGACAAAAAAGGTGAAACGAAAGCAAAGACAAAGGCATGGAAATGTGTGAAAAGAGTGGGAGGCTTACTCAAAGAGAATTAGACTAGGAGGTGCTCTTATTACTCAGCGTAGCTTTTTTCTCCCTAGTACAACTCTTCTCCACTTGCTGTAGGGAACTTTTTTTTTGCTTTAGTTTTGTGGGTTTTTCAAGCTTAAAATATTCAGTTCCATCAGTTTTCTCAAGGTAGTTAATGAAAGAGAACTTCATTCCAGATGCCAAAATATGTTTGCTACTAAATAAATAAATGAATAAGGCCATAAGCTGACAGACGATTCAAATTTATAATACATTATCATCTGTTCACTGAAGGGATAGAAGGAATAAAATAGTTTATTCGTAGAAAGACACATTTTGCCTTGGCTCACGATCTTTTAAAGTGACATCATGTGGAAAGCAGGCATTATAGAGTTGCCTGCAAAAGGCCAGCTACGAAAGCAACCCCTGCCTTCAAATGATGAAGTGCAAAGCATCACAAGGAAGCACAGAGGAGGGAGACAGGGCTGTGCTTTGCTACTGGGGTAACTATGTGAAGAGTTCTCCGAAGAAGACAGCAGGCTACTTCATGCTTTGTGTACCTGGAAAATCTAAAAGAGACCGTGAGCAAAAGAAAAGGAAGGTTTTGCTCAGGCACGATGAGGCTCTGCAATAGTATGTGGCTTTAGAACATAAACTGTGGCAGAAGTGAAGTTTGGACACAGAGAGATTTCAAAAACTATTGGATTGATACAAAAGACTGGCAATAAAAAGAAAACAGAAATAGGCTTCATCTGAAACACTGAGATATCCATTATGGACAAAGGTGACAGACCTGTACATGGGACCTGCCAGGCACTCATGCAGAAGGGCAGTATCTGGCAAGGAAAACAAGTTCACAGACTGATTATTGTTTTGAAATACAACTTTTCCATAATAATGTTTTCCATCAGTAAACAGTAAAGTTGGTTGGTTGTTGATTAATTCTATCTTTGTCCCTGATATTCAAGGCCAGATGCTGATCTAAACTGAGACCCCCCCGGGATAACACATTGTGGCATGCAGCCATAAATCTTTGCTATGAGCAGCGGGGAGCACAGGTCCTAATCTTGAACCTACCTAAACAAGTATGATAGCTAAAGATCTACAGCTTGTGGTTAATAGTGGGAAACTAAATGGAAGGGGTGGAAGTGTTGGCTGCTCTTCTCCCAGGAATCCTTACAGAGGTTACCAGACTTCTCCCAGAGGGTGCCACCTCCCAACAGGGTGGGGCTGAACAGCTCATGAATCAGCTCTAAACCACCACAGCTTACAGCTTGGCCTATTAAGGTAAACCAACATTGATTTTGGTTTATGCTAAACTGCAAGGTTCAGGAGCTGATGCACGAGCCATCCAGCCACCCCTGCCACAGGGCAGTTGCCTCTGGAAGGCAGCAGGGTTGGGGGCAATAATTGTTTCAGCCACTGAATTTTAAACTGTCATTAGGTGTGTGCCAATGTGTTTACGGGGAGTTCCCTGTGGAGAAGACCACAAAAAAAACAGCCAAACAGAAAGTTACAGCTTAGCCTGAAATTGTGATAACAATCATTTGTAGCTTACTTAGGATCCCTGTCTTCCCATATCATTTTTAAAACTGTACATTACTGTTGCTACCAAGAATACAGCTGCAATCTAAGATCCTGGATGTATGTTTCCTTTGATTCCTGGAGTGAAAAATGATATCACACTTCACCTTTACAGCTATGCTGGGGAAAATGAAAGCTCTTGTAGTATTCACTGGTGCTTTCAAGACTTACATTAATATTTTGCATCTTGACCTGAAGGATTCATAAATCTATACAAATATCAGGGATTTTTTTACATCCATGTGACTTTTATGTATATTTTCTGAAAGGGAAACTGAGGAAAAGTTACTCAGTTTGTGTAGTTACACAAGCCATCTTAGCTCTCCTCACTTTATATCCCAAGTTTTACCAGAAAAGACCATTCTTCCTCCAAGACACTTACAACAAAACCTGAAACCACATGAAACTAGGCTGGTTTAGTGTAAGTTTAAAACTTAGCCCATTTTTAGAAAAAGCCTCACCATGACATTCATGAACTTTTGAATGAATCTAGATACTGTTTTGAGCAAACTTGCCTATAGATCTGGTTTGGTGACCAAACTATGTGAAGTACATGAAACCAGATCACCCAAGCTTTGATGCTTCTTAGTCAGTTTTGGTTTGCATTTTGAGTTTCAGACCAAAGCCATAGTTGAGGGAATGAACTGTTATGAATCAGAATAAAGAAAATGCTTACGTAAGGTCCTCCCTAAAGAAACCCAGACTTTTGCACAGTTCTCTATTTTCCCTATAAAATGAAATAGTGCTTTAAGCTTTCCTTCAGAAAAAAAGTAAAACTAAATTCTCCTGTCAGAAGGCTTCCCCTTGTTACAGTTTCAAAAAAGATATCCATTTTAAGGAGCACATTCCCTATGGTACATTCAGGACCACTTTATTAAAATACATACATAGCAAATAATGTATGGCATCAATAAAAAAGTTTTATAGTGGCAATTAGGATTTGATCCAAAGTCCATTAATGTCAATGGGAATGGTTCTATTGATTTCAAAGGAGTTTGAAGTAGGTTCACATGAAAAAAGATGTACATCCATTTCTAGGCCTATCCTAGTCCACCCAGGTGAGAGGAAACCTTTGTATGTTCCACATGCCTCCCTTACCTTCTGGGCTCTCACCAATGGATTTTTAATTACCAGTAATGGCCAGACCATTATATTTAAATTGCCAGCCAATTTCTGGTCCATTGTTTCAGATCTGTGGGCTCTGTGAGCAGATGCCAAGGCAGCTGTGCATCTCACAGCTTCTGTGGCATTTCACCTCACGGGAGATGTAGCATAGCAAACCATTTAGCTGGCGTCCCCCACAACCGGGAACTCTGGTCCGGTAACACAGTGCAATCCAAGCTGCCGGCGCGCAGGAGGAAAAAGCTATCATTGAAACTCTTCCAAAACCAAATTATATCTTCCATTGTCTCAAAGGAATAATAAACCCTGGCTGGCTGATTGTGGAATATAATAATCATCTAGCTGAATTAGTGGGCATTCCTGGGAGTGACTGATTTCTGCTTTTCCCAAACAGCATTTTCTTTCCAAGATAATAGTTCTTCTTATCTGAAAAACAGGATTTCTCTATAGATAACTACATGAAAACTGAAGTTAAGAAATTTAGAAACTGTGAGATTCAGAATTATACTCCTTGTATGTTCATAGTCAAAATAAAATGCTCTTTAGCAAAAAATATATGGCTGTTGAAAGCAGTTTCCAGTGACATAGTGTCAGGGCCCAGGGCACTCACCAGCCTGCCCATCCTTGTCCAGCCTCCCCTGGGGATTCCCCCACCCTGCCCATGGCCCAGGGCCCCACGTCAGCCCCCTGGGACTGCCAGCCCCTGCCCCAGCCATGCCACAGCGGGGTTGGTCTCCAGCTCCCCACGGCCCTGCCCGGCCTGGCCATGGGCCCTGCTGAGCCAGGCCCACCTGCAGGCCCACAGCCCAGCTCAGCTTTGGCCCGTCCCCATCCCCAGGGAGGGGCCCAACACTCAGGGCTGGGCCCAGTGCCCCCAGCTGCCCTGCTGCTGGCCGTGGCGGTGGGACAGGCCCTGGCTGCCAGGCCATGGCGGTGGGACAGGCCCTGGCTGCAGGCCGTGGCGTTGGACAGGCCCTGGCTGCCAGGCCATGGTGGTGGGACAGGCCCTGGCTGCCGGGCCGTGGCAGCGCCCTGACACATAGTACTGCAAGAACTTTCCAACAAAGCTGTCTTCACTGAGACTGACCATTCACCTGTCGTGTCAGCTCTGTCAGTCCCACTCGGTTTGAACTGGATTCCTGAAAATCTCACTATGGCATTAGCACACAGTCGCACAGGATGTTTGAATCAGTAACACGCATTTTGTTACTTCAATCTGTTTTTCCAGGTAATGGTGGATTGTGGTGTTTTCTGTTCTTAAGTAAGTCATGTCTTTGATCTCGCGAGTAGAAACCCGAAGACTTGATGTCACCGAGCCATTTAACACCTATTTGTGATCCTGACAATGATGATTCACCAGCAAAGGAGGCTGCTATCTCGCCTGCGGATGTTGGCCTAGCAGAGCAAGCACTCCCACCTTCACCAAAGCAGAGGCAGAAGCACTTCATCGAAATGTGGGTAGACCTTTGACCGAGGATGTCAGAGACAGGAGCGCAAACCACCTGTTTTCCTGAAGGGACACGTTATCTCGGGTTGCTGCCTTGAAAACAGGCAATGGCATGGGAAGGGGACAGGGGACTTCTTAACCTCTCTTGCTAATGCTGTTCCATTTTGAATGGGATCATTAAATATTAAAAGAGTGAAAGATCAAAAGATAGCGAATGACTTTTAGCCTGTTTGTTAGGCCTCTCACGTTTGCAGTTCCAATCCAGCGTAGACACAGGTATTTTTTAGAGAGAAGAAGAAATACAGTGAGAGAGAACAAATAAGCCAAGCTCAAAAATACTGTAGTGGTTAGGACACACTTCTGGGAGTTAGAAATTGTGGTTTTGTCCTTTCAGTCAGCAGACAGATTTAAACTTCCATTTCCCACATTCTCAGTGATGCCTCTATCACCAGAAGATTGAACGGGCAAGGGTCTTCTGCTAGATCCAGGAGATGGATCTAGGAACCCTGTAGCTAGAAGCCCCAACCACAGAAAAGTACTTATATTTGTGGAAGACACTGTGCTGGTGTCATCTCTCTCCTTGCCACTTCCTAACGACTAGGTTAAGTGGCTCACTACTCAGCCAAGTATTTGTGGACCTCCGCTGTCTAAATACCTAGCTCTGCTAATGTATTTCACTTGAAATGTATGGCCTTCCCTGAGAATTGTGGACTTCACTAGCCAATACAGCATCAATAGTTGGAAATTGCAACAGAGATCCCAAATTACCTTTTTGGGCCTAGTCCTCAGCTATGCTGTGGGTTCCAGTGCAAAGAACTCTGCTGAACACAGGAAATTGAGACAAAGAAACATTTCAAAGAGAAACCGTGGGCTGGATTCTCTAATTACTTTCCACTTTTCCAAATTAACTGTAAAATGCAAGAAGCATACACTTTGCAGAGGTAGAAATGGCTACGTAAGATGCAAAGCTGGTCAAAATAAGGGCCTACTTGGATTAAAACACAACAATAAATATAGCTAGTAGGCTCTGAACTTAGTTATAAGGTTAAGCAAAATTCCTTAAAACACTAATTATATAAGATTAAGATGTCCAAGAGCCCACTTGTGCTGCTCAGGGCTCTGAACTGCAGTAAGGGTACTCAGGAAAAAAGTCTGCTTACTTAGGAAGTAGACATGTGTTCCTGTGCTGTGACTTGCAGCTTTTTTAAATGAAGTGTGTGCCTTACCTGTGTCCTCCTCACTGCCTCCCCATGACTTTGCAGCCTCAGGAACAGTTCCAGTGTGATTAAGAGAGCATGTCCCTTCCCTGAAGCTGCTGCTTCCACTGCTTGCCTGCTTCATTTTGGGTAGGTGAGGAAGATGAGCACTAGCTGTTGTGTTTCCTGCTCCCTGAGGTTCTTCAGAAGGAGCTTAGAGAATAGCAGAGAGGAGTTTGTTAGGCTCTGCCTAGATCTATAGACAAAAGATGCCATTTATTCCTTGCAACAGTTACCACCAAGGACGAGACAAAAGATGTTGAGTTTTTTTCTTCCTCTGTTTGTCCTCAGACTTAGCCACTGGCAGCTGCTTTGTTGGCACTAGCTGGATATAAGGTTCCATAAAGCAGAAGGGGTAATTTAGGTTTATCAAACTGCAGACATTCGCCTTTATCCCTTCCAAGTACAGTCCAAATCAGGCTCTTTGGCCAGGATCTTCAGGGAAGAAGTGCAAAACATGACTAGTCTGACTTACTGCTGCAGGGGACTTCCATTTCACTGGGGGGAATCCCCTGCAGAGAGCATGCGGGTAATTTCCACTCTGTACAAGGCAGACAATCTGCTTCAGACTGATTGTGGTCCCTTGGGTTCCTGAAATATATTTGGTCATTCATATTGAAAGGACTGAACAAGCCTGTTGTATGGGCTTTGGTTTGCTGTGGTGGATGCACTAGCCTACTCCTTAAGCATGCTTTAATCATGCATTAACCATAGAGGACACTAGCCCACGTTCTTCTGGAACCTTAACTTTATTAAAACTTTATTAAAAGGGAACATGAGTGCCCATGGCTTCTCTTTCTGTGTAAAGATGTAACTTTCCCTACAGAACCACAAGGGATCCTCAGAATTTTACCCGTCTTTAATCAGAAAACCAAGCTCTGATCCTGTGAATTAGGATGTTATGAAACCAACAGAAAATAATAGGAATGCGGAGGTGCTGAAGAGAGTGTGGAAATAACACCTAACCCCCCCCCAATTTTCTTTTCTAACCTATCTTCACTTTTCAACATTCTCTCCCACGTATGGTGATGAATTAAGACAGGCAATGCAGGGAATTCTTCCAGTTACAGGTCACTGCATTACAATAGCTTTGGAAATAAAGATTTTTCCCTTCAGTACATAGAAGATGAGATTTTTAAAGCAGTGGCTTAGTCTAGGATTCAGTTGTTAACAATTTCTGTCTAGAAACTATCAGAGAATTATCCTGTGCAATTATCTAGGCTCTAAATGAGCACATGGAAACAAACCTCCATTCTGGATACTAAGCAGTGATTTATTCCCTATCTTAAAGGAAAAGCCAGGCTTTCATTAAGGACACGGAAGCAAGTTATTACCTCCCTCCCACCCACCCCTAATATGTTTTATCTTTATTCTTTACAATCTTGCATAGTGAAGCGGCTGAGAGCCATGAGGATGTCTGATGCCACATGGTTATTGTCCAAGTTGTTCTTCTGGTTCCAGCTGAATGGTAGTGGGAGCTGTTCTGCTTCTGAGCAAAGGGGAGGAGGAGGAGGAGGAGCTGCAAATTCTTGGGTTTTTAGGTTAGAGTAGAGTGAAAGAGATCTTAAAAGTTGTTTGCCTCACAACTTACAACTCTTTTCATATTTCATGGCTTGAAAAGATTAGGGTGAATAAATTCTAATGATTTGGGGGTTTACACTACTGTAGAGCAAATAAAGTAGTCAGGCTAGTAATAACTTGTCTCTGTGCCCGCACAATCATTTTACTTCAAAATGCCATGAAAATACTTTAAAGAGATTTCTGACAAGGCACTATTTGAATAATAGGCTTACCTGGTGTTCAGGATTCAATCACATTTTCCTTGATATAGGATGTCATTTTTTAAGGGATGAGGACATACGCAATTAGCTGAAAACTCTAACGAAATTTCTCTGCAGATACCTTCCTTGCTACTCCATTCTACATGCTGATAGTGGGAAAACAAAATGAATGTGGAGAATCCTGATCTCTGAATCACTCAAAGACTGTGTCTTCAGACACAGCTGGTGCTTCAGAGAGCAGGGTACCTGTGAATTTCAGTTTACATTTGCCAACATACAGAGTGGGATTCATCCAAGTGGCAACAAAAGGAAAGCAAGAGTGTAGAAAAAAAGTAAATCAGATGCAGTGTGAGAATAAACTATCTACAATTGGGAGAAAGAGAATTATCAGAGAGGGAAAAAGAAGAGAGAACAGAAATCCTTATGGCTTTGTGACATCATAGTAGTGTAAGGAAAGCCAGCTATAGGAGAGGAATCCCGTAACAGCATAAAGCTGCTGCAGAGACTCATGTCATTCTGTGTCCCCACCTCAGCTCAGGTTGGAGGACAAGATTGGGAAAGAGAGGGCCTGCTGCAGAGAGCTGCCGGCTCTCTGCTCTCCGAACAGCCCCATGAGGCCCGAGACTCAGCAGGGAAGAAACAGGGGGGAGTGACACAGGATGGGATAGCTCCTGCAGAGCTGAAAAGTTGAATCAGGTAATGAATGAATAAAGGCACTTTTGTCCCCCTTCCTCCAATCCTCTGCTGATAATAGTTCAGATGGATGAAATGATCTGGTTCATTAGGATTTGGCTGAAAGAGATTGATAGAACAACAGGGCATACCACTGACAACTGAATATTTCCATCTCACTCTTTAATATAAAATATTAAAGTTTTGAAAGTGAAATATGCTATCACAAGAGATATCTGTTATGTTTTCAGCCGTGTCACAGTTGACATAATTTCTCGGGTTTTCTCCACCTCAGAAAACCAATCCCTTTTTGTCAGTTATAACTTGACAACAATGTTCATTTAACAACTTAAATAGCAATATTAAAATGACATGTCCTTTTAAATAGGAATGAACAATAATTCATAAATAGAAATGCAGAAGAAACCTCAGAGTTGCATTTTCCTATTTCTTATTTTGACGTATTTTTTCCCTGGTTTTTAACTGAACAGAAATGGATAAAACTTGCATGAACAAGATCTCAGTACAGCTAAATAAGTCTAAAAATCTAAATTGATCCAATACTTCCTCAAATTAAACACTCTTAAATGGAAACTTGGCCCAGGTTTCTCCAACTTCATGGATTTTGATTGACATAACTGTCCTTATAACAGACACTCTAAATCAAGAGGCCTTAACAGAAGTGTCCTTAACTGTAACAGCCTTAAAGCATGACTGTCTGTGCCAGGTGAGCCAAACTCCGGTGTGTCTCTCTGAGGAAGCTGCAAGCTGCTGTGAGAGTAAAGAACTGAGGTTGTTTTGGATGCGTCCAATGTTGTAAATAGTGTCAGCTTTTAGAAACCACATAAAACTAAGCAGAAAAAAAAAAAGTGTAACAAGTGTGTCTTAGCACTCCAGCATGTGTGAAATCTAACACTCACTTCAAAAGGACCGGGATTTCACCCTATATGATCCAAACTTACAAAAGTCTTCCAAAGGATTTTGAATAATACAATTACTATGTAACCTTCAACATCCGAGGGCCAAACATGTTATTTTGAGAAGTCAAAAGGATAAAACTGGGAGCAGTTGACTACCCTGTCCTGCTCTCTTTACACTGCATATGTAGGGCTCATTCAAAACCTCCTCTTTTAAAATCAGAGGGCACACCTCAGCATGCACGTTTTATTCATAAGGCAGTACAAACCTTCTCCCTAGTTTAGTTGTCCTTAACTTAAGCCCTACCGTTTAGGGCTTTGGGCCAGAGGTTACAAACCAAAAGAAAAATCAGGGCCTGACTCTCGATGACTCAACCCCTTCACTTGGTGCTGGAACACTTCAGCGTTCACTTGATTTTTTTGGCACCGTGAATTTATGACCCAGATTCTGGGACACTGTGCGGCCCCATCCTACCGCTGTCTGAATTAGGCTATTCACTGAGCTTCTCCCTCTGTGCTTCCTGTGGATCCTAGCAGAAAAGAAGGACTATAATGAAGCACACCGGACTGTCACTGAAGTGAAGTCCTGATACGGGCTGAGGAGTTTCAATAGATGGGGTATTCGCACAGGAAAATTTATGCCTCCTTTAAGGCACCTTTAAGCAATCAGAGCAACATTAAGGAAATACGTTAGAAGACCCATTTAGAAGTGAATTTCATCGCTCCCTGGACGGTTTTCAGGAGGTCTGTTTTGGAATGACTGAAAGGAGAAGGCGTGACTTCAGTGATTTTAGAAAAAAGGACTGTGATGTCAAGAGTGCACAATGCAGCCAGCAGCCTTTCAGTGTGATGAGAAGCATTACTCGAGGAAGATTTGCGTTCTTTAAAGGGTTTTTACACATCATATTCTGTTAATTGTTTAGTTATTAGTCCTTGTGGAAGTCAATGCATGCTAGCAGATAGAAACCCACCTAGCTGATATTAGAAGCTTTTCTCCATGAGTTCATCAGAAGCAGGAAAGCATCTTGTAAACGCACACAAAATAGGAAGAACTAGCTGACTGCAGTATTTTTAAGTTTAGGTGAAAATGTCATTGGGATTATTTAACAAAGAAATAGGAAGAGACAATAAACCAAGTTATTTCAAAACAATTCCTCAACAAAGAAAAAGACTAGTTTTATGTACAGTGAAACTGCAGAAATCACATCTGTTGTCTGGATATAACACAAGAGCAGGTGCCAATAATGTTTCTAATCCTTAAATATTTCAGCAGCGCTTCAAGTTCTCAATTTCTGTATGTTTGGTAGCACGGACTCTACCTACACCGTAACCATGAGTCAGAAAAAGTACAATGCTTCACAGCTCAAGCAAGGAGAAACTTTTCCTTGTACATGTGGAATGGCGAGAACGCATTTTATTTTTTAGTTCTCTTTAGTTGCTAAAAGGGGGAAAATATTTTGACTTGCCATTACCCCTTTACCTGTGGCTGGTGTATTTCCCCGTTCCAGGAAGAAAGGTTTGAGGTGATAGAAGTTTACGTAACGTAGCTAAGCATAAACTGCGTTATGTAAAGATTAAAGCAGCAGGGTCAGCACAGGGACAAAAGCATCTCAGTTAGGCCAACACAGTCGGTTACCTGACAGCCAGTTCTGTTAGAGGTTGGTTTTGTTCCGGGTCAATATTATTCATACTAAATATGTAACATTTAAGTGTGGCTCTGTCTTGGCCTCTCCCATTCCTTGTTGCGATGCTTGCCACGGTGGTAATGCCTACTTGCGTGGGAGGCGAGATTCATTTACCTGACTACAGTCACGCTACAGCACCTATCTCCAACTGGGATGCTGTACGTCATCCGGTTGTTGTTAGTGGCCGGGGGCTGTTTGTGCCATCAAGCTGTGCTAATGCGACGCAGTAGCCTTGTGGTCGAAACTACCACGACAAACACCAAAGCATGACCATGAAGTACCGGCCTCGGCCCCCTCTCCGCGCTGGAGAAGGCACCGTGTGCCCCCGCGCCGCCCCTTCCCAGGTAACACGTCCCTCCCCGCCCGGCCGCCGCCGGCAGCTGCCCGGACCCTTCGCTCCCCCCGGGGCACCCGGCGCGTCTCCGGCTGCTCCGTCAGGCGGAGAGACGCGCTGGCTTCGCGGAGACAAAGGCCGCGGGGAGGTGCGAGCAGCGGCCCGGCAGGGCCGGGGGGCGGAGGAGGGGGCGACCGGCGGAGGGAACAAAGAAGCAGAAAAAGACGAGAAGAGCAAAGAAAGTTGACACCGGCCCCCGCGCGCCTCTGCCGCCGCCGGCCCCCTGCCCCGTCCCGGCCTGCCCCGCCGCCCCCCGCCGCCGGCGGCGCCCCGTTCCCGCCCGCCCCCAGGACTTTCGCGGGGGGCCCGCGGCGCAGCCGGGCACAGGCGGCGGCGCGGGGCCGCGGTACCCTGGCGGCGGGAGGGGAGAGGGCCGGGTGCCCTAACCTCCGTCCCCCCGCGCAGCCCCGCCGCCCCCCCGGGCCTGGGCTCGGGCTCGGGCCCCGGCTCCCGCTCCCCCCATCCCCTCACTCCTCCTTCCTACTCGGCCCCGCTGACCCCGCCCAGCCCCCGCCCCCCCCCCCCCCGCTTCCCTTTAACGCGCGCTCCCGCCGGCGGCTCTTCCCCCTCCCCCCGCCCCGGCCCGGCGGCGCGCGGCCTCCAACGGCCCCGCGGGCGCGCGCCGGCGCCCCATCCCCGCCTCCTCTCGCCTGTCACTTTCCCCCTCCCCCTCGCCGAAAGCGCGCGCGCGCGCGCCCTCCCACCCCGCCCCTCCCTTGGCGGACCGCGAGCGCCCGGGCTAATTGGCGGGCGGGCGCGCGCGCGGCGCTGGCCGGGCGAGCGGGGGCGCGCGCGCGCGCGGAGGCGGCGGCGGCGGGGGCGCGCGCGCGCGCGCGGCAGCGGCTTCACTTCTCTTCGGGCAGCGGGGGCAGGAGCGGCGGCGGCGGTGGGAGAAGCAGCAGCGGCCGCCGCTGCTGCTCGGGAGAGAGGGAAAGGGGGAAGAAAGAAGAGGGCGAGGAGCGCGGGGGAGCGGGCTCATGACTCAGTGAGCGGCTGCAGCACCTTCCCAGCCCCGCGCCCGGCCGGAGTCGGGGCGACCCCGTCGGATTGTCCCGCAGCCTGTGCCCGGCACCAGCGAGAGGGAGAGACCTGCGCTCGCCTACAGGTAGCAGCGGTGTCCGTCGTCGTCCCCCGACTCCCCGCCCCCCCCCCCCCGAGGTACACCTCTGCCCCGGCTTAGGTCCCCGTCCGCCTCCCCTCCCCCCGCCAGGCTCTCTCCCCCCCGCCCCCCCCCCCCCGCCATCCCTCCCTCACGGCAGTGCCCCCCCCCTTTAACTGCGACCCTCGGTCTCTACCTTTATTCTTCATCTCCCCTCCCCCCTCCGCATCCCCCGGCGCTGCCCGGTACCCCCTTCCCCCCCCTTGTCATCCCCGGCCGTGCCCTTCCTTAGCAACAGTCCCGGCCGCCCCCCGCCACCTCGGCATCTCTGCCACCGCTCCCCCCGGCCCCATCCATCCTCCGGCCATCGCTCCAGCCTCCATTGCTCCTCAGCACCCCCACACCCCTTCGACAACTCTTCCGTGTCCATTTGTCCTGCTTGCCCCGCTGCGGGCGGGAGCAGCGGCCACCCCCGCGCTGCCCCCCCTCCCCCGGCCCAGCTCCGCGCCGATCGCATGGTCCCCGCGGCACTCGCTGCGCCCCTGGGTCGCTCCGGCGCCGGGGTACCCCCTGCTCCCCCCCCCATGACCGAGCCTCCCGGGGTACACCATCCCCACAGCCCCCCTGCCGCAGCGGTGGGCGCCCCGGGCTGAAGCCCCTCGGGCGGGGCACTACGCCCCCTCTCCCCCGGAGCGCCCCGAGGAGCCCCGCAGCCGAACCCCCTCCCTTCCCTCATGTGTCCCCGACGTCTTCCTCTCGCAGTCTCCTCCTCCTCCTCCTCCTCCTCCTCCTCCTCTCCCCGGCTGTCTCCTACTTCTCACCCCGGCCGGCCGCCGCCTGCCCGGCCGGGGGGTGCGGGGTGCGTGTAGCATTTGTGGGTGCCCATGCACCCCCCACCCGCCGTTACGGCCCGGTGCCGCACGCTGGGTCTCCCCGACGGGCGGGGGGAGACGCGAGTCGCGTGTGTGCCCACCCGCGGCGGTGGGGCCGTGGGAGCCCGGGGCTGCCGTCCCGTCCCCCTCTCAGAGACAGTGCCCCTCGCAGAGGCAGACCCTGCCCGGCCAGAAACCGGGCTCCTTCTGCGTCCCCTCCTGTGATGTTTTGGTCCTTTTGCCCTTTACGGTTTCTAATGAAGATGAAGTAAGGCGGCTGGTGCTGTTGCTGCTCTTCGTGGACCCTGCAGAAACATCCAATTTATCTTGGCTTAAAGGAAATTAAGACCACTTTAGAAAGACATCATCACTAGCTCTGCTGCCCTTGGGACCCATCTGCACGTTGCCAGGATCTCTCTGTCCCTGAGTGCTGGATTTTATTTTTCGGGGGGTGGTGAGGTTGGTTTTTTTGTTGTGGTTTGTTTTTTGGTTTTTTCCTTTTGAGGAGGGAGGGGAAGGTGCCAGTGGATATATATGACAGAAGCAGGATCTTTTGGATGCTCTTCACATAGAATTGATAGTTGTGGTTACACTTGTAATCTGTGTCTCTGCTGAATCATCTCACGTTAAGGGAGAGACTTTTAAGTCCCCTTTCACTCCTTCCTCTGTCCGCTCTGCTCATTTTTCTCAGCACAACAGCAGGGAGGTTAGCAACCCTCATCTGAATGTAGAATAGCCTGGCAGCCGGGGACCTGGATGTCGTGTGTCTTTCCTCTCACTCCATGTGACAGTGGCAAACACACTCATGGCTGTCCAGATTCAAGGAGTATCTTGTATTTCTCTCTCTGTGTTCGTGGCAGTTAAATGTTTTCCTAACAGTGTCATCCCCTCAGTTGATTTTTTTTTTCCCCATTCTCTAATTTTTCATGTGTTTGTTTGTCTTCTAAGTTTGACCACATTTGAGCTGTCTAACTTCGGGCCCTTTCAAACACACTTTTACCGTGATATTGAGCATCCCTTGAACTATGCAAAATTCCTAAATTTGCAGATATCATGAGGAGAGGGCAAGGAAAGAACTGCCTGGATGTCAGAAAGGGGAACAGAGAGAGAAGGAGAGAGGAAAAAAACCCAAGAAACTAGCCAGACATCAAATGACAGATTTAAGCATTTTCCTGTTGTAAATGCTGGCATTACATGTTACAGTAATTATACGCTCTGGGCTACTGTTACAGTGTTTGTCTGCTGGATAGTAACCTGAACTTATGACGTGAATACAGTTGTTTTTAGATAATAGCAATATTTATAGCCAAGATTATTCACAGCAGATGTCCTATGCATATAGGCTTTATTAAATATGCTTTTAACTTTCTGGCCTGCGGTGTTAAAGCCTATGTACATTGCGAAGAGAATTTTTCTCTCTAAGATTAGATGTATTAAGCAAAGATCAGAACTAAAATCTAGAGTAAATAAAGGCCATCAAAAGTCTTATAAAAAAAGATGAGATTGTATTTTAGCTGTATGTGGAAGCAAAGAAAATGGGTACCTACTATCAAAATTGCATTATAGTTATTAAATGCATATTTTGACTTGTCAGAATATGATACTTCTGTGTTTTATTACCTCTAAATCTTCTGTTGCTTTTATCTTAAAATCTGACAACCACGTTGTAAATATCTAAACATTAACCTGTGTAAATATATGAATTATGTTAAATATAATGTTGCAGCTGTACTGTAGGAAAAATTGTTCTCTAAGAATGAACAATTTTTGTATTTTAATTTTAGGATGCAAACTATGCATTATTTCAGTTACTTCAATGAGCAGGCTAGGTGTTGGGCTTATAAATATATTTTCATATATAAATTTATATAAAATATATTCTTTTCCATAATAAAATCCAAAATGTAGCTTAAACTGATTAAGGGAAACTTAGACCCGTATCCATCACTTGCTATTACTTGCTATTACTTTTAGCATCTATACATTTTGAAGGGATACCATATTTCCAGAGTTCCTTTTCAGTATAGCTTCATAAATTAGATAAAAAAGATCTAATTTCTCCTGAAGTTAGTTGGATCGTGTCAGTAATGCCTGAAAAGATTAGTTCTTCCACTCCACGGTGTGTACGATTTGAATAGAATTAGATCTTGGTAAGGCTTTTGCAGAGTAGGAGTAAATTTTTTTTCTTACGTGCAGCTATAACTAGAACACTCGTGGCCTTTTTAAAAAGCGTCCTTTTCGGCATAACCCTGTTGGCATTGATGTTACTTTACTTTTCCTCTGCTGTCTCTTTCCATAAATATGTGGAGGGAGATGAACTTTGTTTAATCCACTGAATGAGCATGGTTGAATCTGAGCCTGCAATCTCATTATTCTCCCCTGAGAGAGTATTAAAACATATAATAGTCAAGGTGAAGAGTTTTGTTCTTAATTGTGATGGTGTCTGTGTATAGGTAAGAGGAAAAGCAAGTCAAAGTTCACAGCAATGTAAAACACTCTGTGTATATAAGAGCAAATTCGTGATTCAGACAGATTTGATCAGAAAACCACCTAGATACATGGGGATTGCGTGGGTGTAAGCAAGTAACGTTTGGGCCTGTGTGCTTTGAAGGTGGTTCTTTTATTAAGATCTCTAGAGGAGGATATATTAAATACATATATAAACTACAGATTTGGAGTTAAAGGAAAGACCTTCTGGGTTTGAGATTGGGGGGGTTTATTGGTAAAATTTTCTAACAGTCATTGCCACTGCATATGCTAATTCAGTAAGAGTTTTTCATGGACATCTGCCCTTCATTAGAACAGTTTGAAAAGTCATGACAGCTGTAACAGTGGGCTTGTAATTCCTCATCTGTTGGCATATTGTTATACTATTTAAAATGAAGGAAGAAATGAAAATAGCTAGCTAGTGTCAGAAGTGTGCAAATAAAGCATTAACTTGACTTCTGAAATATACTAAGATTTCTTGTCACTCATGTTCTCGGACAGCTTTGTTGCCTTATGTTGCCTGAACAGAATTTGTCGGGGAAAAAAACTTCCTTATACCCTCTACCAGCGTGCTTACCACTGTAGAATTGTACTGTTTTAGTAAATACAAACAGTCCTGTGTTAGTGCCTTTGGTTCTGTGAATGTTTCCATCGAGCATGCCAAGATGTGGATTTTGTAATGTGGAAACCCACATTATAGACTTGGAATGAGCCCACAGATTTATTTCATATGGGATAACAGAGAGTCTTAAGATAGTAATAGCTCTCAGTTTTTAACAAACTATACTAGATTTGAACTGGTGGCATAGGGATGAGATAGCTAATTCATGATATTGCTGAGCGGTTGAAAAATATCATTCACAGTGAATAGTATTATACTTGCAGAATTATGTTTCCCGCTTAACTACAATAACTTATGCTTTTCATATATAAGGGTTTATTATGTATTTGGTATTGGATTTAAAATAACCAACTCCTGAATTATTGTTAAGATGCTTATGGCAAAACTCTTCAGTACTAAGATTACTGAAGTAGTTTAACACAAGCACTATGTATGAAGACAAACAGATAAATCTCGTGTGTTATTTCCTTAAGGCATGTAAGAAATACTAGTGGAGAGCTGCTTCTGAAAAAGCTAACTTTTGTTGTTTGTTTTTTGTTCAGTGCAGCACCTGCCATGTCTACAGAGGGGCAGAGAGTTGATGATAGTCCAAGCACTAGTGGAGGCAGCTCTGATGGAGATCAGCGTGAAGGTGTTCAGCAGGAACAAGAAAGGGAGCAAGTTCAACCCAAGAAAAAAGAGGGCAAAATATCAAGCAAAACAGCTGCTAAACTGTCAACTAGTGCTAAAAGGTATGGTGTTCTTTCTGGCTGTTTATTTTCCTTTCTCTTTTTTTCAGCTGACCATCAGATGTATGTGTTGACTCAGTATATTAATTTTCCTATTGTTTTATTATAACACTACTATGTCTGTGTAATAGCCTTTTGAGACTGGTCACAATAATAAGACCTGTATACTTTTTTTCCTTTCTTTGACAGATTGGCTCTTTCACATGGTTTTAATAGAAGCTTGCATGATAAAAGCTGACATTTTTTTATTGCTAGTAAAACTCAGACAGTTTTGTAGCCTTATAAAATATATCTCTGTATGTGTATGTACGACTGATGTTGAAACTTGTCAGTGTAACTTACAGTTAATTAACCATAAACATTTCAGACAGTTCAGTAACTCAGCATGTTAGGACTACCGTAATACCTATTGCTGTAAAGTACTGCGTTTCCTTTTCCCAGATGGTCAGGTCAGAAATATTTGAGTGAACAACAAATGCATGTTGGTTTCATTACTTTAAACTGTGGTCTGTTTTAATATCCATTGCTTTTCCTTCTCTTTTCTACTTGAGAGGAAAGGTGGGTTTGTAGAACAGCTATTTAAATTATTCTATGCTATCATGTCAATCTCCAGATAACGATTGTCTTGCTTGGACCAGACAGAAGGAATTTACAGCTTAGTGTTGCTCCATTAATGCACGTAGGGGTGTTAGTCTAGGCAACAGAATTCAAACGGGATTATAGTGATTGAAGTTAAAAAACACTTCTAAAATAATCTGACAAAGAGACCAATTCTGCAGACTGTCCAGATCAGAATTCCCAGATTCTGTTACTTTGCTAATTCAAGGCCATGTAAAGTACAAGAAAAACCACTGGAATTGTGCCACTATGGTGCTGTGGTAAAGGAGATGCCCCAAAGCCCTATTGCCATAATTTATAACATGAATGTAGTAGGAGTCCGTAAATATCAGTATATAAGCATGTGCGTACATATCTTCAGGAATCAAGTCTTTGTCTTGGCTTAATCTGTCCCTTACCATTTACATACTTTCCTGAACTGAAGTCTCTTCTGTCTTTCCAGTGAGGTTTTGTCATGCTTTTCTTCTGCTATAGACACTTTCCTTACAGCTAGCCTTTTTTCTTTTTTTCTTCCCTCGTGAAATGCTTTCTGAAGACCCATTCCTGCTATGACACTGTTGGGAGATTACCTAGTCATACCACTTACAGGATGGCCAGTAAAGCTTGCCTGTGTTTCCTTTTACAACTAAAAGGAAAAAAACCCCCAAAAAACAGCTTTCACTTCAAACCGTGATGTTACTCATGTAGTTAATCCTCACAGCCATGACGGTTTCTGGCCTTCTTCTCTTTCGTCTGCTTCCTGCTATTGTTATTTTTTAAATATTAGGAATATTGGACTAGTCTTGAATTTTAAGGTCATAAAACCCAGTTTTTAACATCTTTAGAAAAGAGTCTATGTATTCTGAACTTTGTACAATGCCTAATGTAATGATGCCACAATTCTGACAAGGGCCTGTGGACACTATCCTATTAAAAAATTAATAATGATATGTCAGAAATTGGTCTATTAATCTTAGCTTTGTATCTTCAAAGCTTAGAGCTTTTATCAACATGCATTTCACAGTGATATAATTACTTAAACCTTTTAAAGTTTAATCATATCTGCTTATGGTTCTACTGGAACTAATTATGCCAGTTGCTGACATCAGTGCGTTTGCCAGTTAGACTTTAAAGTCAGTTTTACATGTGTACTAATATTGAAGGAAAGCCTTTGATTATTCATTTTAAAAGCTGAGATGATTTGTAAAAGTCCTGTAGATATGTGCACAAGAATTAGTATTTTTGAAAAAAATGTATTGTAGGAGTGCTGGTTGTCATAGCACTTTGTGGAAGGATCACAGCAACATAGTTTTTATAGTAACATGTTTTTTTAGTAGTATCATAGTATTTTTTCTTTTTTTTTTTTTTTTTCTTTTTTAGTATGCAGTAGTTTGTCACTGTCTTAGAATAGGGTTTACATTTCTATAAACATTCTTAATCTGGCCAGGTTTTCATATTACAGGTTTTGTTTCTTTGCTTTTTAATTAAAATCAGTAATGCCTCAAGAAAGGAAAATCAGAAATCAAAGCAGAGGATAAAAAGGAGAGGAGTAACATGAAGGAAGGTAAAAAGACTGAATGCTTAGACACTTTTTCCTTTTCTAGCTTTTGAATTCTGTGAGCTTGTATTGCTCTAAAGTCACGATAATCTTCACTTAAGTGTTTCACTATGCAATTTCCTCTAATAACTCCATTATAGTTAAAGGATTCAACTCTGTTAAAATCAGTAAAAAACCCAAACAGCAGAGTGTACCGCAGCTGGGGCTTAGGTCAAGATTCCTTAATTCCTGTTTAGAGCAGAGAACACCAGCGAGTTAACGTAGCACTGGAGCTAAAGTCACAGACTACAGACGTGATTCTAACCTGAGTTTGGAAGTCACATTTTCTCACTTGGAAAGCTTTTTCATGCATATGGAATTGTAGTCACAGTATTTTTGGATTACATTATGATACCTACTGTATATCTTGGATTAGAATGAAGATTTGTGCATCTGTATTTGGAATACTTCTGCTTTTTATTTGTATGTTTATGTAGTCAGATTTAAAGTATTTTCAGTAGCATTAGGTTTTATATACATGAAGATTTAGCAGTGTGCTGACTTTTGCTTGTATAACAGTAAACTGCTACCTTGTCTTATGTATGAATATACTACTCCTGCAACTTACTGCTTTCCAAAATGATACGATTATGGAGGTTGTATGAAACCACTTGCATTCATATTTGAGTAAGATACTCATTTTTAAGATACAGAGTGTCTTCTGTTAGCATTGCTGTAAGTGGCATCAAGAAGGCAGAATGCCATCACACGCCGTCCTTCTCTCTTAATACTTTTAAGACTAGCTGCTATACAGGTGTAATAGTTTACAGCATATGTCATACAGTGTACCGGTCCTTCAGTTTTCCTCACCCAGAGGGCATCACCTTAAATAGCAACCTTTCTTACCTAACATGTCAAGATTGAGAAACTTGCTGCATATCACAATTACAGTTCAGACATGGGATTGAATTGCTGTCCTTGAAAACAGCAGGCATCTTGTTACCTCTTAAGTAGCAAATCTTAGCATGACCTTTGGATTGAGAGAAGTGTAACCATTCTTGGCTGACATAGTAGCTCAACAAATAAATGTATTGTTTTGCTTGGCTCCTGAAGCTGATAGTTGAAAATCTGTCAACCTTTGTGTCCAGTCCTGGAAGTTTTTTATAAATATCTGTGTCTACAATGAGTTGTGAACTTTAAAACTTCAGTTGTAATATTTTCATTTGTTTATTGAAAGAAATTACAACCTTAAGGAGCAGCAAATAGGTGATAGATTAAATTTGTTTGAAATTCAACAAAATAAAAATGAGCGCTTTTTTTCCCTCTCTCTTTTCTCAGAGAAGTTTATCACAGCTCTGTTTTCAAGGAATCTGGGAATGATATTTAGCATGTTGACTATGACGGCAAAATATGGAGTGCTTTTTCTTATAAGAAATATTCTTGTCACTTATTGTGCATCTAGTATGGAGGCGAAAATATTTCTTTTCCTCCAGCATGAATTTAACCATTTTTAGATCAATTTCCTGCTTAGTCACAGTTTATGTAAGATTGAAATACGTACCAGTGATTGCGTTTCTTAGTATTTTCTAGATAGAATATTCTTCAGTATGGAGTATTGGTTCACCTAGCTTTTATGGGTAAAGAGGCATGCTTTTTAGAAAAGTAGACGTGGTAAAAATAGCTCATTGTCATATAGTCCTTTATTCTGCTTCTTTTCCTATTAATAATATTGGGAAATCCTCTGACATGTTCAGTTCTCTCTTAGCTTTAGAGAACTTTAACTGTTTCATGAAGGAGACAACACACAGTTCCCCTAGGCTTGGAACAGTAGTAAATATGTGTCTGTGAGAATTAATATTTGAAATCTGTAATGTACTTTAATGCTTCTGAATTTAGGGGTAGATTAACCTTTGCACTATTACTGGAAGGCAACTATGTTTGTTCTTTTCTGTTAGTAAAATGGAGGGGAATAATATTTTTTTATGTGTGTGTGTATATATGAGTGAGAGAGAGTGACGGGTCAAATGGCTTCTTTAAGACCAAACAGAGTATCAGATCTGACATTGCAAATTAAATGTCCTATGTGTACAGCCCAGGGTTTTGATTGCTAGCAAGGGCTTCTCCCCCTGCCATCAACCCACTCCTCAACATATAGTAAACCAGTATGTCATTAGTTTAAATATAAACTGAATATATATGATGATTTTAATTTAGAGTCCTTTTTCGTCTCTAACATAGCTAAGCATAACTGTACTAAGGCAGAAAATCCAAAGAAAGACATGCCAGAAAGGACCCTGCAAAAAGTGTTTTGTTGCCAGAGGCCACATATTCTCGCGGTGAACCCTCTGTGGTCAGCGAAGGAAATGAGGCACATCCTTTCCTATGCCAGATTCTGAGGGCAACTCAATGGAGATATGAAACAAGTGCCAGAGCAGTGGAATAACTCGTGCAGACAAAGGCCAGCTTGCACATTGGAGGTCTCTATTAGTGCAAGGCTCTCTGGGATGTTGTCTGATGATTTAATTGTAACTTTGAATGCTGTGACATGTGAACAAGCTATTGCGTGTCAGCTGCTCTACAGAAACTGTTTATGAATGTACTCTCAGCATGAATGCGAGGTAAATTAAGGTTGCAACAAAAGAGGTGTAAGGTGTATATATTAATTTTAGTTTGGGATGCCACGGAGTAGAATAAACATGGACAACTTGCTGAGGAGCAACTGATCGACAGTATTGTATTAATATGTTGTATCTTGTTTGTATAAAAGTAATCATGAATGAAACATCTCTTTATTTTAGATGCTTGCAAAAGCAATTAGGACTTTTGAACATAAATAGAAAGTACCACTGATCAATTTTTATTGCTTGAAGCAGAAATGTATTTTGTTCTTGTTTGCTCAATCACAGGAAAAGCTTGAAGAAGTACCATTTTAGTGCTCTTGGCATTAGAAGTTAGAAAATTTGTGTTGAACTAGAACAGAGGGAGAAAAAGAGAGAGCTCTGTACCCTTTTGTTTTCAGAATGGAAGGGACATGGGTTAGGATTTAGGAGGAAGAATATAAGGTTTTTGATCTAGGACTTAAGCTGCACTTGTCAATCCATTCTTGATGTATCTCAGACTCACTGTAATGCAGTGAAATATTAACTGCTCTTACTACTACATGTAAAGCAAAGGGATAATCCCTGACTCTGTAGAAGTTTAATGCCATCATTCTGTAACTTCCCAAAAGGCAGAAAAAGCAAAACAACCCATAAAACATGAAATTGAAGATTCCGTGCTACGTAGGTTTTCCATTATTTGAATTTGTGATAGTATAAATTTCAAAAACACAGTAGAAATTTGTAATATACAGAAGAAATACTTTAAGCATCTCCCACATTTCTAAGATCTCCCTTCTAAAAGGTGTGAGCTGTTAGGGTTGTTTAAAATGGAGTAACTTTTTAAAAGCAACATGTTTGCTGTGCTTAGACTTTGCTAATCAAATTTTTCCTTTTAAAAAATGTGGTGGATTTTCAGTTTTACTACAATGACTGGCTGCAAATATTGATTAAGCAGCTATGCCTGTATTCTTACAAGAAAGGAATGATATTTATTGGGGAAATTGTATGTACTGGAGATGTAAATATTTCAATGAGTAGGAAAAACAAATAAACATCAGATTTCTCCCCCTCTACAGGAATAACTGGTGTGTGTGTATGTAGGGTTGGGGTGCATAGAGGTTAGAAGAAAAGCTAAACATCTGAAAGAGTGTTTTTATCTTTTCAACGATATTGGCTGGTCTAATAAACAATTATTACCTCTACCTACAAATCTTGCCCACATATGTCCTCATTATTTCAGAATGTGAATGATAAAGGATTGGAATTTCTGGTTCAGGCCAGTTCTTCTACTGCCTTTGGTTCATTTATTCATTATAGCCATAAAATCAACTTATAGTGGCATAAGGGGAATTTTGATAGTGGCTGTGAGACTCCTTAGCATGTAAGATTGTGTTTGGATCTTAACATTATATAGAGAACTAAACCGCTCATTTTTATGTTATATATGCCAACATACCTGAATGTTTATTTTGATAAACCATTTTCTTTGCCTGTATTTATGTGGAAAATGAGTGGCAGTCATTTTTAACAAGATATGTGTGTACTTCAGGTCAGGCCTGAACTTTTGGGTTGCGGCTTGAGCATGTATCTCAGGAATTTGAGTGGTATCGTACAGGTTTTCTTACTTAGTGTAGGGAATAACAGGAATAGCAATCTGTTCCTTACGTGAAATCCTGTGAAGGAGAAGGGAAGAAGAAAATACTGAGGGTACATTGAATTGTTTTTCTTTTCCTTCCTTCTAAATGTTCATGTTTGTGCTCTGAAGTAGCCTATAAAAAAGCCCTGGGCATGGTTTATAGGGAAGGTGGCCATTGCAGTCCTGCTTATGGCATCATACTCTGGCAAGTCTTTGGGAACTGTAAACTCATAGGAGTTCCTTTGGGAACTCTGTAAACTCCTACTCTGCATGTTTAAATTTCTTCAGAAGGGGATATACTGGCTCTCGTACAGACGCTGGTATAACGGAAAAGAGCCTGTATTGCCAGATGTGGCAGAGATCAGGAATTCAAGAACTTGGCATGGGAGCGTCAGCCTGGGAATATCCAGAAATCCTCAACAACAAAGTTGCTCTGCCTGGAGGAAGACCTCCAGCAGGATGCCTGTAATGAGTGCAGTACTGCCGGGATCTATACTGGACCTGCCCATCTTCATGTCTTTATCAGTGACCTGGAGGATATGGCAGAGCGCACTCAAGTTTGCAGATGACGAGTTTGGGGGAGCAGCTGGTACACAGAGAGGCAGGGCTATTGCTCAGAGGGACCTCAGCAGGCTGCGAGAGAGGGTTGACAGGGAACTTGTGAAATTCAACAAGGACAAATGCAACATCATGCATGCGGGAAGGACTAACCCCTGGTAATGATACCGGCTGGGGAGGAGCTCTGCTGAGAAGGACATGGGGGCCCTGGCAGACAGCAAGCTCAGTGTGGGGCAGCAACAAAGGCTAACTGCCTCCTGGGCTGTATTAACAGGACCATAGTCAGTAGGTAGGGAAAAGTGATTTATCTCCCTTTACTCGGCTCTCATTAGACTGCATCTGGAATAATGTGTACTCAGTTTTGGGCCCCCCAGTACAAAGAAGGCATGAGTTGGAGCAAGTCCAGCGGCAGGTTGCCAGCCTGGCCAGGGAGCTGGAGCACTTCCCTCTGAGGACAGGCTTCGGGGGGACCTGATAGCAGCCCCCCAATACCTAGGAGGAGGTTCCAGGAGGGTGAGAGACAGCTGTCCTCTGAAGTTGGGTTTTTTGCCCTGCCAGTATGAGATACATTAAGAAGTTAAATATTCTGGAGAGCAAGAGCTATGAGGCATATAGGCAGAGGGGAAATAGAGAAGGAGGGTATATGGGACATTTAATTGTTGTGTAAGTGAGCAAAGGAGCTGAAAACCCCGACCTGTAGAAAAAGTAGGATTTTCTAGGTGGCTGCTCATGGCATAACCCGTCCCGGATTGGAGGCTTATTTTTCAAAACTGATTTGATTTTTAGTTCAACATTTTCTTGAGCAGTTTCATGAAACCTTACAGCATCAGCTTTCCATCAGACATTATAAGAATTATGTTTTGTTATTATTGGTTGCTGTAGAAATATTCATAAAGTTGAAATAAATATATTGCAAAAAAGTCCTGATAATATTTTTTTTTTTTCCTCTTAAGAATTCAGAAAGAACTTGCAGAAATTACATTAGACCCTCCTCCAAACTGTAGGTAAGTTCACCTGGATTTTATTAATTTGGAATATGGAAGTGAAACGTATGGAATTACGGAAATTGCACAGGGGACTCGAGTAAATTTTAGCTATTCCTTTGTGCTGATTACTTAGTAATTTCGGAATAAAAGCTGATAGATAATGTTTGCCTACATACAGGGACTTGGGATGACATACTTCCTGGTAACAAAAGTAATGGTAAAAACTGATGAACTCTATGATGTGTTAATAGATACAGGATAAAAATCAAATCACCCTTCATTTGAGGTATTAAATGAATACCATTTTGTTTGATTCTGTAAAATGTAATCTTGGTGGCAGTTGCTGGTATGTTTGGTTCCTTTTTCTTGCAAATTGTTAACGCACTGCGAACATAATGAAGAAGGAAAAATTATATGGGCACAAACTATTATTAATCTTCCATCTGTGTTTCTGGTGATCAATTACGATATTCAGTGGAAACTTCCTGAAACAGAGTGTATCATTGCATAGCCTTTCTAATAATGACTTTGTGCTTGTGTTTTGGGCTGTGGTTTGTGTGTTGTTTTTTTTTTTTTTTTTTTTGGTCAGGTACGTTTACTTCCGGTGTGTTTAAAATTGGCTTTGAAATGAGTAATGAGGTAGGCCTAGAAACCCTCACTGCCTGGTGGCTGGGGCAGTATACAGTTGTTTTCAGATGGCTGTCCCAGCTTCTTATCTGTCAGCTTGACATAAGGTCAGCGTTGGAGTTGGGCCAGGGCTGCACAGCGCTGCTTAAAGGAGCCCCTGCCACCACACCTCTCGCGGTGAGAGGTGGGGCTCAGTGTAGAGGAATAACTCCTATCCAGTCCTGCCAACCCATTTCAACTGATGTGGTTAGTAGGATTCGTTCTATTAGTGCAGCAAAAAGAAAGACTGATAGAAATGGCTGATTGCATGCAGCTTTTATAATGAATCCCAGTATGTTTCAGTATTGAATTAACTAAGCAACTGGTAGTAAAAATGACAGTCAGCTTTATTGTTTTGGTCTCTTGACAAAACTATGTGTGAGAAAATATTCTAACAAGATTTGATGTGGTTGTGCTGGATCTCAAGATGTGAGTCAAGTGGCTATGTACTAAAGCACTGCGTAGTGAAGTAGCCTTGCAATAATAGCGTTCAAAGAGTGTTTCAGTCAATTAGGATGAACAGTTCCTTGCTAGATAAAACATTTTAATAGCTAAGCTGTTCTGTCATACTTACGACTGTGTGTGAGTCTTCAATCACATCAAAGCTGTTTCAAATGGCAGATCTTTACTTAGGTGTTGATGACTGATGCCTATTAGTGGATTGATTTGCTGAGATGAATACAAAACTTCAGTCTGTGGTAGAAGAACGCATAAGTCTTTGAACTGAGTCGAAAAGGCTTATAGTTTTTACAGAAGTGTCATTTGTTCTAGTTTTCTGGATCCTTCCCTTTGTAACAAAGCAATTGTTTCAGTATACAAGATACTGTTACTTGATTTTTTTTTTTTTGCTAGCAAGTGTAAAGTGAGCATTGGCTGTCTTAGTGGAAAGCCCTTTGGTGACTTGCAATTTAAAAAAAAAGGGAACTGGAGATTTTCTGTTTTTTTTTTTTTTAATTATTTACACTAATGATAAAATAGCAATAACGTGCACTGCATGATGCTGTTTTGCAAAATCAAAAAGTTACATCTAACTTTGTGTGTCTGCTGCTTTAACACAGTTCTTAAGATGCAGAATTATTTCATGTTGTGATCTTGATAGATAACCATTAGTAACTTTACTATTAGCAAATATGTTTTTATAGTCAACACGGAATCACTTCGTTTAGTTTTATGGTCTGTTGACATAGTCTAAACAGTGTTTTCATTTGAACTTCATCTATTTTCTATTATAGTTAAACATTACAAAATAAATACATCAGTCAGAAATGATTCTTCAGCATAATGAAGAAAGCCAAGCTATAGTACAGCATATCTTACCCTAAAGTATTGATACGTCCTTTCTTGGTTTTAGTGAAATTTAGATCATTGTTATAAGAGGTGTTAGATTTTTCTATTAAAAAAACATACTTCATAAAGATAAGTTCCTTACAGGTGTAGGCTACTTGAAATGGTTGTGATTCCAACTTACCTTCACTATGTGTCCTCTTTTATATATAAAATAAATCATGATTGGGCAATAGGACTGTGATAAATCTCAAAACTAAATGTCACAGAAGACGTGAAGGAAAGCTGTATTGTTCAAGAATACTCTGTAAGTAGTTATTTAGGAACTTCTGATAGGCAGGATATTGAGCAGAATTGGAACTTGGGTGGAATATTACAAGCTGTGTTGCAAGACTTTGTTAATTACAGCAGGCCAAAGCTTCAGGTTTGTCTCATTCAAGAAAAAACCCAAAGTGAAACAGTATCTGTAGTACAGTAGCATCCCTTAATGGCATGCTGGGCTGCACAGCTCCAAGGGAGTTGCAGCTTCCACTTCTGCAGCAACTGCAATCTTAACGCTTCCCCTGCCTCATCCCCATGAAGAGAATAGGCTGTATCATCTTCTTGTTTGGAAGACAAAAAAAGTCTTGCTCACACGTGTGCCTTGTAATTGGCAGATTATCACTGCTGCAACTTGCAGCATCTTTCCAAAACACTGGAAAGCTGTGGATTTTAGAATTCCTAAAAAATCTGTCACATTTGGCTTTAAAAGAAGATTTAATGTTATAAGAAATCAAAGTTGCCTGCCTCCCTAGGTATTGTTGTATTTCGTATTCTGTAGTTTGGGTTCTGGGCAATGGGAAGAGTCCTCTTGACTCCCCAAACTTTGGATCTTTCCTCAGGACTGAGAATGTATAATGTTCTAAGTGTCAAAAAGTCAAGCTGAGGGGCGTGTGGGAGTTGAGCAGTGTAATCATTGCTATTTTTGGAGGAAAGCATGTCATAAAAATGCCTGTTATACTTCACATGTAACAGAAAGAACTGGATGTTTTTTGGTGTGTGTTGTGTCCCATTTCCTGCCCTCCCTCTTCCCCCCTTACTTTTGTATAGAGCTGAATTTACTGTCAAGGAGAGTCCTGAATGCTAAGCGGGTACATTTGTATTTTAAATCTGCAGCACTGTGAAATTTTAGTTTGTCAGGAGACAGTATACCTAAATTGTAGACGTTTGCCACTCTTCTCTTTTTTTTCCTCCTCACTGAAATACCAAAGCTTCGTTGTGAGAAGTGTTGCACATATTATACCTCTGAGTAGTGCAGAGTATACCTTTTCTCACAGGCGATAAAAGCCTCGTCTTTAAGTATCATTTGCATATATTGCCTCACTGGAAGAGGGGAATAGTGGGGAATTCTTGTAGCTAAAATAATGCCTTCTCAAACTTTCCCATATTTTGGACTGCTTCTTGTTGAAGACAATAGATTACATATAAGACAACTTCTATTGTCAGTGTTGTATACTGTTTCGCTTCTCACTGGCAAGAGAACAACATCTCTGTGGCAACTTATACCAATTGCTTACATGGGAAAATAATATTTGGAAAGTATTTAATGTATTTTTAGCTTCTTTCAATGTGAACTTAGCAGCTGGAAACAAGGAGAGCCAGCACAAAGCCAATAGCAGCTCTCTGTGGACACCACTTGGAGCAACTGCTCAAAATTTTCCTGTTAAGTCACTGTTGTTTCCTATCTTCCTCTTTGTGTTTTCTTTTGATGTTCTCTAGCATATTTGTCACCATTCTTCTCTTTTCTGTGTATTTACTGCAATTCCTTTTATGTGTATACATTTTATTTCTTTTTCCCTGTAGCAATATGGGTGATGCTTGAGGCTCAGAAATATACTTTAAAGGGCTGCACAGCTTAGTGGGCAAATTGACTGGTTCTCATTCCAAAACAATCAATTTAAAATCCTGCATGTAGTCTTAGAAGAGATAGTTTGGAATCATTACATTAATTCCTTGTTTCTTGTACTATCTGCAAAATTGATAAACAACCGTCTGATCCTAGTATTTTGCTTGTGGAAACTAATCACACTGAAAAGCCTTAAACCACAGTTATTTTTGGGGTAATGTGGAGAACATCCAAGTGGCAAATTACTCAACTTGGCTTAGGGAGAGAGGTCAGCATGTCTCATGGATGCCTCTTGCGCTATTAATGACTATATGGAGTCTGACATTCCTGTTCAATATTGCTCTGGCTCTGTTTTTGCTGAAATGGTGAGGCCAGGATCTTCACAACTCTAAGGGATTATGTGAATTCCATCTATTCAAGTTATTGGGGCCATTTGTTTAAGCTCTTGCCTAGTGCTACTTCAAAGCTAAGGAGATGGCACAAGTGTCAGGAGCAGAAAACAAATGTTAGCACAATTTCACGGGAAGATTGGGAGGGAGAAGATTGTCAGTCTTGCTCTACAATGCAGAGAGATAGAAGTGTAGGAACCTAGAGCAGCAGGTACAGCAAGTATCTATCATGCTGCCCTGGCCTACTCGAGTCTCTTTCCTTCCCTCTCGCTCAAGTAACTTGTTAAGGAGGTCTTCCCCTTTTCCCTGTGTGTGCACACACACACAAGCACACGGACACTCACATGGCTTTCCAATGTGAGCAAAGAGATGCTGTACAGTTTTTTTAGATCCCAACATCAGTTTGACTTGGGAGTGGGGGGGTCTGAATAATCTCTGCTATATATGTTTCCTTAAAATATTTGAAAAAATGTGAAAATATTTGGAGAAAGCAGAGCAGTGCCTTCTCCAAATGCAAAATGCAAAAAAAAAAATCCTCTTGGGTGCTGGAAGGATTCTGTTTTTAAAACAATTTGCTCAACCTAAATTAGCTTCTCTTTTGGTTAGCCTCCTTTAGCTTGCACAGAAAGTTTACGTAATGATTTTGGTAGCATCAAGCGCTTGCTCAGTAACACTGCATCCACTTAGGTAGTGTCCACTACCTATTTCACTACCTTTAGATGCATGTTGGGTTCTTTTTACTCTTGTGCGGAATGCACAGGCTACTTCAGCGAGGTGCTTGCTTGCTCTGTAACCAAAGAAGAAACTTTAAGGCAGTGTAGGCACAGAACAGTGTGTCTTTATTTGCTGGTTCCTTCATAAAACTCTGGAAGCACAAAGGCTGATTGGCATCATACTTACATTTGTTGTATCACTTAAAAGGAGTATGGGAGTACAGTGGCTCCTCCGGATAAAGAAAGGCTTAATCCTATTTCTTCTGATAGGGCTTTCACCAAAGGAGGACCTTGCCACAAAATTAACATGGAAAAAAATCCCCAAGATCTAGCAGCTCATATTTTTATTTTAAAAGGAACTGTGATCAGTGATTTTGATTGTTCGAGTTAGGGATGCATCAGTCTGTTGCCATAGGCACATAACTGCGATGCACATGATGCTAATGTGTGAGCAGGATGAAAACGGGAATAAGGAATGCTTTCTTTGAACGTTTTTCCTCACAAACATTTCCAGCCTCCTTGGTATGAATCTGGGCTCTCTTCCCATTACATTATGTTACCCATGGAGTTTACCTTCTGCCTGTATACGCTTACTCTGATCTGCTGCTAGTTTTCTGTAACCTTCTACAGAAAATGTGACACAGAAAATTGTATATAACATTGCTTGGCCAGGCCTCTGAAGAATTTACAGCAAATAGCAAAACTTAATCAAAAAGATATGCATGGAAGCACTTGATATTAATGTGCAGAATCCTGTTGTTTTTAAATCTATGTTGTATCAACATTTGAGGATAAGAATGAATGTAAAATGTATTTGAGTGCTCACTGCAACTGCTTTATTTTTTAATTTCTATTCCCTTTCTGCTTCAAAAGCAGCAAGAAACATGTCCCAAAAACATGCAAGTTAACAATCGCACTGAGATTATATTTTATAATAGCAACTATAGTGTATTTTACCACTTGAGTTAGCTTGCCTGTTTTTTATAACTGGTGGGTTTTTTAGATTTATTACCTTGGTACTTTGAAGTACCTTGGATTAAAAGTGTCAGGTTACTTTTTAATATGTAATCTTTTAATTCCTTTACCTATTTTCTTTTAAAACAGTGCAGGACAGTGTCACTTGTGCTTTAAGGTCTGAAGCATGTAACTGTACTAAAACATTTTTTTTTAAAATACCTGTTTATTTTCACTGTAAAAGTTACTCTAGACCTTTCAATGTCATATTGTTCACAAAGCATCTGTTTTTAAAAAATAACGCACAGATGTTTCTTTTCATGGGTCTTCCATGTGTCAAGATGCAGTGTACTGGGAAGGCCATCTAAAATATAGCTGATGTTTCTCTAGTGATCTGGTATCTTTGAAAATGTATGTTTGATATGAAAAATTACTAGACAGCACTGAGCTTTTTTTTTTTCATTGAATAAAATGAATTCTGAATATCTGCTTGATTCCATTTCTGCTTGCGGTCGTGGGGTGATTTTAGTATCAATTAGATGCAGCACTCAAAAGCTTCAGGATGTATTGTGGGCATTGGTGGCTAGAAACCTTAGCAACTTCCATGAAGTGAACTTTCATGGGAGGGGGGGGAAAAGGGCAGTAAAGGGAGCCTGCCACTGGCTGCTTGCCAAGGCTGGCAACTTCACTCACTGATGATGAAGTAAGGAACTGACTGACAACACCCATTAATACCTCCCAGTATAACAATACCTCCACATGATTTCTGCCAGTTCTCCCAGTTTTCAAATGATGACAGCTTCTCTCCCAGGAGGAAAAGAAAAGTAGTAGCAGAGAAGAATAAGAGTAGTTCAGTGAGCACTGTGTGAGTGCAGATTTGGAAGGTCGAGGGATGCCAGAGTGCATCCTGTGGGACAGCTGAAGCAAGGAAATGAGTGGAGATTGGGGCATAAGGAGGGGTTGTGACGATCACACATTCCTCAAAGCAGGAAAGGGCAGAAAAGTGCCCAAAAAGGAGCCTGTGACGGACATGGAAGGGATCCCTGATATTTGCAATGTGCTTAGTGTACAAGGTTAGTAAAGCTCTGGTTTAAATTGCAAGTGTGGGGAAGGTGGAGTGGAGGACTGTAACAAGGGTAAAAAGAAACACTGATGCTTTTAGCGTGGGGGATTCTGAACAGAGAGATTTTCTTCCAGTGGTTTCCTATAGAGTTGCAGCTGGTCTTTGTAAGTCAGTCTCCTAGAAAGTACAAGGGCAGTCCCCAATGCTTTCTGCTCCAGAATTTTTCAGGCTACCTTCCGTACACATTTCTTTTGCCCTCTCCTACATAGCTAAACAAAGTTGTTTGGTTTCTTCCCCTGTGAGCCTGAATTTGGTTTATAACATAAAACTGGTATTGTATATGCATGTTTTGGTATTCTCCTCAATACAGCCCTTGTAAAACACCAAAAAAACCTCTCCCCCCACCAAACGCTGAAATAAGTGTGATAAATAAACAGTCATTGCTTGCCAGCAAGGGAAACAAAACCACGTTGGCTGAGACTCTGCATCATTGTTAGGAGACTTTGCAAAGAAATATCTAAATGTGTAGCTTTAAAATTTAGTTAGCTATTTCTATGGGGTTTTTTCCTATTTTTTTTCTAAATGTAGTCTAATGTCTTGTATAAAAACTATGTAAGGATCAATTTCTTTACAGAAATTTGATACAGCAAAGTTATTTGAAAGCGTGACTGTAGCAGGTACTATTGCACTGAACAAGCAGTCACTGCCATTTCATGATAATCATGTAAGAAACATGCTTTTATTAGCAACTCATTACCCTTTAGTAAATTGCTCATTATTGAATAAATGGGGGAAATGGAAGGTATTTTGTCTGTTGGTTGGGACTGACAGCATTACTGATAATAAAGTATTTGTTTCTTTAAATAAATGGCACAATCTCAGAAGTGCCTAATGCTGTTGTCTTCGGTGTACCCACATTTGAATTTGAACTCTGATCTTCTATGTAATACTTAAAAATTATTTCCTTTTTCAGAAAACTTTAAAAAAGCATCTGAGAAATTAATGTTATTTCCTGAATGCCATCGTGTACTTCTTATTCCTTCCAAAGAAAAAATAGTGTTTTCCTTTCTCATTGGAAATCTATTTAAAAAAATCAATCTTTCTCAGTTCCAATACCAGAATTCTACAGCTTTTTAACATCTGTTAACTTAGGCACTTGATTCTTTTGTGGTTTTTTTTTTGTTTTGGCTTTTTGCTGTTGTTGCTGGTTGTGTTTTGTTTTTACATAGGCATGACAGTCTAAGGCAATGCTGTAATTTATCTTTTATTCTTGGTATACACAGAATGTGTACAGATTTATAATTAATAGTCTGAATTTAATGAAATTATTTTCTAAAATCTCCTGGCAGAAAAGCTTCAGTTTAAGACCAAAAAGTCATGAACTAGTAACAGAGCATGCTTTACAGCATTTCGGAAACAAACTATGAAATTGATCTTGATGCTGTTTTCTTGGTGTGCAATAAAACTTATTTATGCTGTAGTTACACATTTGCAGCTTTGTTACAAGCTTTTTGGGGTATCTAATTGGCTGCAGCTTTGAATCAGATTGTAACACATGCCAAATGTTGCTAATTACAATTAAGATATCTACTTGAATTAATCTTTGTTTTCATTTTCTCCAACAATTTTTTTTCCACTTATTTACATGCCTTTAATTTTTCATTTTAACAGTTCTTGCAGCACTTTAATTTATTTTTGTTTCAAAGCTGTAGAATTGGATTAAACAGGGTTTTTTAAACACTTCCATGTTGCTTGGAAAGAAGCCAGTTACTGTGTATCAGCTTAATGGAAACCATGCTTAGCAGTGCCTCACATATGGCAGCTCGTGTTTGTGTGGTAAGGCATTATGTATTTTAAATATTACCTTTTATATGCTAGTCAAATTTATGCCAGAATCTGAAGTTTCCTGTGATTAATGTTAACAAAAATAGCAGAGAGCCAACTGTTTCTGTTTTTTAGGGAGAAATATGTAATTAAATACATAATTTACTGTCTGCTCTGCACAAAAGCCATATTTATGTGGCCTTTATTAACTTGAGATGTATACTGTACCTAGAGAAGGCTATAGGTGAGTGATAATATGCTTTCTTGACACTTCTAGCCTTTTAATGTTGGAGATATTGTAGAGGCCAAGATGGTGACTCTGTAGCTAAGATTGAAATATAAGGGTTTGCGCTTAATTTAGGAGACTGAGTTATGTTTGAAAAATAAGTGGTACACAGTTACAGCAATTACTCTTTGAGTAACACTTGACACAGCTGACAACTTAAAGCTTAAATTTCTCAATGTTTCTTCTGGTTTGGGTGGGTTTTTTTATTTTATTTAAAACTTACTATAACTTTTATGAAATTTGGAGCTTAGTATAGCCTTTATGAAATGTAGAACTTCTTTTAAAAGCATTTTGTTCTGTATTGTCTGGCTGTAGTCTTTTTGTATAAAATTCAGCAGTGACTCTTCATAATGGAATTTCTGTATCAGAAAATAATATTGTTGTTCAGTGGAGAAATAGTGAATAATTTCATTCCTTCAAAATAAGTGCCTCATTTTTAGTATAGGTTGGTTTTTGGGGGAGGAGGGCTTTTTTTATTTCTACATGACTAGCTGATGTTTGATTTAACTTTTGTTTGGGAGGTATTGACAGTAATCACCACTGAAAATATATATCATAAATCTAATAGAGATTACTCTCCTCCTTATTATAACTTTAAAATTGCCAAAGGAAACTCTTTTCTTTCTATGACGCCAGTGCAGTATCTTCTGCATCAATCATAATTATATGGGTAATGCATATAAACCTGTAGTAACAAATTGGATTTATTTTACATTTTAAGGTGTTCTACTTCTAAAATGACAAGTGTTTTGTTACACTAATTTATGATTAGTCTGTTTAGACATAAGAAGGCAGTGTTTAGGACTTCATACTTCTGAGCTAAATAGATCTCTTTTTTTTTTTTTTTTGAAGTGATTACAATATGCTTAGAATAAATATATGGTGTCAAGTGTAAGGCCATTTTACCATAGATGTGATCCAGAGAATTTGAAAATGCTGTACGCTCTCACTATTTGGTATTTTAGGTAGCCTAAACAGGATAAATACATGTATTACCTATAAAATTTGCCATGTTATAACCCTTCAAAAGAGGATGGATGGAATGTGAGTAACACATTTAATTTTCAGAGAAGTTTATGATTGAAAAATTAGATGTCTGCCTAGCATGCCATTTCTGACTCCTTGATATAAATAATTGATTGCTAAGCTCATACCTGTGGCTTTTAGACTAGGGTTGCAAACTGGGGGAAAAAAAAACTTTCAAATCTGGGGCTTGCAGCCAGGGTGGGTTCACAGGAGAACTAGTTTCAGAACTGCTACGGTAATGCAGTGCTGGCTTTTGCAGTAACATAAAGTAACAGTGGATGGGATTTGCTAAGTGTTTTGGGTTAAACTGTTGGCTGGAGTTAACTGGGTTTGAACGTTGCACAGGAATTTTGACTGAGTCTCTAGCATGAAAATGGACCGTTCCCATTATTTCTGATTTTGTTGGATAGCTTGAAAAGAAGGGTGTTCTTGACTGGACCTTTTATGGAGGAGTGTCTGGCTTTTGATTGCTGGATAAGCGTTAGCCTTGGTCCATGTTATATTGGAGTCAGATCATTTTTCTGCAGCAGGCATCCTAGGAGACAGTTGGGCTTGCTCATTCAAAATATTTTGTGGGAGTACACTTTTTGGCACTGCACTTCTCCCATCCTGGAGGACTGATTTTGCTGGCAGGGTCAGAAACACACCATGGCTTCTTGTATCTCCTGCATACAATCTGCCACGTTGCCTGCCAAAAGCAATCCTCTGGAGTTACTTTGTGCCTAGGGTACAAAGAGCAGGTTCTTTGTCTTGCCTCTCCCTTTCCTGAGGTACTTGTATAAGATTTGCCGTAGTTTGGCTCAGAGAAAATAGCTAGCTGTAGCGGGGGGGGAAACCCCAACACCCAGTGTGGACCCCCATAATTAGCTGTTTGTCTTACTTGTGTTCTGTTACAGATAAAGGAAGACCTGTCAGTCTATAAAAATATTTCTAAACGAGGGCTTGCTTCACTGCCATGTCTTACGCACAGCAATGTCCTGTTGGTAGCAGCAAGAACAGTAAAACACTTTGACACAGAGCGTGCACATTACAAAAATGAAGTGTCATACCAAAAATGGCAGTAAACATTTTCACAGTCATTGTACGTTTGAAGGTGGGAAGTCTTTAGAAAAGATGACTCAATTTTCTTCCTTCCCTCCATGTCTGGGCTGCCTAGAAGGGAAGAAGGATCTACTTAAAGTGGCATTTCAATGGGCTGTTGTGGGCACAACTCCTATAATCCTGGTTGTCTGAGTATGTTCCTCAACAGTCTATCAACACAGCGATTAGGCATCAATGCAAGAGGACTATTTGAATTTTCATCCAGCATTAACTGAATGATAGGGGTTTTTTTTTGCTTTGTTCTTAATTTGTGAACTGTAGTCTTCAAAGAATAAGATCAGGTCATCACAAGTATCGTTGGGATGGGAAACTGTCTAGCTGACAGGCATCACATAATCAACTCAAAAATCCCATTTGAGTCTGGAATTACTGTAGTGTGAATCAGAATCAAATTCATGATTCAAGTGTAATGACCTCCTGCATTACAAACCTCCCTGAGAGATATTTAATTAATAATGTATATTAACTGTGAGTGTTTTGGCATATATGTTTGGCATACATTTTCAGGTAGCCACAAATACAACCTCAAAAGCCCGCAATGTGGTGGCTGTAGGATGACGTATTTTTAAGATGTTCTGCAACAACCTGCTTTGCTCCTTACTGAGTACGAATAGCTGAGGGATGACAGCTATCTTGGTTTCAGTAGAATCTTTGATTTATATGATAATGATAATTTTATTCTGCTGCCAGTACAGAGCACTTTGCAGACTGATATCAAGGTTAATTGTCACTTTGAGAAGAAGTGAAGCACAGTCTGCCAACCTGATGCTCTGCTCAGCTGAGAAAGATCATTGTTATTCAAGTAGTATTTAAATGAGCCCAAATGCTGATAAGTACACAACCAAAATTTTTAATTTTTTTCTCTCACGTTCATTCACTGTGCTAGAGAATGAGGTCATCACTGTGTATGAATATCGCTAATGGACGCTGCAGTAAAAACATGCTGAGTATTTACAGAACTTAAAAGGAGTGGGTTTCCCCTAGTGTGGGCTGTGGGGAAATACTTTAAACTTGAGTTCCTCTTGTCAACACATCCTAATTCTTTTATGTCTGTGGTTGCTTTTAGCTGTTGTACTGTTACCTTATATATGACTCGTTATGCACTATGACCTGACCTTACTGACGAATCTGAGAGGTTTACAATTTGTACTATGCCTTGTAAGTTTTTAGGGTTACTCCATGCTCCACGTATCTCACATTGATTCTAAAGAAAACTTTCATTTTTCCCCTCTAGACTTGGGGAATTGTAAGCAGCCCAGTGGCCAGAGAAATAATGCAGAAACATGCAAATATTACTATAAATTAGCAGGTTGGGGTTTTTTGTATTCTTGGTAGCTGCACAACATTTTACGGGAGCTGTATGCAACAGTGTAGTCTTGTATCCCAGAGAGCCGCAAGACTGTCCCAAAATTTGGGACCAGCTTTGTTCAGTTTACATAACCCCTTTCACTTTAGGGTCTTCAAAATTAAGATTTTACTGTGTAGCTTTCCCTCTTTTTGAAATATTTTAATTGAATAAAATGCATGCTCTGTGTTCCACCTGCTGCCCCCCTGGAGGATTTTTTTTCTTTAATGTGTTTCCTGTGCTGTTTAAAAATTATTAGCTGCAGGGGTCTCTTAGCCTTGAGAATTTTTAATTTATTCTGGTGCAGCAGTAGCTGTATCTTGATACTTGTACTGCTGTTCTTTTCCACACTGCCAAACTGACTTTTTCGTTATTCATGTGAAAACGTCTGGTTTTATGTTTAGTGATTTGTTTGCTGCTAATATTTCAGTGAAGTGAGTTCTGTTTGTTTGGGGTTTTTTTATTATTTAGAATGTTAATTTGATGCAATTTTGGATGAAACTAATAATTGATGTAACTCTGCTAGACAGACTATGTTGTAAATATGTCTAAAACTTGCACAAAGCACAGTAAAATGGTAGAATAGTTACTTTGAAGATTTCAAGAAGTAAAGGTAAAATAAACTTACCTTAGTGGTTTATGTAAAGGGAATAATTTTTGCCATGACTATCCATAAATTTCTGGCTAAGGTGTTTGCATATTATTACTTTTGTAGGAGGACAGTTCATTACTTACTGGTAAGAGACCACTTACTTGTTAATTTAATTCTGTTATTTAATGTGCATTGTAGTCCTGTGGCTAAGAAACATAAATACTTAAATGAATTGTTTTCACTCCTAAACACTTCCATACGTTTTTGTAACATTTTTGGATTCTGTATGGCTTAGTAGCTTTCCACATGACTAATGAAGATTTTAACAAACAAAATGGAAAAGGGCCAACTTGTAATTGTTAGTGCAGTAGCATAATCAGCCATACATGGTTTGTTTGTTATAGCTCAGCAATAGCACAATGTTTCAAAGAGAAAACACGCAGAGATGATTAGTAAGTACCACAGTGATGTGAGACTGTCCAACCACAGAAGCAGTTTAGCTTTTATATGAATACTTCAGCATATGCTTTCATTTTTCTTATCATAAGGGGCACTGATAATGTCTAATTTTAGTAGCCATTTACACTGAGTTACTAAGAAGAAATAAATGAAAGTGGGGTTTTTTTCTTGGATAAATGGATGTGTTGTAGAAGTGTAGCAAATGCTACATGTTGTACAAACAACCAAACCAATTAGAGCTTAATTTATGCAAATATGAAAAGGTGAAAAATATCTGGCAAGAAGACAGTTACTTTTAAACACTAAAATGTTTATCAGAGATAGATAAGCAACTTCAGGATTTATATTGTAGCAATTACAAAGGCTACAAAATGAGCATCCTTTCTGACTGTGTATTGATTGAAATGAAGAAACGGAATCGGAAATAGCAGTGCAGTGTGACAAGTAATGGAGAAAAGATTCAATTGCATAATAGTTGTTGTTACTGCTTTTCAATCTATTTTGCTGAATTTGTTGGAAGCAAGCTTTAACACAAAAAACCAAAACCCAAAGCATAGCCAGGAAGAAAAAAACAAAACGCAAAACTGTTACTGAGTTTACACAAGAATCCAAACATATTTGATTCATAAAACTGTGCTGTTGCTTGGTCAGTTGAATAAATATAAAGCTTCTTATATTTCACTTTCAGAATTTTCATTGTCCTTAACTATTTCAGATATCATTCTGTGTCCTTCTATGGCAACTTTGAAGATAGTATTCCACCATGAATTCTTCCTGGCTTCATCTCAGTCCTGGAAAGTGGTCATTCTCTTGAGAATTCAGTATCAAATATAGAATGCTTGTATAGTGGATAGAAGAAAGTAAATTTGCTGCTTATCTGTGGAGAGACAATATATTAGTGTCCGTTTTTCAAGAGTAAATGCCATTCAGTCCTAAAATTTCTGTTGAGTTTGCAGATTCATTTTGCTCACCGTTTCACTCACCCTTTAGCAAAACAATTGGCTTGCAAGCCTTATGCTGTTTTCTTCCAGCTTCTGCTATGTGTTCTTTGATCCCCTTGATACAGTGACTTGAATCATCAGCTTTGTCTAAATAGGCAGGCTACGAAAGCTGATGAATTGGTTGAATTAGTTTTAAACTAATTTTAATTAAAAAGTGTCCAGACAGATTTTTGAATTCTTTAGTTTCTGTCTTATTTAGGGTTATATTATGTCTATTGATTTTTAAACTGAATCAATGTAAACCTTGTTTCTAAGTGTTCCTGCAGCTTTTTGACAGGTTTAGCTAAAAATAGTCTTAAATCATGTGTTTTTGTTGAACAGTGCAAGTTTATGCATAGACAAATCTTCAGCTGGGTGTGCATTTTGCTTCTTTCTTCCTGAAGAAAAAATGAAGTCCAGGAACTAAGTAAAGTGTTGGAGAAATGTCAACTAACTGTAGTTAACTTATTCACCTTTACAAATTTTACTGTTTTGATGATTTTATTTGACAGGAGCCTTATTTTAACACAAAAGATACTTTTTGGAGGCAAGGTCAACATGTTGTACAACATAATTTTTGACGGCATCTGCTGTACAGTTTCCGTTAAAATGAAATTTTGTAGAGAAGGCTCAGGGGGATCTCATTGAAGTGTATAAATACCTGGAGGGTGTAAAGAAGATGGAGCCAGGCTCTTTTCAGTGGCGCCCAGTGACAGGACAAGAGGCAATGGGCACGAACTGAAACACAGGAGGCTCCATCTGAACATCAGGAAACACTTTTTCACTGTGAGGGTGAATGAGCACTGGCACAGGTTGCCCAGGGAGGTTGTGGAGTCTCCATCCTTGGAAATATTCAAAAGCCATCTGGACATGGTCCTGGGCAACCTGCTGTAGATGGCCCTGCTTGAGCAGGGGGCTTGGACCAGATGACCTCCAGAGGTGCCTTCCAACCTCAGCCGTTCTGGGATTCTGTGATAATTACAATGTAATTATTTTTTTTCTTGTTGAAAAGCATGAATATTCCAGCGTTTTTGAGTTGACAGGTCATTAAAAAACCTAAGGGTCAGTTTATATACTTTTATTTGACTGAAACAATGAGGGCAGATGTGGTTTAAAACCAGACTTTGTGTGGTGGTTGGCTCACATTCTGTGAGTTTAGCTTTATTTTGTATATAAACATGTTCATTGCAAATTTCGATTTTGTTGTACCTTAAGAAATCATGTACAGTGTTTCTTGTTAGAGCGGAGTATAGCTTGTGTTTGTAGATAACTGACTGAAACTGAAGGATGAACTTAGAGAAGCCATGGAATGGATGTGCGAAACTTTTGCCCTTTTTGAATTGACTGTTAATTTTTGGCCTGACATTTAAACTCGCTAATTAAATTTTGATTGAAAATTTTGCAGAACTATTTTGTTTGAGCAACGTGCAACTACTTTACTCACCTGGATTGTACAATTTTCTATTTAGAGTTCTAATAAATGAAATTGGCCGACTTGTCTTCTAACAGCAAAGTTTAGTGCTGTTAAGTGCTTTCACGTGCTTGTTTCAGTGAAGTATGTATACAGTCATGGAGAACTCTGTTCTTTATCCTGAACAATTATTTTTTTTTCCACACTTGACAGTTACTGGATTCCTTTGCATTTATTGCATTTCCTTTTGAATCAAAAACCAAGAGCCAGCCAGCTCCTTAAGGCTTTCTAAATCTGTGCAGCTGAAATCCCTTTTAAACATGTGACCCATTTCATATATTCAGACACATCTAACCCCAGATACAGGAAGAGATCAATCAACGACTAACCTCAGCACCATCCTGCAGAATTGTCAACCCCCTGCTACCAGCAGTGGTGCGGCTCCTGGTCTGCATGACGGAGGAACCTTGCCTGCCCTAGCAGTCTTTCCCTGGCATGCCAGAATGGTAGTAAGCTGTTTAAAAAAAACCCCACCCATATTACTCAAAATGTTATTTTGTATCAGAACAGTAAACATTCTAGTCCTTTTATTTGCTTCTAAAAGCAGTAACTAAATAGCTCAGCAAAAAAAAGGAGTAAATGATACGGTTAAACTTTAATTGCCTGACAGTGGTATTCAATCAGCAAAAAAGGCCTTGCTGATGAGACATGGAGGATCTTGTAGGTTAGATGAAGAACTGGCATTGAATAAGCAAATAAAAAGTCTGGACATGTACAGAGTCATGTCATGTGCCACTTAGTTTCTGAAGATGATTCTTAAGAGGCAGGAGGGTCATTCCTGAGATGGAAAATAGAAGCGTCTTTCACCAGAGATAGGGAAGAAGAAATGATCTGAGGGATGTGTGGAACACTACTGATTTTATAGGAAGAGATTCACCGCCTGAAAGGTTGGGAGACATTAATTTCGCATACAGACTATGTTAAAAAAGATACAGTTACGCAATGATTTTTTGTTTGACAAATACACGTACATTTGTTTCATAGAAGCACGGAATCATAGAACGGTTTAGGTTGGAAGGGACCTTAAAGATCATCTAGTTCCAAACCCACTGCCATGGGCAGGGACGTTTTCCACTAGACCAGGTTGCTCAAAGCCCTGTCCAAATTGGCTTTGAACACTTCCAGGGAGAGGGCATCCACAACTTCTCTGGGCAACTTGTTCAAGTGCCTCACCACCCTTACGGTGAAGAATTTCTTCCTAATCTCTAATATAAATCTACCCTCCTTCATCTTAAAGCCATTACCCCTTGTCCTATCACTACATGCCCTTGTAAAAAGTCCCTCTCCAACTTTCTTGTAGCCCCCCTTCAGGTGCTGGCAGGCTGCTGTAAGGTCTCCCCAGAGCCTTCTCTTCACCCGGCTGAACCACTGCAACTCTCTCAGCCTGTCCTCATAGGAGAGGTGCTCCAGCCCTCTGATCATCTTTGTGGCCCTCCTCTGGAATCGCTCCAACAGGTCCATGCCCTTCGTATGTTGGGGGCCCCAGAGCTGAACACAATACTCTAGGTGGGCTCTCATGAGAGACTGAAAGACTGTTTCAGATTAATATAATTTGGGGTGAAATTTATTTAAAAGTTTACAAAGTTTAAGAAGAAAGTTTAAAAAATGATGGCCATGTATTTTTTTAAAAACAATGTTTCTTCTGTTTCAGCACTTTTTGTTTTAAAAAAACCAAACAAACCCAAATCTTTTAAGGAATCCCTTTGAAGGGCTGCACATTAAGGCTAGGTATATTGATCAATCTGGAATGCAGTTTTTGCATCATTTTGGTGTTTGTTTTTTTTTTTCCCTTTCTTCAATTTAGCCAAATAAAAACAAAAAAACAGTTGTTCCTTGCAGTCCATTAACTTTATAAACCACTTGGATTTCATTTGTGGACAATTTGGTCCATTCTTGTTACTGCAAAGCTTTGGTTCTCTGATTTTCAAGGTTTAACAGTTAATGCTTGTGACTCACTTGATTGTCATGCTCCCAGTAATTTTATTATTGAAGTTGAAATTTTATTATTTAATTACAGTTTAATGGAGAGCAGACAGAGTAACTTCAACTTTATTTTAGATAAGGGTAACACTGGGAGAGGGATGTCCTGTTGCTGACAGTCCAAGTACTGCTTAAAAGAGATCTTTACCTGAGTTAACCCTGACTAAAGAGCCACACGATTCCTCATGTAAAAAGTAAAGATTCCAGAAAAAGCTTTTGAAAATAGCTTTTAAATTGCCATCCAATGTGAAGTAACTGATCCAGAGGATAAATTTAACAAGAATACCTTTGCTGCCAATTTGTTCTTGTATAAACATTCATATTGTAGTCATGTTTAAGCAAGAACTCTGTTTAGACCTTGTGGTTAGTGAACCTGTTCATCATTAAAAATGCCAGGAATAGAGCATGTGACATAGCAGTGGCCTTTTCATACCACAGAAACTAAAAGGAATTATGTTCACCAAGTAATCTGGCTAAATGTCGAAGTAGGGGGAAAAGTGTGAGTGTATTAATTGAAACTTCACTGGCTTCTATGAACTTGGCAAGAATTTATATTTAGATCAACCACTGAATTGTAGGTGAATTTAGACTGTAAATTGTCTGCAGCAGAATTTGGGAAAAATACTTCTTGTAATGGTAATTCCTTAAAATACCAGTGACAATCAGACAAAAAAACGTATCTTGGGTACCTGAAGCTGAAAGCATCTTTCTTATTCTAATAGCTTCTGTTCTTTCTTCCTAAGTACTTGTAAAACTAGCTATTTAATGTCTTAGGTAACATGATGTCCATTCCTTGTGTTGTTTCATGGTTTATCCTAGCCCTTTCTGTTACCTCTATTTATTTATGTTCTGCTCTGCTGCTTCTTGTAACAAAGGGGATGCGCGCGATCTAGACTTAGGTCTATATGGGTAAAATGAACAATACTAGAGTGTGTTCTTGAACTACAAAACTCAGTTGTCTATATTACTTAGTTATTAGAATAATCTGGCAAGGCTTTGGACAGCATCAACCAGTATTGTCCTGAACAAATCCTGAGCATGGCTAGGGAGAAAGAAGGCTGAAAGACATTCCCATCCGGCAGTTGCATACTTTGAAGGGTAAGGGAGTACGGACGCAGGCTGTTCTGTGCCAGCTGCCCTTAGTGCCAGCAGACAGTCCTGGAATGTTTAATTTACTATTATAGGCACAGTCTTTGTGTTATACACCACCATGACGAACAGAAACCACGTGAATCTGGGCACCTTTCTATGCTGAGGTTTTATATATGGGGGGGTTATATCTCATTTGTCTACTAGATTACTTAAAGGTTTCCCCCTTACTGCTGGGTGCTGTTGAAAGAGTAACTTTTATAGCTGTGATTGGGCTGTATTTACTCAGAGCAAGGGCCACTAGGTGATGCTGGGAAATACCTCGGTGGGCCGTGGTTTTGCATAATTGTCTAGACAGGATGTTTTGGGAACGTAACCCACTCTTCTGAATACAGTGTTGTATTAGTATTTTCACATTGCTACGCAGAAATAATATAGTTATTAATGTTTCTTAAAACATGAACTTAATAACAATGTTGTTAAAAGTTGATAGAAATGTTATGAAAATTGTGTGTGAATTAAAAAGGACACCATGTGCTGAAAAGGAAGAGGGAACTATGTGCCTGGCTTGTAGCAAGAGATCAGAAGTTTGGTGTGTGAGCCCAGCTGGCTGCTGAGAAATATCACCCATACCTTGTTTCATTATTTGGGACTGTTGGCATTGATGATGGTCACTGTTGCTGGCCTTGCAATGTGGAAAGAATATTCCAAGGCTGTCACTTTAGGTATGCCTCGGTCAACTTTTCAGATTATGTCAAAAGGTGATATGAGGGGAAGGTGGGGTGGGGAAGAGTGCTGGTATCACACTTCCAGCTTTTGTTGGCCAGAAATACCAGACTTCGCTTTGCAGTAGCAGAAAATGATTCTTTTGCAAGTTTCGCTTCTCAGATGTGGAATGTCTGAGAAGAGCTTCCATCCTCTCCCAAAGCAGAGCGGTTGTTAACCTGGTCAAAAGTTACCAAAATGTGCACTATAATTCTTTAAATGGCTGCTTAGTGACTTTTTACATGGGAGCATAATTGATGGTGTCAGTTTTAATAAATAATTCAGTAGTTCTTTCTCTTTGATTGTATAGCAGGATTTGTGGATAATAGAGGTCTGAGGACTAAGTGTGACTGATGAGAATGGATGGCATATTGCTATCCATCTTGTCACTTTTTACCACGTGTAAAAATTGAATCTGAGTTATTGACGATCCCACAGCATATTTGTCCTCTCACTGTGTGTGGACCAAGAATATGCTTAGAAGGTGATTATTAAACTTTGTGTACCTGAAGTAACCGTTGCTAGTTATACAGTTCTAGTGTTGTCTTTATTGATTCTATTTATTTATTTATTTATTTGCTACATGGAGAGTGTGAAACTCACTTGTTTAATTCTGAATTTAATTGAGTTTAATTTTCTTGTAGTTTAGCTTAAAAGAAATTTACACATGTGTTTACTGTTCCAAAGTCAAACTGTATTTAATCATTTCACATGGTGAAAAAGATCTTATTTGACTCTGATAGTAATGATGAATGCTTTGTAGTAAATGACATGGTCAATAAATTAAGATGTTAGAATAGCATTTATTCTTCTATGTGCCTTTGCTTGACATAAGAATAACTATCTTTTGGGTAAATTTGGATGATTCTACCTAACTGCCTTTTTTGGTTTTTTCTTTCTCTCTTTTTTTACCTTGCTTGTAGTTCATGATTCATCAGCTTGGAGTCCCTTCCACTCTCTATTCATCTTCAGTCTTAATAGGAATTCTGATTGACTGTGTGTGATTCCTAGACATACCTTTGTGTAAGGTGATGTCTAGCAATCAAAATATTGTTGAATGTTTCTTTATTTGGGTATGTGCAGAGAGAGCAAGAGACCATTTCTTTCCACCGTATTTCTTGTTTGTTTTTCCTTGGAGATTTTTTTTTTTCTATCACTATCCTTTCAGGGTTCACTGTGCCCTGAATATGGTCTATTCAGTCCAAAAGTTCTCCCTCTCAAAATAAACCTGAACCCTTCCCTACACCAGTTATTCCACTGTGCTGTCTGTCTGTAGCCCAGGGGATAGTGCTAGGAACACTCCAGGGCATACAGCTCTGCACTTTAGACCCCAAGCTTTAGTCTAACTCCTAAATCTCACTTCCAGATCTCTCCCAGCCCTTCTTCCACTGTCAATACTCTTAGGAGCCATGGGGACTAGTTCCCCTCAAACACTCTCTGGGATGCTCCACAGAAGCCAAGTCAGGTCTGCTACTTTGGTCTGTAGAAGTCTAGTTGTCACACAGTCTTCACTGGCATCATTAAACTAGCTGCCCCCTTTCCTTCCCACTGCAGGACCTTTTTTCTTCTGAGCATCAGCAATAGGGAATAATATCCTGGACGTCAATTGCTCTGTGCTGTCGCTGTAACCCTCTTGCTGATGTACGTCTCTGTGTTTGGTATTGGGGTGGTTTTGTTTTTTTTTTTGTTTGAGGTTTTTTTGTTTGTTTGGTGGGGGTTTTTTTTTTCCATTTGGCCAAACTATCTTCAAAGGAAAGTATTTTTATCCCTGGCATCTATAAGCTGCCTGCAACAGGTGCTCACGCTCTGTACATGTTACACATTGTACATTAACGGAAAAATCTCCAGTAGCCAAGTTGGTCTTAAATGATTGTATAATGCCATAGCATGCTCCAGAAATTATTCCTGTTCATAGCTTTAGACTTGTTGTGCCTATGCGTGTTCCAGTAGAGGCCAGAAGGTTAGTGTACAGATAGTACATAAATTTTTGTAGTCTGAATGGGTTGATACTTGATTACCTCCCTTCACCGTGAGAAATGCGAAGTACTAGGGCATATTACAGAACTTCTGTTAAAGCCAAAACAAGCTTGACTTTAGAATTAGGTTTTGGATTTTATTGATGAGAAATCTGTGAAGTTGAAATTCACCTTTTTATGCAGGACAGGATGGGAAGGCATTTTGGTAGACAACTGAAGGACCATTAAAATAATTCAAAACACTGGCACAGATGAATAGACAATATTGTTAAGTTAATTGCTACACGATGAAACTTTTTCAATTAAATAAAATGCCAAGCATGTGCTGTTTGCATCAGTGGGTAAGGAACTGTGTCCTGTTTAAAACAAACACCCCCCCACACCTGTCTACACTCATTCAACTTTGTCTACAGTCCCAATTCACAGTTTTATATCCTCTCCAGACTGAGTATCAATAAAGCATAAATATCTTGAATAGATGTAGTCATAATACATTTAAAATAAATTCATTTCTAACATGACTATCTGGAGGCTAGAAGCATTTCATCAGCTATAGACCTCAATACTGTATTATTTTACTTGATGTATTGTTTCATTCGCAAAACAGCATTTGTATTATTTGCAGACATCCTAGCATAATATCAGGTTTCTAGAAATAGCTAAATAGCAAATAAGATTATGTTTCTGTATGTCAGCCATATATACTCTCTACTATTCTCTGAAAGGATAATGGAATACTACTCTGTGGCTTAAACTGGCTTAGCTTCTGAACTCTATTTTAAACCTTCATAGCAGTAAGCTTGTATGCTGTAATATATGCTCATTTCTGTAATGCTAAGCTTACATTTATTAAAGCTCCAGCTTCCAGTAAATATCCCTGTTTGTGAAAGCATCTCCTACAACTTCTCCTTCTTGCCTTTCTGAAGACCAGAAATATAGCTTTTATGTTATTTTTTGTTTACTTTTTAATCTGGTTTTCAGTGGCAAAAGATTATACAATCACAGTGTTGTTTCCAAAGTTTTTAGAGAGGAATCTCAATGGCTAATTTCAACCAATTTGACAGGAAAGTAGGAGTCTAAAAAATGCTAAAATCCTACATTAAGCCTACATACCATATGGCCCAGAGCCCGCGTGAAATCCTTGCAGCTATTGCTTTCGTGTGGCAGTGGCCAGGGGGCAACATGTTCCCTCTCATCACATATTCAATAAATCGTCCAGAAAACGAGGGACAATTTCTTCCAACAGCTTCTCTAGTGAAATAAGCTCAGAAGCAACAAAAAGGGTCAAAACAAGCTTCTCAACTTTATTTGGATAGGCAGCAGTTCCTGTTTAGGGACGTGTTTAATATTGAAGAGGGAACTGGGTTTTGGAAGTACCTTCATCTGCGCTCACCACACAAAATACGAAGAGGGATCTGCTGTTCCGGAGAGAGCTAGAGCAGACAATTTCCCCGGTACCTTCTCTGTCGCTCTCTCTGCTTCAGGCTGCCAAATACCAGGTATTGTGGGAGGATAGGGAGCTGACTGGTGTTCTTTTGGTGTTATGAAGTTATTCTTTGAACTTTACTCTTCAGAAGTATGATAGTGCTGTTATTATGCAGGCAATAATTTTAAGAAAAGGTGTGCTTTTGTGAGAGGCTGTAGACTCCGGGATCATTGCTGGTAAGGCAGTTGACTGTTAGTGAAGTGCCTGATTCAGGTGAGATTCATGATTCCTTTGGTCAACAGGATAGGAAGATATCCATTCCTGCAGGACTGCAATCACTCTGTAAGTTCTCTAGTTTTTTGACAAAAAGACTTTGCATTATCTTTCTGGATTGACAGATAAGTGACATACCATTTAGGTAATGAGGTAAAAGTGCCCTCCATCACAATTTTCATACTTCCCAAAAAGCTTGACTGGAATTAATAGCGTACTATCCCTGTATTTGAGCATTTGTGCAAAACCACATTTGTAACTAATTTACCTGTTGGGTGTGTGGAATGAATATTCACCTTCCAAATCATACAGCTATACCACTTTAGGATAGACCACATTTAATGGTGGAACAGAGAATCAAAAAAAATATTGCATAATGTGTTAGTGGTTGGTGCATTCTGGAGAAGGAAAAAGAGCCAGCAAGGTGCTTATTATTATTAAGGAAACTGAAATTTCAGAATATGTTTCCTAGTTAGTCTATCTATTGTGAGGGGAACAGTTTTACTGGTGTGTTAAACTAAGGAAGTCCTCAATTCTGTTTTTCTTTTCTTACCTTTGGTCTGTGTAGAGGTGTGAATTTTTAATGTCTTGCTCAGATTATGCGATTTTGGGTCAGTGTTCTTGTGAAATGCAATTTAGGCACTTAGTTTGCCTACATATCACTGTTAATCCTGTCAGTTGCACCTTTCTTCCCAATACTGTCCCCTCCCCCAATCACTGGCCAAATTTCACCCAAAGTTGACAGAGGGAAAGAGGTGTCAGACAGATTAAATTCATATGAGGTTCTTGAAAATAAGATGACTGATAAAAAGAGACTTTTGCCCTGTGGGATTATTAATATGCAAACACAACCCCTATTAGACATTAGAGAATCCACGTGGGAATGCAGCCCTGAGGCACAAGTTTATTAACTGTTGCTCAGTGGTACTGTCTTGCTTATTTCCTATTTTTACCAGTTGATCTCCAGTTTGGTTTTTTTGCGAGGGTAGGGGACAAAAATGAGGTAAAGAGGATGCTCTGTAAAAAAAAAAAAATAATTCTGTTTCACTTCTGTTTCTTTTAAAATTGTAGCAAGTTTTGAAACTGTTGTTGCTGGTTTTTAAAGAACTAACACTGGCTAAATCTGCCTTTTCCTCTAAAAGGCAGTATGGTAAAGATTGGATGTCCCTGATTAAACATAGGTTACAGTCTTTTCTTTGAAAAATCTTGTACTTTAACCTTTCTCTGACAGTTGTAACTGGAAGTACCTGTTGCATCTCAGTTCTTGAACTAGAGTTAGTCCAGCAGTTAAGCAGCATTGTGTTTTATTTCTCTTTTATTCTTAAATGGGGAAAACAAAATAAAAATACTGCAATTGAAGTGCAGCTGAATATTAGGAAACAAACATGGGGTAGAATAACCTTCTAAAAGAAAAAATGGTGGAAAAAGAAATATTATGCTGCTCAATTCTATGTTTGTGATTTGCAGTTATGGGAAATGCCGGTTATGTCCGTATAATCATGTATATATTTCAGACTAGTCTGTAATGTCTGTCCTGCCCTGCACCAAACTGAGATCTTTTTCCTAGTCAAGGTATTGATTTAATGCACAGGGGTCTTTAGGAAAGACAAATACCACTCTATGTACATTACATAACACTATCTTAAATCATTTCTGCTTCTAGAGGAGCATAGGAAGATGCTGTGTAAAATTTTTACCAAACTACAGATACTCAGTCTTTAAGTTTGTGATGTAATAGTCTGTCATTGTGTTGTGTGTCCCTGCCCCTTCCCCCCGCCCCCCAATTTAGGCAGTCTTTCTTCACTAGATCTGGCCTACATTTATGATTTTCAGGTGTAGGTGTCCTGCAAACTACTGATTATTTAATTCTGGATTGAACATTAGATTGACAGGGGATATCAATAAAATAGATAGCTATATAGAAGAGATAATTGGTGTTACTTACAGTGTTGAACCAAGTCAGGAACAGTTGAATAGATTTCATTACAGGTATTTATCCAGGACTCTAGCACTTCAGCTGGGTACCCAGGAAATTATCTGTAGGTAGAACAGGGATCTGCCTCCAACTTCTCTTGGATTGTAAGCAACTAAAGGAGTTGCCTTTCCACCAGTTCTAGGAGAGGAGTTTGTCTCAACCTCTCTTTTATGCTAGATATAATTACTGAATCCTTAGAGTTGCAATTTGTGTTTCATTGGCCACCTTTCTTTTGCCCTTATTTCCCTCCCCGCCCCTTTGCATGTGTGCTGTCTGTTGTTCTGAAATAACATGGGGTGTCCTTCTGTCCTCTGCAATTTTTCACACATTTTGCAAAGGAACTGTCCTGGGTCAGGTGTTAGAAAGCCTTCATCTGTTGAGGAGCTGATTAGCATTAGAGCTGATGATAGATGGATTTGCAGGTAGTGCTGAAATCCAAAGATAAATGCAGTTCAGTGTAGATAGTTATAACTTTGCTTTTTAATATAATGTAAACAGAAAAGAAGCAGCTCCTTTTGAAAATGCAAATGATTTCAGCATTAGGATCTATTAATGAAATGGTAGCGTAGAAACAATGTCTGCTGACTTCTGAGTCGGTCAAGTAGTGTATAAGTATTTTGAAGACATGTGGGTTTTGTGCACGAGTATGCCTCAAACTGAGACATAGTTTCTGTAAAACAAATTTATTCTGCAACAAAAAGACTTCCTTATTTAGAAACAAGTTTGCATTGATCAGAATTCTTAAGCTGCACTTTGTTGCTTTAAAATTTTAATGTTTTTTTGTATTCCCCAAACCCCTAAAATAAATGAAGGTATCTTGTATTAAATAGCTGTATTTTAGCAGGAATTAACATACAAATGTTTGAGACTGAAAGTTTATAATGCCTTTTATCCTTTTTATGCTTATCTATTTTAAGTAGCTTCAGTGCTCTGTGAAGACAAAGGCACTGGTGTACATGCCACTGATAATAGACAGTGTGACCGTATCATGTATGCTTCCTTAATAATGTCTGACATTATCAGATTGATTAACTCGGCAGGGGGCCTTAATCAGATTTAACTACTGTTGGCAGCTGTACACTGGCAGAATAGTAATACATCACAGAGTAATATTGAACTTCTTTTAGAAGCGGTATTAAACATGAAACTCAAAAATGTACCATAAAAATTATCATTATTTCTGGTACTAATGCAATGAGAAGTGAAACCTGCACATTGCTCACACAATCTCAGATCTCTTTTTGGATCATGTTTTCCCAGATTTTCTGTTGTGATCAGTTCCAAATACTGATCTCTTCAGATTCTCCTTTGGTAGTTAATGGGAGTGTATTTTAAATATAGCTGTTTCTTTTAAGATTCAAAGACCAGTAAATCATTTGGGACTCAATCAATGGCTTAGGCAGAAAAATAATAAAAACATTTTGTAGCTACAGATTTAAGCATGTGTGTATGTGACAAAGTAATGATAGTTGGGTTTTCTGCTTTGTCCTTTTCAAGTCAAATGCCGTATTATGACACATTGCTTTAGTTGCATTTGATGCAGAATACTCACGCTATTAATAAAATGCAGGCCTCAAAGATGTTAATGTAACATTCATTCATAGATCAATAGGTCAGGCGGGACGACTGTGATCATCAAGTGTGACCTGCCTATCGCATGATATTAAGACTTTTCTGAATTCATTCCTGTTTGAACTAAAGCATGTCTTCTTGAAAAGATTGACTTTTAGTTGAAACAAATTAATGAAGGGGACAACCACAGTCCTTGACTATTTGTCTCAGCAATCAGTTATCCTTCAGGTAAATTGTAGTCTGGTTTTGTTTAACTTCCAGATACAACATTTCATTCTATCTTCCTACCATAGTTAAAAACAATAGAAATATGCTACTATTATTGTATAGTTAATTTAGTTAGGTTATAGTTAATTCAAAGTTTTTTTAAAGTCTAGTTAAATGCTGATTCTACTGTTGGTACGTTGTATTTTCCATTAATTTTCCATGCTTTGTGTTCCTCCATTAACTTTCTCTTTGAAAGCAAAATAATTCAAGTTCCTGGATTGTTCTTGTTCTAAAGTAAGCTTTTTAGGTTTTAACTATTATTATGTAAGGTGCTTGTGTTCAGCTGGTTGTTGTGGCATATTTATGAATCTTCCTTCTCAAAACAGATTTTCTTGTTATCCTGAAAGTACAACCTACATTTTTGATTCTTCCATGTAAGACTTTGTGTTTCTTCATATTCCAAATCCTGCTATTTGCTTGTACTTATCAAGAAGTTCAGGTTGCTTTACCTAGGCAATTCAGTGTTTTCCATTTCCTCCATCTCTGCTGAAACTGTAATAGTTATCATGATGATTTAGTTTACTTCAGGTCATGAATATAAATGTGAAACCACAGAGCACCAAGACCTGATCTTGCAGGTTGCTCCTAGAGTGTTTCAAGCCCTCTTTTTCTGACTGAGCAAAAAGCCCTGCCATCTTATTTTCTGCATTTCTGATATTGTGAGAAGACTGGAAGAGTACAGCCTTCTCTCTCTTCCTTCCTCTCCTCATAACGTCTTCCAGATTGCAAATCTTGGATGGTTGACATCCCATAGCTGATACGCTAGGCTGAGCTGTGCTTAAAGAATCATTTCTTCATTAGAATATTTCTTCAAGTTTTGTGGAAAATTATTTATAGCCTTCATATTGCTAAATACATAATTGGAAGAATAAGTTAGTCTCTAATCTGTGGAGTCTTTAGAGTCCTGTCTGATTTTCTGTTTCTGTCTCAGATTCTAGGTAATAGGTGCTACGTGAGTGAGCTTTACAGAAGAGGGAATGAGGCAATGAACTGTTGCTTGGACAAATCCTTATTTATGTTTCGATAATCTGGCAAATCATCAAATTCAGAATGGTTCAAGTATACCTGTACTACCATTGATGAATCAGAACAAAATCATTGTTTTTAAGTTGTGTGAGGAAATTATTAAAAGTGCTCATAAATAATAAAATTGTAAGGAAATATGTGAATTACTTTATAGAAATCTAATTTAGCTTTTTTCCAGAATACCAAACTTCTCGCTCCAAACGGTAGTGATGATTGCTGAAGTGATATTACAACTACTGCAGTGATACTGCTGCTTTGCTGAGTTTGATAATAGAAGCGTCTCAGGCAATAACAACTGTGTGTGCTTCATTATATATCACAGAGAAATTCCATTTATATAGTGTAAGCAGGTAAAGAGGGATTGTTTTGAATATATTTTGTAATTACACAGGAAAGTGCTGTCAGAGAGCTATAAAATAGATGAGCATTGATCTCTATAGCAGAGGTGAAAGAGAATCGATATTAACATACATTCAGACAAATCAAACTAGCATTTGAGCACTTCAAAAATACTGTGATTTCAATAAGATGCAGTAGGAATCATCAAAGTGCTGATAGTTCTCCAGTATTTCTGCATACTTCAGCGGGAGGAGGTGGGAAAGATGGTAAGTTAATGAATATGTCAGATACAAAGAGGAAATGCTTCTGAGAACAAGCAAATGTTTAAGCAGAATGTTACTAACATTGCAGTAGATCACAGAATCACGAAGGTTGGAAAAGACCTGTAAGATCATCAAGTCCAACCATCAACCCAACATCACTATGCCCACTAAACCATGTCCCAAAGTGCTATGTCTACACGTTTTTTGAACTCCTCCAGTGACGGTGACTCCACCACCTCCCTGGGCAGCTTATTCCAGTGTTTCACCACTCTCTCAGAAAAGAAATTTTTCCTAACACCCCGTCTAAACCTCCCCTGGCGCAAGTTGAGGCCATTTCGTCTTGTCCTATCACTTGTCACTTTGGAGAAGAGACCAGCACCCACCTCTCTGCAACCCCCTTTCAGGTAGTTGTAGAGAGCGATAAGGTCTCCCCTCAGCCTCCTCTTCTCCAGGCTAAACAACCCCAGTTCCCTCAGCCGCTCCTCATCAGACTTGTGCTCCAGACCCCTCACCAGCTTCGTCGCCCTTCTCTGGACACGCTCCAGCACCTCAATGTCCTTCTTGCAGTGAGAGGCCCAAAACTGAACACAGGATTCGAGGTGCGGCCTCACCAGGGCCGAGTACAGGGGCACGATCACCTCCCTGCTCCTGCTGGCCACACTGTTTCTGATACAGGCCAGGATGCTGTTGGCCTTCTTGGCCCCCTGGGCACACTGCTGGCTCATATTCAGCCGGCTGTCAGTCAACACCCCCAGGTCCTTTTCTGTGGGGGAGCTTTCCAGCCACTTGTCCCCAAGCCTGTAGTGTTGCCTGGGGTTGTTGTGACCCAAGTGCAGGACCCGGCACTTGGCCTTGTTGAACCTCATACCACTGGCCTCGGCCCATCGATCCAGCCTGTCCAGATCCCTCTGCAGAGCCTTCCTACCCTCGAGCAGATCAACACTACTGCCGAACTTGGTGTCGTCTGCAAACTTGCTGAGGGAGCACTCAATCCCCTCATCCAGATCATAGATAAATACATTAAACAAGACTGGCCCCAAAACTGAGCCCTGGGGGACTCCACTTGTGACCGGCCGCCAACTGGATTCGACTCTATTCACCACAACTCTCTGGGCTCGGCCATCCAGCCAGTTTTTTTACCCAGCGAAGAGTGCACCTGTCTAAGCCATGATTTGCCAGCTTCTCCAGGAGAATTCTGTGGGGGACAGTGTCGAAGGCTTTACTAAAGTCCTGGTAGACAGCATCCACAGCCTTTCCCTCATCCACGAGGTGGGTCACCTGGTCATAGAAGGAGATCAGGTTGGTCAAGCAGGACCTGCCTTTCATGAACCCGTGCTGGCTGGGCCTGATCCCTTGGTTGTCCTGCACGTGCCCCGTGAGCGCCCTCAAGATGAGCCTCTCCATAATCTTCCCCAGCACCGAGGTCAGGCTGACAGGCCTGTAGTTCTCCGGATCCTCCTTCCGGCCCTTCTTGTAGATGGGTGTCACGTTGGCAATCCTCCAGTCGTCCGGGACCTTCCCTGTTAACCAGGACTGTTGATAAATGATGGAGAGTGGCTTGGCAAGCTCCTCTGCCAGCTCCCTCAGCACCCTTGGGTGGATGCCATCAGGTCCCATAGACTTGTGAGAGTCCTGGTGGCATAGCAGGTCATTAACTGCTTCCTCCTGGATCATGGGGAGTTTATTTAGCTCTCCATCCTTGTCTTCCAGCTCAGGGAGCTGGGTACCCTGAGGATACCTGGTCTGGCTATTAAAGACTGGGGCAAAGAAGGCATTAAGTACCTCAGCCTTTTCCTCATCCTTGGTGACAATGTTCCCTCCCGCATCCAGTAAAGGATGGAGATTCTCCTTGGCTCCTTTTGGTTGTTAATGTCTTTATAGAAACATTTTTTTTATCCCTTACAACCGTGGCCAGATTGAGCTCTAGCTGGGCTTTTGCCTTTCTAATTCCCTCTCTGCATGACCTAACGAGATCCTTGTACTCTTCTTCGGTTGCCTGCCCCTTCTTCCAAAGGTGATAAACTCTCCTTTTTTTCCTGAGTCCCAGAAAAAGCTCCCTGTTCAGCCAGGCCGGTCTTCTTCCCCGCCGCCTCTTCTTATGGCACATGGGGACTGCCTGCTCCTGTGCCTTTAAGACTTCCTTCTTGAAGAAGGTCCAGCCTTCCTGGACCCCTTTGCCCTTCAGGACCATCTCCCAAGGGACCCTCTCAACCAGTGTCCTGAACAGGCCGAAATCTGCCCTCTGGAAGTCCATCGTAGTGGTTTTGCTGACCCCCCTCCGTACTTCATCGAGAATTGAGAACTCTATCATTTCATGGTCGCTAAGCCCAAGACAGCCTCTGACTTTCTCTTCTCCCACCAGACCCTCTCTGTTCGTAAACAGCAGGTCAAGCAGGGCACCTCCCCTGGTAGGCTCCCTTACCAGCTGTGTCAGGAAGTGATCCTCCACACACTCCAGGAACCTCCGGGACTGTTTCCTCTCTGCTGTGTTATATTTCCATCAGACGTCCGGTAAGTTGAAGTCCCCCACAAGAACAATGTCTTGCGACTGTGAGACTTCTGCCAGTCGCTTGGAGAATGCTTAGTCGGCTTCTTTGTCCTGGTTGGGTGGTCTATAAGAGACACCCAGCAGGATAGCTGCCTTGTTTGCCTTCCCCCTCATCCTTACCCATAAGCACTCGACCTTGTCATCGCAATCGTTGAGCTCTATACAATCAAAACACTCCCTAACGTACAGAGCCACCCCACCGCCTCTCCTTCCTTGCCTATCCCTTCTGAAGAGCTTATAGCCATCCATTGCAGCACTCCAGTCACGCGAGTCGTCCCACCATGTTTCTGTGATGGCAGCTACGTCGTAGCTGTCTTGCTGCACAGCGGCTTCCAGCTCCTCCTGTTTGCTGCCCATGCTGCGTGCACTGGAGTAGATGCACTTGAGCTGGGCTATCGATTTCGCCCCCAACATCGGCATGCTCATCTCTAGGCAGCCTGGATGTTGGCACCTGGCAGTCACATAATTTATGACAATGTATATTTAAGTAGCAATTGTCCAGGAAGGCAGCAGACCATAAAAATGTGCATAAAAATGTGGGTTGTTTTTTAATTCTTCTTGTGCTCTTGTTGTTGTGGGTTTTTTTTCATTTCACATCCATCCTTGTTTTCCCATTTAGTACTTTTGGGGCTGCCTTGCAGATCACAAAGGTGTGCTGTTGGATGACATTGTTTTACAGATTACTTTCCTTGCACGTGACAGAAAATGATAGTTCCATGGCATTCTTATGATAGATAAAATTGTTACCAATCTGATGTTCTGGGAGTCTTATTGTGAATGCTTATATATATTTACTGTGAATTAGAGAAAGTGTATTATTTACAGTTCTCATTTGTTGTTTCATGACTTAATTCTCTGTTTTACTTAAGGCCTAATCAAATTGGTTTGTGGGTCAGACTGAGTCCCCAGATTAAAAAAAATAGCAATACAAATAACAGTGGTGATTCAAACAAACCTTTTACAGACGTATATTTCACATGGTGTTATGTGATTGCTATACCTAAATCGGTATTTCCTGGTTTTATAACTACTATTTTGACTTGTTCAGGGTAGACTTGAATAGCCCTGACTGTTTAGGGTCTCCTCATTAATATCTGTATGGTATTTTTATCAGGTCAAACTTATTTCATTTAGCACAGGAAGCTACACTGAAGGGGTTCAGATAATCCAATGTGGTGTAACGTGGATTCAGTTGTTGTCAGTAAGGCAGAAGAAAGAACAGATTTTCTGAGAGGATAGAGGACATTCACTCACTAATTCATAACATAATGTATGGGACGCAAAGATCGATTGGTTTTCTACTTGCTGGTAGATGTTTTGCACCATGTCCCCACGAATATCATCTGCTCTGGAGAGTATAAAATAAATTGCATTACCAGGGTAAATTAAACGAGTCAGTAATAAAACGGTAAATTCAGTTATTGCGAAAAGAACTTCATATATGCATCAGATCAGCTAAATAACTAACCAGCTACTTAAAGTTTCTGGAAGATAATGTATTATCTGTACTAATAAGAGATTTTAGGGAAATGCCCAGTTAGAGAGTTTCCTTCCTTGCCGCTTACATTTTTCTAAAGAGTTTTTGCCTTTTGTATCAGTCTCTGAATATAAAATATCTTACCGATTTGAAGCTCCACTTCTCTTTAGCAGCTGGAAGGAACAGGCTGTCCAAAGTATTTTGGAGCCTGTGAGGCTGAATGCTAGGATTAGATAGCTTGCTTCTTTTGCAGCCTGCCTGCTGTTGCTTTAAAAGGGAATTTTTGAAGTCTTTCACACAGTTCTCCAGGGTTATCTAGGTTATCCTGAGTTATCTCTCTTTCCAATGAGTCATTGCTACTACTCATGATAAGTTTGTGTGGGTTTGGGTTTTTTTTTTTTCCACGAGTAGAGTGTGATTCACATACTTATTGCTAGTTTGGTTTTGGCATATGAATGAAGAAAAGAATCACTAAAAAAAAAAAAGTTAATTTTCATTCTGCTCCTGTGTGCAGCCAGATAGAATTTTCTTTAGGCATGGGAATACAGCCTTACTGGTTTACAGTTGGCTATTAAGTTCGTAATTGGAAAATTACATTTTTACTCTAGAAAGAGAGGAAGCTATTTTTCCTGCAAAATGTAATTATTTTTCATAAAAACAATTCTCGAGTTAGATGACGAAGTGGTTATAAACCATTTTCCACTTGTCACTACTATTCAGAAGAGTGGGTTTTTACAGCCCTATTGCCATGGACCATCAAATTTTGTTCTAGGCAGTTGAGTTGGGACTCAAAGATAGGGCAAATAAATCCTGGAAATGTAATCCCAAATAAAAGATCATACACTTTCTAGTAGGATGGAGGGCTCAATTTATTTAGTGTCTTAAAAATAGCAGAACTTGATATCTGATGACAAAGCTTGTAATTGTCAGAGAAAGCAACAGTAGTCTCTTGTATAAGATCCAGGGAAAAAATAACAGAATATGAAAGGACAAAGAATGAGAGCAAGCAGCTCTCATCAATAGATGTGTTATAGTGAACTCAGCATGCTGGTAGATGTGTAGAATAGATCATCGTTCCTCTAAAAATACTGGCATTTTCGCTGCAATATTGAAGCAAATACAGTAAGAGGTACATTGACAATCTACTTCTTGTGGGAGTAGGTCTTGTATCAAAAGAAAATGTTTTCCTTTTGCTATGAATTATATCTCTAAAATAACTAGAAATAATTTCTAATAATGTGGGTCAGATCATTGCAGAAGAATTATCAATTTTAATATTCTTTTAGAAGTACTTTAATCCACATTAAAGTTGTGAAACAATGGAGCAATTGTTACTGTGTCAAACATTGTTCCTCAGGTTTGGGCACTGAACAGAAGTGGAAAAAGTTTCTGCTGTTCGGTGGGGGAGGGGATTGCTTTTATTTTAGCAGTATGGCAGTCTTGAAGCTAAAATGCTAATTTTTATTTGGAATAAAGCAGCTGTTAATTGTTTTGTAGAATACTATTGAAAATCCATTAATGTACGGGAGAGCAAAATCGATTATGCATCTGTTCATGTGTTTACTGATCCTTGGGAAGAATGTCACCACAGATTAGAAGAGTTCTGTCATGGGATCTAAAAAAATCTGTATTCTTCAAGCTTTATTAAAAAAGGAGCAAGAAAATGGCTTGCAGTGTCAGTCAAGAACGCTATAACCATTAACTTTGCAAGAAGGACATTGGAATTACATTGTATTTTCATAAAAAGTGTTAAATTGTTCCTCTCTTGGGAAAATGTATTAAGAATTTGGTGGCATTTTACCTCAAATAAATAATTGATTCCTCTGTTCAGTGGCTAGGAAGCTTACTCGTATAGCTAGCTCTAAGCAAGGGTAAGCTGATCTGATCTCAGCATTGTACAGAATTAAGTGTTCGAAAGATTGCAACTGTGGCAAAATAAACAGCTAATAGGAGAACTGTGTGGGTGAGATGATGTTTGCAAATGCTGAGGGAGATAGGCATTGAGGACTTCTCTTTATGTGTTTTTATTAACAATCTTGGACTTTCTGAGAGTTCTCACAGAAGTAAAAACTGTGTACATCCAGGAAGCAAACACCATTTTTATGTAAAATGATGGAGCTAGACAAGGATTCAGGGAGAGATGGGCATCAGTGGCTGATTACCACATTGATGTTGCTTGCTCCAAACTTACACCAATGAAAGTGCTTTAAAAGAATGAAGACTACAGCAGGAAATGAAAACTTTAGTAGCATGTCTAATAAATGCATCACCTCTGGGGTTTTTTTGTGTATACCTTTTTAATTCAAATCTCAGCTGGCTTCCCTGCAGCTCTCTGAAGTTCCAGGTCAGAGTCCTAGAATTCTTGATCAGGATCATATCTTAATCAACCATTTATCTTAAATGAGCATATTCAATCATGGACAATTCTAAGTAGCTTACTACATGTAACGTAGTTATTATGTAATTTCATATTGCAGCTATTTATTTAACTTTCAAAACTACAGTGCTCAGCTTTTATATGCTGTCACATTAAATACTGAAGAAAATAAACAAAGATTTAAATAATCATCTGAAAATGTTAATAAATTGGGGTTTTTCATACACTGGAAAACACACTAATAAAACCAAAAACTAACATCTATAGATGCAGATCTAAGTACCTTAAACAGTCTTTCAAATAGTTACAGCTTCAAAAAGTATACATTAGCCAAATTCAAGTACTTTTTTCAATTAAACATTCTAAGTACAAATACTGTATTGTTTGAGGCTTTGAATGTTAAGAATCTCTTATCAATCACATCATTACCCTTTTTTTTTTTTTGACCCAAACCATTGGCAGTATTCAGTGTTGCCAAGATACCTTTTGGGAAAAATTCGTGTTTCTTTGACATCACTTTATTTATGAATCTTGTAAAGAAGCATCTCAACAATGAGGAAAACATTTTCAATAATTACAAGTTTTTCTCTATTTAATTCTTTTTCATGAAATTGTTCTACTTTGACTTTCTAGGCTACTGTGGCAATCCTAAGAATTGTTATTCTGCTCAGTACTGAGGATTGCCCAGGTCTCTCTGGGTCAGCATACGAATTTAACTAACAGATTTATTAAGAGGGCAGGTTGCATCCCCTGCTGCATTTCGCCTCTTTGTTCAGATAAAAACTGCAAGACAGCATCAGGATAAATTTTTGTGATGGATATTGTTACTAAGCTTCGGGGGAGGGCGGAATTGCGTTAGTTTAGTTTTTAAACTTTGATCCTGTTTCAGACAGAATATCAGTGGACAAAAGGATGTCAATTATCTTGTACAAATCAACTTCTCAAGTTTCATCCTTAGGGAGAAGTAACAAAACCAAGTATTGATTGCTCAGTTAGACTAGTCAGGGGACTCAGCTACGAAAATAGATCTTGGAAGAAACAGGAGGCAGAAAAAGCATGGACAAAAGAAAGGAACAGATAGGAATGTTTTCTTTGCAGATGAGTGCTTGTAATTGCATAACAAATCACAACAAAAACTGGCAGCCGAGAAGAGAGAGGGGGAAAAAAAACAATGTGTATAGACTGGGATCCTGTTTTCTGAACCTTAAAATTATTCAGTTAGGAAATAGTGAAACACCTGCAGGGAAGTGGCAAAGTGGGTGTTTCACTGCTTTGTCTAGAACTGTGCATATCCTATGCTACCTAAAATAAAGAGAGAATGATTTCGAGAGGGCTCCATATAGTACCCAAAATGTCCATTTGCTTAACTTCTGTGTGTGCTTGTCTCAAGAGAGATGAGCTATAAACGCAGTGTCCGCAAGGATGAAGCTCTGGGAAAGTGTAATTAGACTGCTGAAGCATCTGTGAGCCAGCACCTAAGGTCATCTTTCCTTGAAGGATTTTCAGATAGAGCCTGTGTCTCCAGGAAGCATGCCAGAGAGGACAAATCAATACTGTAGGCCAGAGCGCACAGTCCCAGCTGCAAGCAAAGAAGTTTTGTCAGGACTACGGGATGCACAGTATTTATGTTCTTCTCAGAGTATCCTTAGCACCCTGACATTTTGCTCTGCCAATGACCACAATATCAGAGCAATGTCAAACCACGCCTGGATCCTTAAGGTAGCATTCAACCTCCAACCAAAGCCCATTCAGCTCCACCTCTAGTCAGCTTTTTACAGGCTGTGGTTGAGCCAGTGGTTCATGTTGTTCTTGAACTGCTCATTTTAAGAAGCTTAATTATCTCTTACATTTATTCCAGATGAAGAGAGTATGCCTTGCCCACCAGCTCATACAAGATTTTACCCAATTTTCATCATACACATCTTGAGAGTATAATAATTAACATAGGCATTATAGTTGAAGTCAAGAAAGTAATCTGTCTAGTGATGGAGCAGTACCTTCAGATGGAAGAAGTTCCTCCTTAGTGCATTAACCTTTTTTCTCACATACGCTAAGGACACTAAAATAAGTTGTTTCAAAAATGAAATGTTAAGTTTGATCTTTGTGCAAGTCATACTGCTGATGATTCAACTGGATTTCAAGACAACAAAACAGTAATGGCATCCTAGTTGATGCAATAAACATGCCATTTTAAAAAGCTGTGTTCTTGCAATCAATAATTGGAGTTACTCTATTGAGTATACCATGATTTTTTCTCGCTTTTATTAAGCTTAGACTCAGGTAGGAGTTTAAGCACCCTTGTAAAGTAGCATTCATTTAATGACTCCGTCTTGAATTAAGTGTATCGCAAAAATGAAACAAGGTATAGGGGACAAAGGTAGATATTAAAATTACAGTGCCAGTTTTGCAAAGGATTGTTCAATCTCTGAATACACAGTTATATGGTGTCAAAGCTAGCATTTATACACTTAGTTTCAAAATGTGATGCAGCAATTGCATGTTTTGTGTTGCAAGCTTTATGCCTGAACTCAGCCTATATGTATGTATATTCTTTAAACAAATGGATTGAGAAATGACTGCCTGAACAAATAGGGGTTACAGAATCAGTGCTTTTGAGAGAAGTGATCTAACCAAAAAACTAAAGCCCCTGCTCCCGTACTTAGACAATTGGAATCAGTCATACTTTCTGAGACAATATTAAAAGCATAATTGTCTATTTATAATAGCACTTAGATTTCATTCAGTAAGCACTGATTCAGACCAGTGGGAATGTCATTTTGAAATACCCAGTAGTAGTACATGTTACTACTGTGTAACAAAAATGGAAAAATGTACGTAGGTATGGGCTGCATCAAAGGAAGCGTGGCCAGCAGATCAAGGGAGGTGCTTCTGCCCCTCTATTTGTGAGACCCCACCTGGAGTACTGCAACAGCTCTGGAGTCCTTAGTACAAGAAAGACATGGACCTGTTGGAGTGGTCCAGAGGAGGACCAGAAAAATGATCAGAGGGATGGAACACCTCACCTGTGAAGACAGGCTGAGTTGGGGGTTGTTCCGCCTGAAGAAGAGAAGGCTCAAGGGAGACCTTATTATAGCCTTTCAGTACTTAAAGGGGGCTTATAAGAAAGATGGGGACAGACTTTTTAATAGGGCCTGTTGTGATAGGACAAGGGGTAACAGTTTTAAACTAAAAGAGGGTAGATTCAGACTAGATATAAGGAAGACATTTTTTACAGTGAGGGTGGTGAAACACTGGCACAGGTTTCCCAGAGAAGTGGTATATGCCCCATCCCTGGAAACACTCAAGGTCAGGTTGGATGGGTCTCTGAGCAACCTGATCTAGTTGAAGATGCCCCTGCCCATTGCAGGGGGATTGGATGAGATGACCTTTAAAGGTCCCTTCCAACCCAAACTATTCTATGATCTCCAACAAAACTCATATTCCTTAAATGTACCATATTGTTCAAATCTTACCATGTTTATTTTTAAAATAGTAATTAATACATAGTATTGTACACTTCTGTTGCATTTTCACACTGGCTTGCAGTTCACCTGTTCACCTTGCTTCAGGCTGGGTTAAAAAAGCATAAATCTTTTTTTAATTATGGTTGGGTTTTTTTGGTATTGTGATTAAAAAGCATACATGATATTTTATGTGTCGATATTGTGAATCTATCCTGTTTAGTATCTTCAGGAAAGTAACACAGAAAAGAAACATCCTGTTTTCAAAAATGGCTTCTGCAAGCCATTTCTCTAAGCAAGTTCTCTCTAAGGACTTTTTGTAACAAAATTACTCAACGAATTCTAAGAGTTTAAAAAGGCTTTGGTATTGTGTAAATAAAGTAGATGGCTGGAGCAACAAACTAGGTTAGTTGTGGTTAACTGGCCCAATAAAACAACTTTCATGAACTCTAAGCAAGTATTTACCTGGCCTTTTATTCTTCTTTTGTAAATAAAAGCTGAAAAATGAACACAAGTAGTGTAAATTAATATAAACTTTTAAACACTGGTTATTTTCAGCCTGCATTAAAATTCTCCTCAACGTACTTTGTCCTGTGAGAGGAAATAGGAATTATGTCTCTCATGCATGAATTTCATGAATCATGGACAAACACTGGATCTGTAATATCACCCGTTCTCCTGGAGATTACTTTCTCTTTATACTGGTAACTGTGGTATTGTGGACTTGCCTAATACCTGGGAAGAAGCCCACCAGCAGCCTTCAAGCATAGACGATGGGAAGCGTCTGCTCCCTGTGGTGGGTTTTCCCTCCTTGTGGAGCAGGTACAGCAATGACTGGTGCCAACCGAGGAGAGAGGCTAGGACATAAAGTAGAGAGTTACAAAGGTAAATATTTATTCATGCGCATGAGGTGTCCCAGCCAAATTGGGGCACCCCAAATGTAGTTTCACACGTTCAAATGTTCAGGTGCAACACGATTTGACTGATCACTAGCTCTCACACTAGTGATGACTAATCATAGTAAAACTTTGCAAAGCAGCTCTATTTCTGCAGCATTCTTGCTGTTTGTCTATTGATTCAGACGTCCCTGGAGTCAGTCTTGCTAGAGTTACTTATCTATGATGCCAGATGACACTGGGAGTGTTTCAAAGATGTGTTAGAGGGGCTAAGATGGTGGTGTTATCTTGGTTGTCCAGGGGTATCCTTTATCCTTCATGGACAGCTCTAAGCTTCCAAGAAGCAAAGTCCTTATTTCCAGAGCTGGGCTGTTCTTTAGTTTGTTTCGCTTTAGCATGAACAATACCAAAATCTCCAGTAAAATTCCACTACCTCATTACATGACAGGGTATAATGTGAACTAATATATATATTAACAAAGTTAATACACTTTCATACTATAAAGACTGGTTGATGTAATAGTTAGGGAAGGCAATTTTCATAACACTGGTGTGAAGTAGTTCTCCTTTCTTACCTGAGAGAAGATTGCATGCACAAGAGCATTTTGAGTGCAGTGGTACCTTGTGTCACCCCTTCTCACAGACCCTATGGCTTTCACAAGACCAGGCTGAAACGTGGACGCAGTCAACCTAAAGGAAGGCCAGCAAGCAGAGGAGTTACACAGACCAGGAGAGCCTCCAGCAGTGGACCTAGCCTGCTGGGACTGCTGGATCATGTTGTAGTTGTCTGCGCTCTCTCCCTCGTTCCCCTGTGAAACTATCTAGCTCTTTGGAGTGACTATTTGGATAGTTATCTCTCTTCTGAATTTGTTGCAATTTTTTGGCTTATTGCCTTGCACCTCTCAAGACGATTAAGCAGGCCTTTCTAACTTCACCTGTACTTCACAAGTAAAATTGGGGTTGGATTGGATTGTAAATACAAAAGAGATGACTCATCTGATAAAACATGTATTCCCTCAGTTTCTGTACGACATTGTTTGCTACTCCAGGCTACTGGCTTTTGCTTAACTAATCCATGAAGATTTTACTTTTTTTAATACCAATCACAAATGTCAGATAATGCACTGAATTTTAACTCTGATTTGAATCACTCCTTGGGTAACAAACAAAAAATGACTGTACATGGAATTCTGTATGTTTGCATAATTTCTTAGTACAGGCAACTCCAGTATAACTATTTCTACTGTAGTGATATATATGCATAGTTCTCCAGTAGTGTGCCTGTATAAATGTGGGTTTGTATCCATTCTTCAATCCTGAAAGTAATGGATTTATTTTTAAAAAAATAACTGGGCCTTTTACTTTAAGCCTTCAAATACACTTTACAAATTCTTCACAGATGGTTCCTTGGTTTTATCATTTTCCAGACCAGACATTTATTTTTCTTCCTATTAACTTTTTCTTTTTAATATTTTAAGGCAAGATTATTGCCCCTGACACACAAGATCTGGCTTGTTTTGGCTGGCTGCAAATTCTGCCTACCCAGTTAGAGGAAGAAAACTTCATATTGACTTCAAAGCTGCTCCCCCACTCCATGGTCCCTGTGGTGGAAATGTATCTATAGTGCTTTTGACCTCTGATTTTAGCTGCCTGGTACAAAAAGAAGGGTGGGGAGAAAAGGGCAGGGGCTTGTCGTCTGTTGTAGGTCAGAATAGTTTCTAGACATGTTTTTTGGGCTGGAGAGATGTAGAATAAAGAAGGTACTGTCCTAATTTATGTGCTACTACTCTGCTCCTCTGAACAGGTGCATTAGAGAGCCTGTACACTGGTGAATGCCATCGGTCCTGGGTGGTATTAAAGGCATTCATTGGAGTAGGGAACCAAGAATGTTAAGCTTTCTTTCAGTGGTCCATTCTGTTTATAATTGCATGCATGTGTATATGTGTACACATATATACATGTGTATCTCAGCAGCTTATTTACTGATATATTTGTTGCACATAGGTAATAAATGCATTAGCTGTAGTTAGTATATTAGTTAAATCTAGCTATTAGCTATAGTTTGTTACAAAACCTGCTTTGCTAATTCACCTCCATATTAATCTGCTCTGTTGCAAGTTTCAGGCTTATTTTGTTTGGCTTTGTATTACAAAACTGTAGTTGGTAGCTTTATTAAATCAAACAACCTAATTTCTTACCAGTTGTCAAGTATTTGTTCAGCTGCCTTGTCTGCACAATCATCTTTGAAGATGCTATTTGTGCAGTAAGTGCCCTTTAGCAAATAAAAATACAACAATGTGAAGTGGTGTAATTTAAAGATGATGTATTTTTGCCAGACCTGTGACCAGTCATTCAGTCTCTTTTTCCTGTTTGTCATGAAGGCATTAGGGTAACAAAACCAGGGAACCTCTTTGTATATGTATCTAGTAGTGCTGGTGAAACAGGCTTTTAGACATCTAGTACTTCCTAAATCTCTAATGTGTAAATTCAAGTGATTTAAGGTATGGTTTTAAATGGTTTCAAAAAAAGACAGCTAGGGTGGAAGTAATTTATTTTCTCTTCTTTTTATCTTTGCTTATGTGGGTATAACTTCAGAATAGAGCTTGTGAATGCTCCTTATAATTTAGAGTGTGTTTTACAAAATTTGCATTTAAAATGCTGTAATATTAATTTACTGTTCTATTTATGATAAGAAAGCAAATACCTCCTACTTGCCCAGTAGCATGAGAGGCAATCATTCTGAATCTGAAGTGGACATCCTCTGATTTCTGACAATAAATATATATTTTTTATATATATATATATGCTATAATTCCCCTGCTTTTCTCAGAGAATTCTTAACAGGTGTTGATTTAAAAAAAAATAAAATACAGGCAATCCATTAAAAGAAGAGACCATTTTTGGAGATTTTGACTTTCGTACCTCTGAAATATTCACAACTTTACACTACATTTTCATAAATCTTGTTTGGGGACTTTAAGATGCTGTTTTAGACAGTTTGGTAAAGTGGACCGTTACAAGGTGGTGGTAGGTGTTTTCTGGCTGGTCTGGTTCACGCTCTGCTCCCCAGGCAGCTCTGGTGGGGCTGCCTGCCCCGCTGCCTGTCCCTGGGCTCCAGCAGGGCTGCAGGGCTTGGCCCCCTTCCCGGCTGCTTCCCTCGCTGCTCCGGAGCACAGGGGCGGCGATGGGGACAAGGTGCCCTGCTGCTGGGCCGCAGTCTGCTCCCAGCTGGTCCCCTAAAACTAGCTCCGCTTCATGAAAATTAATTAAAATAGCTCTGAGGGAAGAGATGAGTGACTTATTATGGACTGCCTTAGCTTTCCTTTTCTATTTTAGGGATGGAGGTAGGAATCTGGCTGAGAGAAACCCTTTTACTGGGACTTAATTTTTAGCTTTTGCTTTTAGATACAACTGACTTTGAAAGCCGAGAGGTTGAGGGGGAAAAAACAGCCTTGAAAAGGACACTGCATCCCTCAGGCCCGTGGAGTTGTACACATCTCATCTGACCCACATCTGGAGAGTCGACAGCAGCTTCCCGCTGCCTCCAGACTCTGACAAATGAGTTCTGCCAGATTGTAGCTCAACAGCTTAAGGTGTTACCATCCCCAGATGCTTCTGATCTCTCTGCTGGCACTTACTACCTGGGAGAGGGCTGCCCTTTGATAAAAATGATTTTTTCACCATGATGCCATGCTGTAAAATGCAGGAGTCAGTATGTAGACACATGCCCTGTTTTTCTGTAGCATTGATAGGCGGGCAGAGAGCTGTGGATGAGTTTGTCTTGGACTCTTTCTACTAAATATACCTAAGCTAATGTGTTAACAGATATGCAGCTAGACCTTCACTAGGAGTTTACCTCTAGTCTTCTCTTAGAAGTGGGCACTTACTTGACAACATTCATTCATGCAAAATGACCTATCTAATTTTCTGGCATTTAGCTGTTTTGTATAGTTAGTCCGAAGTCCAAACTTCATATTTTCAGAAAAATAAATGTAAGTTAAGAAATGCATGAGCCTTTGCTGGAATACTGACTTTTTCCAAGAACAGAAAATATATTCAAGTAAAGAGAGTATCTGTGTCCCTCAGAGATGATAAAAATGTTCTGGTTCAAAATAAACATGGCAGAAAGTTACTAATCAAAATAGGAAAAAAAGAAGTGGATAGATTGCATAGTTCCAATAATTTCATTTGCTCTGAAAACTTTGCTGTCATATCGTGGCATTTATGTGTGTTCAGGCATACATTTTCTCAATTTCACCACTCCTGGTTGGCTGCATCGTAGCACTGTTCCTTCATCTATAATGATAAGCAAGCAAACAAATTTTGAAAACTACTAATGCAAAGCCAGTATGGTTCAGTCTACTACTGCTTTATGGACAACTGGCTTTCTCATTTTGCCCCTGATGAGGAAATGCATTATTTCTCTACTATGTTCAGTTCTTTTTCCCTTGCTACACTTGATAGTGTGCATGCAGCCAAGCCAACGTGTCATCAGATCATCTGCTGTCATCAAACGTTATTAGGTTTTTTAAAGAAAACTTAATTCACAATTGATTGTTTTAATACATAAGATATTCTTGCTAATATTTTTTTCTCTAATATACCTAGTCTTCTGCATATGTGAGTAAGTGTAACCTTACAGAAGAGAGACACTGTTGTGCAGAGTGTACAGCAAGAAAATATGTGAACATTTCAAAGAAAAGGCAGTTTTAAGTTGGCATAGGGACTACTGCTCATCATGTTAAATTATATGTAGTATTATTTTAATAAGTTCAGAACATTTTATTTAACTTCCTAGTTTTTTCCCCCAACACAGACATGATGAAAGGATAAAAGGAAGTGATTAATGCTTCATCTGCAGCCTGTTCTGTTTTTCTGTCATATAATTGCCAAGAAGGTTGCTGTTGATCATCTTTGTAGCAATGGCACATTAAGGTCTACTGAATTAGCCAATTAAGCAATTTATATTTATGTAAAGAATGCAACTGGATATATAAAATATAATCAACTGATGTGGTGTGCTGCTTGTCTCTTTGCTTTCTCAATTATTAGGCAACATCCATGCTTTCAGTGCAAAGTGAATAAATAATTGAATAAGGTAAATAATGAAGCCATTATGCAATTACTCATGGTTTGGGTATATTCTCAGTTTTTTGCAAGACTATTCACCTACTAGCTGCTGTCTACACCAATGTTAACCCTATATATTCTTCTTTTTATGTCAGTCTCCAGATTTAAAACTTCGTGTCATGTTTTTCATATTCATCAGATGGAGAAATGTATCTGGTTTACTGTGTATTTTGCGAAGTTTTCAAGATTTCAATTTGTCTTGGGTTATAGCTTGCGTGAAAAAAAATTTCATGAAAGTGCTGCTCATTTTTAACAGATTTACATCAGAGATGTATTTAGATTTGTGAGGCCATTTGAAGTGGGTTTCATAATCAGAAGTGTGGTCAGAACTGAAAAAGCTTGTTATCCTCTGTCCTTCAGAACTAAATCAATTTCAAGAGACAGGCTGTCATGCTAACCTGTGAAATAGCAACAATAACTATTTTATTTAATTTTATTATTGGTGCAAGAATAATGAAACTGAAAAAATAATGAAAGGATTATTCAGCTTAACTTCTGTTTCATACACCAGGAAAATTAACACCCCCTTACTTACAATTTTTTGTGTAATACAAAATTCTATTTTAATCATGTTAAGAGATTTCTGTGATGCCACGTCCAATAACTTGCATTGCTATGAATAACCCTCACCCATTTTGGAGTTTAGTTTAATTTCTTTGGCACTAATATAAATTTGACTTTATTCTTTGGAGGATTTAAGAGATTCAAAACTTTGAACATACCAACTGTTAAAATATAACTTTTAACTATTATTTTAAACTTCATGTTTCTAGCTCTGCAGATGTTCAAGTATGTGCTGTGATGTTTGTGAATTAAGGTCAGATTTCTAAGTTCTCCTAATGTGTTCTGGAAAAGTAAGGAACAGTTTCCCCCAATCAAACAAAACCTGAATAAGGTTCTTCAGTGTGAAATAAGGACTACCAAAGAGCTGATATGATAGGGTTGTGGAAAATCACACATTTCAAAAGGAGGCAGTAGTTCTCCACACTTTCAGATACAGGAATTAATGAGCATCAAATGAAATTAACAGATGACTCATTTATGGAGGGTTTCACAGAATACCTATGTAAGCTAGGGAAGTCCTTTCTAAGAGTTGCTGTGCATGCTAAAACTTCATGTGGAATAGAGGAGAGACTGGAAAAGTGCCCAGAAGAGAAATTCTTACTACGTCCATGATATGCATAGAAACCACATTTGCCTCAGCTGCAGAAGGTCCCTGGGTTGCAGAACGGGAAGCACGGGAAAATGTATTTTACATAGTGACCCTGCTGTTATCTCTTCTGTGCACATCCCTTTTGCCCACTGTTAGAAACAAGATCGTGACCTAGGCTGGCTGCCTTTGTGCTCATAAGTAGAAATGAGAGTATATTCAATGTTGCTCTGCTCACTTTAACACCAATAGAAGTTCTGTGGATTAATTGGGGAAAAAAGGACACTACTGACCATAGTAGTCTCTACAACTTGAGAGCCACGTTCCATTTTTTAATGCATTTGGTAGATTGCTTTTTGCAAGAAAATACTAACTTTGCTGGAGGAAATCAAACCCATAGTTCTGGGGTTTTTTTGATTCAAGTTTTGGGGGCAGAACCTTTTATGAGCTTATCCTGTGAGGTTTCTGATACGGCAAACCTTTATTGTGTTCTCTTGCACAGTAGCACGTAATCTGTCATTTAACATGGAACAAATCGTTAACTTAGGAGATGTAGTTAAAATAGAAGTTGTAGAAAGTATTTGCTTAATTGAGGGCTAGACCTTGCCTTTTGTTGGCATGAGTGGGAGTAGAGCAAAATCCTGACAGTCTTCACGAAGTATCCTATTTAAATCCCAGTGACATAACAAATGCTAAAATTGACCAGGAGGCATTATGAGTATATGAATACAGGAGCATGTTTAGACTGTCTCGTATAGCACTTAAGGTTGGAGGTTTCCTTCTCTGCCGTATTTCTGGAGGCTTCCAAGCTCCTTTCTTAACCGCCTCCAAACAGCCACAGCAGCTGAAGCGGGTTTGCATCATCCAAGTGGAATGACCCGGTGCTGTGCAGAGCTCTTCACAACTGCATATGTAAATGGGGCTTCTGTCATTACCAATAGTACCAGCTTCCAGACATTTGTATGAAAGAGGGATATCTTTTTAGTTTTACTTTTCATTATTTTTGAGAAGCATGCTCAGTTTAACTGCCAAAAGAAAGAATAATCCGTAGGGAAGTTAGCGTAGAAAAATTGGCAAAAGAGAGGGTAAGTGAAACACAGAAAGTAGCTCAAACCTTAAGCTTACTTTGACCATTTGAATTTCTTTTCCATTATAATTTATCACCATCGAAATTTTGAAGTTTTAATGTAACATCTTGGATTAGTGGCAGAAAGCATAGTTTGCAAAATCTCAAAAAGCCTAATGAAAATGTTAATGTCAGGTTGATAGCAGTAATAAAATTTAATATCAAGCACACTCACAAGAATTAGCTTAAAATCTGCTGTCATGAAATATCAGAGTAAAGTGAGGTACTTGATAGCCTGCATGAACTACTGATAGGGCACACAAACATTTTCCCTTAACCACGAAAAATAACCATTGACGAAGTTCAACTCCACTGCGTCAGTACCAGCAACTGCTATTATTTGATGCATTCTACGATGACCAACTTTATTTTGGTGATAAATTCCACAGTGTTACCGTTCACAAAGCATATCCCGTGATTTTCTATACATTCATTGTTTGGCTTCACTTTTGTGATATCTTGTCTGGTTTCTAGCATCTATTTTTACTTGTTCTGTTTTTAACTAAGCACAGAATTTGGCTAGGTTTACAGAATCTGTTACAAAAATGAAAAGTAGATGATTTTACAATTTTTGAAAGTTAAATTCTTCTTTTGCTGTGTTGCCTTTTTTTGCTTTCCTTTTCCTCCCTACCCCCGCCTTCTCAAAATAAAAGCTTTACTGAAATTAGAGCAGGCAACAGTAATCAGAAGAGAGAAAATTTTCTGAGAGTTTGGAATTTTCATCTTTCCCCCTGCTTTCTGCTTCTCAGTCACATTAGATTACATTAACACCAGAACATCACCTTCTACATATACAGTAGGTTTTTATCTCCCCCTCTGCTCTGGGGGCAACATTTCTTTTTCACATAAGGTATCTTTCCACTTGCCACTTTACATTTACTTTAGGTGGAATTTTGTATTTAAAGAACACCAAGAATTTACAACCAAATACAGTTTTAACAATGTATCTTTCCAATTAAATTGATCTTCTGGTAATATGATATTTTCACAGTCAGGGGAAAAATATTTACATGTACGGAGATGGTATGGTTTTGGCAGACAAAAGACCACCAAACTTATGAGAAGTTTGCATGAAGAGAAGGAGCTGCTGTCTGAAGTGAGATATCCCATATCATTTTTTTGGTTTTCAGAAGGAGCAAACAAGGTAATTCAGCAATACCATGGGAACAGTTGTAAACTTGCTATGGTGACAGCATTATAAGCTGTTTTGTATCATTTAAAAAAACCATCAGAACCAAGTGTCAGCGAACAATCGTTACCAGAGTCTTTCTCATTCCATCTTGTGAAGTGAGTTGCTTTGGCCTGGACCTTTCTTTTGAGGGCTTCATTTCTTCTTCCAGCCAAGCTGCCTTGGCTCATGCCTCCCATGGGATGCAGAGGGACTCCTTTGCATGGCCACTTAACACACCAAAAGCCAGGCACTGGAAGTAGTACCGGACCAGAAAAAGTCATGTTTTCTTCTCCAACATTTATTCTATGTTCCGTTTGTGGCTACCTTAGTTACTCAATTTTCTCTTTACTGGCATTTATAACTAGCAGATGCTTATTCCAAGGTGTATGTCACCTTGTTAGTAAAGCAGAAGCCTCTTTTCCAAGGAAATTCCAAATCTTTCCTACTTTTGTCTGTCTCTTTTGTCTCATCAGTTTACTCCCTGTGTTGTTCTTTATTATATGTGGTAGCATATTTTCTACTTCTGTCGACAAAATCTCTCTCTGAAGTGGATCTTGCTCTCAACAAATGCTTTCTTGAGGACTGAAGTAGGAGCATTTATATAGGAGAAAAATGGTTGCTTGTCTTATAGTCATGAGGGTTTTAGGTACTCCACTACAAAGCTATGCTGGCAGGTGGCTTGTCAGGTGCACAAAAAAAACCCTAGAAAAATGAAAGAAGATGCACAGGGCTATGATGGTTTTTTATTGGTGTGATGGCCATTCTATTTTGTTGCAGAATTAATGCCTATCATTAGTCTTCAGTGAAGAAATGTTTTTATTTAAAAAATTAATATAATGGAAGTGTAGTTAGCTAATATGATTACATTATTTATGATGTAAATCAGGGAAAGAGAGAATAAAAAAAATTTATTCTAACAGACCCAAAATTATTTGGTGAGGCTTGAAATTACTGACATATGGAAACTGTAGTGAATAATGTGTAGAAAATATTTATGCAGTCTCTAATCTAGTGTGACTTCTATACTACACATGTGTTCATAATGACAAATACAACAGGAATATTGCATTAAATACAGATGAGTTTTCTTCAGCTCACTGGTACAAGAAAAGCTTTATAGGTCCTGCTATTATTTCACATTTTTCATAGACGAGAATAGAGATTAAGTACCATATTAAAAGGCACACACAGCTGAAAAAGACTATAATTATATGTAATTTCATAAGAAAATATTTTTACAAATCCTGTCTTTCATATTTTATATTCATCCTAATTAGTTCAGCAGAGAAATATTAAATACTAATTTTGCCATGCCTGCCAAGATACCTGAAGGGTTATTTTAAAAGATATTATTAATGGGACTGGATACAATGTGTGTGGTTCCTTAATGATAATTAATTCACTCAGGGGACAGTCCTAACAAGCTGATGCGAAACCAGAATTTGAGACAGAAGCATTCTGTTTGGTTGTGAAGTTTGTCTAAGTTCTCTTGGTAGATAAGTAATTCCGATCAAACTGTTTTGTGTACCTATCAAAAAGTGTTTTATTGGTATGCCTTGAACCGTAGGTGAAATTTTATCATGACAAATTACACATATACTTCATAAATACTCCCAAGATTAAAGCTAATTTTGCTAGGCCTGCTGGTATGATCACACTTCATTTACTTTGATTGCACTTTTTTTTTTTTGCTTTTTACCCAACTATTTCACTGTTATGTCAGCTAGGTAATATTGATTTCTCACTGCAACAGTACTTAAAAGCTTTTGTGAAAATTAAATGAGTTTTTATACACAGCTGCCAATGTAATTTGTACTATTTTTAAGTGTCTACTAGAGTAATAGGAGATAACTTTTATTTCACTGACAATATTAATTTGGTTTTATTAAACTTTAGCAGTTTGACAAAAAAGAAGCCCAGATAATATTGCATTAAATGTTAATAGGTTTTTCTATCAGGGTGTTTGGGCTTTTATTTTGTTTTTAAGAAATATCACATCCTTTTAAACGGCTAAATCATTCTTATGGACGCTGTTGTTTTGTCCTCAGTTGAAGTATAAATTCACAGCATCTGTTCTCATTGGCTTATTATGTTACATTATTTCAATAATGATTTCTTTTGTACTTCTGATTTAATTCTAAAGAAAAACGTAGGTATACAAAACAAAAATAACCACGTTTGAAAAATAGGTCTATTAAATAACAATAGCGTTAGTTACCTATTTACTGAAAAGTACTTACAGTAATTTTTTAAGGGTTTACAAAAGGGGAAAGAAAACTCAGTCATACTTGCTGCACTTGTTATGCCCCAAATTGTAATGCTGAAAAATCTCTGATTTATTCTGTAGATAGCTGCCAGCTTCTCCTACCTAAGACAAAGCAGGAAATTATCCATCTTGTTTGTTGGAGCACTGTTAAATCAGCTAAATGGATCCAAGTCTTAGTCTGAAAGAAGGTCATACATGAGTTGTCTTTTAGAGCATCTCAACTGTCATATGCTCACTGTTTATGCCCAAATATCCTATTAACTCTCCTGCCCCTGACAAAAACAACAAAAGCATGTGAACAGAAATGATTAATCCACATAGTATTCTTTGGCTATGGGATAAATAAGTTTCTTGATTAAAATTTTTGCCCCCATTTTTTAAAGCTTTAATTGAAAACAAAGCCAGATTTCTGAGTCAGACAAAATCTGCCGTGATGAAGAAGATAAAATTTTGCGGTGATAATTTCAGAGCTGCCGGCTCTGGAGCCTGTACCAGCTTCTGTTACACCATGATAGCTGTTTGCTGGCAGGCAGCATCAAATCCCTTGAAGTACCTTCTGGGATGCTTTCATACTGCAGTTTAAGTAGTTTTGGAATACCGGCAGGTTTTCGCATGGAATGGTGCTTTTCCCAATTCTGAATGTCTTTTTGATGTATTTTTTGTAAGTAAAAGTTAAATAGGGTTCTCTTTTGTATAATTTCTTCATAAAGCTAGGAAAGCTATAGCCTGAGGAGCAATTTTCTGTTATGTTTTAAAACTAACGAGGCATTTTTAATCTGGTTCGATTTGCAAGTTTGTTCCAGGTTTCCTCCACTGTGAATGTCTTCACTTGCTGTCCTGTGTTTTGTGCCAGTTTTCTTAGCTGTGTTTGCTGAAAAAAACACATGCTTTGTTCTGGTAGAAGTAGATACCTTTGTAGCTACTGTCAGGTCTACTGAGGGTTTTGAAAGTAAGGATGCTTAGCCTAAGATTTGGCAAATGAAAACCACTAGCATCTAACGGAAGATATGTAGTTCTGGATTATTATATAAAAAGATGGTCTGGAAAAGTGCTCATATTTGGGACTCAGTTTTCACTCTTAAATAAGGTGAATATTTCACAGAATCACAGCCTGCCTGGGTTTGGAAGGCACCTCTGAAGATCGTCTAGTCCAACTTCTCTGCTCAAAGCAGGATCAGTGAGAGCAGGTTGCCCAGGATTGTATCCATTTAGCTGAGTTATCTCCAAGGATGGAGACTCCACAACGTCTGTGTGCAACCTGTTGCAGTGTTCGACCACCCTCACAGTAAAAGAAGTATTTTCTTGTGTTCAGATTGAGTCAAGGTGAGGCTGACCTGCTTATAATTCCCTAGATCCTCCTTCCTGCCCTCCTTGAAGAAAGGAGTGCAGTTTGCTTTCTTCACTTGTCAGGAAGCTCTCTCAATCGCCGTGACTTTTAAAAGACAATTTTGAGATTGGCCTCGCGACGACATCAGCCAGCTCCCTCAGCACTCTTCGTTACATCCTGTCTGGTCCCATGCACTTGTGTATGTCTGGTTTCAGTGTTCTTTAATCAGATCATTCTCCACTGAGAGAAAGTCTTTATTGCTCCAGACTTTCTCCCTGGTTGCAGGGGCTTCAATTTGTGAAGGCCAGTCTTACCTTCTTTACCGAGGCAAAGAAGACATTGAGTACTTACGCCTTTTCCATATCCTTTGTGACAAGGGCCCGTGCCCATTCAGCAGCAGGCCCACATTTTCCCTTGTCTTCCTTTTGCAGCTCATGTGGAAGCCTTTTTTGCCCTCCATGTCCTTTTGCCAGACTCAACTCCGGGTTGCCTTATCTTTTCTAACCCCATCCCTGCAAGCTTAGAGTGTCCCTGTATTTCTCCCAGGTCACCTTCACTCTGCTTCCACCTCTTGAACACTTCCTTTTTGTGCTTGAGTTTTGGCAGGAGCTCCTTGTTCATCCATGCAGGCCACCAGCTGCCTTTGCTTATATGAATTGCAATAGTCCAGGCTGGAGTTAACAAATGAAAAGATCATTGCAACCATTTCCTTATTCGAAGATACAAGTTTGAGTGGGGATGATAATGGAGAAAGAAAGTTAAGAGTGAAAGAAGAACGGATTTTAAGATATTGCTGCAGGCAGTGCAGTAGAATATGTTATGAAAATCTTAAAAAATATTTCAAAATAATTAGTACAGAAACACTAATAGTTTATTGTAAACATAACCCTCTAGAAGGTTATAGGGTGTTATATACAAGATTTAAAAGTGTTTTAAAATATTTGCTGTCATTTACAATGTGAGTTTCAAATTCTTAAGTGAAAATAGCTTGTCTTTATTTCAGTTGAAAAGGCTTCATAATAAAAGCAACCATTGTTGAGGTGGGTGAATAAGTAATATTTAATGAAGCCATTGTCAGGTAAGCATAGGCTGTCACCTTACCAAATACAGCATACCTGCCTATGATGCAAAAGAAAATGGGAAGATTTAAGTGATCAATGATGATTGCCAGAGGTGGTTGGAATACCAGTTTTAAAAAAGAAGAGGAGGACATCTTTGCCAGGAAATGGGCAAGGAACAGTGAATTTGACTTTTTTTTTTTTTTTTTTTAATTGGGTTGAGATCTGTTCTATTACATCTGCATAGCGATCCTCAATGGATTTCATGGAATTAACATTATTTATTTTACCACAGTACTAGGTAAGTGTGAGCATGGACCAGTACCCTAAACAATAGCACTTAGGAATTTTCCAAGGGAATGATGGAGGAAAGTAATATTGGCCAGTTGGAGATAAGAGCTGGTAAAAATGAGAAATGGTCAAGTGGAAATAGGGCATGAAGTGAAGACAAATAGTTTGTATTTAATAAGATGGAGGAGCAGGTGCTAGTGGGAGGAAGTTATAAAGAGGGTTAGATGGTGATTCAGAGAGCTTAGGAAACTGGTCCTTGCAGGTGCACTCTGAGCAGTTGTGAATGCAGTAGAACTGTATTTTCTAAACAAATGAGACAGAAAAAGGCCAGAGAAATAGAAGGTACAATAAAGAAATGTGACATTATCAGATCCCAAATGGGAATATGCTTGATGAAGGGCAGGAAGATATAAATTGTGGGGCAGTGACAAAGAAAGCATTTAGATATTATTCGAATACAAAGAACTAGAAGGAGACTCAAATAAAAAACATCACCTCAACTACAAGCTTGCATAATAGCAGGGTGAGTAATAGCAGGGTGAGGATAGTACTTGGAGAGATGAAGGAAGGAGACAGGGCTGGTGGCTAGATATGAACTGGCAGATGTTCAGAGAGATGGAGGTATATTTTGATTCAAGAGAATGCAGGGTATCTAAAATAATGGCAGATGTCCGAGTGGTCTTGGAGAAGTGGTAGATGAGTTTGTTTGGTGGTGGCTGTATCCAGAGATAATGTGCAGAGAGTGAAGGGAATTAATTAGAAGAAGATTTGGAGAATGTGTCCTCCCTGCCTGAAGGGGGGGCTTCAGTTCTTGAGTCCAGGTAGAGAAGCCCATCCTAAGGACATACTTGAAGGATTGATGAGAGAAGTAGGAAATCAGGAGATATGACAGCTTATGTCATGTGTCACCTACAGTACTGGGCTGTGATCTCATTTTACATCAGTTCAAGAGATCAAAATTGAAAAGGAGATGAAAGTATTAATATTTCAACAGCCAATCAATCATTTTTGACACTGGTGGAGGCTAGAGGTGATGAAAGGCAGAATGCAAATCCATACTGTAAGAGGGGCAGGAAGATTCCTTACTTGTAAGATTCGTCATTTGTCAGTCTATCATTGTGGAGGAGAGTATGCTGAGGGACAAGTGGATGTGGAAAGGTAAGTTTCCTTCCATACTACTTAACGAAAAATGTGTGACATTTATTTTTTAAGAGAAACAAAGATTAGAAGATGGAGAGGGAGATTGGCGGGAGTGGGTGGGTGGAGGAAAGTGTGAAAGGGTGGATATACAATTCATACTCATCTGTCTATCTTCCCCATCCCTGTTGTCACAACAACCTTGCTTTTCACCATAAATTGGTCTGATAAAGGAAATGGTGAGGTACCAGGAAGATGTAAGTGTGTAATTGTCCATGTGTATAAAATAAATGAGAAGGCTAAAGAAGGAAGAGATTGTATTTGGGAGTATATTTTACATAAAAAGAACAGGACCGTGAAGTATTTCATTAGTAATTGTCAGGAAAATCAGCAGCTAAAAGAAATATGCAATTCTTTTAAATGGATTTATTTAGCTTCCTCCTCTTCCTTCCCGAGCTACAATAAAAAGTGATGCATAGGGAGAACGTTACCACATATATCAGTGAAGCATATATTACAGTGATGCTCATGGTTTGCAGCCTGAGGGGTGAACATACTCCTCTTACTGAAACGTTAAGAGACCACAAAGTGTATTTTAACATACTTCCTCTGCCATGTTTTGTCTTACTTTCCGGACAAAATATAAAAGGAATGCAGGTTACACCGAAGACCCCATCAAGGATAGCTAGCCCAGCAGTGCAGAGCCAACACTGCTGAAACCCAGAAGTGGGCAGAACCCAGGGTGCTGTGGGAGGAAAGTGTCTTGGTTTTTATCCACAGCTCTTTGATGACCTAAGGTAAAATAATTTCTTCTATGGCATGACTGGGAAGGAGGAGGGGACAATGCTTTTTGGTTCCCAGGTTCTGCACTGGCCTTCTGCTATGTGAGTGAAGTAAGAAAAAGCTCATTGCAGGGAAGCATGAGCTGTAAGCGAGCAGTGTTTTTGGCTGGAGTCGCGGTGCTCTGCGAGGGAGCGGAGCAGCTGGGCTCCCTCTCATCGCTCCGCTGCAGTCGGCAGAGCCTGTTGAGCAGCTGCGTTTGGGGCAAGGCAGCAGTTGCTCAGATGGGTCAGCCCAGACCCACTGCTTTGTGTATGACATAAGACGTCTTTCACGCAAGTAATTCTACTTTAGGTAGTGAATTTGTATTGCCTCCAGCTGTAGGGTTGCTTTTAAATTATGAGAAATACTCCAGTGTGTTTGAAACTTGACATTTCTTCCTAAATATTTAGGCATAGCAACTAATTTTGAATAATAAAGTTTGCATTCTTTGGGCTTACTGTAGATAAACTACTCAGAAGTTGTGACATAGGGTACTGAGCTTAACAATGTTGGCAAACAAAATTGACAGTGTTCTGAGTCATCAGATTCTCAGCTGATGGTATCACTAGCTCAGGCACTCGGAAAACATATCATTGTTTAGGAGTTTGTTTGTTCTAACAAACCAAGACATAGTTACTATTTTTGTACTGATTCAAAATCTTGTCATCTGTTGTAATCAACAAAAGCTTAAAACTGAAATATTTCCCTGATTTTTTTTCTTCCCGTATATTGCCAATATAAGGATTTGTTGCATCTAGGTTGAGCATGAGAGTTTGGCTGCTGATGTATTGGTATTTTTTTCAGAGAAAACAGTTGAAGTATTTTACATTAAGAAACAAGGAAAAATCCGTCAATATGGTCTTTTTCGGATGGATGTACTCTAAGGAAGGAAAGTAACAAAATGATGGTGCATTTATCTTATTTTTCTTATTTACAAAACATAGCTCACCAGCATGCACAGCCCTTAAGACTAAGGACAACTTAAATCCGTTAATGAGTTGCTAAGGATCTGGAAATTTTTAGAAAGAATTAAAATGATCTAAATCATCTAGGGTTTCTTTTGTGCTTACGGTGGTTTGGGGGCTTACTAGGTGACAGAGTTCTGTAAATGACAGAATTTCCAAAAACAGGTGATTTAATGAGGAAAATCTGCAGGTTAATCCCTGCTACCTGGCATTGCCACATCCTAAAAAACCTCTCCAGAATGTGGCAGGCTTCTAGTACTTTCTCTAAATTACTCCATTTTCTTTGTAACACCAAGACTGTGCTTTGGACTTTTTCTGTTGGGTGCAGATTAAGCATTTGATGTGGTCAAATAGCTCTAAACTAAGTGTTTGAAGTTTTATATAAATTCTGTTTCACTGAATTAAAATGAGAATCTCTTGCTGTGTTCACAATCCAAGGCAGGAGAACATCAGCTGTAGGATTTTTAGGTCGTTCTTTTTTCTTATTATTCACTGACAATAACTTGGACTGATGGTAGAGAAAAGCCATGGAAAACATAATGGACAGGGAGGGCAGAGAGGGATTGAGAGTGTTCTCCATAAACTGAAACTTCTCCCAGCTTTTATGATCAGGCCCTGGCCCACTTCCATCATTATATGGATCCCTCAGGTGTATTTCCTTATGGAATGAGTGTATGCAGGTTAAATTCAAGGTATATGGTGAGCTACGCTGCTGCTGCTGCGTCACAGCACAGTGAAGGATGTCCAACATCATCCTTTGGATTAAGGTTGTCCCATCATATTTTGTAAGCATGATAAATACACAGCCAAAGATTTTTTTTCTTCAGAATTTTAGCACTCTTAGCTGGATAAGATAATCATTAAAGACACATTAAAAAATATTTTGAGGATAGTTAGATGTGAAATTTTCTTTTCATTTTGGGAGTATTAGAGTTATTTAGGGATATTTCAGAGCAGGACATTTCACAGAGGTCTGCTTCCGTGGTTGTCTGAATTCTAAAGGACTTTGTGCCACCAGCTGCTGCACAGGAAACAGGGTTTCGACCAGCGTACCTTACAGGTACAGTACCGCCACTTGGCATAAAATAGGAGTTAAAAATCACCATTAGTGTAACACAGAATGCAAAATATTTTTAAACCAAACAAACCAAAGAGCTGCATAGGGAATGCTCTGTGTTGGATTTGTAGATCTTCATTGTAGACAAAAAAGATTAATAGATACATCCATCATCATGGTCTCTGTTGGGGCTTCATGGTCTAGACCTTTTCAGGCAAACTGTCCTGCTGGGCGTTCTATATCTCACTCTCTTCTGAAGTCTGTAGAAAGGGTTGATTTATTTTTCTGTCGTTCAGTCCTGATCAGCAGTTACACTAGCATCTGTTAGTGCACATCTTGTGACACCTCTGCTGCTCATGACCATTGTTTCCTTCTGAAGAAACACCATTGTTTTCCTAAAGCAGCGGCAACTTGGAGGATCCCATCTTGTGCTGATGTTTTTGCATTGGCTTTTCTGTGGTGTGTATATTTGCAACCCTGGAACACCCGTTTCTGATTTAGTATTAATTAATTGTTGTTTTCAGTTTTTGAGAATAAAACAGCAGCAGGTGACAATCTGTACTTCATTACTGCCACTCCATAATTTAACAGCATTGGATTTGCACCAGAGCTGGCCTTTTTTCAGTGAGCACGTTGTTCTTTTGACACTTTTTGCCATTTACTATTTTAGGGAGAATAGGGAATAGCAGCAACAGTTTTGAACCCGTATTTCATGGCAAACTGGCTAAAACTTATGCACACTAGAACTGTGGCTATTTCTTTTCTTTAGTCTTCATTTGTGGATTTATACAGATAAACAAATAGGGAACACAAGCCGATCTGTCCACATATGTGCTGCTAACCAGTGGCAAAAGCAAGGTCTTTCAAGATAATGAAATATGAGTAAACTGATTTGAATTACCTCACTTTTTCTAAAAGTACCTGATTGGAGAGAAAAAAAGAATTTGAAATTTTGGTTGGGATACAAGTTTGTTTGTTTTCAAAATTAGGTGTTTTCTTTAAAGACTGTAATTATAAATATTTAGTTTTTTTTTTTTACAAGGAGAACATATGGTTCCATCTTAAATCATACCAACTTATATTAGTTTCAGCTTCTAAGTTAAGTTAATGCAATACTGCTGGTATAGAAATACAATCTCAGCTGATTAAAATAGTCATGCTTTCTTCTAAATAGTGGAAGTGCTGTGTGAATGGTAAGTACTTTACCTGGGAACATCTGGATTCTTGCCAGGAATGCAAGACTGTTATCAAGAGCTTTCTTCCAATTATTTGGAATAAAAATTAATCTAGGATTAAACTGTCTCTTTTAGCAGCACCTAACTGTGCTGGTTTGGCCATTCACACTATTAGATTCTGTAATTTTGCCCACTTGACAGTAAGCCTCTTTATGTTTCCTACTCTTTAGCAGCTGTTAAAATAGGTATATTCGGCATTTCAAAGGTCATAATTTTAATTTGTGTTTTCTTGAGAGCTCAGTCGCTGATGACTTTTTTATGATTTAATGAGCAAATCCATCTTCCTTTTGGTTGATAGGATATGCATGTAGGGAACCTTCATGGTCTACTCAGTCCCCAGTGAATTTGCTGAGACAGTTTTTTCTGACAATGATTCAGGAGAGTTCTCAGGTTCTGTTTCCACAATGTGCCACAAATATATCTTTATGTATTTTTTCCTTAATCTCTTTAGCCTTGATCTAGAAAGTTTTAAAATGTTACGTGTATTTTTGTATTTTACTACTCATAGCTTATACTGGGACTATTGACGGGGTGGGTGGGGGGCGGGGGGGCAGGTAGCATGTGTTGGCGCAGCTATACCTCAGCCTTAAGTCTTTACCAAGCAAGTAAAAAAGGAGCTCTGGGACTGTGGGGATGAAGTAGGGATAGGTGGTAGAATGAGAAATTCCCCAGACGTTAAAAAGACCTGTTCTATTTGTGCTAGTGGCCATGAAGGTGCCATAAAATTAATCCTGTTGCAGTGCAATAAATTTAATTTGGTTACTGTTCTTGTGTGTTCATATGTAAGACTGGTATAATTAAGACTGCTAATGCCAGTGTGCCAGGAATAAACATTTTCTGTTAATAGTTGTGGCAGAAGTTGCATGAAAGGGGTTTCAAATTGCAGTAAACTTATCTGAGCCTGACTGCTTGTTGTTGATGAGAAGTATTCCCAGTCTACAGGTCAACTTTATGCTAAGGTCCAGTAGAGGCTCCCATTCTACGAATTTCAAATGCTTTCCTGAGTATGAATAAATTATTTCTCACAGTATCTGGAAAAGTAAACAAATATTATCCCATTTAAATTGTGGGAAAAGCAATTTAGGCAGATGAAATGGTTTGTCACATAAAGAAAAGCTGTATCAGAGCCAGAAATTGAAGCCAGATTTCCTTATGGCATGTCCCCCTTTATTAAAATTCCCTCCCATGGTTGACATGTGCCATCACATGCTATTGTCCATCAGTATTTCCACTTTGGATATTATGAACATTGAAATAAGTTACCGGAATACAATATCTCCCTGAAGGTGACCTTTCAATCCACCCACTGTAATACTTGAGCTCAAGGAGTGAAACCACAAAGTCCAGAAGTGAATTATCAACTATTAGATCAGCCACAGAAGTAGGACACAACACACTCTTTGCCAGTGTCTTATTTACTTTTCAAACCAGTTGTTTTCCTAAACAGTTTGTGATGCTTGTGTATACAGAATAAAAGAGTTCTTTTCAACGAGTGAATGTATTAAAAATTCATTTATTCAGAATTCATATTTACCTACTTTAAAGTATTTGTACAGCGGGGAACCCTTTGTACCTTTTTAATTGTTATTTTCACTAGACGTTTAAGTCAATTACTGCTGAGCAGTTACACTCTGGTAGTTTTTGTTAAGTTTGGAAAGGAAGAATTATGGAACTCAAAGCAAGCAGCTTGATCCCTCAGAATTAAACTCCCTTTTCTTATGATGACAGAAGAACGTTCTGATGTCAAGGCTGATCATTTTAAAAATAACTGTTTAAAAATAAACCCTTAAATGATTTTTCTTTTTAAAGCTTTTACTGGTTATTGTTTCTGAATAGATGAGCATTTATTTTTGGATGCTGATGCTTAACATTTAAAGCTTGTTTACAGAGCTCTCACTACTTCTCCATAAAAGCAAGGAGCTGTAAAAGTGGAGTTCTTAGCTGATGTGGTGTTGGATTCTGTTAGAGACTGTCTAATTCCCTGTCATCAGAATTCAGAAAGAGGTGCATTCACGAGGCAGGGTGTGAAAGCTTATAGCATAGCTACAATATTTCAAGCCAAGTATATAAAAATAAAATTCAAGTATAAAAAATAAGAAGTGTTTATCTTACTTTATTCCTGGAGTCATGGTTTTCCACATGGCTACTTCTGCTATTAAATTTCCTTTGAAACAATAATAATGGTCAGACTATTCCATTGAGATTTATAATCATTATAACATTGACTATGGTAGTTGTAGAATCAGCAATATCTATCCTTTAAAAGTGAACTGATAGATATAGATTTATTTTTTTCTTTTCTAACTTCAGACTGGAGTCAGGTCCAAGTTACGTACTTCTAAAAATTGAATAAATAATACTGTCATGCTTAAAATAAAAGTAAAATACATAGTGTGAAAACATGTTTTCTATTCAGACATATAAATTCAGTTCTTCTGGCCATCACAAGTTGTATCACCAGCAGCTTGACTCCTTACTCATTTTGGGTTGGAATTACTCCACTTTGTATTGGCCTCTGACTGATTTTGTTAGAGAAATTATACCTCTTTTACAGCATGATGCTGATGGACTCCTCCAATTTTAAATTTTCCTGAGTAGCGTCCAAACCCACAAGGGCCACCAGAGTAGTTACAGATACCAATGATTCGGATTTATTCTCTGGTCCTCACATGAATCATACTACCATGTGCCTGTGCATATTTGTCCCCAAAACACGGTGTTATCTGTTAGTTGTAAAGCAACAATAAGATGTTGTTACAGCAAATGTACTGAGTAGTTGAAAAAAAACACATAAAACATTTGGAATGCAAAACCTAAAAAGGCACATTTCCTAAATACCAATCTACAGTCACCTACAATATTTGCACGTAGTGAATCTGTTTCTCTAATGAAATTGCATCTACTCAGTTATAACTTGTTCTTGCTTTTTATCATCAGTTTCCCTGTGGGTGTTTTTAAAACTATGCTAAACTAAATATTTCCTGAACAGATTATATTTTCACCTTCTCAATGTAAAAAGGGCTGAATTATCTGCTTCTATTAATTTTTGATTTATACAATGACACTGAATTTCTAAAGCAGATTCTATCTTCCTTTTTATATAGATATGTTTGGGTGCAGGTTTTCAGAATATCACTATATTGCGACAAATGCATTAATGGTATATTTGGGCCTGCCTATTTTGGGATTCAGTTTGCATGTTTGTAGCCAGCTAAGCCAGGGCTATCTGTTCTGGGCAAAACCCCAGTGTGCAAAACAGGACTTGCTCCAGCCTGTATCGGCACCGCCTCAATAGGGGCTAGGTTTTAGAGGTGCAAACTGCCTGCTCCTCTTTCCCAAACCTTATCATATAATGGTTGCAGCTAGTGAATATTGAAGCAGATGTGGTTGAAGTTCAGATTATTAATTAAGCTCTGAGAGTATAACTACAAATTACCTAGTCATTGTCACCAATGCTTTTTAAGTATACTTCTCTAATTATAATTCATTACCTGTGCTGATGAAGCAGTAGGTTCTGCAAATTCTCACTTTTAATTATTAGTATCGGAGCATAGAATCGCTTAATATAGTCTGGGATTTCATATGCTCTTGTGACAGATTTTCATACTTAGGTTCTACTTGTGCCTCCGTATAAGAAAGTTGATACATCAATAATCCACTCCGATAGTTTGTGGTAAACTTTGCAAAAGAAACTTATAGCCTTACCATTAGACAGGAGTGTTCGTATTGGAGAAAATATACTATGCCCAGAACTGTTGGAATATCTTTCAGTAATTGTTGGAATATCTTTCATATTCAAGAATTTGAATAATATTTTAATTCTTTTTTGCATAAATGTTGTTTTAGTCTTTTATATTACTTAAACTATTTTCAAAAGCATTTGTTCATCTGTTTTTCCTTGATTATTGAGGATATTTATTGAAATTCAGTGCTTCCTTTTGCTTTTTAATATGCAAGACTAAGTGCAGGTTTAGCAAGGTGCAGCAGAAAATGCTATTGCAGATTTTTATGAACTGTTAAAATATTCGACAAAGTTTCCTAAATGTTCCATATTCAGACAGTATTTTTACTGTACTATACTGTATTTTTAGACAATGCATTGAGAGGAAATTGCTTAAAAGCATTCCCAGTGAAATTTAAGTATATGGCAAAAATATTTAGCACAGAATATTTTTAGAAGGCTAACAAAAACCTCCCTCTGGCATGTTTCTTTACTAAATACATTTAACTGTGCTCTATCTAACTTTAAAAGGCTGGTGTGAATTTGCCGAAATAAACTGTTGGTAAGGTCTCTTTAATTAGATTTAATAGTTGCACCCCTAAACATAATGCATATATTTTATTAATTTCTTTAAAATAGAGGAGTTATCTATTGGAACAGCATAATACTTAATGAATATACATTTCAGTTATTTAAAGAGATTTGGTATAATATTCTAGAATCATTTCATTTTCAGGCTTAGTATACCCATCTAGGGATAATCCTAAATTTAGCAACTGTAAGTTGATTTAATGTGTTGTATATAGGCAACAAAACAATAAACATGTTTTACTGTAATAATTAGGATAAACCAACAAATGGATCTCCATAGAATTTGTGTTATTTTTCATAGCACAACTAAGGTATGCTCTGCTTTACAAAAAACCCCAAACATTTTATTTTTGCAAATGAAAATTGAGGCAATGAATGCTACCAATTGTGTTCATTTCCAAACTGCTGAAGAAAAAGGTATTTAATATTAGACCTGTACTACTTCGCTTCAAAATAAATCCTGAGCTTTTAAATTTGCATGTTTGCAAGTCACAACCATGCTGTGCAGGTTTCTCAACAAGTATGCCTGCTGCACATCCCAGTGACTGGGAGACGTGTTGTATTTTACACTGGGGTATTTAGGACTGGTAGCTTTTATTGCTCTTTTGTTGATTCTAATCAAATAATACTTAGTGTTTCATCTTAATCACAAAGCGTCAACTGGCATTTTATGTCTGGGTAATAAAAAACACTGTTGAAATTCAAATTTCACACCAATTATTAATTGTAACACATCCTCAGGGCTTCAACAAACATGGTATCTGAGGGTTAATAAAAACCATTTTCTAAGAAAGCTGTGCAGAAGCTTGCCTCTATAAATAGCCTTTGTGAGTTACAGTGCATACATTAGCAGCTCTGGAAAGTGTTAAGAAACTACAAACTTAATTCTCTTGTTTGTTTTTTGTTGAAGTATTTATAAAATAGGTTATAGGCACATTGATCTTACACTCTTGCTTGGTGATGGTGAATGTGTAGAATAATTGACTTTCTGTTCCATTTATAAAGTATTCAGTCATTATCCCAGTGAATAATGTAATACCAATGTTTAAAGGGCTTTCACAGGAGAAAGAAGTGGCGTGGCTCAGTTTACTGCATTGCCTGTCAGCATTTTATTTGTCTACAGAAGCATATGCCACAGCATTTCAGTTTTACTAAAGAAGCACTGTGTGTACTTCAGCTATGAGGAAAGCTATAATAGGAAGTAGGTCAGTGTTTGATGCAAGTCTGTCTCGTTGTTCCTGGATCTTTGCTGATATTTTGAGCCTGTGAACAGTTTTCCTCCTGAAGATGTTGCTTTATTTAAAAGAAAAGAGAAACCAAGCATGTACTTCACCTTGTCTGTTAAGCTTTTGGGGAGTAGAAGTGAAAACTCCAAAGTTTTGCACTTAAGGTCTGGTCAGCTAAGGACTGTAAGTGAACTGTGAATCTTAATCGACATCTGCACTAAACTGCAACCTATTTATTCCATCAGACCAAAAGGTCTATTAAGCTGACTCTAAGGTATATATAGGAAAAAAAATTCTCTATGTCATTGCTGCATCTTCTAATAATCCTGAGTGAAGGGGCAGCAGTAGAAATGCTGAAAGAGGGGAGGTGGTGTTTTCTTTGTTGCTTTCACTCGCTATGGTCTGAAACTCAGTTTGTCATACATCACTTCGGACTTGGTATTCCTAGTCTTCTGCTAAGTATTTTTCCAGTATGTTTCTACCTGACAAGGGCGGGTGTCTGTGCTAAGATTTAATGGCTATTGCCCCTGTTCTAGCAGAGATAAGATGCACCTCTCTAATAAACAAGTTAGGGAATCCAAGAATTCCTTTATCCAGAACTGATATAGTAATACCTTTTGCATGAATTTTTTAAGTTATGCCTAAGCAGTTGTACGGATAAGCACAACTGCCATGCAGGTGTTATAAAAATAAATGGTCTTAGGAATAAGTGTGGTGATTATGTTTGTGTTTGGCTTGTGCACTTTTTTCTCTTCAGTAGATCTGCTTTCTATTGCTCTTTACCGTGATTCAAAGAAAACCTTCAAATTTGTAATACTTATAATCCCACTCACACAGAGCTTCTTAAAAGTCTTCTTAATTCATTCGTACTTCAGCAAAATGCCAGCTTTGTTCTTCTGGCTTTTGTCTTTAGCGAAGGAATAACTTCATATTCATAAACCTCAAACATAGTTTCCTTCTTTTGCTATAAATTTACATAGGGATTGGTAAAAGTTATTCATGGAAGACTTTACATTGTATTGGAAATGCAAGGCATGATACTTGGTCTTAGGGCTAATTAATAGGAACAGATAGCTTCTTGTGTGTCTTATATCCATGGGGGAAGATCAGAGTAATCGTGTTATTAAGAGAAAGGCCATAACGCTACTCTGCTTCCTTGTAGTTTTGGATATCCAGCTTACCACTTTCCTTTTTATGGACCCATGCATTGGATCTAGTGGGTCAGAAAATTACAAATCTGTGTGTCTCCTGTACGTCTCTCCTTCTTGAGAGGGAAAGAATCTGCAGTACTAGCCACAAAAACATGAGCTTCAAAGCATTAACGGAGTTATAGGGTATTAGGAAGTGGCCAGCTGATCTTTTTTTCCTGCTATCCATTCTTATTACAGTGGAGTGCTTACTGGGCCCGTGATGGACTAATGAGGCTTGGGTACAATCAGAAACAAAAGAACAGACCTTATATTAAAAAGCTGCGAAGTATGAAGAAACAGAGGCAAAGAGATGAAATTGTTCAGTCTGACAATGTCAGCACACTTACACTGCTGAGTCTTGTATATGTATCACAGCAAAGTGTTTATGCCTCTGAAGGAGGCACTTCAGGTCTGTGGATGCAGCAGAAACTGGAATTCCTTCTCTGGTTTCTGTAGCTGAATCTTGCTTACCCTCTACCAGCTGCTGCATGTTAGAGGGTACAAAGAGGAGCAGAAGAAGCTGTGCAACAAACCGTAGTACTCGAAAGATCGTAACTGGTCTCTTCTATGCTCTTTGTCCTCTCTTCTGTAAAATTTGAAGTAGGAAGTTGAAGGATGGGGCAAAAGGTAATGCAGGATTTATTTGCAATTTTGAGAACTAAAAACTTAGGTTGCTGCAGTAGTTGTCTGATAGTTGATGTCTTTTCTGTGGTACCGCATTCTGAACATCTAACTAGTTTCTGCATGGGTGGCAGGAGGAAATTCTAGTCAACATTCATGAAGGATTTCATCTTGAAAGGCTTTGTCCAAAGCTGCTCTTTTCCATCAGTCTGCCTGCGTCTTTCTCCGGGCAAATTGCAGAACTGGATTCTTGCTCTGTAATGTCTCAATAAAAGTTTTATTTCAAATAAGACATAAAATACCAAAAAAAGAAGGTGTATAAATTCTGTCCTACAAAGTACCTGTGTCACACCAGTACAGCTCTTTATCCTGCTTTTCTTTACATTGCAAATGCTCTTGGTCAGAAAATCAGATGATAACCCAGTAATTTCAGTCTCAAAGGGTGGTTCTGAAAAGGCTTTCATAATAACTCAGAAACTCTTAGGATGAAGTATGAAATGTTTATTTTTGTTCCCTAACTTGCTGCATTCATACTTGACTTCTCTAATTGCAAAACCTTGTGGAAACTAGATTTCAGACAGGGCCTGTTGCCCAACTCTTAAGAAAAACAGGCAAACTACAGTTTCCATGGTTTCAGACACTGCTGCTCATCCTGTCAAGGCTATTCTACTCTTGGTACGAGAAATTCAAGCACTGAGAATGTGTGAAAGGCTGAAAGTGAGATTGTTTGTTTCATGGTTATGTTTTTATTTTCATCTTGTGCTTACTGTAACAGCTAGAGTTTTCCCAGATTGTCAAAGCTGAAGAAATATTTTTCCTAGCCCAAGAAAGATTTCTCAATGGTGTTATGAGTTCTCTTTCTCAAACAAGGCAGTCTTACGAAGTTTTTTCTGAAAAAAGTTCAATATTTCAGTATTCAGATTAGGAGTGCTTCTCTTGGTTTCAGGGATGGGACATCTGTGGGAAGTTGTTTATTTATCTGTAAATATGGCTATTTCAACCAAAATGGCTTGGCTACAGGCTTCTGTTTCTAAAGGAGTAGTCTCTGGCTTTGGTAGATTATCCCAGTTTAAAGGAAATTGCATTTCCTGGGAAAGAGGAGAGAGAGCGCTTGTCTCTTTTTGTCTCTTTTTTGCCTGCCATTCTTTGCCTTATTCCAACACAAAACCAGTTAAATGGCTTTCAGAATGTTTAGTCACCTCTGAAATGGCTGAATGTAGTTCTTCAGGAATGACCATTGCTTGCAAACTAACTTCTCACTTTTTTTTTTTTTAATTATTGTTACTTTTATGGCTCCCTGGTAAGAATTTGGGAGGGAGAGGATTTCTGATTTTCGAAACTTTTGATGCAGTAGGAAACCCACTTGTCCTTTGCTTCAGCTCCCCACGTGTGAAATGAGATCATATGGGATTGAACAGTTCCAGCTGGCACCTGGGTCCTCCTGTTGGTGCAGAAGTAATGAATTTCAAGTATCAGTAGTCCTGGCCCTCCTTGAGAGCTGCTGTACATGTAGCTGGGTTGCAGGGATCTACATGCAGCCAGAAGTGATAGGTAAGCTACAGATGACCCAGTCTGATTCTCATCATCTCGGGAGAGCTTTCCTGGCTCAGTTATCTACATCAGATTTGTTTGGTTAATACAATCGAAAAACTTCATGCTGCTTTAGGTTGTATCCTTGATATTTTTGAGAAGATGTAAGTAAAAACAATCAGTATAAAACAAAACTGATCTACTGATTTTTTTATTATTTTTTTTTTTTTACAATCCTTCTGGGGCTAGAGGGAGATGAGAGAAACTTCTCGGAAGAGACATCTGTAGCTGCTAGGCTGTAAGAGAAGCTGTGAAAGCAGCCACTTCTAGTAAAAAATCATATTTTCAAGCTATTGGCCCTGATTAATTAATAGTGAAACTAATGTGATATTTGGTGCATCACTTAATTCAGTGTTCTGGTGTGTTATTTGCTTTCCGTAAGAGTAGAAGCTCTTTAGCTTTTCAAGGCAGGAGATGACAACAATGCTTATGAGAAACGGGGCTCCTCCCTGCAGACTCCTAAGCATTACTGTGCTAAAAGTAATAAAGCTGGGATTTTTTCCCAATTAGTTTGCATGTAATTTTATTACCTGAAATCTAATAACTATGTGAAAAAGCATGTTTTTCCAAAATATCTCTTGCCTTGCTATTAAATATTAGGCTGGGCTTTGTTATGAGAAAACTGCATTACTGGCACATAAATTATGTAAAAATGAACTCTTGCTTACAAGAAAAATGTTCAGTGGCCCACAAGTTTGAAAAAAATTCCTTTGCTCTAGCAGAACCTTAGTGGGTTTGGAATATTACTTTGATCCAGTTGCCTATTATTTATGCAAAAGCAAATTAATTCCTTTAAGTATCTTATTGTACTATTTCCTTCTCAGCTTGTCACCAAATGTCATCTCCCCCGAATCTCTATTTAACTGCTGCTTCCCAGCACCATCCCATGAGCTGTTAGAAGCAATGAACAGCTGCTTTCCCCACTGCCAAGTGCCACTACTTGGATAGTTAGCAAAAGATGCTGATTTATGGAGTGATCGGTTTCCTCTGTCCCAGGGGCTGGGTGAGTCACTCTGGAAGGAGCCTTGTGCTCATTGTCTCTGCATCTGAGCTCATACTTCCCCTGCCTTCATGTTTCCCACTGCTAGTACAATAAGCCGTTCCCCAGGGAACTCCTTTGCAGGGGGCAACCGTACCCTTTCCAGCACAGCTTAAAAGCCTAAAATAATTATTTTCTCCTATGCTGTCAAATCGTCTGTTCCAATTGCTTCTCTGCTTTCAGCACCGCTCACCTCTTCAGAGTTCCCCGATCACCATTCATTCCCCATCCGCTGCTAACCCTTTGAAGGGTCTTTATCGTTTACAGATGCAAATAAAGTCTTCTGGGGTATATCAGCTCTATGGCAAGAAGAAAAGGAAAATAAACCCACTTTGGAGACTTGGGGATGTTTGGACTAGAAGCAACTGAAAAGAAAGCAAATTGAGGAAAGATTGTAGTACAGGGGAGGGAGACCCAGAACTAACAAGCAGAAGGGTGGCAAGTCTGGCTATTTTAATTAATTTCAGGAGGCAATTGCAACTTTGAATTGATAACTGAGCAGTTTTCTGGGTTTGATTTTGACTTATTTATTGTTGTCGGGGGCGGGGGGGTGAGTCTGCGTAGGAAGCGGTGAGGGAGGGAGCATGCATGCATTGGAAAGTGTGTCAGTGCTGTGACTCAACCTCGTAAAGTGTTTCCATTTGCTTTGCTGAAAAGTAATAGTCATCATCTTTGTTCCTCTTTCACCAGTCTCCATCTGTCCTGACTCAGGGATCTTCTCGGGTTAGGGACTTTCCCCTCGTGACCGCATCTTATGTGGCAGGCGCTCCCGTGAAAAAGGACATGAAGCTGAACAGCAAAAGAAGTGAAATGTGGTACAGAGTGGAAACGTTTTCTCTGTTTCTCTACCACAACCACTTTCACTAGGCTTTTTAACAATAATGTTCCTCCTCTGAACATTCTCGTCCCCAACTAAATGATATTTTGTCTAAGAAGTACATGTCACTGATCTGCTTATTTACCCTGTAGAGTCTGAATAAAATTCATAGATACTTTTGCCCCAGCATCAGGATCAGCATCAGCTGTTGCTCATTCACCTTCCCCAGTTTCACCAAAAGGAGTTGCTCAGTGCATTCATCTGTAGCAGCGCAGCTCTTCAGTGAGTGAATGTCACAGAAGGCAACAGTCCTGCTGCTCTGGTTTTTTAACTCGTGAGACTCTACTGCCTCATTTTCTGTACCATCACATAAAAAGTAGTAAATGAGCATGCAAGTCTGAAAAATAGAATTATAGAATTATGGAATAACAAGGAGGTAATCAGGTTATCACACCAATCTGCAGCCGTGCAATGAAACAAATACTTGCACAGGGCAACTGGTGAAAATGAACCCCCTGGATTATCTCCAAATGTTGGACTGAGCAGAAGTTTAGTCACAATTTGATTTGAGAAGCCCCAGTTTGGGGAGGTGTGAGAAAGGCGGTGCCTTCTCTGGGAACAGCAGGGCTACCAGCCCAGACCTGAACTTTGAGTGACTGTTCATGCTGCCTTGGGGACCTGCACTTGAGTTTGGGCTAGAAGTGCTTGGGAAGTGGTATGTGTATTGTCTTTATGCCTTTAGTTATTAGACACCAGCACATATTTTAGGTTGTTAGATAAATGCTGCTATTACCATATGTTCTGAAAACACCCATTGCTCCCTCCCTAGAAAAAACTTTGTTACTTTCTATATAGCTTTCCAAGACTAAAGACTTTAAAAAAATACAAATTTGATATTTTAACAACTCTCTATTAGTGAGAAGCAGTGGTTTCATATTTAGAACTGTTCAGAATATGTTGAAAGCCGATTTAGTGGACAACAAGAAATAAAAGTAATTTATTACTGCTTTTTTGCTGCTAATTAGCTGAGATACATTGTGATCTGATTTGTGATGAGATTATAATTTTCCAGTATTTTGACTGTCTCATTAGCTTAATGCTTAAGTAATAACTTGCTTCAGATAATGTATTTAATGTTTCAGTGTTTTGTCAGTTCAAATATATGAAGAAAATTGTTTTTCTAAGTGTTTGTTAGATGCTGTGATGATGTATTGAAAATTATCACTATAATCAGCAATGTATAAACAGTCAAACCAAGACCTTTCAGTCTGATGAAAATGTGACTATATATTTATAGGGCCTTTCTAAGTTCTCACAAATCTATAGTTACTAAATTAGATGGATTTTACTCCAGTGCTGTCCAACGAGTGGCTTGATAGTCATTCTGTTGTTTGAGAAGAATTTAGTTACATAGTTTAGAGATTGCTTCTGCAAACCTTTTTTTCATGTAAACGGTTAATACTTAAGTTTGTCCTTCTTGGTGGAAACAGAGACTACTTAGTACAAAAAGAATTTGAAAGTTTTACAATATCAAATTAAAGTCATAATATTTTTTTTTTTCCAAATTACCTTTTTTTAAAAAATGAATGGTTTGCTTTAAGTTGTGCGTAGTCACACTTGAGTTTCATATAGGAACTCCAGGATTGCTTGGGCATCTCAGATTGTGCCCAGGCAAACCAGAGGTGCATGAAAACACATCTGGATTAGCCTTTGTTTCTGTATTTGCCAGTAAAACACTGATTTCAGATTTGTACTAATTTTGGTATGGCTCATTTTTATTACATGCTTTTTTATGAATAGGTAGAACGGTTAGTGCAAAAATGCATCATTTTCTTTATGGTAGAAACAGGCAAGGTTTTGTTGCAACTGTGTAAAGCAAACAAGTTCAAAGTCACTTAGCTCAGTCTCTTATTTTTTTCACACTTAGAGAGTTTGGGGTTGGATGGGGCTGGATACATCTATGATACAGATGGGGAAATTGCCTACAGCACAGAGGCTGTACTGTACTCTCCTCAGCCTCCCCATCAAATCTGTCCTTGTTTGGAGGACAACTCTTGATGTTTAATTCTGAAGCAAAGCATTAATTTGTGAACAGATAGCCTTTATCATTCTGCACACAACGGCATTTTCTTAATAGAATTCTTTACTTCAAAATATTAAATGATTGCTGTTGATTAGTTATAAATTGAACAAATGAGACTATTGCTGTCACCAAACAGGTACTTACAGTATTATTAACAAGAATATTGAATGATTGTCAGTTTTTCTCTCCACAAAGCAATCCGCTTATACTGTTAATGGTAAATAGCCTGGGAATTCCCGTTTTGATTCGCTAATAATAATTAGCTGAAATAATACTCAATTCTTTCTCTCTCTCTGCCTGTCTCTCACTGTCTTTTAAAAAAAATTTCTCATGTTCATGGTGTGATTAAGAGGAACATCGCAGACTCCCATTACAGTGAACCTGATCTGGAGAAAGCCAAAACTGAGTTTGTAGTAACCCTCTAGTCCTTAGAAATAAGCAAACCACACTTAATGTAGTAATAAGGTTGTGATCCTACAAAAACTTAGGCACCTGCTTTACTTTACCCACTCTGCTTACTCCTCTTCACTTTTCGCGGTGTATACAAGTTTTCAAAACCACGGTCTAATACCAACTTGTAGTGCAAAGTGTATCTTCTCTCAGTCCTTACACCATTTGCAACAAAGTATGTATCAAGCTCTACTATGGAAGTATTCTAGCTTTTTATACCCATTTTAACATCGCTGTAAATAAAGGATGAACGAACGGCAGAAGGATGTAGTAAAATTGAGTAGCAGGAACTCATGGTATTACAGGATAGATGGTATAACATGGGAAGCATAATTTTGCTAAAATTCAACTTCTGTTGTTCTCTGTTTTGATCTCTGATCCTTCAAATTAAAAACCAATCAGTCTTTTTTAATTGTATAAGGTTAAATTTAATGCTGTTATTATTTTTGTTAGAACATAATTTTAAATAGTGTTTCCAGAATTTTTTACTCTTTGATTAATAATTTTATTAAGACTTGCTGTATGGCAGAAAGAGAAGCTCACAAAGTAAATAAGTGGCAATCAGGGTAGAATGGAAGAGAGAAGATCAGGGAGAATTTATTTTTAACGGAAACATTTTTTTCCCATTAGTCTGAAGTGGTGTTTTCAGATACATGTGGTTGAAAACATCAGGCAGCAAAAAGTTAGTTCTTTTCTAGTTTAGTGTTATTAATGATCTTTTTGCACTCTTCAGTCTTAAAAAAAATTGTTTAGTCATCATTCTTTTTGTTCAGAAAGACATACAATTCAGTTTAGTTGTGATGCTTTGAAGACATTTTGGAGCATAACTGTAATAACCAGAAGATCCTTTCAGTATTAATAGGTGGCTGAAAGCAGCACTTTGACCTTCTTTTTAAATTAAATAAACTGAAATGGTGGCTTAGATTCATTCAGCCAGTCTAAGTCTAGCCAAATACAGCTTTACATCTAATACATCCTCTTTTCCATGGCAAGACTCTGAATGAAGGAGGACAATCTGCTTACATTCCTTATAATCATATCCTTGTAAGTATTTTATCTTCTGTTTAACACAACTAGGCCTAATTATTTTTCCTGTGTAGAGTTTCTAGATAATGTGTGTTTTGCATACATGGTTGATTTGAAGGCAGTCTTAAGTTTCTTCAAGGTGTTACCTTATTATTCTACAGAGTTGTTCAAGAACCTGCATCTGGCTCCTCTCTTCCATGTCCTGGGTGCAACCAAGGCATAACTGGGAATTGTACATGTCAGAGTGTGGAGAATTAAAATACAGTGTAGACACAGTACTTGCCTTGGGTTGCTTCCTACATGAATCTTGATTTAGAAACCATATCCATAAAGGCAGGGAAACAAGATTCAGGACTGAGCATTAACAAGGTTGACAAAGAAAATGCATTGTATTCACTTAAAATTAGTAACTGCACAGATGAGTTTTGGTCATTTGAAATTGCTCCTACTTTAGCAAACTTTTAATATTAATGCCATGGGAGTGCTCTGCAAGCTCAGGGATGGGGAGGCCAGTCAGCCTGCAACCGAAACTCTTGAAGCCTAACCTTAGAGGTGTTTCTGCTTCCATGGGAAAAGGGGACTTAAAATAAGTTATTGTTCTCCCTCTTTCCCCTTTACTCCTCCTCTTTCTTCTTTCTTTCCTTGCTCTTCAGATGATTCCCAGCATCAGAAATGACTTTGATAACAATGACTAAAATCTTGCCCTATCTTGCTTGTGTGAGGCATGTCCTAAGTTCTTGGAGAAACAAGGAAACTAGTTCAGAATTAGAAGCTGACATTCAGAAGTCTTTAGTCCAGCAAGCTCTTACATAGGTCTTTTTCCCCTCTTTTTAATGTAGCTGAAATTTGGTATCTTACTCTTGTCCCTAAGCAAGTATTTAACATTAACAAAAATTATTGATGTGATTATAGCCTGTCCTTGTCATCGTTCCTAGGTGAAGTAACAGAAATGCTGATGCAGGTCTCCATTGATACAGAAGTAAAGGAGAGAGGTGTAACATATGCCAGTCAATATTCGTCTAACTGTACATCCATCTTTATTAGATTAAAACTTTGGCTACTAATATTGTTACTAGAAGATATACAGAATTCTGTAAGGCTTGACATAGTACTGTCTTAACATTTTTATTTAAAAATAGTGATACAAGATCAATCTGGCGTTCTAACTGGTTGAGAAATTGGCAAACAAAGGGATGTCAATACACCTGTAAACAAGGCACATTTTCTATGGGGATCTTGTGGGAATCAGTTCTTCACTCTGTATGGCATAACATTTTAATCCATAAGCTGGTAGAAATAAAATTACTTGCACTGTTTGATTCACACAAGTGATCGGGGGAGTGATAATGAACAACATGGGTTATTCTTACAGAACAACATAGATAACTGATAAACTGGATGTGAGCAAGTGAATATTTACATACAGTACATAATTTTTGAGGGAACAAGCAAAGGACATGTTCTGAAGTGGAACTTCCAATTCAATTATTCAGAAAGGCTAACATCCTTATTCCAAGTTATTATATGGTCAGTTTGTAACTTCAATTCATAGTTGAGATAGTTTTGGTTGGCCTTATTTGTAGGTTTGGGTAATTGTTGGGGATGGGTTAAGTTGATGGGGAAAGATAGTTGAATTGTTAAGTCTCAAAAATACATCAGGAATACATTCTGTGCGAGATATTATTTCTGCAGTTGAACCTTCTAATATACTCCTTTAGTTAGGCTGGTTGCTATTTATCTCTAGAAAAAGAAGCAGTTAGGCTTGTGTGATGTGAGTGCTAGTGGAAGACAAAAGTTCAGTTCCACATTCTTTCATAACGTGGCATGTAGCTTACTCTTGGTGTGTTTTAATTGCCTATGTGTAAAATGGGAATAATTAGTTTTCCTATCTTGCAGCGTGGTTGTAAAGATAATTTTTCTGAAATTTTTAATATACCATGATGCTAGAACAGTGGAAGCCATATAAATACATTATCTTCCAATAATATTTCATATAAAAAACATTTTCAAGTACTTCCCTGTCTGCTTTTTAAAGCCTAGATAGCAATCAGACCCTCACAGATTTGAGGTTTTTTATTTGCCATCTTGAAGAAGAGAGTTGGCAAGCAAACAAAACAGCAGCTGAAATATTCTACAAGAATACTTAATAGCAGACTTTAGTGGTCACTAGTATGTGCGAATGTGCAGAAAAATTCCACTCCAACTGAAATATGCACTCAATGTAGTTAAATTTCAGTTAAAATCATTGAGTAGACTGGTGTAATGCAAAATATAGAAAAAGGATTTTGGAATCTTGACGGTATTGGGGCTGAAAAGTCAAATGCAATGGTAGGAACCTAAAATTACTTTTTCCCCCCCCTCGTTTCCTCAGTTTTCTTCTTGTGCATCTTATGTGGAGGATGCATTTGAAAAGGAACATTCATATTATGTAACTGAATCACAAAAGTGGCTTGAACATATGAGAGCCTAATTAGTACAAGCAACTCCTCACTGTAAAAAGCTGTGTTCCCTGTTTAAACCACATGTACTTAATAACCATATTTGAGCTGGTGTAGACTTTGTCAAGAGAGCAGCAATGCAACTGTATGCTGTGTGCCCACGTACGTTACAGAGCTAAATACACTGAACTGTAAGGTTAAACCACACTTGTTACCTGGCCCAACTGTACCTTGTGTTCTTAGTGCACAGAAAATCTGTAAATATCCTGGTTTATTGTGAAACTAAATTAAAGTAATTGTAGCATTTTCATTAAGGCTTTTTGGTTTGCTTGTTTAACCCTTTTGTAGCCCAGTGAGGAACATGCAAAACATTTTAACTGGGTTCCTGATAGATATATTTGGTGGAATAATACAAGATGGAACAACTCTGAAGCACTGAAACAGCTTTTTATTTCTGATAGCATTTTAAAACTTCAAGGAAAAGGTAAGAAATTGAAACTGGAATTGAGAACTGCCAATTATCTAATGTTTGCTGAAGTAATATGGTTTAAATATATGCCTCAAGAAAGAATGTATGCTGGCTGATGCAAAACATGCTTATTACTAACACAGTGGTAAACACTGTAGGCTTGCGCTTCTAAGCGCATGAGGCTTGACTCACTAAGGCCTGAAGCTACTCCAGGAAAGACATAAGCAAACCCAGTGCTCTTTTCCCTCAAGATTCATCAAAGGATGAGTCATCTGTTAAAAACAGAGTAATCATCAGGCTATTCTGCTTTTCTGCTGACTATTAGTATTAGAACAAAGCCTTCGAGCAAAAGAAAAAAAAGAGAGAGAAAAAAAAGATGTGGCTTTGATCTCATTCACGGGACTCAGGCTGCTTTATGCTTTCAAGTTCTGCCATTGTGATCATTTCAGTCATAAGGTGGAAAATACTGTGCCACCACAAGGCCTCCAATGGCAAAACCTCTTGGTTGAGATGCAGTTAAGTCTGTGTGAAAGCAGCTCCCTCTCTGATGAAGTGCTGTATCCTATCCAAGGCACTGGTGTAAGCTCCAGGGCAAGGAAACACTTTCCTTTCCCTCCTTACAGCTTTCTCTCTTTAAAGCTGTAGTCTCTCAAGCATGGACATACTTTATTTCAGATGGCGGCTTTAATAAGGCAATCAACAGTGAAATGATTAGTTTTTACTTGGACAATACCCAATACAAAGTGTGCGAGAAGTGGGGATGAAGACCCTCTGCCAACACAGTCTCCATGCGAAATTAAACATCTCTGAGTAATTACATGAAGCCAGAGCCTAAACGGTCATAGGAAATATCTGCAAAACCATTCTCTTCAAAAAAGCTTCATCTCACGGAAAAGACAGTGTTCGTAACAGGGGTCCCCCCTGCCCCAGACCCTTATCTGCAAGAAATCCTCCTGCCTAACAGGCAAAGGAGGGAATTTGTAAGAACACTCTTGGCATAGTATTTCTGTCACAAAAGGAGAGAAATGCGAGGTGATGTTTTGTGAAGCACACTAAGGATTTTGAACAGGAGGTAAATCATGAAGTCAGATACTAAAACTAAGTAATACCATCAAGTTTTCAAATAAAATTTCCATTATTATGAATGGAGATACTTCACACAACTCTCACAGAATAGGGCTTAGAAAATCTTTTATGATTGCAGGTAATTTTTCAAATCCTATAAACAGACTATTAATCAAGATTAGTATTTCTTTTTTATATACACTTAGGAGGGGTTCAGCATTGTGCTTAATCCATTTACATTTAAATTTGAAGCATAGATTTCAAAAATAGAAGTAAGTGAATGTAACAAGGTGAATGTACTTCTGAAAAAGGTATTTATTTAGCTACTATACTTTAACTGTTGTTTAATGCTTTATTCCTGGTATCTATATCTGGTATTATAGACATTGAGATTACCCTCAGTTTTACAAAAATAAACCTTGCAGAAAATGGTAATATACCAGAACATTTTCCAGTCTGGTTCCTGAGTGACAGCCGTTTATAATTTTTTAAATTATAATTTCTCCCTTCCTCAAACAAGCCTGTCTCTTTTTGCTTTCATATTATTATCCTTTGGGTACAAGGAGAGGCATCTGAAATTCTTGTGTTGAGCCTTTTCTCTGCTGTTATAGATAGGATGGCAAGACTACCATTGCCATAGAGTGGTAAATTAGAGTACTGTCTCCCTAAGTCTGTGTGCTCCCTTTCATCAAATGAACTAATTCTCCCTTCCTTCCTTTTAAAAATTATTTTTGCTGTTTTGCACAGTTGATTCTACTGCCCTCTTAATATGTTCTTTGCTATGGGAATGTAGAATTTGACATGTCATTCAGAGTCAAAACTGTCTGCTTTGGGAGAAGATATAAGATCTTTCAAAGTGGCAAACATAAGATAATTTTCCGTTAATGACATCACGTACAGATTTCTAACAGAAATTATTAGTTACGTTGGCAGCTAACAAAGACCTTAATGTGATTTCTTTCCTGTGTATGGTACAGGTTATCATCAAACCCTGTACCGATAATGTAAACTAAGTATAGAGTGATACGAAACTTCGCATATAGGTAAGGCAGCATTGTAGTGGCCTGAAGCTTGGATTTCTCCCCGAACAGTAACTTTCACTGAAGCTTAATTATGAACTGGAAATTAAAGTCGTGTCAGTGGATGTTCTTCGAGGCGGGAAGGAGGGTAAAAAGTCCGTGGAAGCATTGTAACGTCTCTTTCTTTGTACTGAGAGCAATCAAGAGTCATCACCATGCTCTAACTTGCACAGCGTTAGTTGGTGAGCTGCCAGGGGGATTAAGGTTAGGACTCACATTAGAACACTCTCTCCTGCGAAAATGTTCTTGTTTGCACCTTCTTGATTTCTTACTTGCACTTTGCTTCACAAACAAGATGCTTTCAAAATACAAGTATTTATTTGACTTATGTATTTTGCTAAAAATCGTGCAAATCTTAAAATAGCTTTTACCAAATGAAATTCTTTCTTTTATTCTGTTCCTGGTAACAGTAAGGAAGAAAAAGAGAAAATGTTTGTTCTTTGGTATTACTTGTGATGAGACAGGATTTCCCAGTATTTATGTATTTGGGAAAAAGAAGGGTTACAAGAAAAATTCAGTTATCACGTGTCTATTAAAACAGAATTAATTGTTGAGCAGAACACTAATTATGTATGTATGTGTCTATCTGTCTGTCTCTCTCTGGGCAGTTTTGTTGGCATTTTCTAGCTTGGCTCTAGATTCCTACTTTATTCTTCAGATGAAATTTGGAAAATGTGGTATGTTTCCTGGGATTTAAAACAAGAAACCACTTTTTTCGTCTTGTATCTAAATTTCTTAAGGGTTGCGAGCCTTCTGGTGCCGAAGTCTAGCCTAATAATTTTTCTGAGGTTAAAAGCTTAGTGGTATTCAATATTCACTGTATGTTTTCAGAAATAAACACAGGCATGTACTTTGCCTCTGCTTATGATGGTTTTAATAGAAGAAATTATTTATTTTAGTAGATGTTTGTTTGTTTTAATAGATGAATTGTCTTGTTATAGCAAACAAAAATCAGTATTCAAGCTATTAATAACGCCAGGAAAGAGTAAGGATTTGTGAAATTTTTCAGGCAATACTGTGATATTTAAGTGCATGGCTAATAGAGCGCTACACCAGAAGACACTGAGAGCTAGCTAGGATTCTGCACGTGAAAATTATGTTGGTCCTATTAAAAACCATTCTAATCTCATTTTCATTTAAAACGTTCTGCCTAGGTTTAAAATAAGCCAACACTTCAAAATTTTAAATGTGATATAATATATTAGTCTTCACTAAAACTTCAGTCATTGATATTTAAATAGTTGTTTAGTTCTTGTTCTAAAGAGTTGGATTTATACTACTTACTGTAGAGCAGGATGCTTCTGCACCAGGATCATACATTTCCTAAAGTAAACTGGTATTTTCTTATTAATTAGAATAAAAATGAAGCCATTATTTCACTGAGACACACCATTTTGTATTAGAATGCCAGGGATTTGTATATTTATCTGTAACTGTTCTGTCAATAGAGATTTAATGTTTGATTAAAAACAGGCCATCATGAGCCAATTTATATGGGCAATATCTTCTCTGGTTGTATGCCTTTCCATTCAAGTATCTGATTAACAGATACAATATAAGGGAACTTCTCAATATGCATTAGCTAACAGAGTGATTTCTCTGCTGTTTCATGGTAATTTGTAAGCATATATTCGTCAGCCGTTTCACAGCTGTTTCATGTTGTTCAGAGTCTTACCCCACCATCAGAATTTTAAGGAATGCCTCCTAGATTTCAGATTTACATCTGAAAAAATCAAGGTTAATTTCAAGTAGACTAGATTCAGTTACGTTAAGGAAAGGAGACATTAAACCATTTGTGTAACATCTGTGTTAAGAAGTTTTTTGGCTTTGTTTTTAATCATGGATTGCAGTTTATTTAAACCTGCACATGAAGGGTTGTAATTGCTTCTTGAAATTGTTTCTTACTTTTAGCCTTCAATATTAAACAAGACAGGTACATTATTTTTTTACAGCAAAAATGCAACATTTTATATTACCTCAGTGTTGCGGAACAGATCTTCTACATTAACTTTTCTTCTGTCCCCAATTAAGGAGTTCTTTTTTAAAAAGGGTCTTAGGCAGTTGTTCAAGTCCCCGCTCACACCAGCTGAATTTAGGAGTTTTTCCTAAATTGGGAGAGTTGGGGGAATTGCGACTTACACCCGCCCTGCCCCCTAAAACACACAGCCTCTTGCTTATCTTCTGTGTAATTTATACAGTTAATAGTGGTTTCCAAAAAAAGATTGGCTTAGTATTTTTTCTCTCTGGTATTGTCCCTTTTCTTTGCAGAATTCAATGGCAGGAGCTCACTGAAATAAGAACATTGGAACATCTAAGAATCTATGAAATTTTCTATGATATTTTCATAGGTACAAATGCTGTTCCTTTAAAAATCTGAGGCATAAAATCTAGAAAAGGCCTTGTTCAGTGCCCCACAAAAAAAGATGAGAATCACCCATTTGGGACAATTGCAAATGCCCCTGGGATGCATGTTTATTAAGCTCCCGAGCTGCATTTTCAACTCAGGATACTTCGGGGGGATATTAAATATTTATTTAGTGGTCTAGTTTCAGGCGTGTGGACTGTGATAATAGGGACCTTGTAGGTAGCAGAATGCTCCTGTGTTTTGTGCCGGAGAGCTCAAGCATCAGTCCACATTACCATACCTAGTGCTTCTGATACTGGAGGAAGCACAAGTCCCTTCTGATGGGACTGGCTATCATCTTATTGGCATCACGGAGATGTGGTGGGATGGCTTCTGTGATGGGAGCGTTGGAATGGAAGGACACCAGCTCTTTAGGAAGGACAGGCAGGGGAGATGAGGAGGGGGTGACACCCTCTATGTCAATGACCAGATGGAGTGCATGGAGCTCCGCCTGGGGATGGATGAGGAGCCAACTGAGAGCTTATGGGTGAGGATTAAAGGGAGGGCAGGGACGGGGGACATTATAGTGGGGGTCTGCTACAGGCCACCTGACCAGGAAGACCAAGCGGATGACGCCATCTACAGACATATAGGAGCAGCCTCACGGTCACAAGCCCTGGTCCTCGTGGGGGATTTCAGTCACCATGATATCTGTTGGAGCGACAACACAGCAGGGCACGCATAAGCAATCCAGGAGGTTCCTGCTTCCTGCTTCAAGTGATAGAGGAGCCAACAAGGGAAGGTGCTGTGCTGGACCTTGTTCTCACCAACAAGGAGGGGCTGGTGGGGAATGTGAAGCTCAAGGGCAGCCTTGACTGCAGTGACCATGAAATGGTGGAATTCGAGATCCTTAGGGCAGCAAGGAGGGCACACAGGAAGCTCACTACCCTGGACTTCAGGACAGCAGACTTTGGCTTCTTCAGGGATCTGCTTGGTAGAGTGTCATGGGATAAAGGCCCAAGAAAGCTGGTTAATGTTCAAGGATCACCTCCTCCAAGCTCAGGAGTGATGCATATCAACAAAGAGGAAGTCAGGCAAAAACACCAGGAGGCCTGCATGGATGAACAAGGAGGTCCTGGACAAACTCAGACACAAAAAGGAAGCCTACAGAAGGTGGAAGTAAGGACAGGTAGCCTGGGAAGGAATACAGAGAAATTGTCTATGCAGCCAGGGATCAGGTAAGGAAAGCTAAAGCCCTGATAGAATTGAATCTAGCCAGGGACATCAAGGGCAACAAGAAAAGCTTCTATATGTACATTTGTGATAAAAAGAAGACTAGGGGAAATGTGGGCCCTCTTCGGAAGGAAACGGGAGATCTGGGTATCCAGTATATGGAGAAGGCTGAGGTACTCAACGAGTTTTTTGCTTTAGTCTTCACAGGCAAGTGCTCAAGCCACACCACCCAAGTTGCGGAAGGCAAAGGTAGGGAGTGGGAGAATGAAGAACTGCCGGCTGTAGGAGAAGATCAGGTTTGAGACCATCTAGGGAACCTGAAGGTGCACAAGTCCATGGGACCTGGTGAGATGCATCTACAGGTCCTGAGGGAACTGGCAGATGAAGTTGCTAAGCCACTATTCATCATATTTGAGAAGTCGTGGCAGTCTGGTGAAGTTCCCATTGACTGGAAAAGGGGAAACATAACCCCCCATTTTTAAAAAGGGAGAAAAGGAAGACCTCGGGGACTATAGGCCAGTCAGTCTCACCTCTGTGCCTGGTAAGATCATGGATCAGACCCTCCTGGAAACTATGCTAAGGCACATGGAAAACAAGGAGGTGATTGATGACAGCCCACATGGCATCACTAACGGCAAATCGTGCCTGACAAATTTGGTGGCCTTCTACAATGGGGTTACAGTGTTGGTGGATATCGGAAGAGCAACTGAAGTCACCTGCCTGAACTTGTGCAAAGCATTTGATGCTGTCCCACACGACATCCTTGTCTCTAAATTGAAGAGACATGGATTTGACGAATTGGACCACTCGGTGGATAAGGATTTGGCTGGATGGTCGCACTCAAAGAGTTGTGGTCAACAGCTTGATATCCAACTGGTGATCAGTGACGAGTGGCATTCCTCAGGGGTCAGTATTGGGATTGGCGCTGTTTAATATCTTTGTTGGCAACATGGACAGTGGGACTGAGCGCACCCTCAGCAAGTTTGCTGATGACACCAAGCTGTGTGGTGCAGCTGACACGCTGGACGGAAGGGATGCCACCCAGAGGGACCTTGACAGGCTCAAGAGGTGGGACCATGTGAACCTCATGAAGTTCAACAAGGCCGAGTGCAAGGTCCTGCACATGGGTCAGGGAAATCCCAAGCACGAATACAGCCTGGGCGGAGAACGGATTGAGAGCAGCCTTGAGGAGAAGGACTTTGGGGTGTTGGTTGACAAGAAGCTCAATATCAGCCAGCAGTGCACACTTGCAGCCCAGAAAGCCAACCATATCCTGGGCTGCATCAAAAGCAGCATGACCAGCAGGTCGAGGAGGTGATTCTCCCCCTCTACTCCTCTCTCGTGAGACCCCACCTGGAGTACTGCATCCAGCTCTGGGGCCCCCAACATAAGAAGGGCATTTTAAATGCGTATGCATTAAGGGCTTGAAAGCACACCTCAGATGTTTGTATTTGTCAGTCCCATCCTAACCACAGAGAGAGCTCTGTCTGAGGCACAAGAATGGGGTGCAGAGAATTTTGATGAAGATGACAAACAGCTTTTTATTGCCCTTCTAGTCAGAAGGATTCCTAATGTAATTGCGCCAGGACAGAGATAGGGGTGTAAAGCATATCCCTTCTGCAGGGACTATCACCCAAGCACACCTATGTTGGGCACCAGAGGTCTGTACAAGCTGCTAGTGACTTATTCCAAAAGTGCAGGCAGTGTAGGTACCTAAACTGAGGAGCTCTAAAAGACATAGCCTATTAGCTTCAGTGTGGCACCACGCTAATGTTAGCTGTGCTGCCTCTTAATCAAAGTTGGGGTCTGTTTTACTATGTGGACCCTGGGTAGGTCAACATAGTGTCTGAGTGTCCTGTGCAAACATTTCTCCTTGGTTTAGTACTATCTTGTGGATCTCTTCATCACACTTCATTGTTTGAAGCAGACAGGCTTATCTCTCAACTGAACCCTCTGAACATAAATCAGTGTTGACATTTCATTTCCCCTACCCCCCCACTACCAAAAAAACCCCACACTTGCTTACATGGCTCCTTATATGGGAGGCTTTAATTTAGTCCAGGTTAAGCAGTGGTGTTCCTGATATTTCCCACCCAACAATTTGAAAGCCTGTAAAAGCAGCCGCCAAGATGATGAAGAAAGGGAGTAGCACTGAACTGAGAAAACTGAGTTGACAAGTTACAGAAATAATGCTGACTGAGGTTGAGCCATTAATGAGCTAAAGAAAACAAACCTCATCTAGAAGATGACCGCCTGTCACTTTGAATGTTATGCTATGAATATTTAAATGAAAACATAAAAAAAGACATACCATTTTTCTCTTCTAAAAATCAGAAACTAATAAATCATGCTATAGATAAACTATGTAAAAAGATGCCATGGTTTTAGAGAAGGTGATGTGTAGCTAGTTTGAAAGAGAGAAGGACCAAGTGCCGTTGGTACAGAACTTTGGGGATGGTGCAGTCACCTGCGACAATGAGAAGAACAGCAGTCTCGCAAACTTAATTATGATTATTTTCCATAAAGTGGGAGAAGAAAGAAGTAGTGCCATTGCTGGCTGCTCTAGGGAAGCTTTTCTTGCCCCAATTTTTGCCCCTTATATGTCTGGCTAGAAATTAATTAACATGACTACCATTAGGCGACCATCTCTGCTTCTCACAAAATAAAAGAATGAAAACATAAAACAAAGACATCTCTGACACTGTACTGAACAATTTTGGCAGCTGAAGCTGTGTTTAATCTATAAACAGGTTAGTAATATTTAATACTTCAATTTGTATGCTGTGAGATTTTCTTTTGTTCCTAACAATTCTATATTTAAGATTACCAGGGCTTCAGGCAGAACTGTTTGGGTAGTAAAGTGATAAACTGACACCAGAATACTGAGCAGAAAAAAACCCATTACGCTAACAGCAGCCAACAGCAGTTAATGGTTTTCAGCTGTTGCAGATCTAATTGATCTTGTTGCTATAACAGAAAGCAGTTCTCCGTGATTCATATGCTTTCTTACTGGAACATATTCTACTCCCTTGCTGTTTTTAAGCCTCACTAACTCTGTTTTTTCCCTTTTCTTAAATGCCATTGCTAACAACACATTCTATTTAAAGCTAATATTAGTCAAATAAAAATTCTGTTAGTTTGCTGAGCCTTAAATTTTCTCTATTCATTAAAAAGAAAGGCCAAACTACTTAAATTCAGTTATGCATTTCTTATACTTATTAACCTCCTTCTTTCAGGTGTCACACCCAGCGCTCGTTATTCTTGATTTATATGTATCTTGAAATCCGTATGTGCCATGAATGTATCAGATGTGACTAAAATGATGTAAACATTTGCCATCAACTGCAGTCTGATGCCAAAACCTCTTCTCAGTTCTGCATGTGGAGCTTCCATTGATGTCAACAGGATCCAGCGGGTTTTCTGCAGGACATGGTTTGACTAGTACAACTGATATAGCTGCCTGTACCATTTGGATTCTGTGTATGAGTGCTTTTCTTTTTTTTTCCTTTGTAGCATTCAGAAGCTTCTGATGTATTATTTAAATTTTACAGAAGCATTAATTTGAATTATTTCACTAGAATTTTAGTGTTAGTGATTATGTTAGGGAGTGTTTTCTTGGTGTGATTTTATTTTTTGTCAAAAAGAAACTGGAAAAAAAATAGGAATTGTTTGAAAATCAGTAGAAACTTGCATTCATAGTTGTAATTCTAACTCATCAAAGATGAGAGTTTGTTTTCTTATTATAAATATGAGTGCATATCAAAGGGGAATTTCCAGTAAAAGCCTTAGGAATCTCAATGGAAATGCACACTATATTTTTATATTGTTCAGATTTCATCTTCACTTTGTGAGCTGCCTATATTCCTAAGCAGGCAGACTGCTCTGCAGAATGACTTTACCAGCCAGTTTTGTGTGAAAAGAATCTTGGCTCTCAGCATGTGCTGTAGCTGCATTACCCCCTGTATTATTTAAGTTAAATACCATGTATTAAGAAACTTCAATCATCTTTCTCTAGGAATAAAAAAGTTTTGTAACTGTTTAAGTGTTGGAAAGTCTAATTATACCTCCTGTTCATTTCCTTTTGTTCTTGTAAAGGCATCCATTGCTGCAATGGAAGATAAAGTAACATTTGCAGACAGGAAAGAAATGGGGAATTTTTCCTTTCTTGTTTCTGTTGCTTTGTTGTTCTGATCTGGTTTTTTAAAGGTTGACACAGAGCCCCATGAGAATTTTTAACATATGAGAGTAGATAACCTTGTTCTTTTGTTCACTCATCCTTGCCCTGTTCTTATTGCCTGGGGCTGTTTGCTGAATATTCCATTTCATATCCGTTTAACACTTTCTCCATTCTTCTTTCTGCCTTCATTCATCAGTTCAGAATAATGTTACATCCAATGTATCAGCAGAAAGCATAACAAAGACCTTCAGCCATAATCTCATCAGTGCCTCATTGAAGGAAGAGTCGTTAAGAACAAACCAAGGTTGTATAAACGCAGAGGAAAACCCCATTGCAGGAAAATGTGCAGGTTCAAATTTAGCGTTTCCTTTAGTCCTTTTGCTTATCAGAGACTTGACACTTCTAAAGATTCTGCTGCTTTCACCTATGATGAGCAGCTCTTCACTCCACGTGCTGCTCTCTCTGGTGTCCAACACATTTTTCACAGAGCCAGACATCATCCTGTGGGAAAGTATGGCAACATATAACTCGGAGTAAATCTTGGGCTATAAAAAGACTAAAACTCCAATACACGTAGCTCAACATCAGAAAAAGTTTTCCACCTACTTAAACAGCCATCTCCCTTTTTAACCAAAAGAACAGCAGTATCTTGTCATCCTGGTTAAAGAAAAGGACTTTTAATGAAAAGCTTATAATGAAGCATCTTGGCTTACGTGAAAAATGAGCAAAGCCTCAGAAAATTAATTGACATGAAACACAAATGATTACTGAAGTCACTCCTAACTGTGGAATAAGGGCAGGCTTACGGAACACCTTTTTCTGAACAGAATATTTAATTTTCCATTCAAATACTTTCACAGAGGGGTGTGAATTCAACAATTACAGTGTGGGGCAGCGCAGAGGAGAGTACCTAGGAAAAACAATGCAAGTGTGTAAATGAAAATGCCCCATTTTCATGAACAATACACATACACAATTAGGAAAGGCATGTACACTTTAAAAATCAAGCTACTTTTAGAGTCACATTTTATACACAAGCTTAGGAAAGTAACATGCTACATTTAAACTTTCAATATTAAAACTTCATTGGTAGTGTAAAAGTCTTGTTTCTGAGAGGGGAAAAGTGAAGTACTTACAAGAAGTTAACAGTAAAATAAAAAAATACACAAATTCATCTTCTTTAGGTTTTAGAAAGAGACCAGAAGACAAAAATAAAATAAGGGTTTCAGGAGACATAAGACTTTAACCAAAAAAAGTAAAACTTACCTTGCAAATGACACCACAGCAAATAAAGTGTACAGAAGAAACCAAAGCCATCTGGTAAATTAAGCGAAAATTAATGATTAAAGAAAATCTCACTGTGTTTGTAGTGTATTTTCATCCATCTGTGCCCAATTATAAAAGAGTTGTCAAAGAAAGCAAGCCACCAGTGTTTAATTCCAAACTAATCCAGAAAGCCTGAAAATGTCCATCAATGCTTTTCTTACAGTTTCTAATCTTTGCAGGTTTCTGATAAGAGCAGCATTAACCTGTGGTGTCATGAATCTTGGCTCTCACGTTTGAAATTAACAGAGATGTACTGCCTGTGATCATTTCAGATAAAGGAAATACCATCTTTCAAAAGCACACTACAGTTAGAAGTTATAAAAGGAAAAACTATGTTCACATCCATTTCTCTCATACGCAGCCAACACAGCAATTGCCGTTAACAATATCTAGACTCTAAAACCATCAGCTGTGACCTGAGTAGATAGTGCTGAAGTGCTGTATTATACTGCCAGAGCAGGTGGTGTTGGAGAGGCAATATGCCTTGCACCGGCTTCGTGGCCTGTTCGGTTCACAGGGCTTTGGGGCCCAGGCACAGTAGTTGAGGTTGTGAATTTGCAAATTTCCTGACACTTCACATTGTACGTGCACTGCAATTTCACACGCTTAGCTCACTGCACAGCCACCTGCATGGACTTGCTCGGCGTCCTGTCCTTCACAGAGCAGCCATACATTGTTCTCTCTGCAGAGAAGAGGCTGTTCTCTATTTGAAGGGGAAGGAGCCTGTGATTCCTCTACCATTTGTTTGAGCCCTAAGATTATTTTTAAGTGCTAACTGTGACTGCTAAGCTGTTGGGGCTTCTGACTACACTTGCTCCATAACGGAGCACATAGTGACATGGTGATGCGCAGAACTAGTGGATAGCCTTCCTTGGGTAGGTTATTCTTTGGTCTTTCTCTAGCACAAGTGAAAAGAGACATACATGCAAAAGGCAATTTCAGAGAGCAGGTGTCTAAATTAATTGTTCTCTTGAGGTCCTTAACCACTAATTGAAAAGGAAAACTTGTCTCCGTATGCTGAAGTTAACATTTTTGAAACTCCTTCATAATGCAATTTAGACCCAACAGTAGGTGCACACCAGAAGAATTAGTGAAGAACAAGCATGGAGAAGAGCAAGTAATTCCCTTTGTGTTCTTTATTTCCAGATGAGGTTTTGATGTCAGAGAAGTGAGTAACGGAAGGACAGTAGGTAGCAACATTAACCAACTCTCTTCTTTCTGCAGATTCTTTAGTACCCGGTAGTAAGGCATGAGCTTGCTTTTGTGCTTTTTTTGTGTTAGTTTAGTAAAGGGTCACTTTTCTACCCTGGCTTCTTGCTCGCAAAAGGTTTAGGAGAGCAGTGTGGAACTGTGATGGGGAAAAAAAGGCAAAAAGTATTGGGAGAGGTGCCATTCTTCTCCAGCGCTAAGCTGTTCACTGTCAGCCTCCTAGTATTGTCTCTGAATGCTGGGCATTTTATTCATTCTCAAAGTCTTTGTACAAGTCCTTGCTGCTGGGGTTCTTCTGGCATGGTCTATATTAGAACTCAGCCAGATTTGAAAAGTTCATATATATGAAACATTTACAGTTGTAAAACTTCAAACTCAGTGACACGTTCTTTCTCAAATGGGCCCTTATGAAGCTCTTGTGCCCAGCCCCTTTAAACAATGCACTTGAATTAACCCCTTACACTCTCCTGACAGCAGAAAACATAAATCAATATTATCAGCTAGCTATGTAACCATAACATTTACAGACCTCTCAACATCCTTTATATCTGGTACATTAAAATTGTCTGCTCAAACGTAGACCATAGTTTGACATGTAATTGGTTTTGGCTGCAGTTCAGGCTTATACAGCCCTCGTAGCTCCTTGGTTGTGTTGGTAGAATTATTTGTGCAGCTATGCAGTGAACCAGATCAGGGACCTGAGCCAAGTTACAGAAAAAAAATAATAAAATAATAAGGTTATTTTTGAGCTAGATCAGTTCTCTGTAGTGGCAAACTGGAGACAGCAACAAAAAAGCAGGGAAAAACTGAGAATAAGTGCCAGCATAACATTGAAATGGAGGCCTGCCAGGCCATGTTTTCAATGTAAACTTCCAGTGCAGTGTAAAAGATTGCTCCATCTAAATAGCAACATTAAATGTTAATTCAGGAAAGTTCATTATTATCAAAGTAGAAATTGCCATCCTGAAAAACTGATCTAGAATGCAAAGCCTGTGTTTTAAACTTGGACTATCTAATTCTTTGATAAACATTATTATTGGTTTGGGGGGGGTGGTAAATTTATTGTTATATTTTGTAAATGACTGATAACGCTATTTTAATATTGCAAATTAGATTCTGCTTCAAATGAAAAATGCAAACATAGCTACAAGGGGCTAGATTATGCCTCAGTTATATCTGTGTATTCCCATTTACTTCAGTGATGCTGATTAAAAAGTAATTAAGGGCAAAATTTTGTATGAAAAGTTTGTTTAGTCCTTACGAAGAATTCATTATTGCCTATCTTTTAATATAATCTGTACCATCTATGGCTTTATATATGTATTTTATTTTCAAGCCCTATAGGGATTTGTGTTGCACTTCGCATCCAGTATTTCCATAGATATATGCAGTAGTAAAAGAGGAAATCCTGGTGCGGTGGCTTAGAAGTTCTGATACACAATTTCCTTTCCGCCTTTTCTCTTCTGTAGACCAGCCCAGTTTGAAAGTTGTAATGGATGTTGTGTGCAGCATGTGTGCACAGAAGAATTACCTGGCACATGTTACAATTCATGTAACATCATCTACATGAAGGGAATCTTGATTTTGTGTAACCATACCTCAAAAAATTAGGAAGTACTAATATTAAATTTACCCCCTGTGCCATAATATTTTGCCTGTGTCTTGTCTGAAAGTTCAGCAAGTAGCATGTGGCATGATGTTGGGATGAAGCATTCACAGTGCTGGGGAAATACTGTGGGATTTTAATAATCAGCTTCTAGTACGCTCTGCTCAAACAAACACTTGCTCAGAAGCTGCAGCTCTAAAAGAATTTAAAGTTGAGGCCAGTTTAGATTGGAGGTCCGGAGGTCTGGGAGGTATCTTCTACAAATTCATTTTTCTATTTCCTATTGAGAAGCTTAACAGTGTTAGAGCTCTTAAGAAAACCCTTTTGTTGTGAAATAAGGAAAATATTTCTATGATGACTTAAATATTCCTTAAAGACAAGCTTTTCTAAAATAAAGTCAGGTTTGGCATGGTAGTTTCCCATTAGCACACTCTCAGTTTCCAACTTGATGTTACTAGCCTCAGAAATAAGAGAGCTGCAGTATTTCCAAAATAACTCTCACCTGTATGATGTTACAAAGATTATCTCCTGCTGGAAATTGATCCCTTCTCAAAGATGTTCCTTCCAAACCTGTGTGGTGGGAAGGGCTACCAAACACTTACTATTTTATAATGAAATCAACATCCTTTTAAGACCCATTTTGAAAATCAGGAAAGATGTTCAAAGTTTTGGTTTTCTGTAAAATTATTACAGATATGAAAAAGCTAACGTTCTGTGAAGAAAGCCAACACCTGAAAACAGTAGCAACACTTGGCATGGATTCTATGCACCATCCCATTAGTTCATTCATATAGCAATATAAGTGTATCTATATTCTGTTGATTCTAGGATTATATATTTTTAAATATTTACACACATATATACATGTGAAGAGTTTTGTCTTGCATTTCTTTTTCTTTTTTGAGGGAGGGGAAGCTAGAACAGATTAGTGCTTCCTGAAAAATAAAAAAGAAATTGCTAAAGCCATCATGGTAAAATCAAGCCATAGGCAAACTTGTACAGTAACGTGATATTCTGGTTGTATGCCTGTTTAATATCTTTTAAGCCACCCTTGGGCAGGACCCCACTGTAAACAAGCTGTCGAGTTTGACTTGGAACATCCTTTTAAAAATAACACTAATAAATAAACATTCTGTCTTCACACATTTTGCTGCCAGGGATTCTCCATTTCTAAACTTAAGAGTGTAATGATTTGTAAAAGTTTTGCGTATTAACTGCAGTCTCCTTTTTTTCCTAAATATGAATTCTTCATTTTCCATTTGTTTAATGTTTTAAAATTAAAACTTCAATTTTATTTTATAATTATATACTTTTATTGAAATCAGCTCCATCTGTTAAATTCCCTGTCTGGCAGTGCTATATAAATCAATAATAGTAATATTAGGTAATAATAGAAGAAGGATATGAGTCTCAGATTATTAAGAGCTGAAGTAAGAAGCTGCACAGAGGAAATAATATGCTGTGTACAGCAAGATTCATTGATTGAACAAAAGTCAGGGAGACGCCTGGCGTTGAATTCCTTCTATGATACTTTGTCTGTAAACCCTTTATCTAAATATATAATTTAGCTCTTCCTCTCTTTGCTACTCTTCTCCTAGTAGCTGTTCCCTGCTAGGTTTCATTTGCTCCAGCATTTGCTGTCCTGGTGCTGTGCAGGAGGTTTGGGATCTCTCTGGATTCCTTGCAGTGTTGCATGGAAGGTCCTGTGAAGAGGAATCTGCAATAAAGAGGTCAAAAATAAAGGGCTTTTGGAGCTGATTAGTAGCACTCCTTGTTCCCCTGAAAAGGCAAATGGAGTATCAAGCGTTCTGTTTTCACAAGTGGGCAAATCTTGCCTCCACTTACAGGTACTTCCGTGCAAACAAAGGTCTGCGTGGGCTCTTTCCGTTTTTGTGAGCTCCATGCATAGCTGAAACAGGAGTTCTTAATGTGGTATTTCACCAGAGCTGACACTGAATTAAAAACATTTTCTGAACAGCAAGTCCAAAGAATGTATCCCATTAGATGAATTTGTGAACAACCTGAGACTCTCTTGCCACAGCATTTGAGAGGAAGCACATTTGCTGCACTTCAGAAGTGACAACATTTCACTCCACATTATTTGACACTTGATTTGTTATTGATTTGATTGTGCTTGCTAAAACTCCACAACTTTTTTTTTAACTTTTTTTTTAAGCTCTGCTACTATTTAGCTTCATTATACATTTTCCCTTTGGAGAAGACGTATGCATGTATACACGATGTTGACAAATCTTTAAGTTTCATTGGGACTGTCATACTTCTTGTGTGTGTGCATGCATGTGCTGTGCTTTAGGAGATGTGTAAAAATATATAAAAATTGAGCCTTTGTTTAAGAAGAAGAAGATGTCTAATTCCAATGCTTTTGGAGGAAACCAAAAGAACGTGTTCTTAGAAGTTAGTAATGAAGTTAAATAAATGGAATTCTGAATACATGTTATTATTTTATCTTTTTTATTTGAGTACTTAGTGTTGGCAATGTTGGGTTGAACATTGTGTGTTTAAGACTTGTACACAGTGGGAATAAAAGTGCATTTTAAAAACCATGGAACAAGTAGATATATCTCTCTCTCAATAGCATGGATGACACTGCTGTCAAAATCAATGAGAACTGCAGAAGAATTCAATGAGTTCTGTGTTGCTGTCACTTCACATAAGTATTACTGGCCCCATAATGCTGTTATTTCTTACTGGGTCACAAAAGACCATGGTAGCATGTAAGATACTCTGTGTATGAATGGTACAATGACTACAGAGTAGTTCCGTTGAAAGACCTTTCAATCCTGCTGCTGGAAGTTCAAAGGAATTTCTGTAGCAGTAGCTGGAGGTTCTTTAACGAACATTGTTTCCAAGCTTTTACTGGTTCATTTTGAAAGATACATAAATACTTTTTAGAATTTATTTTCTCTGCTGTGTTTCTCTGCATGTTGGATGAAAATGCTATCTCAGTGTTGAGTATTGCAGTGTTTTGAGGGATGCTCAGCACATGGGATATGCTTTGTGCATACATTGTATGTTTGACAGTGGGATTTTTGTGACAGACTGTGGAACCATGAGATAAATTTCATTTACAATGCATGTTTGACTGCCTCACCTTCATTCTCATCACTATTCATTTTGATTTGGACTCAGTGTTATGTGGAAGTATCCCCCTGTAAAATAGAAACGTTTATTCTCCCCTGCACCATATGCATTTTGAAAAAAGAAATCTAAAATGCTTTATTCTTATCTTGTCTTAGTGGTCTAAGAGCCAATATTTTGTGAGCCATTAAAAGCTAAATCAATAGAGCTGAAAATTCTGTTTTCTGGTACTGCAAGACATTCTTTTCAATTCATGGTGGGTCCTCAGTTATTGGATGTTAAAACTGTAGTACCATGACTTGTAGGGAATATATTTTAATAATTTTCATAGGTTATTGAAATATATTCATTATCATTTTATTCTCCCTTTAAGGCCTGTAAAGTTGAACTCATGGTAATAAAATCAAGTGGCTTTACGTGTAGATATGTAAGAAATATTATCAATAAAATGTAAATCTCTCTAACATAGATCTAAAATAGATTATCTGCAAAATATGTGTTAGAAATATCATAAATGGTGGTGCAAAACAGAGCTATTATGAGCACTCCTTTGGGATGATCTACATTAAAATAAGGCAATGATCGCTGGGCTTATATATGGTAAAACCTTAGCCATACAATTCGCTGGGGTAAGTGTAACAATTTATAGCCACAAGCGTGTGTTACAGTCACATATGCGTATCTAACTTCTGTTATATAATTGAAAAACTTCATTTTCATTCAAGATCTGTTCTGTCTTTAGCCTTCACCACAGCTGCATCAAGCATATTAAGCATTTGTTTTACTTTGTTTTCGGTGAAAATCACAGGTGTTGCAACAATTTCATGTTGTTTGGATATAAAATTTGACTTCCAGTTTGAAATGAGTTATTGTTTTTTGAAGAATCGTTGTTTCTTTAGTTCAGTTGTTTAATCTTTGCCCAATCTTTGTTCAGTTGCTTAATGGCACTCCATTGGAATTTGACATTAACAAGAGTAAAGTGGCAATGATGTCCTAAGAAACTTGTTGGATCACGTTTGACTTCTAGGTAATTGCTTCAAGATTTTGATTTTCGTATTCTGAAGTGCCATTTCCACCTCCTTACCTCCAGCTTCTGCATTTTATATAAAATCTGACTTCAGTACTTAGGATATTAAGACTATGTATTAATAAACCATGCACCTTTGAAAAGAATTATGGAATAAATTCCCTGAGGGCCAGTGATAACCTTGTGGTTCATGGTCTGCAGATTATTTCAATCCTTCAAGCTTAATGGGTGCTTTCATTCAAAGAGTTAGGTACCCAGGCTTCTGAATTAATACACAGCTGCCTAAACAAGTGGTTACACCTCCATATTTCTCCATGGCTTAATATATGTATGTTCCTGGATCCACTAGTGGGAATGGGTAGCTTTGTAGTAACTTTATGGCTACGTCACCCTATAGATTCATGGACCGTTTTTATGTTGTTTTTTATAGGGAGGAAGGGAATTCATATATGTCCATCCAGATGATGGATGTTAGAAAAAGTTAAAAGGCAGGAAAAGAAAGTAATAGAAAATGCATGGCTAGGTTTTGAAGAAGGTTATTTCAGATGGAGGCTGAACATGGAAAATACTCAATAGCGTGGAAGGCACAAGTGCTCATCAAAACTAAGCTTGAGGAGGAAGAGAGAAGCAGAAATGGGAGACTTCACAAATGGAGAGAAGTCTCACAGAAAAACTGTTTCCTAAAGCACTGGATAGCTCACACTCTGTAAGAGTGGAAATACAGGAACCTGATGGCTGAGCTCAGGCTGAAGAGGCAGACAAAGAATTAGAAAAAGGAACCCTAGCACTCTGGTGTAAAGGGAAAGAACGAGTTGACAGGATAGACTGCACAAAAGACAAAAGAGTGTAGGTAGCGGCAGAAAGGCAAGCACAATGAAAGCTTTAATTTGGAGAGAGCAGTCACGAGAAACTCAGAATAGGTGACGATACAGAGTTTTGCAAGATTGAGGAGATAGTGCTGCGTTAGATAAGGTAAATTGAATGGAGAAGAGGGTGGAGGTGAAGAAAAATACATATAGTGGAGTGCCCGTCTAAAGAAGACAGGAAAATTCAAAGCCTGCCTCTTTCTTCAGATGTGAAGGCATGGAAAAGAAAACATGGAAAAAGAGAAAACAGCACTTTCTTTTGTTGAGTTCGAGTGATGCTGAGACATCATCAAAGTTTGGTTTTGTTGCTCTAAGGAAGTGCAGGGTTAATCTGTACATGGCATCGTTTCTTACAGTGGTAAGAACAGTGCACCCCAGGTAGTTCTGCTTCACCAAGGGAGAATGGGAAATGTGGGTTATGGACCCTGCTGACTTAATGATGAATACTTTCAGTAAAACTATTTGATTTGAACCAGTTTCCCACTGTACTCGTTGTTCAATCTGCATATGCTTTAATATTAAAGGGTAATGAATAACTTACTCAAGTAACAAATAAAGTACTCAAGTCATCACAAGTAATTATTTAGCTGGTTTGTTTGTGGTTTTTGCACATTTGCCCAATGGTTTAAATGGGCATTCTTAGTTTAGTGTGCACACTAAGTACACGGGTACAGAGCAGAATAAGTGGAAAAAAGCTTTAGTAAGAAAACAAAATTTACTTTATGATTTAACACTAATCAACCATTGCTAATGTGCTATAAAATACTGCTTAAGGTAGATACCGATTTCCATTATTAAAGTTAATGGTCTTAGTTGCCTCATCTGCCTTATTCCAATATATTAAGCATGCAGACCCCATAATTTAATTATCACCTGTTAATATTGGTTCTAAATTCATTTTTGTGCTTTTGGGCTGAAGCTGCACTGATGAGCCAATTAAAAACCATTATCTGGCTGCTCAAAGCATCACATTTGTAGTTATGCTCAATAGTACATGAATCTACAGGGACTTTCAAGATGGAACATGCTGCCCTAATGCCTTTAGGGATTAGCTAAACAAAAGAAAAAATGTAAAGGAAATTTTAAATATTTTCTGTCCTGCAGGATTTTAGTTTTCAGATCTCTTCCTTTGCTGTACATCACAGTTTTCATTGAAGCTGATTTGCATAGCTCTAGAAGTGTAGTGTGTAGCTGAATTACAAGAGAGACTCAAATGAGACCCTGGGTTTTCTTTAAATCCCAGGAGAGGAATTTGGTTCAAGAATGTACATAAGGTACTAATTGCAAGGATCGTGTTAGATAGCTACTATTTGAATGAGACTGCTGAACTAAAAAAATAAAGCATATCATAATCTCGGAGATTTGATAAGGAAAAAAGGAACATTTAATTCATGAAGATGTTCTCAAAAGCAACTTGAAAGGACAATGGCCACACATTGTATCAGTTCCATTACATTGTTTATTAACACGAAAGACTCCTTTCCTCTTATGTTATCAGCTTGCTGCTGACACGGAATTTCAAGTGCAGGTGTTTCAAGTTGATCTAAATTTGTGCTTTTATACTGGCTGTCTGAGAAATGGCTGATGTCGATGATGCACCATAGAATTTGTTACTGGAATAGATGCATTTCACATGGAAACATGTATTTGTATTTTGTTCGTCAGTCTGTGATACTGCAATATAATCTTCCCAGCTCTTTGTGTACTTTAGATAGATAGTAATCTAGTAGCAGAATATAGAAACTAGACTGTCTGATCTACTGTAGCTATATTATACTGCATAAACACAATGGCAGGACTTAAAGTTCCTAGAGGAGTCAGAGAATATTCCTCTATAGAAGAACCCTCTCTTCCACACCGCAGCTGACCTAGAAGCTCTTTTAGGGGCCTTGCTTGCCTGTGGTATAATGAGGTACTATCCTTTTGCATCTTTTAATTTTTTTGGGGCACCGCTGGCTTAGGGACTTGAACTTGATTCTTCTGGGACCAATTCCTCAAGTGAATCAAAAGTCGGGCTTCGGGCCACTGCAAAGATGCCAGGCATCTGTGTGGAAACATCCTGTTATTAGCCATTTTAACAGAAAGTGGAACTACTGCTGAACGTACTCAGCCAGGTTTTAAATGAGGTTGGAGCTTTTCAGGGGAACAGAAAACTGCCAAAGAAAAAGCTAGCAGCAGCTGAAGTCAGCGAGAATTCCCCAGCTGATACATGTGCGTGTTTGGGTGCTGGTTTGCTTTGGTTTGGTTGCTTTCTGCTTATAATTTTTTCACTGTTGTATTATAGGCATGTGTTCTTTTGTCAGGGAAAGCTATTAGGAACAGAGCAGGAACCCTGCTGTGCCTTAAAATTAAAACAGGGAAAAAAAGCTCAGGCATGAGAAGAAAAAAAATGAGCATAGGTAAGAAATAAATGTAAATTAAGTTATCAGGGTTAAGTAATTTTGACCACAGATGGCAAAATAAATACAGCATACCGTTCTTAGAAATTCTTCTGCTTCTTTGAATTGGTCTGGACAGTTGCAAACTGTATAGTCTATTTTTCTCGTTAAATGAGATATACACTATTTTGTTGCCTGTCCATACGTTCAGTAGTCTGTTTTACAAGTTTCATTAAAAGCAATATTTCAGCAGAGCTGCTGATGAGTTTTTTTCCCCACTTCTCCCCACACTCTTCTGCTTGGGGAAGGTCTGCAGTACAAACCTGAGAAATTCAAGTTAATTTGGCCCACATTCAATATCTAACCAATCTGTGCACACACAGATACTCCTGCCCAAAATTATTTGGAAAAAAAATGGAAAAAAGCTGAAAGGTGTAAGCTAGGTGGGCTGAGGAGGAGTGGGGAGATGCTGACAGTATTGCATTGAAGCAGAGAGCAGTTGTGAAGGACATCTGACAGGACATTAGATTATTGTGGCAACAGTTTTGGAGGATATAAGAAATATCAGGAAGGGTCAAGTTTTCTTTACATCTACTGTTCACATAATAACTTGGTTTTTGGTGATCTTTAAATAGAAAGGGATCCTTTAATGTAAATTGTAAACTGTAAAATAATGTTATGATAACTCAGTTTTACAAAATTTAACTTGCCTGAAGAGCCAGAGTAATTTTTTTTTTAATAAGTAAGCAGAATATCATTAGTGTCTTCATCAATCACTGTGACAAGTGACTGTATTTTATGTCTTTATTAGTAAGTTGCCCAGACAGTTTGGCAAAACTGTATTGATTGTAGGGGTAGAACTCAACCCTTGCTATTGCACAGTATTTTGGAGTTTAGGGTGAACCTCTGCTACTGTCAGCTCACAGTTTAATTCTACATAGACAGGCATGTATTTGACGTGATCCCGTAGTTTCCTTAGTTGAGCAAATCTAGAGAAGTTAACCATATTTTTTCCAATGTTTCAATTTTATCTTATTACATAAAAGGAAACCTGGTTCTTCAGAATCACAGCCTTATGTGTATTATGAAGTTTCACCATATATACAGTTTTTTAATATATAAAAATACTCATATAGGGCACTGGATTGTATACAAAAATTAGCTGATATAATTTGTCTCCTTTTTTTAAGAGACACATGCCCTTGGTTCAGATAGTGCTTGAAAGCTTGGTCTATCAAGAAATTATATATTATTTAGCCATATTTTTAATATTTATTGAGTACTTTAGTATTTTAAAATGTTTTACTGTGGAATGGAAACATTAGCCTTCCCAATAAAAGAGTCACAGGCTGTGTATACGCAGTTCTGTTTTAGATAAAACTCCAAATCTGCCTTTAAAGTGTATTCTGAAGCTGTGTGACATGACTTTGCATTTTGGAGGTACCGACTGGCTTTGACTGACTAGCTTTACTTTACACTTAGAACAGGAATCAAAGTGGTTTGTGCTGTAGGAAAAATGCTGTAACTTCTTCTAAAAAAAAAGAATCACTCTTTGAGTAGAGAATAATTTTGCTGAAAATCTACATTTGGATTAATATTAAGAACTCTAGCTTTTGTGTCATTATTTACTTTATTCTGGCAGGCCTTAATAATGGGATTACAAGCTCTTTCCATAGAGTTAAAATCAGAGTGTTTCCAACAAGCTATTTTAGAAGGAATTATATTGTTGTTGAACTAAATTATTGAGTGCTTATCTTCTCCCGTTGTGTTTATCTAAGTATTGTACCGACAGCACAACAGTTCGAACAACTCTTTAGTAAAGCCATGTGTCTTGAGAAATTACTTAGGCTGCCATGACTTTTCTTCTACATGAGGAGGCAGTTCTTTAATGGTTCCTGAATTTGAACGTTGACTAACTGACGCCTTTTAAACATTGTGATATTAACTGTTCACATCTTTAAATACTTAGAAGGTTCAGTCAACGTTATGGAAATGCTCATGTAGAAATCTTAATATTACAGGAGGTCATGAAGTTTCTTCCTCCCTTTCCATCTTATAACTGAGCAAATTACTCCATTTAACAATTGTGTGAAACTATTTCTATCCTGAGATACCATATTTTATCTGGAAGAACTTTTATATAGCAGAAACATAGAAAATCACAAAAAGCTATGTTAGTGAGACAAAAAGGAATAGTAATGGAAATTGGCATTCATCAAATTTTAGTTACATTGCTTAGCTTGGATTATGACAGCCTGTAAGCGCACCTGCTGTAATTGGTTAAGCAAGAGGAAACTGATGATAATGATTTACTATGGAATTATTGTTTCTCATCTATCATGCTGGTAGAGTTTCTTTTTTCTCTCACTTTTGGTTTATTTAGAGACTTTATTTAGTACACAATTAAATAGAGAATAAATGCCCAGAGGTCATTGTCCTAGCTATTAGCATCCTTCCTTTTAGCGATTAAGATGACTTCTCTTTTATGGTCTTAATTTTTCCTGAGATGGGCTGGCTGCTTCAAACAAGATCTCAGATTTAAAAGCCAAGCATGCCCACTGGATGCAGAGCATTTCGACTGGTATGCTTTAGACGTAGATAGCTTGTGACACCAGATCTGATCTTGAACTGCAGGACCGTAATTCTGCTGTGGGTACTGAAAGTATGACTGTGCAATTGTGTCTCATTAAGGTTTTACAAATGGATATTTTGAAGTATAAATATAGTTCAGAATGAAAAAGGCTGTTTAAAATAAATTTAATCACTGTATGGGCTGTGGTAGCTGTGGTGATTGTATCTGCAAACAGCTCTTTAGAGACATGAGGGCTTTCAGCTAGGCCAATAGAAATATTGGATTTTAAGGGACTTTAGAGGTCGCCAAATCCAGTCCTCTGCCATGGCATGCAACATTATAGTTTTTTACCTGTGCTGGTTAGGCTCCACCTATTAGATTTTCCTTTCCCATTTTCTCCTTTTGGAAGGTTGTTGTAGGATCAAACTCCTGTAATGATGATTACAAACCTTCTTCCAGTTTCCATCCTTAATTTATTCATGACCATTTTCTACCCATTTGTTCTAATACCAATATTCTCTCATAGATTTAACAAATCTTTTGCCCCCAGTGCATTTGCTGCAAGCAATCATCTTTCTTCCTGGGCTTCATATTTCAGCATAAAAAACCCAAGTCCCTTCAGTCTCCTCTCATAAGACAGGTTTACATTTGATCTCTGTAATAGTCCAGTTCAGCACCTGTTCAAATTTGAATTCATCTATTTTTTTGTACATGTATAATGGCAATTATACAAAATACTTCAGATGAGGTCTCAATACAAGCTATACAATGGTATGAATACTCCCCCTTCTTCACAAAAATACCTTGCCTTACCCTTTTTGTGGTCAGATTCAATTAAGTGGCTCATAGTCATCCTGTGACTAACTAAAATAGGCTGCTATTTCCAACTAATGAGCTCCCAGTATATATCAGGAATTCTTGTTATTAGTCCCATTGGACTATTACATTCAACCCAGTTCTGTTTCTGGGGTCTTCAAGATCACGCATTTCCCCCCAAAGGACATTCAAATCCTCCTCCTCTAGGAAGAATCTACCTCCTGACTTTGTATCCTCAACAGGCTGCATTAGTGCATCTTTATTTTCATCCTGAGGTCATTAACTAAAATATGAAATAAAATGGGTCCCAAACTATAAACCCAGTTTTTCTGGAAGAGGTAATGATAGTAATGGCTCCTAAATGACCAATGAGATTTTTTTTTTTAATATAATATGCATGGCTGTGAATCAATTTTTCACGTTACCTCTGAGCTCAGTATTTTATACCCAAATATTCAGTACTTGAAACTTAAACCTGGTGTTTCAGAAATTGCAAGGTCACGTCTGATACAAAGGCAGTCTTCTCTAAGGGCGTAGCAATCTGTCAAGATTTTCACCAAACACCACGCAGGTTAGATAAATGGGCCTCTGTGGATGCAGCATTTGGCAGATTAGATGCCTGTTATCTGTTCTCTCCACTCACTAACATATTGCTAATTAGGTTTGAGAGTGAGGTGAAATGATTCATCTTAGCAGAACAGTGAGTGTCTTTAGTAAATCCTTACTCCAGTTCCAATTCACTTGAGAGAGAAAAGAAAACACAAAGTGAGAAATATTTCTGAGATTGTGCATGTATTTTTTACATTTGTTTCTTTCCTATCCCTATCTCTAAAAGTCCTTTGATTATCATTAAATTGGTGAATATAAGACATTCATGTCAATTAGTAGTAAATGCAAAATAAATTCAGTGGAACCAATACACTGAAAATGTGAACAAAGAAGTACTTGAGATAATTATTCTGCATTTGTGTAAATAAAGTGGCAAGATGGGTAGTTTATGTAGTACAGAAGTCAACTGTACAATGCATAGAAAATACAAGTGCACAGACAACCATAAATCTGACATTCCCGAACTTTCAACTGCTTGATTTTTCAACTTAATTAGGGTTCTTCAAACACTGGGTGGTTCTTTTTTGTTTACCTTTGCCTATATATGATACTGTATTACTGAGTTCTTTTTGTAGCATCTCCTGTGACAGTTCCTCTTCCCTCATTTTCTTCACAGCCATAATGGTGATGTGTATGTCATATCTAATGATCTGCAATTCTCCAGCTCCTTTCCCCCTGGGATAATCTGGCAGGTGATCTTCCCATACATGTCCTGCAGTTCATGTTAAGAATGGTTCCCCAAACCATGCTATATGTACATATTCCAAGCCTGGTGTTTATAAATGCCTATACCATGCCATTCATTGGATGTGATACCATTCTGCTGTAAGATATTGCAGAGCAAAATAGAAAAAGTAATTAATTACAATATTTGTCTGAGATATGAATGGTTGGATTATACAGATACTACATTTATATTCAACCAGGAGAACAGTGAGATTGATATATTGTTCCTCACTTGCATAAGACAGTAAGTGCTATAACATTTAAAAACAGTCTGTAATTGCTTTAGTCTTTTGTTGTTATATAAATGGCATATTTGTATGCATCTGTGTAAGTGCCTCAGAGAATTTAACAAGTTGAAGAAATGTGTGACTAAACAAGTAACATGAATCTTTTCATGGAAAAAATCTGTCCATTGTAGGGATGCATAACCTCTGATATTTATTGATGCAGAGGATCAGTAGTTAGATAAGTGCCCCTTCGTCTGTAGCTTCACTGGTTAAGTATTGTCTGAATATTAATCTGCCAGGTTGTGATTGTCTGATGTTGAGAAAAACAGCAACGGTCTTGCTGTCAGCAGTGGGTTTGAGCTGCATGGATCCAGCTGATGCTTTTTTGCCATTCAACTACGTGTAAGGAGCAAAAAAGGTATCCTGCTCTCTTCTGCTTTGATAAGAAGAGGGAGGAGGACTGTGAGCTTTTTCCTATTTGAACAACTATTGCAGACTGGGGAGAAGTAAGGAGATTCTCTCCATCTCGGGTAGCTTTATGCCCTTGCAACAGAGAGACATGCTTCAAAGGCTGAGAGTGGTTCCTCCTAAAATTGCACTTTGCTGTGGGAATTTCAGTCCTGCAATAATGAGACCATTGGCGTCACAAGACCAAGCAACGGATATCCCCGTGAAGCTACTTAGATTAATTTGAGGAGAGTGACACTACCAGCTGCCACCTTTTAAAGAGACTTCTGAAGGTGTGGAAGGGGATTGGAAGTGCTTTCTCAGATCTTTGGATCACAAAGGTAAAAGAAGCAGTGAGGGGAATCAGGGTTAATTAAGGCGGTCTTTAAGACCAGCCATTGCTTCATGGCTCTGTTAATCACGCAAGAGCTGCTGTGAGACTCTCGATGTCGAAGGCAGGGGCAGTGACAAGGGATGTCTTTGCGTCTGATAGAGCAATAGTCTGCTTTCCTTGGGAAAAAGAGATTTCCTTAAGCAGATACATATGCAAAGGAAACCCTCTAAATGCTAACTTAGTCATTGAAATGTATCTCCAGTTATAGGTAGTAGGTTTTTTTGTACTCATCTCCTGGCACGTGTATGGCTCCCTGCATGTGCTCTAGTGGGATTCCCTAGAGCATGGGGCTTTGGAATTAACATCCAGAAAGCTCTCGTCTTGGACTTTTTATAGATTTGTGTAAATGTAAATTCATGAAATGCAGCTTCCTTGTAAATGAGGGCCAAAACCATATTTGGTCATTTAAATGAAAAATAAAGTTCTAAATGTGAACTCCAGGGCCATGAGCCTTTGGATGAGGCTTATAGTGTTTGTTCGCTACTCTGACGTGCAGGGAATGCAACCGCTCAATAATGTTGGATGCCAAAGTTAATACAGTGGAAAATCTTGTTGGGAGTCTGTAATTTCACACCTGAATCAAAATATGAGTGGGAGAAGAGAGTTTGGGAAGTCAGAGAGGGAGAAACTTGAAATAAAAGTGTTCAGATTCTTTCAGTTTTCTTTTGATTTCCTTTCTTTTTTTCTTTTAAAAAAAATCAAATATTTTCAAAATTGGCCTCATGAAATTGTAAGAAAAAAAATAATGAAGGAGTGTATGAGTGGAAGAAGGAGAACTGGTGTTATTTCCATCCCTTAAGAGGGAGATCTGCATCCAGATGCAGGAAAGCCTTGCACAGTTTCCTTTATGGCCTGAGTAGACTTGAATCTGCACGTTCCTTTTCCTGCGAAGATGTCTGGGAAAATACTGTGCTGTTATTGCAGGGAGGTGTACTCTTGCTGTATCCCTGGGGTGCTGCTGGGGTTTGTATAAAAAATCGCAGGGAGCTCAGGAAGAAGATTCTGTGGAGTCAGATTATAACCTGAGTACAGATCTCAGTTCATGTTTCATCATGAACTTACGACAATTCATAGAATCGCTGTCCAAATCTTTGCCACAGCACTGTGTTGATAGAGAAAGTAGACATTCTCAAATAATAAATACAAAACATATACAAGATTTTATTAGCCATTTAGCACATTACATTAATCTTCTGCTAGCTAATATTATGAGCAAGGCTATGTCTGGAGAGAGTAATAGCAAAGATCTTAGGAATAGAAATTATCTTTTTAACATCCAAAAGAGGATTCAGAGAGCTAGTTGATTGTTATGAAAACTAGTGAACACATTAATTTGGCAGAGCATTAATCTGATGAAATGTAAGACGCTGTCCCTCAAGAATGTAATTTACAATGTAGAAAGCTCAATTAAATGTATAAAATAAAGCCATGAAGATGGGCAGCATTTTTACGAATTAATTATTCTAGTGAATTTGATAGTAAAATTTAGTATCTATAGATACATCAGGTTACACACTGAATCAGTAAAGTATTAAAGTAACATTTAAATTATAAAATTCAATACTTCTACATTTATTAGCTTTAAGGTATCAGATATTAAGAATGATTCTGTATTATTTTTCAAATATTTTAAATAATATATTGTATCTTTTCATGGTAAAAAAGATAGAAATTCTGCAGAAAGTAGTCCTGATTAACAACAGGACTCCAAAGCCTGAATCCTGTACAGCTATAGAAGCATCCTTAAATACTTTTAAAAGGTTCAGATTATGAGTTGCACTGATACCGTCTTCCTGTCTGTACAGTTATGTGCAGCATTTTCTGCTTCTTCCTTCCTGAACAAAACCTAATTTTAATGTGCCTTCTCCCGTCTGCTTCTTGGTGTCCACAAGCTGTTGGTTAATGGACTAGAAATTTTTAAAATCTTTCTGTTATTAAAGGAATGACAAAGTCAGCAGTGGGAGAGTAGAAAATGGAAGTGTAATTCTTAGGGGTTAATTGCTGCTTTGTTCCCTTTCTACAAGCTTTCTCCATGGTCAGGCTTAGTTTTGTCTGATATTTTCATGGAGAAGGTAAGAAATTTTTCAAGACATCTGTGTTTAAATGGATAGAGAAGCCTAAAACTTAGGAAGTCAGATATAAATGTAATCCTGGCCTAACAATACTGATTTCACTTGACTTAATCAGAGACTTAGTTGGCCTTTGTGGTTTTACAGAACGCTGTTTGTTAACCACATTGTGTGTATCACATGCGCTGCAGCTTGTCGGCAGTTTGCTTCATCTGTTTGTGTAGTAGGGGCTGCTTAAAACAGCGTTTGAAGGACGACGTGCTTAAAAATTAGTATTCAGCAGTTTTGCAAAGAGACACCATGAGCATAGCAAGGTCAGGTGCATAAGCAAAGCAGGATTTCCAGTTGCCATTTCATAAATTAAAACATCAAATTCGCCCTTGGTTGTTTTTGTTTGTATTATGTGTGACTAAAAACATCGAGTTGTTCACATGAAGATTAATTTTAAATATTGTTAATGACCTGCTTCATAGTGATAGATGCCCCCAAATTCAAAGCATAGCCTGGAACCGTTTTTTAATTCTCTGAAATTCATGTGGGTTTAAGGGATTTTCTGATAGTTCCAAGCCTCAACCCCCTAATTTCTTTTTTTCTGTTATTTGAATCAAGCCCTTATGGGTATTTTACAGCATTTTTCTGGTGCTTTGTGGTTGTTATTTAAGTTTTACTGAAATACTTAACCATATTTTATACTGCATGTGTTTTAAGTAATGTATCAGTTGTAAAACATATTTGTCACACAACATATGTGTATCCAACTCATGGAGATTTGAGTCCTGCTCTAGCAAAAATTGCCCATGTAACATTTCAGAGGTCAGAGATCCTTCTGGTTTTGACTTTAATCCAAAAATCAATCAAATTACAACTCTCCAGCTTGGAATGAAATTAGTAGGAAATAGTCATGTTGGGTCCTGCTTCGTGGGCATTTCCCTTGGTCTCCAACTGTGCCAAAGTGCTAGGATCCTGTGGTAGGCAAATGTGGATAATAAATCAATGTAGTAGGAGCTAGTAATGGGGTTATACTCAGAATCATCAAGTTTACAAGCCAATACATTAGGTATTAGGTACCTTCATTTGCTGCTGTCTTGCAAATACTTGGGTACACCTGGACCATGTGATTTTTCTGTGTTGGCTGGTGCGTAAGTAAGGGTTGCAGATGTTCTCCCACTACGACCATACTTACCCAGGTCTTTCTTCAACAGCAGCTCCAGCATCTATCTACTAAGTTCACCTTTAATGTTGTCATTGCTATTATTATTGCTTAGTGTTTTGTAGCTGTATCAGTTCGTCATATAGCTGTATCAAGCAGTTGCGCCAGCATAGAGATGGAGACTACCAAAACAGGGGCTGCAGGGGATGAGGAATGCTCCCTCCGAAGGTGCATTCAAGGCTTGATTTTTCCCCAAATCTGTAGAGGAGGAGGTATGTGTTTTGGATAGGAACTTTCTGATTGAAATACTATGGGTGGTCCACATGAACAGTGGAAAAGAGAGTGCAAGAGTGTGTGTAGTTGCTGTAAGGAGCTTGGAACGATCGTAGGATTGGTTTTAGATTTGGGAATATTTTACTTTAAATGGCTTTGTATTTAACACTTAGTATGTGCTTTACTTTTGCATTTTTATTATCTGCATTTGACTAATGGGAGTGGTTTCTCTACGAGTACATGCCAGGTTGAAAGAAGCATGTAGGAGATTTTGTCCAAGTGCAGGAAAAGCGGCAGTTCCTGCCTAAGTGACAGAAGGGTTCAGCTGCGTTAGACCACAATATCTTTTCAGAAAGCACCAGCTCTCCTCTCAGGTGGTGTTTGCAATAGGCTGGGTACCTTAAAACACTGCTAACAACCTACCCAGCCTTTGAGTTTCGAGGCATCAGTCTGACTCTTGCCCAGACCAGCCTTTCGCAGCCTGTGTAGAAGATGAGCTTAATCCCTGTTTATTTCTGACTTCACAAAGTCATTCTTATATTGTTGCTAACCTGTGTATTACTCATGGCAAGCACAATCACTTTAAGTATGTTTATAGTGTCTAATTCAATGGGTTTGTCATCTTGTCTGGGTCTAGTTGAAGCCCTGCATCAAACAGACACATTTAGAGAAAACTTCTGGAAAAGTACAGTCCCAAGATAAGAACCGCAATTCCTTTTTTTTTTTTTAATAATTTTTTCAACTCATTTGTGATTTTTGAACTTTTACTGTTGGCAGCCAGTTACTTCTCCCTACAGACGTATTGGGCATGAATGCAATACACATAAAAAGATACTTATAATTCTGAAGAGTATCAGTATTAGTATTACTACTTTAAATAACAGCTACTTTCTATGCTGTTATGTCAACTTCTTTTTAAAAGATAAAAATTTGTCACCTAAAAAGAACTTAACTTCTGGAAGATTTTTTTGACCCAGCTACTTATATACCCATGCTACAAACTGATTTTTGAATTGTTGATCTATGTTGATTTGTTTATTCAATTTTATTTTCCCAAATCCCACAAAAGCAATGGTTTCTACTCACAGTTCCATTCTCTGTACTTCCGGAAGCTCTGGGAGCAGATGGTCACATGATTCTGATCTTGTTAAAAATCATTTACACTAGTGTATCGGGTTTGCATGACAAGGTTTTGGTAGTGGGGGGGCTACAGGGGTGGCTTCTGGGAGAAGCTGCTAGAAGCTTCTCCTCTGTCTGACAGAGCCAGTGCCAGCCAGCTCCAAGACGGACCCACCGCTGGCCAAGGCTGAGCCCATCAGCGACAGTGGTAGCGCCTCTGGGATAACATATTGAAGAAGGGAAAAAACCAAAACGGTGCGATTGCAGTCAGAGAAAGAAGTGAGAATATGTGAGAAGCAGCTCTGCAGACACCAAGGTCGGCAAAGAAGGAGGGGGAAGGCATGTTCCAGGCACCAGAGCAGAGATTCCCCTGCAACCCGTGGTGAAGACCATGGTGAGGCAGGCTGTCCTCCTGCAGACCATGGAGGTCCGCAGTGGAGCAGATATCCACCTGCAGCCCATGGAGAACCCCACGCCGGAGCAGGTGGATGTGCCTGAAGGAGGTTGTGACCCTATGGGAAGCCCACACTGGAGCAGGCTCCTGGCAGGACCTGTGGAGCCGTGGAGAGAGGAGCCCACGCTGGAGCAGGTTTGCTGGCAGGACTTGTGACCCTGTGGGGGACCCACACTGGAGCAGTCTGTTCCTGAAGGACTGCACCCTGTGGAAAGGACCCACTTTGGGGAGAAGTTCGCGGAGGACTGTCTTCCCCCCACGCTGGAGCAGGGGAAGAGTGTGAGGAGTCCTCCCTCTGAGGAGGAAGGAGCAGCAGAAACAACATGTGATGAACTGACCACAACCTCCATTCCCCATCCCCCTGCACTGCTGGGGAATAGGAGGTAGAGAATTTGGGAGTAAAGTTGAGCCTGCGAAGAAGGGAGGGGTGGGGGGAAGGTGTTTTAAGATTTAGGTTTTATTTTTCATTGTTCTACTCTGATTTGATTGGTTATAAATCAAACTAATTTCCCCAAGTCGAGGCTTTTTTGCCCATGATTGTAACTGGTGAGTGATCTCCCTGTCCTTATCTTGACCCATGAGCCTTTTGTTATATTTTCTCTCCCCTGTCCAGCTGAGGAGGGGGAGTGATAGAGCGGCTTTGGTGGGCACCTGGTGTCCAGCCAGGGTCAACCCACCACAACTACTAAAAATAAAAATAGATCAATATATCAGAGATTTTTACATATGTGTAAAATAGAAATATGTGCTTTGGTGCATGTACTTAATTGGTCAGTTTTTAAGAACTGGGAAAATACTTACAACTTCTTTAAAAAGTTGCATAATGGAAGAGGAGACTAAAAATCCCCAAAAGTACTTAAAAATTTTAAGCATTTTCTCCTCATCACTGCGTTTCCGTGGCTTTGGTAGGCATATAAATTAATGTAAACTTTGGTAGGGCTCCATCTACTCTGAAACAGCCAGTGAGGAAAGAGTCCAACAAGGTTCAAAAATTCCAGCAACAGAACCTAATCTAGCCCATTATTTAGGATTTATTTTGTTGTTCTCGGTTTTTGGTGTTACTTAGACTGTCTTTAATTGCTCAAATGTTTTCATGGCTTTGAAGCTTGCTTTCTGTAGCGGCACAGTCAAAAGGGTTCATTGTATCTGCCCTGACAGATAAGCTTAAGCAATCTGAAATGTGTGTTGAAAGGTGGGGTGGAGTAGCACACAACCTGAGAGCCCGGGAGTAGGCAAGAAGAGATACAGGATCAATTTTTCTTTTCTTGAACTGGTTGGTTGCATGACCCTGGAGAAGGCAGAGGACTTTGTACTGCTTTGGTTGCCCTCTGCATAACAGTAAGGCATCTCTCAAAAAGCATACGATCCTTGGTTAAAAAAACATGGAAAGCATTACTTTATGAAGAATGCCAAAGACCCAGATGTTTGTTGTCCTTGCTGTTCCAGCTGTGCTCTTAGTGATTAGTCTAGCACTCGAATTTTATTTGTATGCCAACTTGATTCTATTTTTAATTCGTAAGATATCTTTTAAGAATTTTAAATGCTTGTTTTTTCACATCCCATTTTAGCCGTCATCCACAGCATAGGATACTTTATTTCATGCAACTCTTGTTTGTTTTGTTTGAAGGAAAATTAGATATTATTTCAGTTTAGCCAGTGACTATTTTGACACCTCTGTCTTGCAGTCATTACTCAAATCACAGACTAACACTTTTTGTGTACGCACACAAGCATATTATAAAGGAAAAGATGAGAGACTATGGTTATTTCGTTGCCAGTGGATTTTTTCATTATAGGTGTTACGTGCTCACCCACTGTTAAATTGACCCACTGTAAAATTGATAAAAAGATGGTGTGTAATTGCCCTAATGTACATTCAGTTTGAGTTTTCTCTATGTCATTTACAAAAACTAAACAAAACTACTTTAGTATGCAAAAATACTACTTGCTATTCTTGAATGTTTTTGAAGCAAAGGATACCTATTAAATTTACCTCAAATGTTTAAATAAAAAATTATACAGTCAGCTTCATAGGAAGGTTCATTTTAATCTTCAAGTTGAACTTGGTTAGACAGAAAAGATTTGTATGCTTCGAGAATTCCAAACTTTTTTAAAATATTATCTTTTTTATATATGGGGGTTTGCTTTATTTTTCTTTGAAATCTGGAACACTTTGTTTTAATCAAGAGATCAATTACTGTGCTGAAAACGCAGCTTGACATATTAGCCAGCTTGAAGAGAATGGAAACTTAAACTATCTTCTTTCCCACCATCATCCAGATGTTCAGATCTTCACCTTTTGATCCCATGGGCCAGGGTTCAGGAATTCTGAGCTCTCTGCCAAACTACAATGCAGTGTGCTGACTCTATAGTAGTAGTTTATATGTACTCTTAGTATGGCTATACTGTAGCTGTCTTTAGATCTTTCTGTTGATAGCCTCATCTTTACTTTTTAAATTTTTAAATAGAAATTAATCTCTTCAGGATATAACCTTTTATTTATACGGAAAGATACTTCTCCAAAACTCTCATTTATGTACCATTATTGTACCATTATTTCAAAACGTAATAATACTGAAATACTAGAAAGAAAATATCCTCAAGTTTTTTCTTCACTGTATAATACTTTTCCATCCCTGTGCGTACTTCAGTGCCCATCCTGACACTCACTGCAAGGGATTCTTGCTCCACAAATCTAAAGACAACAGAGCAGAGCAACTGGTTGCATTCCTCAGGCCAGTCCCTTTTTTCCTTCATTGCCAAAATGGGAGAGAGCAGTGTAAGTATGTGCAGTTCTGTGTGGGTACCTGAAATCTGGATCTCTCTGCCTCGCACAGGCAGGAGGAGTCTTGAGCCTGATGCATGGATTAAGTCTACAGTTGTTCAACATATGGTTGAGGACTTGCTTACAAGCCTATGTTCCAAGTAGCTTGCTGAAGGGCTATCTACAACTAGAATGATGGAGCATTTAACTGAATGAGGTAACTCCGAACAGTGCTGCTTCATCTCTTCACTGTAAAATGTAATGAGAGTTATTTGGCTCTGTGGTTCTAGGGTAGCCTGTCTAGATCTTATGTCGAGTCTGACTTACACTAGCAATGTTCTTAGTATGTCCATAATAGAATTATATATATATAATGACAACCAAAAGAACCCGTGTAGAAAAAGCCATTCCTAGTTTTTATGGGTAAGAAACTATAACTTATAGATGGTTGCAACATATATGTAAAATAGGAGACAAAAAGAGCCTTGCTGAAGAAATACAATGCAACTAAACCACAGCACCACCACCACTAGACACACTACACCAGTTAATGGCACTGGAGCTTTTGATGTATCCTTAGCTCCCCTGTTACCCATGTGCACTGACAACTTTCATCCCATTGAAACTGCACAGTTCGAAAAACTTCCATTTTTAACGTGTGCGGGTTGCGTGGTTTGGAATAAAGGTCTTCTGCAGTCCTTCCTGCTCCGCCCAGAGTAGTTATCTGGAATACCTGGTCTCACGCGTGCATGTAGTGCCAAGCGTGAGAGTGTGTGGCTCAGGAGTTGTATAAAATTGAGAGCTTGGGAATAATTAAAGGGGCGGGGTGGGGGTGTGTGTGTGTTACAAGTTATACTAACCTCTTACTGTTTTTCTTGCAAAAGGATTTGTGCATAGTAGAGGTATGACTTGCCGTGTGTTAATGTTACTGCACTTTGCTTTGATACCTGTCAAAATTCTTTACTTTTACAGTTTTTGTCTGTATTTTCCTTAAGAGACCAGATCTCTTTGAAAGTGTGAGAAATGCTGTTAAGTGTGTCATGAAGGGACTGAAGGGAAGTCCTAAAGCAGTTATGTTTCCTTGAAATGCTTTCACATATTATTTCTATAACAGCTTCTGAATCAGTTCTGTTTCAAGTACTGAAATTGAATGCTAGAAATATAACTCTCAGGGGTACAATATTTTTGTAAACATTAATATATAATAGAAGGAGAAATAGGATTAAATTTGTCTCTCTAAGTAGAAAAATGCAATGTTGAAGAAATTGGTGAAGCCACTGAAACCAAATATATTTTATAGTATGTGATATAAAATTAAAACATTCCTAAAAGAAAATGTTGTCAGTTATAAAACAACAGTATTTATATTTATAGATTTTTAATCTTATTGCTCAAATGCTTTGCCTTCTAAGTGGTCCGTTGCATTGGTGTAATACTATGGACACTGTTTAAATTCTTTTCTCACTTTTTTGTTAAAAATTTGAAACTATAATGAACTTTATTATTGTCAGACTAAATATCTACATAGCATATTACAACATCCAGAAATTCAGTGTTCCCTTAGTTTGTGAAACCTTCTTGGCTGGCACTTGACTTGAGCATCATATTCTTTATTACTACACAGAGGAACAATTTTAATTGCTCCCTTGAACATTACAATACTTCCAAGCATGAAGAAATAGCATAACAGCTATGAGAGTAAGTCTGTACTATTTCAGTTACTTTTCCCATTTGACAGTGAAAATCATATGTTTAAAAAAAAGAGAAGCTGCAGTCATGTAAAAATAATTTTTAAAAGCTACTGCTGACGTATTATGGAATGGAAGTAAAGGAATTCCTGCGAGTATATGAACTACTTTGTACTGCAGAAAGAGAAAAATACTAGGCAAAAGATCTGAATTAGGAAATCATCCAATAAACTTTTAAAAGCTATCCTTTAAATATCATGGAGGGCATCAGTTGCACCAAGTACCAGAGTATGCTCAATAGAAAAGGTGGAGTGTTATCATCAAAATCATCTAAATGACAATTAAACAATGCTTTTTGTTCTGATTAAGAATGTTTTAGGGCAAAAGTACCCAACAAAATTGAGAAAGATAATACAAAGGAGTAATCAAATCCTAAACTTCTGAGGATAATTTAGGATTAGGATAATGTAGGATTTAGGTCCATAACTTTCAGGACTTAAATAGTTGTTCTTACACTGTCTATTACTCCCTCCTGGGAGTAAGAACATTAAAGAAGGGCCTATCTTATCCTAATATCGATTCTTACTAAAAAAAGGGTCAGCTTTCCTATTCCTCTGTATTGCAGTGATGCATTTCTTGATGAAATGAGTGTTCTTTTAATGCCTGGGTGCAGGAGCTGTATGGTGAGTATCCTTTAAGGTACAAATATTGACTTAGCCTGAAACACAGAGAGAGGCGTTTCTCCAGTAACATTGTGCCCCGGAGAAGTTATCCAGGAAAGTGAGGCACAGTTTCTCAATGTCCAAAACTTCTTACAACATTCCTTTTCTAAGACTGAAAAAAAAAGCTAAAATGAAATTAACAATACATTGCTTAGCAATATATGGAGCACTGCAGCTGTAGCAGATTCAAGTTCAAATTTGTTGCTTGTGTTCATTGTGGTGTGTGGATCTCCAAGCTGTTACAAACTATTAATCCCTGAAGTCACTCTTTGCGCATGTATAGACATCAAGAAAGCATATGTTACTAAAAAGCAGTCTTAATATCTCTTACTCAAGGTCTTGGCCATTCATCCAAATAGAGAAGCTTCAAACAGGAAAGAACGAAACACTTGCCTGATAATTTACCTGTTTCTTTCCTTCTTATAGAGATAAGCACCTTATCAGCCCTGTTACTGCTAATGCCCCATCTACTCCCCAAATATTGTATCCCTTTCATTTTGGGTGCTCTGATTGATCAATATATTCAGTTAGAATAGTTGTCCCTAACTTATATTTCATTTTGAAAATGGCTGCTTCTAATTCAGAACTGAAAAAGGGACTAAGTGACTGGAAACTTGTCTTTTTTCTCCAGATATATCAGTTGATCTAATGAAAGACATTATCTGTCTTCATTGACCTTCCATTTTGCATGGCTGAAAAGAAAGAACATTTAGAGGAATCTCATGAGTCAACTCGTAGATGTTAATGTCATGTATTTTACGCCAGGGTGGTGGTGGTATGTGTGGCAGGGTTGTATATTCTTAAATCTGTTTTTCCCAGTGAGGTCCTGATGTTGATGACTACCTGTGGAAATGCCTTCTCATTTCCTCTATGGAGGTGTTTCACTCACGTGAGGGCCTGAAAGTCCAGTTCAAGGCCGCTTTACCTAAAAATAATGCAAGTTCCTGCTCTTGCTTTGTCACTCAGAGAATTGTTGTGGCTGAAGGTGCATGACTGACTGTACCTGACACTGCTGTATTTTGGCCATCACTGGTGAATGCTGGACTCAGCATGAAACAACAAATCAGCAATTCCAGTATTCTTTCTGCATGTTTTTTTAGTAACTTTCTAGGAGTTGTTTGGGCAGTGAGGAGTGCCAGACTTTTGGGGGTTCAGCCACTCTTCGAAGTCTAATGCTTCTGCTTCTCTTTTCTAAGCACTGTTACGGACAGAAGTTGACTCTTTCCGCAGTTTGAAAGTGCAGCTTCAGTCTTTCCTCTCAGACATGCATCTGAGCCTGTGGAGTGATTACTCCATAGGCTGGATTCAAACTTAGTTGTACTCAACAGGAAAGAATTTGGTGAACTTCAGTGAGCTTTAGATCAACGCCTTAGGAAAAACACTTGAAAATATGGATGTACTATATAAGCAAAAGACTTGGCCCAAAATCTGTTGAAGTCAGTCTATTTTTTTCCTTTGCTAAAGTGCTTTAATGGAAGAATTTATTCAGTGTCAGGCTAGTAAGAAAACAATCCACAGAAATTTCATAAACATGTTGTGGGGGTTTTTCTTTTTAAAAGTGAAATTTATTTTCTAAGTCCTGAAATAAGTATGGAAATCCATCCCCCTTTCAATAAAAAAGTCACATCTAAATTTTGTCCTGTTTATCTGCTGTCTTCAGTAACAGATTAAGTGCTTTTAGGAGAACATTAACATTTCTGATATGCAAATCAGAGTGCTTACCTTTAGGGTGAGGTACATGCATGGTTCATCTCACTGTGAATATGTGTATAATTATAATGGCTGTTCCAGCAGCCAGGGCTGTATGTCCTTGTGGGAAGAAATGGAACTGTTGTTTGGGCATAGCTTTGAGTTCCACCTACTCATCTGGCTGGCCCGTGGTGTCACGGAGCGGTGGCAGCCCCAGTACCCTCCACTGGCTTGGTCGAAATGGCACTCTGCATCTGAAGAGTGCTGTGCAGTGATGTCTCTCCTGCTAATCCGTATGGAAGACTTAGCATTTAGGTAAAATTGATGGTCAAAAAAGACATGCATCAGATGATGGGTTTACAAGACCCATTAACGTGACTGAATTTCTAATGATCACGTACTCAGTACAGGCATATGGAACACTAGTCATTAGATACGAGTCAGAAGAATATTTTTCTAAAAAGACCTTTCTATAATGTGATATAATGTGTCAACAACTTTATCTGAGGTGGCAAACAGACACAACATGCCTAAATAGGACACTTAATCATATTTCATTTCCTCTCTCACCTCCTGTGTGACATTGCTTACAGATTTTCCATGTAATTACTGACCTCTGGCTATTAGTGGAAAAAATATCTCATTGCTGTATCTGCCCATTCTTCCTTTCTCTCATTTTGAGTACTTGTTTACCAGTTCTTAGGCAACCTTCACAACGTTACGCACCACTCTGAAATAATTCCCTGGCTCAATGACCAGTTTGAAGTCATGTTCTTTTTCCTGATTTAGCAAGTAAATTCTGTATACAATAGATTCATTGCATCGATGATAGGTCTCAAAATCCCCTGAGTTTGCTTCAAGTTACCTAAAAATATCAGCCCTAAGTTTCATATCTCTTCCCATTTTATCAAACTTTACAATTGTTTGTAAAGTGTATTCTCGGTCAAAACACAGAAGCCAGCTTGTTACTTTGAGAAGATGTTACCAATTTTAGAGCCAAACTTCGTTTTCTTTTTGTGAGCCTGTTCTATTGATCCATTTCTCTCCAGAGGAAAATGGGATTGATACCTTAAACTATAACTATTAAATGAAAAGGTGCACGAGAATCTTATGCTGTTGTTACCTGCTTTTCACTTCTTTAGATTCACAGGGTTTGTGACAGAGGAGACTAAGAGTCAGGTTAACCTCCTGTTTATCACAGACCCTCATTTCCATCATCTACGTTTACCGCAGGATTGATCTCACTCTTGATCCTCAGAAAGTGACCTTCTTGTGATTGGAAGACATCAAAAGAATCTGCCACTTCCCTTGTCAGTTTTTTCCAGTGAATTATTACTTTCATTACTAAAAATGCATGGTTTATTTCCAATTTGAATTAATCTGGCTTCAGCTTTCACATACGTATTGCACTTGGTTTTGCTAAGCAAGCTTTATTTAGAGTCCAGTATTCAGCAGTTTATCTTTCACAATAAGGCATTTTTTCCAGACCTTGACTCTATGGTTCTTTTCCATATGCTCTCCAGATTTTCCAATATCTCTTGAAAATAAGAGCACCAGAATGCTATGTAGTATTCCAACCATCTATATAAGTAAAGTTATTTCTCTATTGACTATATGTCCTTTTTGCCACTGCACAACACTGAATATTGGTGCGACATTACTTATCCAGTGTAATTTTTTAGAACCATGACTTTACAATCCCCCATTTTGAAGACCTGGCCTGCATGATGTGGCCCTAAATGTTTTCAATGTTTTAAAATACACTTTGTCTGATAGGGCTCCATTTATGATACAAGCCAGATTGTTCTGCAGTCATTTCTACACCAGAGATCCAGATACTCTTCAGCTGTGTGTCCATTAGACAACCCCAAGCTGGTGTCCTGTGAGCTGCCTCAATCTAAAAGTAGCATTGCTGAGTCAGCATCAGTGTACCGTGCCGCTCTGAGATCTCAGCTGTTCAGTCCTCACTACGCTGTAATATGCTGGGAGTACTTACCAATTCCCGTTAGGTTTTCATGAGCTTTGGGTTTCTCTCTCACTGTCACTGCACCTTGTGGACAAGCCCTGTGTGACTGTGATGTCCTTTTAACTTTTCACTTTTCACCAATCTTTGTGGCATTCTGTGGTTTTATCAGAAAATATCATTCAGATCGCTGGTGAAAATGATTGAATAGTATTGATTCTAGTACTGATTCCTGGAAAAGGGTACTGGAAACACCTATTTAATCATGAGCTATTCCTCATTCATGGCCATTATGTGAATGCAAAACCTTTAGTGGATGTTTTGGGATGTAGTTAAATTAACAGCTGAACCAGAAGTTTACACAGATGTAGGACTCTACCTTTAGCTAATTTATTCAAGTGTAACGTTTCAGTGCACTTTCCCATCGTTTCCATCCCAAGCTTGTCTACTGATGATGTAGAAACTGTCTAATGCCTTTTGGGGGAGTAAATCTCCTTTTCTCATAAAGGTTTATGAATTTATTATTTATTCTGTTCTTGCAAACTGCTGTCGTGGAATTTCTCCACAGAATTTGTAACAATTCATAAAGCATGTAACTGTATCCAGTAGTGATTTGAGTATATACATTTTAAAATGGTTCTTACAGGTATTAACTACTTAAACCAATAATAAGACATAGTATTTCAATAGGCTGTTAAAGTTTGGAACAAGTTTCTACTACATGCAGAGCATTTTCATTATCAGTTCTGTGGTGCAGTGCTTTGGGTCTGTAAATTGTATAAAGTAAATACAGAGGGAGAAGTAAACTGAAGATGTGAAAATACTAATGGCATGTGGATATTGTTATTGCCAGTAGATGATACGAAAAAATCTAAAATAATCTTTATTGATAAGTAGAACACTATTATTTCTGTGTTCTGGATTTCAGACAGTTGTGTGGTATATATTGCAACTTCTCTGATCGAAGAAGCAGTTTATAATGAAATATTAATGCTTGTGACATTTTGCCATGCTGAGGGGAGGAGGGTGTCATTTGAAAGCAGCCTGCATTAACAGAAATACCAGTATTTTTTTAAAATATTGACTTTGACATTCTTGCAATAAATTAAGATTCAGTGCCAGGATTATGAGCTTCTTCCTTCTTATGGTTTCTGCTATATGACACCCATTTATCAAATTTAAGTGGCCAAATCAATGGAGTGTTTCCGTAGCAGGTAGTAATTGCTTTAGACTTATTACCTATACTAACAGACTTTGAGTTCTTACCATCATTCTTCACTGGGTATCCCAAGTTGCCTTCTACTAAAAGGGCTGGGATACCACTTTTTTTTCTCTAATACTTGTTAGATGTGTAAGATTGCTCTAGAAGAACTGGTAAACTGGTGGGTTATTTAAACCGACTGTTCCACAACGTATTGTACCTGGGCAGTAGCCGCAGTCTCCAGTTGTTTATGTTCAGTCAGCACTGTGAGCTCTCTTGCAGTTAATTTTACATTTTTGTTCATTAGAAGAAAAATTGTCCTAGATAATACTTTCATTGTGCTTACCTTTAACAAGCACTGTGCATTTTCAGATTAACTGGAAGGTTTATTGGTGCTGGTATTAGAAAAATTTAGCTTTTATGGCCAGTAAAATGTGTCTTTTTCTAAAATGTGTCTTTTTCTCTCCTGCGATAATGACTTGTACACCTGGCACTTTTATGGCATCCAGTGGATTTTATTTTTTTTAAAGAGCTTTAATTAAGTTTCTGGTATGACATACCACAAGCAAGCATTGGGGTTTTTTTCCTTATCTCACAAATCAAGATACTAAAATGGATTAATTAATATAAAGCTATGGCCTTGAGATCTTATTAGTAGACTGAATATTTCATAGATTAGGAACTAGATTATAGGATGCTATAAACTGCAGATATTATAGCATCTTTAAGTACACTGAGTTCAGTTGATGCCTTCACAGGTATTTGGCTAAGGTTTTTTTTTTTAATGACTACATACATAAATTGCCCTTTTCTTTTTCATATACAGGCATATGCCTCATATACTTGCTTTTGATTGGTGTTGCTGCAGAAAAGCAAAGAGAAAGATCCATCCTGCCAGGGTAGGCAGGTTGTCTAAAAACCAAAAAACTGGACTGCTTCTTTACTGACATTTTCTTTATTTCTGTTGCTGTCACTTTCCAGAGGGAGAAGTCCCAGGGTGACCTTATCCAAATTGCACTGTACAGCAATAGCAACAAATACTGGGGGGGGCAGTTTGTTTTCTTTTGTTTTTAAGGAAGTCTTACTCTACTCAACAAAAGTGGTATTATGCATTCCCAGCTTTCTGTCCAAATTTATTTAAGATTATCTGCCACAAGGGACGGAAGGAAATATAAGTGGAGGAAAGAAAATCGCATGTGGATATGTAATATTCATATGGACTAGCAGAACTTAATGCTTTGTGCCTAAACCATTGGGAGAAGATGTGTGTATTTCTTAACCCTGAGGAGAAAAGGTAAAGCCTTAAAAGTCCAATCAAGTAATAAACACAATATTTAAATAATACAGCAACGACAGTAAATATTATGGAGGAATGTTTTCATTTTCATAGCTGTTGAAATTTTAATGCCTATTTCATTTGAGCTGATACTTTTTTCATAAGGACCAGAAAGACCATCCATTAATTTCAAATTGCAACCATAAACTCCCTGGAAGAGGAAGCAATTCATCCTGCCTGTGTGCACAGCATCTGCCACAGTGGATTTCCAAGTCAACCTGCAGATATCACCACATAGTAAAAAATAAGTGAAAATAATTCAGATTCATGAACTTGGTGAGCCCCTCACGATCACAGTAGTATTTAAAATCTTTGAGGGCACTTATTCTGGCTATCTAATCCTGCTGCATATTTAGGAAGCACATAAGCCGCCAGACTGGGAGGCCAGTGCTTTGCATTGAAAGATGTGTGAAAAAAGGCACAAGAAGACTAAGAACAGAAAAATCAGGTTTCCCTTCATCTCTGTTCATCTACTTTTTTTAAGCCTGTTGAAGCACTACACATCCTTGATCTCTGAAAAACTGTGATCTGTAAGTTAATTCGTGTGTAAAAATAAATGTGTCATTTATCTACCATTTTTTATGTTGTCATTTCTCATTAAATTGAATGTTCCTGTGTTATTTATAGAACTTCAGCTTTAAAAGCTTACCCGTGCAGCCTGAACATTTGCCAGTTTTACACTACCAGTCTGTCTCAGTGACAGCCAAAAGAGAGAGAAAAACATCTTAGGACAGCCTAATAAAATAAAGTTTGAAAAGGCAGCAAAGGGGGGGATGTATGTGTATTGTCATTCTAGTTATCGTTTAAAAGCAGATTACTGACCTGTAAGCAGATTAGACTGGGAGTCCACAGAGGAGAGAAACTGATGAAAAATGCTACAAATGAAATGTAAGATAGCTTTAGAAAATGCATGAACATGATTGGAAGTAGTTTAGCATTGTTTAGTCTACTCTGAATTACTCATGGTCAATTTAATAGAAGTGCCATATTTTGAAAAGTACTACCAAAAAAGCTGAGCAATCTCTTTCCACAAAACTTTTATTAACAGTGTGAAAACACCACCAAAAAAAGCTGTGACGTTCTATCAGTATGTCAGTTTTACAGTAGTGATTGAAAATGTAAAAAAACAGTATTCTAAAAATTCAGAATGGCCAACTTCTAATTATTTAGGAAATAGTGTAGTCAGTTGATAAACAAAAAGGTAATTTTTATATTTACTACACCCTTCCTGGGGAGATTCTCATTTTACCTTAAGTGTTTCTGTGGCATGTAGCAGAGAAGATGATAACATTTAAAAGCACTCTCCTCACCTTCATGTTTCCTAGTTCAAAGACATATTGGGGGATGGTTGCCACCTACTTGTTGAAATCTGAGGTGATAATAGTTACCGCTCCCTGTCTTTCACGCCTGTGCTGATGCTGCAGTACCAATGAATAAAGTGTGGTAAAAAGATTGTAGTTTTGCTGCAAAACTCAATGGATGGCGAACTCATTCAGAGAGTAAAACTGCTGAGAAAAAATATTGTTGTTTTTACTCAGTCATTTTTCCAACCACAATTGTGTTGTAACAGCTATCTTCTTTTGCTGGTTAACAGTTGTTTCATTAAGCAGGTTGAGAAATACTTTCATAGCTTCATAGACTCATAAAAATACGACTTGCGGTATTTGAGTCTAATGAAAGTCCACAAATGTGGTCAAGGGAAACCACAAGAAGTCCAATTTCTTAAAAATTTGAAGAAGAAAAAGGCCCGTGTGTATGATCCTGAATTTCGGTTATATATTGGGAAAAGGAAATCATAATTATATCAGATGTGATAGTTTCAATTAAAGTAGCAAATGAACAGTCTGCTGTTTCATCTGTTTCCCAAGATCTGTCGCCTCTTTACCAAAGGAAAGAAATTACTGCAATGAGAGCCTTAGAGGCACCAGAGTAGCTATTGTTTATGAGGAATACAAAATGGTCAGAAAAAAACTAGTCCCTTTGATATGTGTATCGTGTTTCCTCTACGGATGTCATATGTAGTGGATAAGACCTTTAAAACATTGTCAGAGAAATCCTGTAACCTCTTAATATGTTACCTTTATCAGTTCAATGGGCATGTGTAAAATGGTGCTTAAAATACATTTGATATAGTTTCCGTAATCAAAAACCAACTTCCACTTTCTCCACTGACTGACTTCCTACAGTGCCCTGCTCTATCTGCCCTATGTCTGTAGACCAGATCCCTGATAAATTACAATTGCCTTTCCTTGTGGTAAGTGTGTGTGTGTGTAGATGAAAGAAGATCATGTATATCTAAAAGCATGCCTTTTCTCTCCCCCTGCATCAGTTCATCTAATGAAAGAAGTTCTTTCTTCCTTGAAATTGTATTTGCCTATGTGTGCACTGGCTTCTTTGAATTAGTTTACAATAAGATTTATACAGATTAGTATGATTCACTACTCCTTTGTTAGAAAAACACTGTATTATCTTTTTGGACTGGGACCATGTTGTCATTAAATGCACTGAGTATTACCTAAGGGGACCTTGACCTTTGATTTGGACCTCTTGTCATTGCTATATGAACAATAATAAGCAGCTCTCGTGGATTTGGTGAGAACAGTGTGTTTAGCCCTAGTTACTGGATAGATGAGGTACTAAATCTATTTGACTACCCTGTAATAAGTCAGTGTTAGCAAAAGGATACATGTCGTATAAATATTTAGAGTTAGAATTGCGAAGATGTCAGTCAGGTCTACTTAGTAGGATGCTTGAGAAAATAATTCTCAGTACCACAGATTTTGGAAGCTGAGGGAAAGTGAGCTTCTGGGTACCCAATGACTATAAAGACATTGCCCATCTCTGTAGCTTTGCGTGCTTGCCTACAGTGAGCAGGTAAAATACATAACCAAATAGCAATTATGACTTCCATAACAGTTGTGCTTATTAAGAAGTATTGAAAAAAGCAAGAGAAAAAAATTGTCAAGGGAACAGGGAAGCATAGGCACTAAATCTAGGCATCTTAAACACAATTATTGTCTTTAATATTCAAGAATGCAGGAGTTTTCTCCTGTGCAGTTGTTTGTCTTGTTCCTTGTTGTGCCTTGTGGTGGGTTGACCCTGGCTGGACACCAGGTGCCCACCAAAGCCGCTCTATCACTCCCCCTCCTCAGCTGGACAGGGGAGAGAAAAATATAACAAAAGGCTCATGGGTCAAGATAACAGTCCTCCATGAACTTCTCCAACGTGGGTCCTTCCCACGGGCTGCAGTTCTTCACGATCTGCTCCAGCATGGGTCCTTTCCACAGGGTGCAGTCCTTCAGGAACAGACTGCTCCAGTGTGGGTCCCCCGTGGGGCCACAAGTCCTGCCAGCAAACCTGCTCCAGCGTGGGCTCCTCTTTCCATGGGGCCGCAGGTCCTGCCAGGGGCCTGCTCCAGCACAGGCTTCCCACGGGGTCACAGCCTCCTTCAGGCACATCTACCTGCTCTGGTGTGGGATCCTCCATGGGCTGCGGGTAGATATCTGCTCCACCGTTAACCTCCATGGGCTGCAGGGGGACAGTCTGCCTCACCATGGTCTGATGGGCTCAGCCTTGGCCAGCAGCGGGTCTGTCTTGGAGCTGGCTGGCATTGGCTCTATCAGACACAGGGGAAGCTTCTAGCAGCTTCTCGCAGAAGCCACCCCTGTAGCCCCCCCACTACCAAAACCTTGCCACGCAAACCCAATACATGGCTACACAATTTCTTAAGCCATACAGTCTGAATTGTGTTGTTCAGATATTGTAATCCCTTCTCTGAAGTAAGCTGTCGTGTTTTAAAAATATTTAGTCCTGCTTTTTTTTAGCCTTACTAACTTTTTATACAGTATTTTAGCAGTGAAGGTTTGTAGCTTTCAGTGAGGTTAGGCTTGTGTAATGTTTTACATCTTTTGATTTCTGCATGTGTCATTTTTGAAAACAGAATTTTGTTACTGAAATTACTTGGCCATCAATGCCTGAATAGCTTTAGAATTCCAGACTGAAGAGCCCTATTGCTTTCATAGCCTGAAAATTGAGCTCTGCAGGCTCTGCTTCATTTGCAACTACTATTAAAAGCTTTAGGAAGTTATTGGCTTCATGAGTAGGATGTAAACTATCTAAATCTCACAAAACAGAGTTTAAGTTTCTGGCAAAATGGTATTTTGAAGAAATTTCATTTCATAAAGCTCCTCTTTGCGGAAAAATCTTTAGTATAACTGTTTAAGCTTACTCATGAGGATCACTTTGTAAAGAAATTTCTGTATATTAGGAGAGTAAAGATGATGTGTTTACAGGAGCAAGCAGGAAATATATACAGATTTCTGAAATAAATAATAAATAATTTTACAAGAGAATAAATTGATATTGAGCTCTGCATTTCTGATCTGTTTAATCGAATGTATTTACCTGTAAGTGCTACATGCAATACGAAACATGTACCTAGAACTCTATTCTTTGGACAGTCACTCCTTTGGTTTCTCACTCCAGAAGTATTTCAGTTGTAGCAGTCAGATATTACAGAAATATTTGTAAATTTCTTATATGTATTTATTTACTATGTTTGCTATTTCTCTTCATTACAGAGAAAGAAAAAGACCATTTGCCAAGATATTTAATAAAATCCAATCTTCAAAATCATTGCCAATTAAGTGCAAACAAAATAAAAGTTAATATGGCTTCAATTTTAGCTGTCAGTAATTTTGACATATTTCAATCTTTATGCTGATTTAATATTTTCAAGAGCATAACTGCCATTTGGGGAAATACTCAGAATATGTTTAGCATAATACCGTGTGGGTTAAATATTCCGCTTTGTTATTTACGTTTTGAGTTCTTTGACGGTGTCTGATAGAGCTGTAAACAAGGACCTACCCAAGGATCATGCATGCTTAGGTACTGAATGATGCACTAAGAAAGGCTTTTTGAGTGCTGGATCATTTTATTCCCCACCACAGTGAAAAGCAAGCTTATGCTAACACAGGATTTCTATGAATTTTTAAAGCAAACATGAGGTTGTGCAATATTATAATGACTCTGTTAAAGTCTCCAAGTGCCAAATTTGGTCATATTCAAATCAATACTTGGTATTACTTTGCAAATGATACTTTAATTTTTGAAACACGCTTAGTGATATACAAGTGAGATTGAAGAGTTAGCACCTGTCTAAACATAGATCTTCATTTTACAATACCTGTATTGTTCAGGCCTTGATACCATGAGTTAATAAACCATATACTTACAAAAATAGGGTTTTGTGTAACCTAATGTTTTGTTAAGAAAATTTACCTTCAATAGCATGTTTCATTTTTCAGATTACAAAAGATTTTTATGATTTATGATCACTAAGGAAATGAAGGTACTTCTCCTCATGCTTACTTTAATGGGTGGATCTAAAACAGATTAGCATACCTAATAGAGATACCTTTTATTAATGAAAATTACCATATTTTCTGAAATAATGATAAGATTCTGTACCCCCAGTTGATACAGAAGCTGTACTTGAATATCAGCATTGCTATTTCTTAGTGCCTTGGGAAAAATAGGAAAATGAAAATATATAGTATCAGTTTACTTGAAAATCCAGTTCTATACATACGTACTGAAGATCCCATGATCAATTTAATTACGATTGTTACCTTTTCAATCATATGAATTAAGAATGAGGAAAAAAAGAAAAAATACAAACAGTTTATAATGAATTCTAGTACAGAGTCATCAGAAGTAAGCAGTGTCAATAGTTCAGACTAACCACAACCGATTTGGTAACTTGGCATTACAAGAAATGAAGAAAAGCACAATTACAATAATACAGAATTCAGCTGCTTTTTATTTTTATAATACCACTGCAATAACCACAAAGGAAATTTAAATAGCTACCTTTGAAAGAGTTGTAAGTTTGTGCCACAAATGAAAAGGAGCACAAAATGTTTAAATTACTGCTTTTTTAAGTGACTTTAAAGTATTTAGGAGGAAAAGTGCAGGATATCGTAGAAGGTACAAATAAATAATTTAATCTTTTAAGGGTAGATAATTATCAGGCAGCAGACTATTTCATTTAGTCTGACATCCATAGTACTACACGAAAAACATCTTCAAGCAACAAGAAGTGGGGGTTTTTATGGTAAATTAGTTGAAGAAAAAAAATAAAGCTGATTTATTCAAGAAAGTGCCACTGGATAACTTAAATCTTGAGTACAATTTTGTTTTGTGTAAAAATCATTTCATTCCTGAAAAGCTTGTTTATTCAGCCAAAAAGTGATAATAGGAAGAGATATACATCGAGTGGTTGATGGCAAAGAGCAGTCGTCAACCAAACTTGAGCAATGGGCCTCTTGCTGCATACTGTTTGCTGCATGCTTGAAATTCCCCAGAACTTAGCTGAAGATGAGTCAAACATCTTAAAAATGTGTTTATTTTTGGCCATGTAGTTTTCTTTTATTTGTTTGTTTATTCCTGGACCATTTTAAAATATTTTGGGGAGAAAGAAAGGATATAAGCTAGAAAAAATGCTTAACAAATGGACTGAAAGAGGCAGAGAAAAAATAAAATGAGATGTAAATAAGACATTTTCCAGGTACAGTTTTTAATTGCCTTGTTTCCTGTAATGAATTGTCATTCTATATTAATATAATCATGAGAAACAGTAGATCAATACCTAAAAGCTTATATAAAAATCTTATATAAAAGTTACGTAAAACATACAAAAATTTGTTATAAATAAGTGGTTTGGGGTTAGGAATGTTAATTTAATTTTACACACTTTTCAGTTGCAAGAGTCTAGAGGCTTACTGTTGAAATTTCTATTTCATAGAGGAATAAACTGCTGGTTTTGTTCTTTAGCTCAGCACTTTTTGTTTGCTGATCGCTGAATCCAGATATGTGAATCCAGGTATCTTTGAGCCTCATATGATCCAAACAGAATAAAGTCATTCATATTCATGAATGTAATGCCCTATAGTTAGAAAATGGTGAGCAACTAATTCCACCCCTCACTCCAAATACTCTCTTGTGGTACATCACTTTTAGGGGCTGAC